>NC_092772.1:18786471-19413240 GCF_047496795.1 Chiloscyllium punctatum
AGTCTTCCATTGGTCGGGTCTCTTGGACCCAAGGATACAATCTTAGAGTAAAGGGAAACCTTTTAGAACGGAGGTAAAGAGAAACGTTTTCAGCCAGAGAGTGGAGAACCTATGGAATTCATTTTTACAGAAGGCAGTAGATGTCAGGTCATTGAGCATATTAAAGAGAGAGATTGTTGGCTTCTTGAGTTTCAAACGGATCAAGGCTTACAGGACGGAAGCAGAAGAATGGGGTTGAGAAACTTGTCAGCCATAATTGAATGGTGGATCAGAGTCGATGGGCTGAATGGCCTAATTTCTGTTCTTATGTCCGATGTTCTTATGGTCGTAAGCCGCAGCCTGATACTTCTCTTCTCTTACTTTGTCCCTCCTGACAGCAAAGTGTGAGAGTAAAAAATCTCTGAGTCATCTACACCAAACGTGGAGTATGCCTGTTGAGGATTAATGGGAATCGCTCCACTGCTTGAAGGAAAGGAAATTCTGCGAAATCCAACTATTCCAGGAAGAAATCTCACACCAGCAACTTGTTTGAGTAAAATAACGTCAGAGACAGAAAAGTACTTGGGACACATTATCACTTTTCCATTTGATATGAGTTCAAGTACTATGAAACTCTGGAAAGCTTTTCTTATTCTTTATCGTATTAAGTCAGGAGCATTTGCGTATGTGCCTGTACATGTGTGACTCTGTATCTCACATTTTTCGACAAAATGACCTAGGTTACACTTCAAACCTAGTGTGACCAGTGGGGAAGTAAGGCTGGAAAATGAAATCGTGACCCTCCAACATTTGTCGGAGTAGGAATGAGAAATTTTCAAAGTGCTGTTCAAATGGGAGTTCTCTTTCACAGAAGGTTATTCCTAAGATGGCAGCTCAACACCACTACTTCCAGCGAAATTAGACATGACATAAATGTTGGCCTATCAACAACACCGACATTCCATGAACAAATTAAAAATGATAAACTGCAGCAGAATTAATTGGATGGGAACAAGACTGATAGGTAAATGTCTGTTGCTTCCCAGAATTGTGCTGCCTGTGTACTTTGGCTTTATGCAGTTTCCTCGTATTGTGCCTGGGTGTTTGCATTTATTCAAAGTTGGGTTTGTTCAACATTTGACAGACATGTGAATGGAAGGAAATTGTGGACATACAGAAAAGTGCTGCAGAGATCAGATCAGCCATGATCTTCCTGTCTGGTCGAGCAATGACAAAGTGTCTAATGACCAACTACTGCTCCTCAGTTCTATGTTCCTATGTTCCATTTAGTCCTTAAAACCACCTGAACAGGAGCAGATAGAGACCACATGCTGCAAATACCTGCTGCAGTAATACAGGATATCATTCAGTCCCTCAACACTGTATGGTTTGGTGTGGGTAGTAAAATGTGATGGGAAATCCAGACTGGGTACAAAAGAAGCCACCCATCTCTTCACAGAGTGTCTCCTCTCTGCAACTGGTGTTTCACTTGTTGGTCATGTTGTACACCCAGGTTCGTTGTGAATATCGGGCCCATATCTCTCCCAGAGATGGCTCATAAAATACTTTTCTCTCACAGTCCTCACCATTCAGTAACAGCACTTCCAGGAAAATTGCAACCATTCACTTTCCAAAGACAGATTATGGGAATATAAGAAACAGGAGTAGCTAATTCCGATGCTCACGCCATTGTATGCGATCATGTCTGACCTACTGTTCGCATTAACTCCTCTTTAATGCCCTATTCTTCACAACCCTCAGCTCTCTTACAGGTCGAAAATCCGTCTACCTCCTCTTTAAATACTTGCAGTGATCTACCTCCACAAACTTTCTAGACCTGAGAATTCCTGACATTCACTACCCTCTGTAAGAAGAAGACACTCTCCACACAGACACTATCACCTACTAACATTAACAAAAGGGATTAACTGATCTGCTCAGGTAAGAGGGATTGACCCTGATATCAAGGCAGAATTTGACTGAAGGTTTTATCCTCAGAAACACATAATGATCCAAAATCATGCATCCCGAGTAAAATAAAAAAAATACATGCCATGGCATTTATCACCTTCTCACTGTCTGTGTAGAGCAGAACGAGTAATTGTTCATCACTGTCAAGTTTCAATGCAATGACCTCTTATTCTCTGACAATGCTACAGATTAACCTTCACTCACTCCTTCTTTACCATCAGCCCAGGGATTAGGCTGGTGAAATTCCTTTACACTCTCTCTGTTGCAATGAGATCATTCCTTTTAAAGGTGAGAAAATCTATCCACAGTATCCGAAATACTGCCTCTACCACACTCTCAGCGATGATCATAACAATTCCTTTCCCTCACTTACCGATCAACATTTCTTTATTATGACATAAACCCCCATTCCGTCTCTATGCACTGCCACTGATGTGGAATTTAAACGTTCCTTACATCTGAATGTCAGCATCAGTAAAGCCAGGACCAAAGGTGCCCGAGGATATGAACATCACTTTTGGGAGAGACTCAGTCAGAAAATTGCACTTGAAATAAGAAATGATCACCTACCTGAATGGAAATGAAGTGTAGAAATAAGGAAAACAGGCACAGGAAGGGAGAGAACTTTACTTTTGTTCTTCCCTCACGGGATGTGCGCAGCCCTGGTCAGGCCAGCATGTTATACGGATCTTGAACTGAGTGGCTGGTTCAGCTGTTCCCCAGGACAGTAAAGAGTAAAACACATTGCTGTGTGTTTGCATAGACCTGACTAGGGAAGGATAACCCATTGATATCTTCGATGGACATGACGCAAGCAGATGGGCTTTTTCTCACAAATGATGATAGTTTCAGCTCAAATACATCAATTTTCTTCATGAGATATCAACAGATTATTATTCTGTGCATCTATATTATGTGCAATGACTTAAGCAGTATGCAGTGTCTGCCTGTCGGACAGATTATGTGCGGTGAACAAGTCCAACATACTCAAGCACAATTATTTTGAAACTAACATTTGGTTAGAAGGGACTTAATAACATGTATCCAGATTTGGCAAACGCACAATTGGTGGTTTATTCAGAAGATGCACTGAGGCTGAGGAGGAGACGGGATATCATGATAGTGGGATTGGACAGTATCAGTGAGTGGGGAGGATATGGAAATGTAGATCTGTGCAGGGCTAGATGGATTATGGAGTTTGAGAACAGTCTGGTTACTCCTCGCATATTGGTGAGTATTTTGTCATGAGTAATTTGCTCGTTATAATTTGGGTGAAATGGAATATTTCATTGGAATTGAAAATGTTGACGTCCACCTTTCTAAATTTTAAATAATATGAGCCGCACTTCAGTGTAACCTGTCTTTATGAACAGATAGAATGACTTACCAGGAACACCAACTATAGCGAGGATGGGATAGTAATTGCTCAAATAAGAAGTAGAACATTATAGATCCATCATCTTAATGATATTCCAGGATGGGAAATCCAGTAAAGACCATCTGATAAACTCCTGTCCATTGTTGGAACATTCCAGTCTATTGTTCTCAGATTCTGATCAATTGATGAAACGTTCCAGTCGAATGTCCTCAGATCCTGATCCATTGTTGGAACATTCCATTCTTATGTTCTCAGATTATGATCTCTCCTCCCAGGGATGAGCAGCTCATACCTGTTAGTGCTGTCGGTGAGCTGCTGCTCATACTATGGGATAACACATTGAACCGAATCCTTAATTAATAGAAGAGGATACTTCGTGACACATTTAGGATCCACGGAGACTGACATCAATAATATTCTCTGAACAAATAGCTCCAGTTAACCCGTTTCAATTCAATATTATCTCATTAAACTTCAAAATAATGATTAATATTTACACATTCTGATAGGGATATGTGAAGTGACTGAGGGAGCGAATGTTGGGGCTGGTAGGTATTCAATTCAATCTGCCTTGAATATGGGAGCAATGCTGGAAATTTATCGGAACATGAATGTGCTTCCCTGTTTATAAATCCTGTAAATATTTCTCAGGCATTACAACATCAATACAACATTGAGCGAAATTCTATCATCCATGAGCTTGAAGAAAATGTCCCTTAGACTATGTGCATGTACAACAGACAACGACATTATGTTAACAGAGAATTGTACCTAAGAGGCAATGGGGACTGCAGATGCTGGACAATTCAGTGTAGATAAAGTGTGGTGGTGGAAAATGCACGGCTGGTCAACCAAAAACTGAAGAGCAACAGAGTCAACGTTGCAGTCAGGATCCTTTTTCGGAACTGGGGAGGGTGAATAGAGCTGAGAGAAAATGGGTGGTGGGGTGAGACTGGGGAAAGGTAGGCGACACGTGGACAAAGGTGCGAGGTGATAATGATAGGTCGGTGGGGACTGTGGACCAGTCGGTGGGAAGGAACATGAACAGTTAGGTCCCCTCGAGAGGGCGGACCTGAATTGGAGAGTTGAATTTGTGATCTGGGTGGATGAGGGTGGTTTGGAAACTGGTCAATTCAATGTTTATGCCTTGTGTTTGTCGGCTCACGAGGCAGAAGATAAACAACCTGGTAAATCTCTTCCCAACCTTCTCCAGCTTAACAATATCCCTCCTATAACATAACGACTAAAATTGCACACAGTACAACAGAAGAGGCTTCATCAATGTCTTGCACAACCTCATCATGACTTCTCAACTTCTAATCTGAAAGGTCTGAGCAATGAAGTAACCTTCACCACCCTGCAGCACAAACTTCAAAGAATTATACCTGTGCCCCGGGTCCCTCTTTTACTGCATAACTACCAAAGCCCAGCATTAATTGGACAATCCCTTCCCTTGTTTGATTTACCAAAATGCAATACATCGCATGTATCCAAGTTAAACTCCATGTGCCACATTTCAGCCCAGTGAGTGATGTTACTGCCCCCTCTACATTCTCCCTTCTGATTAAAACGACATTCCCCTCTCCAGTAGGTCCACAAACAACAGCCTTAACTTTCCTAAAGACGCAGAGCTTGGTTTGCTTTGCGCAGGCAGAGGGAGGAGTGGGTAAGGAGAAGCTGGATAGTATGATTACATGATTTTAGGAAGAGGAAAGCCACATGTTAGAGATTTGAAATAGTGACCGGTGTTTTGGGCCCAGAATTGTGCTCTTTCCTCGTCTCTGATGTTCAGTATTGATATCTACTCGAGAACCTTCATTGTGCAGAGTGTGTTTGCAGGATTTCGTTCCCTGATGTAGCAGACGACTGATAATATCCATTTAAACCGGAAATCATAGCCAAGCAATTAAAGATGTTCATAGTTTATCTCAATGGCACCGCGAATGCACTCAACATCCTATAGTTGAAGCTAATAACTTGTACTTTTTTTTTCAATGAGAAATGTCCCCTGTATAATTTGGTAATGTTAACCAGAGTTTAATAAATCCATATACTTAAAATAAGACCCAATATCTGACATGGTTTAGTCCTTGTGTAGTGGGTGGTGCACACGTTTCTGAGATGAAACTCTGAATTCGATTACAGTCCATGAATGTGTGGTAGTGCCCCTATCTCTGGAGACGCTCATGTGTATTCATGTCCTGTGGAGGTGTCTCACAACATATTACAACAGGATAATAAAAATAAACACACAGCAGCATCATGTTGCAGCTTTAGGGGTTAATGCTGAATGATAGGAGTGTCCCTATCACTGTACCGAAAATTCTAGTTTCAAATTCCACAGAGCTGCTTCATAATATGTCTGAATAAGTTGGTTAAACTTTTCTGGAATCATGCCTTGATGGAGAAGGAAGAGGTACGTCTACTGAATTTGAGACTATAGGCCCAGGATGACTGAAAGCGCAGACAACCGTCTTGACTGGAGTCACATTTACACTTTCTAGAAGTTTATAAAATTATGAAGGGCATGGATAGGGTGAGTGGTCAAGGTTCCTTCCCCCAAGGTAGGAGAGTCTAAAACCAGAAAGCATAGGTATAAGGTGGGAAGAAAAATATTTGAAAGACAATGAAGATCTACTTTTTTTCCTGCAGAGGGTGGTGCTTCTATGGAATAAGCTGCCAGAGAAACTGGTGGAGGCTGGAACAATTATTGCATTTAAAAGGCAACTGGGTGGCTTTACGATTAGTGGGATATGGGCCAAATGCTGGCAAATGGGAGTGGATTAATTTTGAATAATCGGATGGCATGGACGAGTTGAAGGGTCTGTTTCCCTGTTGTACATCTCTATGAATCATTGATTTAATTAATGAAGGTCTCTTTGAAATCTTCTGTTGTTCACCATTATACAAACACTGCCCACTGTACACCCATGCTTGATGTCATCCACAAATTTGCGAAATATGCCTTCGTTAATTCTCATATAAATCTTTTACATGAATGACAAACAAACGTGGACCCAACAATTTTGCCTCTGGATCATCGCTGGACACAGGCTTCCAGTTCAAAAACAACCATCCATCACCACCCTGTCTCCTGCCATGAAACAGATATACACAGAAATACACACGCAATCACACACACATACAGAGACACCGACGGAACTA
The DNA here is from genome assembly GCF_047496795.1 of Chiloscyllium punctatum. Lineage (NCBI taxonomy): Eukaryota > Metazoa > Chordata > Chondrichthyes > Orectolobiformes > Hemiscylliidae > Chiloscyllium > Chiloscyllium punctatum. The sequence continues at coordinate 18,792,965 of NC_092772.1, forward strand.
TGTCTTTAAGACAAAGGTTAGATTAAAACCACGATCAAGAGTTACAGTGAGAAGGCGGGGAAATTCTTGAGAAACACATCAGACAGGATCAAACTGCAAAGTGGACCGAATGGGCCAAATGGCCTAATTCCAATTTCCTATGCTCTGCATCCTTAAGGTGTCAGGATTATTTTCCACGGGTGCAGTAGAAGCTAAGTTTGATAAATACTTGACTGGACAGTCAATGGGACTGTGGGATACGTTTGAGGGGCTGAATTTTATATGTTTGTTCCTATTTGCTGTGCCGTTGTTTCTGAAAAGAGTAGGTGACTTGCTGTGAGGCTAACACGCTTTAATATAAAAGGGGTCTCCCATTTCCATTTGAGATAACGTGTCTTGGTACATGAGTCTCCTCAAATTACTCTGAAGGTGCAGTGATTTGGAAGGTAAATGGAATTATTCTGTTTTGTGCAGCGGGTGTTGTGTTTGATCTTAGCGATGTTTTTTTTTCCATCAGTACAGGGCATTGCTGAGAACACATCTGATGTATTATGTGTAGTTATAATTGCCTTAACTGATAAAAACAAATTTGCTTCCGAAACGTTTCATATGTTTTTCTCTTTACTCATTCTTGGGATGAAGATATTATGTTACGAAGAAGCAACAATCCGGCCTGAGAATGAGAGATGTTTTATTGACCATAAAACATCTTGAGAAGAGTGTAGTTGGTGAATACCTGATGGATATTTCTTCTTATGTGGGAGAATAAAATTGGGGAAATAATTTAAGAATAATTCAAGTTCAAAGGAAAGGTTATTGGACTGAAAAATTGAACTCTGATTTATCTTCTTATCTGATGCCAGACAGGCTGACCTTTTCCAGCAATTTCTTTATTTGTTTAAGAATAAAACGTATTCATCTTAACACAGATATTATGAAGTTATCAAACGCTTATGTTTACATTATGCAGGCACATATTAACACATCTTCAAAACAAGTAGGGCCATTTATTGTTAGTGAATTGATTCGGTGTATGACAACAGCAATAATGCACTGACCTGGAGTCGAGAATGTGATGGAGTCATCTAGTTCGGACAATATTCAAGGAGAGCTCACATGGTCCAGTTTGGGGCCTGATAACGTTACTGATTTAACTTACAGATGGAAAAATGTAGCCTATATGTGAAGGAACAGTCTATTGCTCATTTTCTGTTTCTCTGCCGCTCACCACAGCAACATGTGTGAGTGAAAAAAAAGCCTAGTCGTCTTTTCCACTCATGGAGGATTCCTGATGATGATTCATTGGAATTTGTCCACTGCCTGAAACAAAGCAATTCAGCCAAATCCAACTGTATCAGGAAGAAATCCCATTGTCAGAAGGTTATGCGAGACGAATAACTTCAGAAGTAATTATTCAGACTGGGTAGTTAGGGGAACAGACAAGAGATTTTGTGATTGCAAGTGGGAATCCAAGATGATGTATAGCCATCTACGTGCCAGGGTCCAGGATGTCTCAGAGCGGCTGCAGAACGTTCTGACCGGGGTGGGGGTGCAGCCAGAAGTCATTTTAACATTGTATGGACACGGCAGGCAGAGCGCCTGCAATGGGATGCAGACAGGAGAGGGCAGAATATCTGCAATGGGATACAGACTTGGGGAGGGGCAGAGCACCAAGCAGTGACATACAGACAGAGGAGAGTTTTCAGCAAACCTTCAGCAGAAAAAAAAATACAATATATATGTGATAGGAATTTTCTGTTTTGGGGAAAAGACAAAACAGCAGAAAATTATTTAAATGCAAGGAGAATGTAGAACCCAGTGGTACAGAGGGATTTGTGTGTACCTGTGTACCTGTATCAGGTAGAAATAGTGATGAGGTCCTGCAGGGTGACTATAGAGAGCTAGGAAAAAGGGTAAAAGACAAGACCACGACAGTGCTAATATCCGGTTTACTTCCAATGCTTTGTGCTAGTGAGCGTAAGAAAAGGAGGAATTGGCAGATGAATGTGTGGCTAAATAATTGGTTCCGGAGGTAGGGATTCAGAGTTTTAGATCACTCAGATCTTTTGTGGGACAGAGGTGACCTGTTCAGGAAGGACAGGTTGTACCTGAACTGGAAGGGGACTAATATCCTGGCTGGCAGGATTGCTAGTGCTGCAAGGGAGGGTTTCAACTTGATTGGCTGGCGTGGGGGACGGCGTGGGATCCTCAACAGCAGGGATACAAGTGCGAGGCTGGAAGGAGATACCGTAATCACAAACAGTAAAGTGCAGAGATCGGTTAGGCAGGAACACGACAGGGAGCAAGGAGTGACTGTTGGATTGAGTTGCACCTGTTCCAATGTAAGATGGCTGACAGGTAAGGCTGATGAACTCAGTGCGGAAGAGGTACGTGGGACTGGGATATTATAGCCATTAAAGAAACATGGCTAAGGGAGAGACATGGCTGGCAGCTTAATGTACCAAAGTACAGGTGCTTAATGCGAGACAGAGTTGGTGGAAGGAGGTGTGAGGAGTTGCATTTTTGATTAAGGCGAGGACCACAGCAGTAATCAGAGATAAAATAACTAAAAGAATATCCTGTGAGGAATTGTGGGGGAGCTTAGAAATAAGAAGGGAATGGTGGTATCATTTGGGTTGTTCCATAGGCCCTCAAATAGTAAACAAGTAATTAGCCGAACAAAAATATGTAGAGTGATTGGGGAGACTTGAAGAGCCAATGGGATTGCCATAGTAGGAGATTTTAATGTTCGTAACATAGACTGGGATTGACATAGAATTAAGAACTGAGATGGGGTGCATCTGTTATGTGTGTTCAGGAAAGTTTCCCCAAGCAGTATAAAGCGGGTGCAACTCGGGAAGGGATAAGACTTGACCTACTCTAAGAAGTAGAGCAGGACAGGTGACTGAGGTCAATGTGGGGGAGCACTCTGTCACCAGTGACCATAGTTGTAATAATTTTAAAATAGTTATGGAGAAGGACGAAACTGCTCCACATGTTCAAGTTCAAACATGGGGCAAGGCGAATTTTGATGGAATTAGACAGGAGCTTGTAGGGGTTGGTTGGCGTAGTCTGTTTGCAGGCGAAGGGACCTCCTGCAAGTGGGAGGACTTTAAAAGTGAAATGTCATGAGGTCAAGACGTGTATGTTCCTTTGAGGAAAAAGGCAAGGTTGGTAGGAATAGGGAACTTTGGATGTCAGGAAATATTGAGGCTTTGACCAGCAAAAAGGCGGCGTGGCTCAGGTCCATGCAGCTGGGATCGAGGGAATACCTGAAGGTATATAGGGGGATACAGGAGTTTACTGAAGAAGGAAATCAGGAGGGCGAAAATGGGGCTCAAGATAACCTTGGCTGAGAAGATTTGGGTGAATCCAAAGTGGTTCTTTAAGTATATTAAAAAAAAACTAAATGCGAATATGACCCCTCAAGATCCAAACCAGACATGCATGTCTAGAACCATAGGAGATTTGTGAGATTCTCAAAGAATATTTCTCCTGTGTCTTTACCGTGGAGAAATACATGAAGACTTTGGAGCTTAACAAAGGTTATTGCGATATCTTTGGTTCGTCAATATCACAGGAGAGGACGTGTTGGAAGCATTAGAATGTATGAAGATGGATAAATCTCCTTGTCCTAAACAGATGTTACCAAGGACACTGCAAGAGACTTCAGAAGAAACTACGGGGACCTGGTTGATATTTTTGCATCATCGTTAGCCACAGGTTAGGGTCCAGAATATTGGAGGGTAGCAAATGTTGTGCCATCATTCAAGAAGGGAAGCAAAGAAAAATCTGGGAACTCTAGACCAGAAAGGCTAACATCTGTGGTAGATAGGTTACTTGAGAAGACTGCGAGGGATAAGATGTACATCCATTTGGAAAGACAGCGTTTGATTAGAAATAGTATTTTTTTCAGATTCCCTACAGTTTGCAAACAGGCCACTTGGTCCAACAAGGCAACACCAAACCTCCGAACAGCAACCCACCCAATACCATTCTCCGACCCTATATTTACCCAGACTAATGCACATAACACTATGTGTAAATTAGCATGGCCAATTCACCTAACCTGTATATCTTTGGATTGCGGGAGAAAAATCGAGCACACGGAGGAACCCCACACAAACGCAGGGAGAATGTGCAAACTCTACAAAGAGAGTCACCTGAGGCTGGAACCAACCCTGGGTCCGTGGTTCTATGAGGCAGCAGTGCTAACCACTGAGCCACCATGCCACCCTTGCTTTTTTTCAATACAGTTCAATGACACCGGTACAAAATCTATCCTGCCCTTCAACCATGACGCATGCTCCAATATCACATACCGAGGATAATTTATTCTCCATTGAAAATGTCATATTATTATTAATTATTATTGTTTGTTATTAGTAATTTTAATCATTATCATTAATAGTTGTGTTATACCGGAAACATTGCATGGCTTAGTGAGTGGGAGATCATGCCTCACAAATTTCTTTGAGTTCTTTGATGAAGTGACCGGGAATATTGATGAGGGTAGGGCGGTAGACGTAGTTTGCATTGTTTTCGGTAAGGCGTTTGACAAAGTTACCCATGGTAGGCTGGTCTGGAAGTTTAGAATCGCATGGAATCCAGAGGGAGCTGGCCAATTGGGCTTGATCGTAGTAAGCAGAGGGTAATAGTGCAAGGAGGCTCTCGGACTGGAGGCCTGTGACACATGAAGTGCCTCAGGGATTAGTGCTGGGCACATTGTTGTTTATTATCCATATCAATGATATCCTTGAGAATGTACAACGCATGATTAGTAAATTTGAAGGTGACACTAAAGTTGGTGGTATCGTGGTCATTGAGGAATTTTATCAGAAATTGCAGCAGGAACTTGATCAACGGGACAAGTTGGCTGAGGAATATTTTTGCAAACTTAGATCAATGTAGTAGTTTCATGGTGAATGGTAAGGCGTTAAGCAGTGTGGTTGAGCAGAGTTCAGTTCCACCGTTCTCTGAAAGTGGAGTCCCAGGTAGACATGGGCAGTGAAGAAGGCTTTTGGCACATTGGCATGCATCGGTCAGGACATGGAGGAGAGCAGTTGGGAAGCTATGTTGTAGTTCTACAGGATGTTGGTGAAGCTGTACTTGTAGTGTTGTGTTCAGTTTTGGACACATTGCGATCAGAAGGATGTTTTTAAATTGGAATGTGTGCAGATGGAATTTACAAAGATGTTGCCAGGACAGAGCAGTGTGACATATAGGGCGAGGTTGGACACGCAAGGACTTTTTTCACAGCGTAGGAGACTGAGGGGGGGGGGGGATCTTATAGAAGTGTACAAGATTATGAGAGGCATGGATAGGGTGAATGGATTCAGCCTTTTTTTCCCAGAGTTGGGGAATTGAGGAGGAGAGGGCATCAGTTTAAGGTGAGAGGAGAAAGAATAAAAGGCAAACTGGTGGAATCTGTTTTACCCAGAGAGTGGTACGCAAAGGGAAAGAGCTGAAAGCGGAAATGGTTGAAGCATTTATATTAACAATATTTAAACAGTATTTGGACAGGTACATGGACAGGAAAGGACGAGAAGGCTGTGGGCCAAGTGCTGGGAAATGGGGTAAGTGTGGATGGACATTTGGGTCAGCATGGATCAGCTTGAGCTAAAGAGCCTCTCTCCATGCTGTAAGACTTGATTACTCGATAAATAGGAGGAGGAAGTGAGGACTGTAGATGCTGGAGATCACAGCTGAAAACGTATTGCTGGAAAAGCGCGGCAGGGAAGGGCTTATGCCCGAAACGTCTATTCTCCTGTTCCTTGGATGCCGCCTGACCTGCTGCGCTTTTCCAGCAACACATTTTCAACGCTACTCTATAAATAGAACAGCATTCGGTTCAAACTCTCATTTTTGTTTTGGTCATGAGTTCGAATAATATTTGGACAAAGTTCTGTCAAGTTAACTTTGCAGATTTCTTTTTTCAAATTGTTACCAAACATACGTGTGTGTGTGTGTTAGTGTGTGTGTGTGTGACATATTTGCAATATCCAATCGTCATTTTTCTTTCCATCATAGTTTGAGTAAGTTTGTTTTGGTCACAAACGTGTTTTAGCAGATTGAATAAATCTATCTGACTTGTTCCTAACACTGATCCTGACACACCCTGAGAACTATAACATTGGCCATATCACCAACCAAGTTACATTTTTGTTTGTGGCCAGTGGACGGGTAGGACTAGAAAAGGGAACTTGATCCAAAACATAGTTAATTATCGACTCAGTGAGCCTAACGTCAGTATCGAAGAGTTTGTTGGAAGGAATTCTGAGGGATAGGATTTACATCCATTTAGAAATGCAAGGATTGAATAGGGATAGTCAACATGGCTTAGTACGATATAAATCATGTCTCATTAATGTGTTTGAGTATTTTGAAGAGGTCTTAAAGAAGATTGAAGGCACTGTGGTACACATTGTTTTCACAGACTTCAGCAAGGCGTTTAATAAGGTTCCCCATCGGAGACAGATTAGGTCTTTTAGAATCAAGGAAAGGCTAACCAATTGTTTGCAAAATTGGATTGAAGGTGATGGATTGGTTTCCAGACTTGCGGCCTGTGGCCAGCGGTGTGCTGAAAGAATCAGTGCTGAACTCACAGCTATTCATCATGTATTTAAATGACTTGCATGTGAATATCGGAGGCATGGTTAGTAAGTTTACAGAGAAAATAAAAAAAAGTGGTGCAGAGGACAGTGAGGAAGATTAGCTCAGAGTACAACAGCACCACTGACCATTAAGGGGCCAAGGACTGGCAGATGGAGTTTAATTTTAATATTTGTGAGGTTTTGCATTTTGGTAAGTTAAAGCAGGGTAGTACCCTGGGGAGTGTTGCTGAACAAAGAGACCTCAGGTGTATCTTCATAGTTTCTTGAAAGTGGAATTACAGGTAGACAGGGTGGTGAAGAACGCGGTTGGCATGGTTGCCTTAATCGGTCAGAACTTTGAGTATAGGAGTTTGGGGTGGCATATTGCGCTTGCACAGGATGCTGGTGAAGCCACTTTAAATACTGCTCTGCAGCTACCTCCAGCCTCTACGAGCACTTCCATAGAACACAGAACAAAGTACAGAACAGCACAGTACAGGACATTCAGTCCTCGATGTTGTGCCCCCTCCCGTTTATCCTACTGAGATCAGACTAACCGACATGCTTCCTTTCACTTTCTTCCTATGCCTATCCAAGATTCTCTTAAGTTTCCTTCACATATTTGACTCTATTTCCACTGTTGGCAGTGCATTCCACACACCCACCTCTCTCTGTCGAAATAACCTGCAACTGATATCTCCCCTAAACCTTCATCCAATTACCTTATTATTATGACCCCTGGTGATAGATATTTCTCTCCTGGGAAAAAAGTCGCCGGCTATTCACTCTATCAATGACTCTCATCATCTTGTACACCTCTATCAAGTTACCTTTCATCTTTCTTTGCTCCATTGAGGAAAATTCTCGCTCCCTCAAGCTTGCTTTATAAGACCTACTCTCCGGTCCCGGCAGCATCCTGGTAAATTTCCTCTACACAATTTCCAAAGCTTCCACATTCTTCCTATAATGGGTGACCAGAACTGAACAATATTTCAAATGTGGTCTAACCAGTGCTCTATAGAGCTGCAACATAACCTCTTGGATCTTAACCTCAATCTCCCTGCGAATGAAAGCCAACACAACATATTCCTTCTTAACAACCCCTTCAAGTTGGGTAGAAAATTTGAGGGATCTGTGGACATGGACGCCAAGATCCTTCTGTTCCTCCACACTGCCAAGAATCCTGAATTTAACCAAATATTCTGCATGGACATTCGAGCTTGCAAAGGGAATCACTTCACGATCTTCCAGTTTGAACTCCATCTGCCACTTCTCAGCCCAGTTCTGCATCTTGTCAATGTCCCGTTGCAACCTACAACATCCCTCCACACTCTACCACTCCAAAAAACTTTGTATCATATGTTAACTTGCTAACCCACTCACCAACACCCACATCCAGGTCATTTATAAAATAACAAATAACAAATAGTAGGGGTTCCAGAGCCAATTTCCACTAGTCACTTTCAGTGATTGCTCTCCCCTAACTCTCTGTGTAAGAGAATTCCAAGCAATCACTACCTTCTGTTTGAAGAAAACATTCTCTACTTCTGCACCATGACCTATTGATATGAACAAAAGAGTGAGCACAGGGGCTGAGGTAAGGGAGACTGGCCTAGACATCAAGTCACTGTTAGACTGAGGATGACATCAAGGAGCCTGAGCAAAATCATACTTAATGAGAATTGATTGTGTCCTCTCGACCGTTTGGAGTCATTCACATCACAAGGGAGATGTTTACCATCGGATGGCATCAATCATCTCAGCCATGGGGCATTTCTGCAGGAGAACCTCCGGATAGCTCCCTCAGCCCAGGCATTTCCTGTTTGTCGGCGGGGAATCCCTGCAAGGTGGAAGGAGGCCATTCAGCACATTGAGTCCAAACTGACCAGAAATGGAAATATTCACTGAAGTTTACATAACGTTCTAACAAGTTGTCCCTCATCAGCTCTTGAAGCAGTCTGTGTCCATGTGCAACGAGACCTGGACAACATTCAAGATTGTGCTGTTACTGTCTGGGTAGCATTTATGTAACAGCACTGTACATTTCCACAGTAAAAGAAGGAGCACATTCAGCACTTCAATATGGTTTCACAAGAATGCGTGGAAGTCATTCAGCCCAACACAACTACTGGGCAAGAAGAGGGATAGCCCATTCAGTCCCTCCTACTGATTACACAGAAAAAGAAGGAATCTGCTCACTCGCACACGTCACTTACACGGGATCAGAAAGAGACAATTTCACAACCGGAGTCACTTACATAGGAACAGGAAGAGGTCATTTAGCTTCTCAAGTCACTAACAGAGGAACAGGAAAGTGTTAGAGATGTTCTAACATTGCAAACAAATAGAGCAGGGGCTGCACAGATAGTCTGCTTCAAATTGATCCACATGGCTTAATTACTCATAGAACGTAAGTGTTACTTTAACACGGTTTTCTGGCAGTTGGAATGAAGCAACCTTTTTTTAACCAGTCTCCAAGTTGTCTTCAATCTCCAAGAAGGCAGACCCATGGTCTCCATGGATGTCAGAAACTGCTGGGGAATGACTAAATGTTTCAGAATGAAGTTACTGTGGCTGCTGGCAAGTTTGTGTACAAAGTGACATGCAATGCAATGTCACACGTGTGCATTCAAATGTCCAGAATTCATTCAGAGCCGGTATCTCTCTATCAATCGTCATGGGGGCTCTGCAGATGCATGTAAACTATCGGAAATCTAACATCCCCTGAAAAGTATGGAATTTTCACCCTATTCAGCTGATTGAGACGTAATGATTGTCCGTCAATAACCATCAAATTTCAGCTTCTTATTGTCTCGCAGTGCTACGGAATAAACACACAGTTCCTGCATACTCTCCATAATGCCCAGGGGTTAGTCTGGTAAAACTCATTTGCACTGTCTCGGTGACATGGAGATCATTATTTACAAAGCAGGTCAAATCTGTACACAATGCACCAAACACTCTCTCATCAAAACACTACCATTAAGAAAGATATACTAACTCTGGTACTTCAATCATGTTGCATGAAGAGCCAAATATTATTTACTTCCTGCCCCGTATGAATGCTGTTTGTGACTTACGATCAAGGACATCCAGGTTCTTTTCAACAACAGCAATTCCCAATCTCTCACTATTTAATAAATATAAATGCACATGATGATATTTGTTGTTCCCATCTGAATCATTTTTATACCTCGTGAACAGCAATTGCCCAAACACTGATCTATCTGATACCGATCAAGCCTTCAGTCCAGCCAAAAACACTACTCTTCTCGTCTCTCCATTATCCATTTTTTTAATCCATATGGTATATATTCCACACCGACGTACCCATGGAATCTAACATTCCCCACTCACCTGTATTCAACCATGTCAAACGTGTGCTGAAAATTCAAATACTTCACTCCCCATTGGTTCTCAATTGTCGATGCCACAATGGACAATCTCGACAAACCCCAGCAAATTTATCAAACATCATTTCCCTTTCCTAAAGCTAGACTGACTCTACCAAATTATATCATTGTTCTCCAAATGTCTAATGGTCACGTTCCTTATAAAATGCTTCAATGTTTTTCTGACCACTGACATCAAGCTATTTAGTTTTCTGTTTTCCCTCTCCATCCTGTTTTAAATATTTATGTTGAGAATAGCTGTTTTCTAGTCTGCAGCATCCTTTCCAGAATCTAACCAGCTTTGAAGGATAATCAGTAATTCTTTCACTAGCTCTGTTCACACCTCCTCAATACTCTGGGATGTAACTCATCAGATGCAGCAACTTATGAAACTTCAATTCAATTCGATTTCCAAGAAAATACTCTTCATTAATTCTAATTTCCTGCAGTTCCTCATTTTAACAAGTCACTTTGTTTCTTCATATTTCTGGAAGTTAGTTTCTGTACCTTCCCCTGTGGAGATGGAAACAATGCATTCCTCTCAGCAGGCAGGTGGCTTCGGTCAGCTAGTGTTACATCGGAGGACTACACTTCAGATATGGTGGATATAATACCCACGCCTGCCTGGAATGTTGCAGATTTGAAACAGTTCACTTCAAGGTGAGAGTCTGCACAGTCCTGTCCCTGATGAGACTATTGGTACTACAGACGGAGGGCATACAGCTCAGTGAGCACCTCATTTATGAAACAAGCTGTTTTCACATTTTACACATGAATGGGTCCAGCTTAGACAAATGCTTCTCGAAATCCCAGAGAGGAAATTGCAGTTCCTCGCTCCTCCCTGTTTACAGACCTTCCCTTCGATGTAGTCTCTGCTCCATTTGTTTACCATGGACCCAGACACTCTGTAAATGCAGTGTCCAGAGTGGGGTCACCAGACCCTCTGGTCTCCCGGAATGAACTCAGCAGCTGACAAAAAAAAACTGAGAACACCATCCACAGAAACTCCACTGACTTTCTAATGACAGTAGTACGTCAAATCTTCACACACATGCTGCACCCATTCAGTGTTGAAAATTCGTTCATCTCGTCAGTTTCTCTTCCTGGCTGAGAAAGCCGTTACATCTCTGCACAGTACCGCAGTAACAACTCATCTATCCAAAGAAGCAGTTGACACTGTAACATTACCTTTCCCTGTATCTCAGCAGCTAGACAGGCAACACCATTATTGCAAATGGAGGAGATCATCACGCTCAGAGAAGAGTGACAGAGGGAACATAATTCACTTTAACCAGGTACATACCTCAATGGACGTGGTCTCCGGGAATATGGGAAAGGCAGGAATGTTAGAATCTCTTCCCATTCTATTTTCCTTCAAGTTCATCCTTAGCAATCCTTTTGTTTGCTTTTCCTTTCTCTCTCTCTCTCTGTCTCTTTTGCTGGACGTTTCTCCATCCATTCAACACAAACCTCCCACTCACCCTTCCAATCATCCCTGATATAATAATATTATTTCTCAGTTGCATTGAGTTTTGATAGAATCACTGAACACAAAAAGTTATGTTTTTCTCCTGAGAGAGGCTGTCATGCCTGTTGAGTTTCTCCAACACTTCTGACACTGGAGAATTTTATTTCAGATCTCCAAAATCCACAGTTCCTTGGTTTATTTCACCTTTAATGTTGTTGTTTCATGGTATGTCAGCACCACTGGCAAGGGCAGCATGTGTTGTCCATCCTAATTGCTCTTGACTATGAGGCCATTTGTCAAGACAACAAGGAGCTAACTATTTCGTTGTGGGTCTGAAGTCACTCTTAGTCCAGACTGGGCGATAATGTTCAGTTTCTTTACTAAAGACGATCAATAATAAAAGAAATCCCGATCGTTTATGGTTTCCATCAGTGACATGTCATGCCAATTTTTGTCATTCAATTTTAATTTTAGTCATCTGTTGTGGTAGGATTTCAAACAATGGCTTTCAAGTCATAATCTGTGCCTCTGAATTACACGTCCAGTGACATTATGAATCTGATACAGAGTACCAGTTGTGAAGTAATTGTAGTGACGAGAACAAGTTTGTGGTCAAAATATTTGTAACTGGAAGAGAGGTCAGAATACAACTGAAGCAATAAATTATGAAGTTAACAAAGGGGTAGGTGATGTTTAATTCAGCAGCAGCAATGAGGCAGAGGTGGAAATTGGGGATATTATTGAGGTGGGTGTGGGCAGGTTTGATGGCAGTGAGAACACAGAGACATAAAACAGTTCAGGCCATAAGTCAGATTTGAGTTTCTGAACAGTCTTGTTCCTTCTTAGGTGTTTCTGAGTGAAGACTCTGAAATTCATTTACACGAAGTGGAGTATGTGACTGAACCTGAATAAAATGCTCTACGTCTTTGCGAAATATAAATAACAGAATTAGCAATAATATTAACCATAGTTTATAGAATTGACAGAGATAGACTTACCAGGAACACCAATAATAGTGAGGATCAGATAGTAACCGGCTTGAATAAACATCAGTATGGCTTCAATCCGCAACTCTAACCATGCCCAATCATGAGAAAGCCAGTAAAGACCCCAGGATAAACTTCTGTTCATTGTTGGAACATTCCAGTCTTTTATTTTCAAATTCAATTCTTCTCCCTCTCTCTGGAGCTGCTGATCCCTATCGTGTTGACAATGACGCTGCCCCTGATACTATGGAATAACAGGTTCAAAGAAGCCCCTTAATTATGGAAGAGGGAAACTCTCCAGTGACACAGTTAGGGTCCATGAAGAGTGACATCAATCACAGTCATGGAGCAAACAGTTATCCCATTTCACTTCATCGCTTATAGACCACAAACATACTTGTCTGGGTGGGATGTTGACATCGCTTACTATTGGGTGAATGTCACATCTCCAGTTGTAAAGTTAGAAGTGATGGAGAGAGATAATGCTTTCTCTTCACTAGCTCGATGATTCTACTGTGTTTTGGCAGGATAGGAATTGCTGGGCTCCGGGGGCCGTCTGTATTAGATTACCAGGCCTGCTACATCCTTTCATTTTTTTAAATTTCTGTATAACTTTGACATTTATCTTACCATCATTTAACTGCTTATATGGGGTTAGGCATTGTTGAGAGGCTCCTACCGTGGTTTAGACTGTGTAGATACTGTCCATTCCGTTTTGTCCTTGCAACCATGGCCGGGTCCTGTGAAGTGATGGTCAAGCTGTCATCGAACCAGGTTTCGTAGTTTTAACTTTTGCCAGTTCTGGTTTGGGTCTCAGCAGAGTTGGAAGGCAGGAAATCTCTCCCGGCTGCCACACATTCTCTCTGAGATTTCTCTCAGAATTTACTTTTGTTGTTCTTTCCTCCTGGATTGGAGAACTGCATGTGAGTCTATCTGTTTCCTGAATTTGATTTGTGACAAGGGTGTGTTTCAAGGATGTTAACATATTGGAGTAGTTAATGTGTAGTAGTTAAATAATCAATAATTTTGTTATCTTGTCCAATAGAATTACGTTTTGTGTTGTATTTTCTCTGCTGTGTTTGAATAAATTGTATTTTGCTTAGTGTCAAACATTTTGACCAAGCGAAATGCGTCTGAAACAGAGCACCTCACATTTACCATTAAAATAAGAAAACCTTTGGGTCGCAACTGCCTTCATCACATATTTTCAGGTGCTTCTGCTCGTTTACATCGCAAGAAGGACAGATAATCACGTTTTATTTGGATAATTACTTAATGGGCAGCATGTTGCAGAAATACAGGGTTTGACAGCGGAATGTGTTGAGCTCGAGGAGTGATAGATCGATCAGGAATTATTTCGGACACTTAATCTACCTCACAGATCCAGCCCAGACACTTATACGCCCACATGAAATATCTGCTCAGCATGGGGCACTGCACAGACCAGGCTCAGTACAAACCAGCAATCTGTCCAGGATGGAGCATTGTGCAGACCAGGTACAATATAAACTAGCAATGTGCCCAGGATGCAGCACTATGTAGACCAGACACAGTACACCCCAACAATCTGTCCTGGATAGTGCACGGTGCAGACCAGACTCAGACAACCCAGCCACCTGTCCAAGGATGGAAGGCTGTGCAGGTTTCACCAGGCCACTAACTATCTGTCCAGCATGTGGACCAGCACAGACCACACCAGTGCATTGATTCAGTAACTCAGGTGAAACGGTCTGTCTGCAGCCCACACAAGTGTCTTGCTTTATAAACACGGCAAGATTTCTGTTCAGGATGGGTAACTGTACAGTGAATAGATCTGTAAACCTGACGCAGTTACCCTCCCAGCACGTAGGGCTGTGTACACCACCCCAGTGCACTGATCTGTAAACCAGAAGCAGTTACCCTCCCAGCACGTAGGGCTGTGCACACCACATCAGTGCATTGATCTATAACCCAGGAGCAGTTACCCTCACAGCATGTAGGACTGTGTACCCTACCCCAGTGCATTGATCTGTAAACCAGAAGCAGTTACCCTCCCAGCACGTAGCGCTGTGTACACCACCCCAGTGCACTGATCTGTAACCCAGGAGCAGTTACCCTCCCAGCATGTAGGACTGTGTACCCCACCCCAGTGCATTGATCTGTAAACCAGAAGCAGTTACCCTCCCAGCATGTAGGACTGTGTACACCACCCCAGTACATTGATCTGTAAACCAGGAGCAGTTACCCTCCCAGCATGTAGGACTGTGTACACCACCCCAGTGTACTGATCTGTAAACCAGGAGCAGTTACCCTCCCAGCATGTAGGACTGTGTACAGCACCTCAGTGCATTTCTCAGTCACACTGTGTTAGATCCCTGCTCAGCGTGGGGAAACTTGCAGCCCATGCTGGAAATGACAGGATGTGTAACTCCCATCCATTTACAGCTCCATATCTCCATTGTGGCATGACAAGCGATGCTGCGGGTGCGAAAATCACTCCCAGAGAGAGATGGTGGTTCAATTCCCTACACTGACAGAGGTTACCATGAAGGGGACGCTCTCTCAACCACACCCAATCACCTGAGGTGTGGTAACTCTCAGGGCAAACCATCACGAGTGTCCTCTCTCTCATGACAGAGCAGCCCCATGGTCCTTTCAAACTCTATTCTATCACTGTTTGCATTTTAAAATGTTTTCGAGATCATCGTTTCAGTTTGCTGGATGTTCTAGAGCTGTTTCCTTTTGTACCACTGTCAGCGTTTCCACATGGTGCACATTCCTGCCTATTCCCCGATAATCTTTGACTACATTGGTGCTTATGAACCTTCTGTCTGTGCCTCAAAAATATTCAATATCTCTGCCTCTAATGATCTACGGGGAAGAGAGTCCCCAAGACTCAGAACACTTAGGTGTGAGGTCTGGGTGTGAGGCTACTTTTTGTCGCCTTACAAGAGAAAGGATATAATTACGGGGTTTAGGTTTGCTAGCTGAGCTGTAGGTTTGATATCCAGACGTTTCATTACCTGGCTAGGTAACGTCATCAGTGGCGACCTCCAAGTGAAGCGAAGCTGTTGTCTCCTGCTTTCTATTTATATCTTTCTCCTGGATGGGGTTCCTGGGGTTCGTGGTGATGTCAAATCCTATTCGTTTTCTGAGAGGTTGATAGAGGTAACTAGATCTATGTGTTTGTATATGGCATTGTGATTGGAGTGCCAGGCCTCTAGGAATTCTCTGGCATGTCTTTGCTTAGCCTATCCCAGGATAGATGTGTTGTCCCACTCGAAATGTTGTTTTTCTTCATCCGTGTGTAGGGCTACGAGGGAGAGAGGGTAGTGTCTTTTTGTGGCTAGCTGGTGTTCGTGTATACTTGGCTAACTTTCTTCCTGTTTGTCCTACGTAGTGTTTATTGCAGTCCTTGCATGGAATTTTGTAAGTGATGTTGGTTTTATGGGTTGTACTGGGTCTTTTAAGTTTGTTAGTTTTTGTTTGAAAGTGTTGGTGGGTTTGTGTGCTACTAGGATTCCGAGGGGTCTTAGGAGTCTGTCTGTCATTTCTGAAACTTCTTTGATGTATGGTAAGGATTTCTGGCTGCGTTAGGTCTGCTTGTCGTGGCTTGTTCTTGAGGAATCTGCGAACTGTATTTTTTGAGTATCCGTTCTTCTTGAATACGTTGTATAGGTGGTTCTCCTCTGTTTTGCGTAGTTCGTCTGTGCTGCAGTGTGTGGTGGCTCATTGGAATAGTGTTCTGATACAGCTTCGTTTGTGTGTGTTGGGATGGTTGCTGGTGTAGTTAAGTATTTGGTCAGTGTTTGTCAGTTTTCTATATATGCAGGTTTGTAGTTCTCCGTTGTCCACCATTTCGACTGGGACAAAACATCTATCCTGGGACAGACTAAGCAAAGTCATGCCAGGGAACTCCTAGAGGCCTGGCACTCCAACCACAACGCCATAAACAAACACATAGATCTAGATGCCATCTATGAACCCCTCTGAAAACGAACCGGAAATGACATCACCACAAACCCCAAGAACCCCATCCAGGAGAAAAATATAAATAGAAAGCAGGAGACAACAGCTTCGCTTCACTTGGAAGTCGCCACTAATGATGTTGCCTAGTCAGGTAATGAAATATTACCTAGATATCAAACCTACAGTTCAGAGAGCAAACCGACACCCTAAACCACAACCTGAGCTACAAACCTTCACAAACCTTGCAAAACGGATATAATTACATTGGAAGCTGTTCAGCGATGTTTCAATTCATATATTCCAGGGATGAAGACCTTATATTATGGAGACTTTAACAGGTTACACATAGAAAGAGAGATGATCTCATTGAAAAATACAAGACCTCCAGCAGCGTGTATCAGGTAGATACCCACTGGGTGTTTCTATGGGCCAGATTTGTTGCCATTGCTATAGAAACTCAACAGTGTGGAAGCAGAACATTCTGCCCATCAAATCCACACTGACAAATCGAATGGCATCCCACCCAGACCTGACCCCTACTCTATCCATGTAATCCTGCAGTTCGCATGACTAACCCACTTAATCTACATATCACTGGGAACTATGGGCAATTTGGCATGGCCAAACTACCTAAGCTACACATTTTTGGACTGTAGCAGGAAACTGGAGCACTGGGAAGAAACGAGCACAGACACAGGGAGAATGTTCAAACTCTACATAGAGGGTCGCCCAAGGATGAAATTTAACCCAGCTCCTTGGTGATGTGAGGCAACAGCGCTAACAGCAGATCCACCATGCTGCTGTGTTAGTTCTGTTGGTTATTTGTGGCTGACTAAAGAAATGTGCCTGTTTTGTTCCTATCACTGAACCTGACCCAGTCTGAGACTTTTATCATCGGCCATATCACCAAACTGGTGTCATTTAAGATTTGTTCTGAGCAGTGAAGGAGTTGGACTACAAAAGGAAATAGTGACACCGTCCAACCTCAGTCAGAACAAGAATGAGGAGAAATTAACAAAGTGGGATTTCATTCAAGTGGGAGTTCTCTTTCCCAGAAGTTTGGGATGGTTGAGTCTTTATATATTATATCTAGGCTGGCTTCGTCTGGTTGTCAATAGACAGGTGAATCAGGGATAATGCAGTCGGGACCACAATGAGATGAGCCACGGCCTTATTTACTGGTGGAGTCGTATGAAAGTGCAGAATGGCCAACTCCTATCCCTCAGCCATTTGTTATGTTGTTTCATTCTGCCCTTTGGACCTTCTACACAGTTGCAAAGCGAGGCCACTCCGATGCTTAGGCCTCGTTTTGGAAATCTAGTCTGTGTCAGGAATTGAACTCCACCCCGATCCCTCTTTACAGGCTTTGCCTCTCCTTAACTGCTGCTCCAGTTGTGGTTCATGTTACAGACCTTGATGCGCTGTGAATATAGCCCTCTACCCGCTTCCAGGGTTTGCTCAAACAAATCCTCTGCTCTGCCTGAATGCAACATTGTACAACACCATTTTCAGAAAAATAACTAGTTACTTTCCAAAAGAATAACATAAGAATGTAAGAGATAGGAACCGGACCAGGCCATTCGGCCCCTCAAGCCTGCAATGTCATTTAATAAGAACATGGCTGATCTACTTCAGAGCTTAACCCCACTTTCCTGCTAACCCTTGTATCTCTGGACTCGCTGATATGTCAAAACCCAATTCACCCCTTCTGTAAATACATTCAGTGTCCCAGCCCCCATATTCTCTGGCTAAGGGAATTCCAGACATTCACTACCTTCTGAAAGAAGACATTTCTTTGCATATTCCTTATTCTGTATCCACATCCCGGAGTTCGAGACTCTGCCCTGAAATTGTTCCACATTCTCAAAATCTACCTTGTCAAGGCCCCTCTGTATCTTGCACGTTTCAGTAATATCACCCTCATTCATTTCAACCGCAATGGAAAAAGCGCCTCGCCATTTTAGATGTACTCAATAATTCATCCCAGGAACCGGCATAATGAACCAACCTAGTTACTTGCTGCATCAGCATGCTGACGTTATGTTTCAGACACAAGAACAACCCCATGCCTTTGCACTGTTCTTTTTGTGTGAGTCCTTTCCTCTAAATAACAGTCTGCCTTTTAGTTCTGTGTCATCCTCAAACTAGGATGTATAATGCACTCAGCTCTTGCCATCAAGCTGTCAGTATAGATTGCAACGAAATTGTGCCATTGCACTGATATTTGTGAGACTCCAGCAGATACATTTTGTCAGGAAGATCCATTAACTCTGACTCTCCGATTTCTATGTGTTAACTAACCGTCATCCCATGCAAATATATTATCCATCATACTATGAGCTCCAGTAATGTGTAAGAACCTTTACTTTGTGATAAAATTTTGGAAACCCTCTAGAAAGTCTCGTGTCTACCAGTTCCCTTCTATCAAGTCCGTTTGTTACATTCTCAGGGATCTCCAGAAAAATAGCTTTGAATGATTTTACAGGCAAAATATAGATCCCCTTTCACAAAACAATGCTGACTCCATATGTAGCTCTTCTAAATGCCCTGCAGTCCCTTCCTTAATAACAGACTCTCACACATTCCCAGCAATAATGGTGAGGATAAATGGCTCCTGCTTTCAGTCTCGCTCTTTTCTTGAAGACAGACGCCACATTGGAGGGTCTCTAGAATCGCTGGTCCATTCCTGCAATCCAGAAAATTATGGAATTTTTCACACAGTACCACCAGTAATTCTGTAACCGCTGCTTTTAAAACTAACTATGAAATACTGCTGACTTGTATACCCTTAGTCTTATCTATTTATTTAAAAACACCTTGTTCCTTTTGTTAGAGGTAGTTCAAGAACTTCCGTCCTCTGACCATTTTGTTTATATCACTGGAATACTAACAGTGCCTTCCCCTGTCAGGAATGAAGTAAAATTCTGGTGTAAATTATCTGTCTGTTACCTCCAGGCACACCCTCCAAACGTCCTCAATCTACTTTCTTGACTTCATTTCGACCGAAGGTCACACATTCATCTTGGAATTTCTTTATATACACAGAAAACCTTGTGCCGTTTGTTTTGATATTTCTTGTGAATTTTTTTGCATAATATCTTTTCTTCCTTTTTCCTCGCATTCTAGATTCATACAGTCAGATCGCTCAAACAGACCCTTTGGTCCAACTTGTCCATGGTGACAGGTTTTCTAAACTAAACTAGTCTCATTTGCTTGCGCTTAGCCCATATGCCTCTGAACTTATTCCATTCATATGTTTGTCCAAATGTCTTTTAAATGTTGTAGCTGTGCTTGCATCTACCAGTCTTCCCCGGCAGCTAATTCTATACACACATCACGCTCTGTGTGAATACATTGCCCCTTCGACCCTGTTAAATCTTTCCGCTTTCTCCTTAAAGCTATGTCATCTATGTTTGGACTCTCCTATCCTGCTGAAAAGACTTTGGCTATTCACCCTATCCATGCCTCACATGATTATACAATATTCTATAATGTTACCTCTCAACCTCCTAGGCTCCATCAGATACTAACTTCAAGAACAAGCATTTAAAGATAAGCATTGCAAATTTTAACAATATTGAAACTGACAGGTAAACAACACTCACCACAAACTTCATAATGTGATATGTTTCTCTCCAGGTTACAATACTAAGGTAGCATGAAACTCTTACTAGTGCTAATAAGACATCAGGCACCTGAATTCCTTGGTCGAAAGAGGGTGATGATCCCTACAGCGAATACGTATCTCTGGCCAGATCTATGTAAGGAAAGGAATTCTTATACCACACGGTCAGCGTGTAGGGACCTTTAGCAGAGTGAGATGAAGGCTGAGTATAATTTTTGGGTTTTAGATCACAGTGTGAATTCAGTGCGAAGAGGGAGAGGTGTTTTCAATAAGGTTTACTACAAGAAGGAAACTTTCTGGAATGAGATGTGCGTGGTAGGTCGAGCCACACTGAGACCAGAGGCAAAATAGCAGCACAAGACGCAGCTTGATGCTAGTGCAGGGAAGGTAGAATTGATGAAAGAGCTTCAGGTGAAGTGGGGAAGGACCATAACGTGAGAGAATGTGCTCTGTAATTGGAGAGGGAGAACCTGGAAACAGGAAGGAGAGGTGAGGCAGGGAAGAGGACGGAGCAGCAATTATAATGGTGTCTGGGGGTAATTCAGGAAGCACAGCTGAAATTCATGCCGAGGATCTGCTTCTGCTCCCTGAAATAAACATCCAAACCCGGCACTACACTAATGCTTATTAAATTGTGATTGTATAGTGTCCTTGACTGCTTTTGTCAACCTCCTTATCGAATCCTTCTTTTTGAACAGAAACTCGAATGCCTGAGGGTTATGGGATATCTGCTTGAATGTCTGCCCGTGGATACCCAATGACCTTAGAACATAGAACATAGAACATAGAACATAGAACATAGAACATAGAACATAGAACAATACAGCACACAACAGGCCCTTCGGCCTACGATGTTGTGCCGAACTTCTATCCTAGATTAAGCACCCATCCATGTACCTATCCAAATGCCGCTTAAAGGTCGCCAATGAATCTGACTCTACCACTCCCACGGGCAGCGCATTCCATGCCCCCACCACTCTCTGGGTGAAGAACCCACCCCTGACATCTCCCCTATACCTTCCACCGTTCACCTTAAATTTATGTCCCCTTGTAACACTCTGTTGTACCCGGGGAAAAAGTTTCTGACTGTCTACTCTATCTATTCCTCCGATCATCTTATAAACCTCTATCAAGTCACCCCTCATCCTTCGCCGTTCCAACGAGAAAAGGCCGAGAACTCTCAACCTATCCTCGTATGACCTACTCTCCATTCCAGGCAACATCCTGGTAAATCTTCTCTGCACCCTCTCCAAAGCTTCCACATCTTTCCTAAAGTGAGGCGACCAGAACTGCACACAGTACTCCAAATGTGGCCTAACCAAAGTCCTGTACAGCTGCAACATCACCTCACGACTCTTGAATTCAATCCCTCTGCTAATGAACGATAATACTCCATAGGCCTTCTTACAAACTCTATCCACCTGAGTGGCAACCTTCAAAGATCTATGTACATAGACCCCAAGATCCCTCTGTTCCTCCACCTGACCAAGAACCCTACCATTAACCCTGTATTCCGCATTCTTATTTGTTCTTCCAAAATGGACAACTTCACACTTGGCAGGGTTGAACTCCATCTGCCACTCCTCAGCCCAGCTCTGCATCATATCTAAGTCCCTCTGCAGCCGACAACAGCCCTCCTCACTGTCCACAACTCCACCTATCTTTGTATCATCTGCAAATTTACTGACCCACCCTTCGACTCCCTCATCTAAGTCATTAATAAAATGACCTTCCTTTGGGTCTATTTCCACATCCCGCTTGAGACCAGATGTGAGACAGAAATCCTCAATTTAGAGGCTGACTCCACTCTCCCAGTTTCTCCGTCTCTGTTATTTCTGTTTGATGATGCCACATTCCAGTGAGCTGCCTCTAACGTGTCCTCCTTTTCCTTCAAACCAAAAATTCTCTAACTCTCGTGGACAGGGCCTTCAGTTGTGATTGCCCCATCGCCCACTGTCTGCCCTCACTCCGTCCCCTCCTTCCCAGAACAATGGTAGACCTCCCCTTTGTCCTCACTTCCTGCTGCATTGGAATCCACATTCACAAAGTCCTCCTCCGCCAACTTCCACCACCACCTGCAGGGCAGCACCATCAAACACATATTCCCCTCCTGTCCACTGTCAGCATTTCACAGGCACCATTCCCTCTGTGACAACTTCCATCACCCTGGGCACTTCACTAATCTCCCAATGGCAATTGCAATTGCAGAAGCTGCAACACTTGCCCATTCACCTCTTCCCTCCTCTCTGTCCAAGGCCCCAAACACAACTTCCAGGTAAGCAACACTTCACTTATACTCTTTCAATCTAATCTCCTGCCATTGCAGCTCACAAAGCAGTCACCTTTTCATTGGGGAGACCAAACAGAGACTGCATTGTGGAACACTCCCACTCTGGAGGCATATTTCTGATCTTGTCATTGCTTCCCATTTCAATAATCTACCTCGCTCTCATGTTAACTTTTCGTTCCTGGGCTGCTTGCAAAGTCTCAATGAAACACAATCCAAGCTCAAGTCACACCTCACTTTATACTTTGGTACGTTACAGCCTGTAGGAGTTAATATTCAATTCCATAACTTCGCAGCCTGAACCCATTATGGCTGTTCTCTATTTTTCATGCATTCTCCCTCCTCATCTCCCTATGACCTTTTGTGGTTGTGTTTTCTTTATCTTGCACTCAACAGAGAGAACCCCTTTCCCCCATTCACACCTTAATTTCAAGCCATTTCACATCATCTTCTCGTTCACCACTGCTAAAAGCCGGTTTATCTTTTTGCAATGCCCTCTTTTCCCCATCACCCATCCTCTCACCTCTGTCAAGGGATTAAAGAGCCCAGTTTCCAATCCTTCTCTTTTCTGAAGGATTGTCATACTAGACTTGCACACTCACTTTGTTTCTCTGTCTCTGCAGATGCTGCCACACCTGTTGAGTTTCTCATGAAATGAATAGTTTTTTTTAAATTAAACAAATAACTATTGATACTGGAAAGGAAAATGCAAATATTACTTGTGAAACTGGGAGCTTTGTAGAAGTGTCACCGGACCTGAAAGATCAACTTTACATTCACTCCACAAGATATTGCAAGACCTGCATTGTGTCTTCCGCAATTTCTGGTTTGAGCAAGTTCCATAGACGTGTGTCAAAGCTGCTCGAACGCCCTGTCTGATATGGAGCGCTGTCACCGGGAATTGGACAGTAACATTAGGTGCACATGTTCATTGGCTCTGAAACGACTTAAGGCTGGCATCACTGACACTACAAAGCTCTTACTCATGGCCAGAGAGAGGGAAACACACTCGCATGAAACACAGATGATGGTATTATGGGAATGGAAAAAAAAATCAGTTGAATATTATAAAGGGTTTAAGGTGCTGTAGACACAGCAGCAGCAGCATTGTATTCAATCATAATCTGTAATTTATCACACAGGATAATCCGTCAGTCTACCATTATCATCAAGCCGATCTATGATTCAGTGATGACTGTGGGTAAACATACCAGAGTCAGAACCATGTGAAGCCAAACCTTATGACAATACAAAGTTATGTACAGTGACAGAGACACACCCTTCTTTCTGTACACAATTCCTCCTAAAATGAACGTCAACACACCATTGACCTTCCTAATTGTTTTTTTTCCTCCACAATGAAACAATCACAGAAGCATAGACTCTGTTCCATAAAAAAAAAATGATCTACATTAGTCCTAATTTCTTACAAGGGATCCATAGCCAGAAATGTAATGATACGCCAAGTGTTGGTCCAATTATTGTTTAACGGTTGTGATATTACCCATCACAACTAACTTCTCAGGAAGATTATTCCTGCCCCAACACCATCTGGGTGAGAATTCTCAAATCCTCTCTAAACTTCAAACCCTTCACTTTCAAAGTCTGCTGCTTGTCTTCGTCCTTTGATTAAAGGAACAGTTGCTGCCTATCGCCAGTCTCCATACTCCTCGTAATCTTATCCTTCTGAATCACATCCCCGCAGCCTTCTCTGCTCCGAAGTAAACAACCAAAGCTTATCCAGCCTCTCTCCATAGATGATATGCTCCATCCCAGGGAATATCCTAGTAAATCTCCTCTGCAGCCCTCCAGTACAATCACATTCTTCCTGTAATATGGCTCCCAGAACTGTACACAGTATTCCATCTTGGGCAAACCAAAGTCCTATGTAACTCTCACAATCTTTGTCTCGATTAATACACGTTATGCTAAGAGTTGCATGTGACTTCTTACCTAACATATTACCCTGTCCAGTTCCAGTCAGGGATGTGTGGCGAAGCACCCTCTGAGCTTCCTGGTGTGCTCCCATTCATTGAGTCCTCCCCTGTCACGTTCCTTCCTTTATCAGGGTGACATTCCGTCAGCCATTGATCCATCCATCTGACCATTCCATCTGTAGCTTCCTGCAACATAAGACCGTCCTCCTCACTGGCAATCACCCGGCCAATCATTGTATCAAACATACACTTATTCGTCGCACTCTCCCACCCCCTCCACATTCACATCTATATCATTTATGAATACCACAAATAATAAGGGACACAGCACTGATCCCTGTGGTACACCAGGGGATATTGGTCTCCAGTCACACAAACCGCCTTCTCCCACCACCCTCGGTCTCCTGCCACGAAGACAATTTGAATGCCACTTACCAAGTTACCCTTGATACCATGAGATTGTACTTCCTTCATCAGTTTCCCCCGAGGGGAGTTTTCAAAGGCCTGGCTGAAAAACCATACAAATGACCTCTCTGAAATAAATCAAAAAATTTCGTTCGGTATGACTTCCGTCTGATGACTTCACACTGACGACCCCTAATCAAACATTGAAAAGGATGAGTCAAGTCAGCCACTCATTCATCTTACACAGCAATTGGAGCAGATCCTTTACAGCTTTTTACCTGCATTACAGGAGTTGAAAGAGAATGCGCAGGTTATAGAAAGGGAAGAACTTAGAATAACTAACTTCACTAGAGAATGGAAAGTATTGGGCAAATTATTGGGATGAAGGCAAATTGTTAGAATCTGGTATGAAGGAATGAATAATGGGATATTTTCAAAGTCAACCCATGATCCATAACAGTTAACATATTATTACTGAGTATAAAACATGTTTGACTAGCATTTAAAAAATGTAACAAGCAAGATGGATAAAGGGGATCCTACAGATGTATTGTATCTGGACTTCCAGAAGCAATTGCAAAACGTGCCTCAAAAGCGATTAGTATGCAAGACAAGAGCACATTGTGTGAGAAAAAAAAAAGTGCCTGGAGTGAGGATTGGCTAACTAATAAAAACCATGATATGAAGGTGCTGATTTTGGACTGGGTTGGACAGGGCCAAAATCCGCACAACACCTGATTATAGTCCAGCAAGTTTACTTGAAATCTCTAGCTTTCTGAGATCTGTTTCTTCACCAGGTTTTATGGAGAGAGGAAGACCTTAGAGACAGGATTTATAAGGAAAAAGATCAAAATGTGCACAACTCATGCGCTTTAATTGAACACACCTTTCAAAATTACTTTGTTTGATTCTTTCAAACTCAATGTACATTTAAACAGGGACCCTTTTTTTTTAGATTCCTAAAACGCTGTCTGTCGGCTTCTGGCAATCACATTCTTCCTGTAATGCACTTCAGATGGCTTGCTTCACCTCCTCATACTCTCCAGGTCCCTTCTCCGATAGGGATGCAAATACCTCACCCCTTACACCTACCAGCTTTGTTTGGATCAACTAAATCCACATGGTCACTGGCCACCGCATTCGTTTAACGACTTTCTCAAATGAAATTAAAAAGGCTTCCTCATCCTTCTCATCAACTGTAGACAATGACTGTACATAGTTAAGCAGATCCCCATCAGGCCTTTGGCTACCATAGAGTTGCTCATCCTCACTATCATAGAAAATAGAATATAGAACAGTACAGAACAGAACAGGCCCTTCAGCCCACGATGTTGTGCCAACCATTGATCCACAGGTAAGGTAAATCTAATGTATGAACCCTCAAATTTCTGTGACCATATGCATGTCCAGCAGTCTATTAAATATCTCAAATGACCTCGCTTCCACAACTGCTGCTGGCAACGCATTCCATGCTCTCACACCTCTCTGTGTGAAGAGCCCGCCTCTGACATCCCTTCCATACTTTCCGCCAAGTTTCTTAAAACTATGACCCCTATATACTCCTCATTCAGCCTACCGTCTCCCTTCATCTCTACCCTGCTAAGTCGACTTTCCTCTCAAATTTCTAACTTTTGAGGTTGAAACTCTCTCTCTTTCTACATTTTTCTTTCTTTTTCTGTCTTTCTTCTTCCTCTCCTTTTCTTTTAATTCTACTTTTAATCGTAATCCAAACAGTCTCAATTCCTTTTTGTGTTCAAACTGCCTCGTTTGCAAATGAATTTCATCCATTTCCAAAGGTTCTGATGGTGTTTCCACCAAAGTGTTAATGCCAAGCCATAGCTGAAATTATCTCTCCTTTTCTCACAAACACAAACCCAACTCCAGCTTTTCTGCCAATTCTAACAGCTTTATCTTGCTGACCTTTTGTAAAACCTCCAACTTCACTTCTTCCACGCCAAGAGGACTCTTCCAGATTGAAAATAAAAGCACTGTTCAAACCAACCGAATTCAACACCCGGAACAAAAGACACTATCAACTACCCAGACTTCGCCTTTGAGCCCAACAATCTCCCTGAGCACATTCTCCCGGTCCCCGCGTGGGTTTCTTCTGGCTGCTCCGTTTTCCTCCCACAGCCCAAAGATGTGCAAATTAGGTGAATTGGCCATGCTAAATTGCCCGGACTTTTCAAGAATGTGCAGGTTGGTTGCAATTGTCAGGGGTACATATGGAGTAATAGTGGAGGGGAATGGGTCTGGGTGGCTTATTCTTTGGAGGGTTGGTGTGGACTTGATGGGCCAAATGAACTATTTTCACACTGTAGGGATTATAATTCTGAATCCAATTTGGAATAGTCGATTTCGAACAGGGCAAGAGTCCCCAGTTTGCTATGGACCAGACCAGACGCGCTTAAAATACTTTAGTATGGTAGCCTGGACGCCAACCTTGTCTTATTGCAATGGTAGATGTGAAATGGGTGTTCAAGATGTAATGCGGCTGGTCAGACCACTCGTTTTAAGCAAAACACAATTTATTTAATCTCTCGAATAAAAATGCGTAAAAAGATGAGCAGTTTAGAATAACTTAACTACCGGAAACCTTAACAGAATAATAGATAAAGTACCTTCTACTAATGAACTGTTACATTGAACTAACAACGCATAAAGTCATCCTTTGGCAAAAAGACACATCCAAGGCCCTTCAGTCTTGCATGCAGTTCTCCAATTCAGGACGAAACAACATCAAGAGAGATTTCAGAGAGAATAACAGTAAAGGATCATTTTCTGAAGCGTCCATCCCTTCTCCCACCCCAGGCACCTGGTGACTGTTACAGCTCAGAAAAAGTGAAAAGTCTGGTCTGCGAGAGCTGGCCATTGTTATCAGTATTTAAAAACAAAACTTAAGAACCTCCTAAATTATTTACTTGAGTCATTTGCAGTCGGCAGTTCGGCCTTTAAGATCTCTCTTTGAAGAAAAGGAGAAAAAAAACGTTTTTAAAGTGACAAGATTGTGAGAGATATTATATACCTGATCCTTTACAATAATACTCAAGGCGCTTCCTCGTGTTACTGGCTACACGATCGACTTAGACGGACAGTCACAGACGTCAGACGTTTAGTGGACAAGCACAGACCATCTTTCAAAGATGTGAGTCAAAGCTGCTGAAACCCCTATCCAGCATGGAGCACCACATAGTTTACAGCAGGCAGTGAATAACAGACTGATACACACCCCCATTTCCAACATGGAGCAGCACATGGGTCACACCGGGAAGTGAACAACAGCCTGACACACACCCCCACCCCCGTCCGCAGAGAACCATATGGGACACACCGGGAAGTGAACAACAGCCCGACACAGACAACATCCCATCCCATCCATGGGGCACCACATGAGATACACCAGGAAGTGAACATCAGCCCGACACACACCGTTTCATTGTTTCTGAACTTCAAAATGCCAGCACTCGATACACTTGGGAGCCAAAGACAAGGCTTTGGAAAGATACAGAGGGACAGAGAGATTCACAGTAAATATAGAAACAGACAATTAATGGGAGAGCCAACACGGATTTGTGAGGGGTAGGTCTTGCCTTACATGTCTTATTGAATTCTTTGAGGAGGTGACCAACCATGTGAATGAGTGTAGAGCAGTGGATGTAGTGTACATGGATTTTAGTAAGGCATTTGATAAGGTTCCCCATGGTAGGCTTAAGCAGAAAGTCAGGAGTCATGGGATAGTGGGAAATCTGGCCAGGTGGATAGAGAACTGACTAACCGGTCGAAGTCAGAGATTGGAGGTAGATGGTAAATATTCAGCCTGGAGCCCAGTTACAAGTGGAATTACGCAGGGATCAGTTCTGGGTCCTCTGCTGTTTGTAATGTTTATTAATGACTTGGAAGAGGGAGTCGAAGGGTGGGTCAGTAAATTTGCAGATGATACGAAGATTGGTGGAGTTCTGGATAATGAAGAGTGCTGTTGTCGGCTGCAAAGGGATTTAGATATGATACAGAGTTGTACTGAGGAGTGGCAGATGGAATTCAGCCCTGCCAAGTGTGACGTTGTCCATTTTGGAAGAACAAGTAAGAATGCGGAATACAGGGTTACCGGTTGGGTTCTTCGTCATGTGGAGGAGCAGAGGGATCTTGGGCACTATGTTCACAGCTCTTTGAAAGTTGCCACTCAGGTGGATAGAGCTTGAAAGAAGGCCTATAGTGTATTAGCGTTCATTAGCAGAGAGATTGAATTCAAGTGTCATGAGGTGATGTTGCAGCTTTACAGGACCTTGGTAAGGCAACATTTGGAGTACTGTGTAAAGTTCTGGTCGCCTCATTTTAGGAAAGATGTGGAAACTTTGGAGAGGTTGCAGAGGAGATTTACCAGGATGTTGCCTGGAATGGGGACTAGGTCATACGAGGATAGGTTGAGAGTGCTAGGCCTTTTCTCATTGGAACAGTGAAGGATGAAGGATGACTTGATAGAGGTTTAGAAGATGATCAGAGGAAAAGATAGAGTAGACATTCAGAGACTTTTTTCCCCGGGTACAATCGAGTGTTACAAGGGGGCATAAATTTAAGGGGAAGGGTGTAAGGTATAGGGGATGTCAGGGGTAGGTTCTTTATCCAGAGAGTGGTGGGGGCATGGAATGCGCTGCCTGTGGGAGTGGCAGAGTCAGAATCATTGGTGACCTTTAAGCAGCAATTGGATAGGTACATGGATGGGTGCTTAAGCTAGGATAAATGTTCGGCACAACATCGTGGGCTGAAGGGCCTGTTCTGTGCTGTATTGTTCTATGTTCTATGTTCTATAAACTGAGAACATGTTGTGGAAATATGGAGGAAAAGATGGATAGTGGCTCTAACTGGAGGATTGACTCATTAGAGAGCAAGTTTACAAGAATGAGAACATTGAATAAAGGAAAATGGATTGTTTCATCAAATTCTGAATCGGTTTCACAGAACATTTCAAAAAACATAAACTGGGAGAAGACCAACATGGATAGCTGTGCAGGCCAAAGTAGACTATTGCTCAGTAAACTGGATTATCTGCCCAGCAAGAGGAACATTGATAACCTTTACTGTCATATGGGAACGATACACACATCAAATACACACAGCAGGGGAAGATTTATATCTCCATTACACCAGTATAAGATGTATGTGTGTGTGTGTGTGTGTGTGTGTGTGTGTGTGTGTGTGTGTGAGTCAGTGAATGAGTGAGTAAGTGTGTGAGTGACTGAGTGAGTGAGTGAGTGAATGAGTGAGTGAGTAAGTGAGTGAGTAGGTGAGTGTGGTTGGAGTGTGCATTTGGGTGGTTGAATGTGAAAATCAATGCTTGGGAGAAAATGCACTTGAAGGAAATTGGGTTAAATATGAACAACTGGCAGGGATTTGAATAATCGACACAGAAAGACTGTGGAAAATTTCATGGACAGATCAGTTAAAGTGCTTGAGAATATTAAAATAAAGGCATTGCAAGACACAATAGCAATATAGATCAACGTGCACAGAAATGTAAGGTGGATGGGATTTTGATCTAATTTCGAATCAGATTTGTTCCTGCAGATTTCAACCCGAGAGTGTCAGCAGCAGATTGTTGTCATCATTAAGTTTGTATTTCACAGCTCAAGATTCAAACAGCAGATGGGTTAAGCCAGTGCAGTACATTCTGGAACAGTGAGTAGTTAAAATTAATAATGGTCAGGGCATGGTGTCAGGAATCAGCCCATGGCCAAAGGGATCATCAAAGTTGTGATTCATCTGTGTCAAACACCACCTGGAAGTTCCCCTCCAACCCGCTCACTACCCTGACTTGGAAATATACCGGTGTTCCTTCACGGTCGTTTGTTCAGAATCCTGGAATTCCCTCCCTAACGGCATTATGGGTCAACCCACAGCAAGTGGATTGCAGCAATTCAAGAAGGCAGCTCACCACTATCTTCTCATGGGCAACTAGGAATGGGCTATTAATGCTGGCCAGCCAGCGATGCCCAAGACCCAGAAATGAACAAAAAAAGATATTGGCCAGGAATGGGATGGAGTCCCAGGATGGAAATCGAGTCTGTAAACATAATAGAGGACACTGATCTCCACATACCCAATATTTAAATAACAAGGAAAGGGAGACAATGGTTCACATCTGAAACTGAGTAAGTCAACATAGAGATCCATGAGTAACACTGCCAGAAGCACAAAGGGAGACAGTAATTGAATGAGTTTCCTGATGCAGTTAGTAGTGGTCTGTGAAGTCAATATCTGAATTCAGAGTCTCACCATGAACAATAATAGTCACAAGAAGTGAATGCTATGTGAATGAGCAGTAACGCAGTCATAACTAGTTTCTAGTAAAAACATAGCTGGATGGTAAGACTTACCAGGGACACCAACGATAGACAGGAACGGATAATAAAAATATTGAATAATGCGAAGAGCATAATAGATCCGCCATGATAATGGCAACCAATCATAAGATATCGACAGGTATGAAACATAATCGGATAAACCTCTGTCCATTGTTCGAACATTCCAGTCTAATGTTCTCTGGTGATGATCTCTCCTCCCCTTCTCCATCTGGAGCTGCTGATCCTTGTTAGTGCTGTCGATGATGCTCCCGCTCATACCATGGGCTAACACATTGAACTGTGCCCATATATCATTAAAAGATGGAAACTCTCCACTGGGATAATTAGAATCCATGGAGACTGACATTAATCACAGTCACCGAACAAACAGGCTCAGTTAACCCCTTCCTTACATAACGTTCCATATCGCAATAAAAGGAAATATTTACTCAGTCTCGCTGGAATGGATGAGGTTTACTGACGGACGGACTATAAATATTCCATTTGTTAAATGTTTCCTTGTACGTAGGAGTATTGCCAGAGAACTGCAGGGCTGTATATGTCCCACTCTGTTTATAAAGGAGACAGTGATAAAATAACAAAGCAGCTGCCTAAGATGTCTGATGGGGAATTTTCTGGATACATTAACGCAAGAGAGAAAGTGAGGATTGCAGATGCTCGAGGTCAGAGTCGAGAATGTGGTGTTGGAAAAGCACAGCAGGTCAGGTAGCAACAGAGGAGCATTGACATTTCTTGTGTAAGCCCTTCATCAGGAATGAGGCTTGTGGCCCAAGGGAACTGAGAGATAAATGGGAAAGGGATGGGGTTGGGAAAGATAGCTGATCATGTGAAAGATAGATGAAGGAAGAGTTGGAGTTGATATGCCGGAGAGGAGAGTGGGGCAGATAGATGAGAAGGAAGTTGGACAGGTAGGATGGGGAGGCACTGAGTTGGAAGGTTGGAAATGGGATAAATTTGAGGGTGGGCAAATGAGAAAACTTGTGAAATCCACATTGATCCTATGTGGTTGCAGGGTCCTAAGGAAGAAGATGAATCTTTCTTCATCCAGGCATTGGGTGGTTAGGATTTGGTGGTGGATGAGGCCCAGGCCCTGCATGTCCAACGCGGAGTTGGGGGGGGGGGCAGTTAAAGTGTTCAGCCACGGGGTGGTGGGGTTGGTTGGTGCGGGTGTCCCAGGCATGTTCTCTGAAGTGTTCCTCACATTGGCGTCTGGTCTCCCCAATGTCGTGGAGACATCAGAAGCAACGGGTAGTGTAGGCAACGTGTGTGGAAATGCAGATAAAACTCCAAAGGATGTGGAAGGATTCTTAGGGGTTTCGGACGGAGGTGAGGGGGAGATGAAGGTGCATCTTTACTAATTCTTGCGGTGGTACAGGAAGGTGCCAGGAGTGTATGGTGGGTTGTTGGGTGGCGTGGACCTGATAAAGGAGTCATGCCGGGAATGCTCTTTATGGAACGCAGATTGGGGTGGGAAGGGAAATATATCCCTGGTGGTGGGGTCTGTTTGTAGGTGGCGCAAATGGGGGAGGATAATGCATTGTATCTGGAAATTTCGTGGGAAGGAAGATAAGGAACAGGATGATCTTTTCCTGTTGAGTTTGGAGGGGTGAATGTTGAAGGCAGAGGAACGGGAATTGGATGAGATGCTCTGGATGGCATCGTCGACCATGTGGGAAGGGAACTTGCTGTATTTGAAGAAGGAGGCCATCTGGGATTTGCACTGGATTAAGAGTGGCATCCTTAAAAATTCACAACGTGTCAGGCAGCATCCGACGAGCACGAAAATTCGACGTTTTGGGCAAAAGTCCTTTATCAGGAATAGCGCTTTTGCCCGAAACATTGATTCCCCGACACCACGGATGCTGCCTGGCCTGATGTGCTATTCAAGCACCGCACACTCGACTCTAATCTCCCGCATCTGCAATACTCACTTTTGCCGACACACAAGGTTCAGCCACTTCTGTAATACTGCCTTTAATTTTGTTCTCACTGCTGTAGGAAAGATGTTGTTCAACTAAAAAGCTGCCGAAAAGATTTCCATGTATATTGACAGTGTTGTGGGAGCGGTGGTGGCGAATAATGTTGAGCTACACGGAGAGTATGAATGGGCTGGGGCTATATTCCCTGGAGCGTTGTTTCTGAGGAGTGACCTTACTGAGGTTTATTGTGGTTGATCCTGATGCTCCAGGGTGAGCTATGCCAAAGGCCAGGGAAATAGACAAGACAATTATTCACATTAAAATGGACAATTACTCATTGTCAACATGTTGCCGAACGATGGAGGTAGACTGAAGAATGGTACTGGCCGGAGGAGTCACAATTTGGAGGTTCAGGTCACATTAATGAGTACAAAAATAAAGGCATTGTCAATACAACTGAAAGGATGAGTGAAATCACATTCTCAATCCACCTCAACGAACCAGATTTGACACCATACACCCAGAGGAGATATCTGTTCGGCATGGAGCACTGCGCAGACAAGTCTAGTGTACTGCTGAACACCACCCTGGAATCAGTCCAGAGCAGAACACTGTGCGCACTATCGCAGTGTATTGATCTATAAACCCAGATGAGATATGTGTTTAGCAGGGAGCACTGTGCAGACCGTGTTGGTGTACTGTGCAATGCAACCCTAATTTACCCAGAGTGGAAAGGTTTGCAGAACACAGAACTGCATTGAAGTATAAACCCAGATGTGACATGCGGCCAGGATGTGGAACTGTGTCCATCACCATGGTACAATGCTCAGTAACACTGTGTTAGATCACTGCTCAGTGTGGGGAAACTTGCAGACCATGCTGGAAGTGACAGGATGTAAAACTCCCCTCCATTTACAGCTCACTAGCTCCATTGTATCATGACACAGGGGTGCTGTGGGTGTGAACATCATTGCCAGGGAGAGATGGCGGGGGTATCAGTTTAAGAATCAACAAATGGGACGGGTTTGGGGACTAGACAGAGAGAGCGAGATTGAGAGAAAATGTCATGGAGGGATGTGTTCTCAGGATCCAGAATGCTGAAATGAAGACATTTTGACAGTATCCTGCAACAATTGCCAGTGTTTCCAGGAATGATGGGTGAACAGGATATTGGTGTGAGTTCAGATGATGGAGAGTATTGGATGAGCATTTGTTCTGCAGCTTTGTAAACTGTGAGTAGGGTCAGCAGAACCTTCGACACATTGTGATTCATCTCACAATGATTCGTCACAGCGACATTTTCATTGAGTATGACAAAAGGATTGTCTGTATGAGACTGAGATAGTTTCCTGTTCATATCTCAACGAACTCACCTCATTAATTACCTACCCTACACCATGGCATCCCTCTAATTCAATGCCAGCTCGATTTTCCTTCATGGTTGGAGGTACTCACGAACGCCCGCATGATCCTAGAAATTCCGTGATCCCTGGCACTGGTGCGATCAACAGTGGGCACACTGTTGAGCTTGCTTCTTTTGGGGCTGCCCTGCACAGTTTACCCCGAGCATGGAAGATAACGGGCAATATACGATGGTTTGACAAGAGAGACTCGGAAGGCCTGGTGAATGGGCTAGTACAGAGGAGGACCATTCTCTTCACAGAGTGGGCCACTCTACCAGACTCACCGAGTATGGTCTGAGCACACCACCCATCTCAGCGCAGCATCTGCGGTCTGAAGAAATGTCCAGCAATACAGGAAAAGCATCAATAACCTTCCCCATTCTGTCAGCCCCCTCACACTCACTGTATCTCTGTTATACCGACCCCTGAACAAGGC
Organism: Chiloscyllium punctatum; assembly: GCF_047496795.1. NCBI lineage: Eukaryota > Metazoa > Chordata > Chondrichthyes > Orectolobiformes > Hemiscylliidae > Chiloscyllium > Chiloscyllium punctatum. Next base: position 18,827,702 of record NC_092772.1, read on the forward strand.
TTATGCTCCACCAGTCTCACTACTGTATGCAGTCTCACTTTCTCTCTCTCTCTCCCTCCACTTTACCCTCACACCAATAACACTGCATAGATAAAATAGTGTAGACTGAATCCCCCTGGACACCTCACCATGTCCCCCACCTACACCAGCACTAACAGCAAGGTCACCCACTCCCACCCTTCTCCCTCCCTTTCTCCAATTCCAGGAGAAACAGCCTGAAATAGGACAGAAAGGGCCAAGTCGGGAGTCGCTTATGTGTAGTGCCTGGTATCCATTCCGTCACCCCCACACGCCATGTGGGGAGGATTATGGTAGGAGCCAGAGAGGACCAGGACACCTCGTGTGGAGATTCTGAAACATCCATGTCCCACCAACTGAGTAAGGAGCAATGCTCGGTGAAGAGCAATTCTCACTTTAAACCCACTGGCAGTTCTATTTACCCCGACAGAACATAGAAGCTGTGGCCCTGATGCCATCTCCCTTTTGTGTCGAGCTGGTACAAATGGAATCCCCACGGTCTCGGTGGGCAGGAGGGTGGGCTCACAACACATCGTCTCCATCACCTCCCAGGAAGGGAGCACGGAGGCTCCCTCCTACACCTCCTCCAGTAAACAGTTCAGATACTGAAACTAATCCGTGATAGTTACTGCTCTCCCCACTTGTCCTGATATCTTCAATAATCTGTGCTCATATACAGGCAGTGACCTCTGCTCCTACACCCGCTTTATATTGGTACAGAATGTTTTATATTGATTTTCCGAGTTATTCCTACCAACGTGCATCACCTCAAACTTTCTTGCATTGATCCTGATCTGCTATAAACCTGAAACCTACACCAATGTGTCACTGTCCTGCTGGAGTTCCACGCTGATCTCCAATCACTTCATAATTCATCCGGGTTTGGTATCTGCAAACATTGAAATTGTCCTTTAGTCACACTTCACACAGAAATACTGACTCACTCACTATTGTTAATAAGTGCAATATTAACACACGTCCTGAGGACAGACTTAAATGCTGATGCACACCAGACGGAGTAAGTGAAATATTGACAAGGTCACAGTGGAGCAAGAGAACTACTGACAGACACTCCATGTCTGTATGTGTTTCTGTGCATTAGTGAGTTTCGCTATGACTCTATTAATATGTGTTTGTCTGTGTGCGTCAGTGTGAGGTGAGTCTGCAGTCTCTATGGTGCTTACAGTGGTGTAGTATCCCCCTGATACGAGATCTGATGAAGGGTCCTTTCACTTCTGTCCACAGATGCTGTCAGACCGGCTGAGCCTTCAGTTGCTGTCAGTCTCTGCTGGGCTCCCCACACCACTGTACAGGTGGGAGTGGAGGGTAAAAATCATCAGGGATTCAAGGAAGGACAGAGGGAGGGCAGCAGCTCACAGCACCATCCAAACACAGACAGACACACACACACACAAACACACATACACAGATACACAGACACACACCGATACATAGACACAAACACACACACACAGACACACACACACACAGACACACACAAACACACACACACAAACACACACACAGATGCAGTCAAAAACAGATACATACACAGATGAACACACACTCACAGAAACAAACACACACGCAGACACACATACAGCTGCACACAGACACACACACACACACATACTCACAGAAACCCCACACCTATACGGATACAACTATAGAAACACACACACATCCAGATGCACAGTGACACCCAGATGCACAAACAGATACACAGAGACGTACATACACCGACTGACATACACGTGCACACTCGTGTCCCTCAGCCCTACATTCTGATGTTCCATTCAGCCCTTCGGATCTGCTACAGAGGGGCAGATGAAGGCCACTTCAATGGTTAGGTGTAGTTTCAGAAATGTACTTGGAAAATCCAGGCTGGGTCAGGAAGTGAACCCCCACTCTCTTTCCAGGCTTGCCCTCTCTATAACTTCTGCCCGGAATGTGGGTCAGACCCAGATTCGCTGGGAGTAAAGCTCCCATACCCCACCCAGAGTTAACTCAAAAAATCCTCTGCTCTCCTTGAATGCAACATTGTACAACTTCCAGGAAAGTAACCAGTTACTTTCCAAAAGCTTAACATGAAAACATAAGAAATGGGAACAGGAATAGGATATTTGGCCCCTCAAGCCTGCACAGTCATTCAATAAAAGCATGGCTAATCTACTCCAGGGCTCAACTCCACTTTCCTGGTAACTCCTTGCTTCCCTCAAATTGCTGATATGTGAGAAGCCAATCCAACCCGTCTGTAAATACATTCAGTGTCGGATGGATGCTGCCTGAACGGTTGTTCTTTTTCAGCACTACACTTTTCAACACAGACTCACATACATACACAAACACACGCACACATACTCACAGCTACCCCACAGCAAGAGACACATACTTACGCAGATGCAGACAGACACACAGGCACACAGACACACAGAGACGTACACACGTCGATCGAAACACACACACAGCACACACACACACACACAGCCACAGACTTCACCAGTTTCGTCATTTCCCCTCCCCTTACCTTATTCCAGATCCAACCCTCCAACTCGGCACCTCTTTCTTGATCTGTACAACCTGTTCGTCTTCCTTCCCACCTATCCACTCCACTTTCCGCTCGAAACTATCACCTTCACCCCACCTTCATTTCACAATCGCCTTCCCAGCTACTTTACCCCCAGCGCCACCGCCTTCCCAGCGACTTTCCCCCCAGAACCACACCCTTACATTTATACTTCAGCCCCCTTGGCCAACAAGCCTCATTCCTAATGAATGGATTATGCTCGATATTTCGACTCTCCTGCTCGTTGGATGCTGCTTGAACAGTTCAGCACCACACTCTTTCAACACAGACACACGCACGCACACACACAGACACAGAAACAAACTCACAGACAGAAACACATACCGACAAATGCACAAACACACAGACAGCCACACGTCCCACCCACAAAGACATCGACACTCTCCCTCCACACACACAGACACACACACTCTCCACACACGCTCACATAGGCACACACACAGGCACACACAGACATACACACACACGGACATACACAAACAGTCACCCACACTCCCCACCCATGCAAACATACGCTAACAAAGACACACACAAACAGACACACACACAGACACGCACACACGCACACACATAGGCACAAAGATACACAAACAGACAGACATGCACACATAGGCACTCAGGCAGAAGCTCACACTCATTGACATACACCACACAGAAAACACACCCATAAATGCCAACACACAGGAAAGACACACAGAGACTCACCCACACACAAACAGACAGATACCCACAACAACCCATACACAGACACCCACATTTCACACACACATGCACACGCATGCACAAGCACCTATGTACACAGACACACAGGCACGCGCACACACACACAGCAAGGACAGACACTAAAGCACACAGACACACAATGACATGCATACACACGCAGACGCACATTCATACACAGCTGCACACACACAGGCATACAAACACGTAGATACATACAGAGGCACACACACACATTTACACACAAACACACACACACACACACACACACTCACATCTGGTAAAATGCAATGTTTAGTGATTTACCGTTACAAATAATCTTACATGTAAGAAAGGATTGAACAGTCCTAAAATACACCAACAGAGCATGGCATTATATCACTTTCAGCAAAAGAGGGAAAGACAGAGGGAGAGGGAGGGGAGTAAGGGAGGCTTTCAACACTATTGAATGATTTATCCTAAAACAAAACAGTTCCCATTGCACACAGATGCAGAAATAGAGATGCAAACATATATACACACACTAATGCAGAACACACAGAGTGACAGATACACATAGGTAAACATATATAGACACACAAATCGACAAGCACGAGCAGAAATATCCAGATACATACTTGGACATACAAACACACATGGAACCATAGAGTTATACAGGTGGTTTGAAAGCAGACATATCAGCCAATACACTAAGTTCTAACGATAATCTCAAACTAAACTAGTCCCACGTTTCTGCGCCTTGGACCATATTTTTCCAAACTTTCTCTTATTCTTGTACGGAATAAAATGTATTTTAAACGTTGAAACTTTACCCACATCTATCACTTCTGAGGACGTTCATGCCATACACGAACCAAACGATGTGTAATCACAATGCACTTCATAGGTCCTGATCAGGTACACACAAGAACTCTGTGAGAAGCTCGATAAGTGATTGCTCGAAATCTTGATAAGATATTCTTATCATCAATAGCCACAGGTGAGGCGCTGGAATACATGAGGCTGACTAAAAGTGGTGCCATTATTAAACAAACTGGCAAGGCAAAGCCAGGGAACGATAGACAAGTAAGCCTGTCATGTGTGGTGGGCAAGTTGCTGGACAGAATCCTAACGACAGGATTTATATATATTTGGAAAGACAAAGACTGATAAAGGAAAGTCAACATGGCTTTGTGCATGTCTCACGAAGTGGATTTCTTTTTCTTGAAGAAGGAACAAAAAGCATTGATGAGGGCAGAGCAGTGGTCATGGTCTATATTGGCTTCAGTAAGGCATTCGACAAGGTTCCCCATGAAAGACTTGTTAGCAAGGTATTATCTCGTGGAATATAAGGAGAACTAGCCATTTGGATACAGAACTGGCTCAAAGATCATAGTGAAGGGTTTTTCAATCTGGAGTACCGTGAGCAGTGTTGTGCCACAAAGATTGGTACTGGTTCCACTGCTGTTCATCATTTACGTAAATGATTTGGATGTGAACACAGGAGGTATGGTTCGTAAGTTAATATTAGACACCAAAATTGAAGGTGCAGAGGACAGCAAAAATGATTACCTCAGATTATAATGGGATATTGATCAGATGTATCAATGAGCTGATGAGTTGCAGACGGAGTTTAATTTAGGTAAATGTGAAATGTTGCATTTTGGAAAGGAAAATCAAGGCTTGGCTTATACATTTAATGTTAAGTCTTTGGGTAGTGTTGCTAAACAAAGAGACCTTGGAGAGCAGGTTCATAGTACTTTGAAAGCGGCGTTGCAGATATATAGGATAGTGAAGTAGGTGTTTGATATGCTTGTCGGTGTTGGACAGTGTATTGAATGTAGGAGTTGGAAGGTCATATTGTGGATGTGCAGGACATTGGTTAGGCCACTATTGAATACTTCGTGCAATTATGGTCTCGCTCTTCGAGGAATGATGTTTGAAACCTGAAAGGATTCAGAAAACATTTACAAATATATAGCCAGAGTTGGATGTTTTGAGATTTATGGAGAGGCTGAATATTCCAGGGTGAGAGGTAATCATAAAAGTTTATATACTCACAAGTGGCATGGATAGTGTCAATAGTCAATGTCTTTTCCCCAGGTTAGCACCCTCTAATCTAGAGGACATAGGTTGAAGGTCAGAGGCGAAAGTCTTAAAAGGGATCTAATGGACAACGCTTTCAAAGAGAGGGTGCTTTATGTGTAACGAGCTACCAGAGGAAGATGTGCAGACTGGGAAAATTACAACATTTAAAAGGCATCTAGATAGGCACATGAATAAGAAGTGTTTAGGGGGATATGGGCCAAATGCTGGCAAATGGAACTACATTAATGTAGGACATCTGTTTGGTAGGGACAGGTTGGATAGAGCTGGGTAGCTCTATGACACTATGTCTTCTGTATACCTTGCTCCTGTCATCTTAAAATTACCCCCAGACTTGAATTCCACCACCCTAAGGAAAGGGCACCTTCCATTCGACATTATCTATACCCCTCATTGTTTTATAAACCTCAAAAGGTTGATAAGGTCTCAACTTTCCAAGCTACAACGGAAAAGGTCCTTGTCCATCAAGCCTGTCCTTATAACGTAATTACTCCATTCCAAGCAACAGCCTGGTAAATCGTTTCTGAACCCTCTCCAGTTTAATAATATCCTCAATGTAACTTCAGGAGAGACCTCACGAATGTCCAGCGCAACCTGAAGATAATGTTTCACCTCTTGTACCCAAAGGTCTGAGCAATGAAGGCCAGCAAGCCAAATGCCTTCATACCCGCCATGCATTCACATGGTGCAAACTTCAAAGAAACATACCAGAACCCTAGTTCTCTCTGTTCTACAACACTACCAATGGCTCGGCATTTAATTGTAGATGTCCTCTTCTTGCATGTTTTACCAAATTGCGATACATTGTATTTATTGAAATTAAACTCCTTCTGCCACTCCTCAGCCCAGTGAGTGATAGTACTGGGGAAGAAAGGCTGGACAGCAATCAGCTGCCTTGTATTCCTTTGTTGTTTTAAGAAGAGGGCAATCACACGTTAGAGGCAGGAAAGAGTGATTTTTTTTAATCCAGAAAGTGTGCCCTTTCTTTGTCTCTGTTGTTCAGTAATAAATATCTATTCCATATCCTTTATAGTGCAGAGTGTGTCTGCACATGTCTTTCCCTCATATTGCAGATGTCAGATAATAACCACTTAAGGTGGAAATCATAGCGAAACATTTAAAGATCTTCATAGTTTATCGCGAAGGCAGAGCACATAAAGTCAACATCCTATATTTGAGCTGAGTCCCTTTCATCTGTTGAACAATGTAGTTCGTTTAACTGTGTAATTCAGTAAAGTTACCCAAGTTTTAATGAATCCACAGAAAGCTGAAAGCTGACAATTAAAATGTGACCCAAAATCTGGGCGTGGTTTCAGTCTTGTGCAGTGGATAACGCCCATGCCTCTGAGCCAGAGCTCTGGGTTAGATTCCAATACCTGAACCTGTGTGGTAGTGTCTTTCACTATGGACGAGAATGTCTGGATTCAAGCCCTGCCTGTCAGTGAAGTATGTCACAGTATTTCAAAACTGCATGACGAACAAACACGCATGAGAATATTGTTGCAGCTTTAGGGATATTGCCAAGTGGTGGTAGTGTGCCTACCTCTGAGCCCAAAAGTCCAGATTCAAATCCCACAGAGGTGCTTCATAATGTGGCTGGACAAGTTGTTAAAACGATTTTAGAATTGTGATGTGATGAAGATGGAATAGGAGTCAGTATTGAATTTCAGAATTCAGGCCCATGTTTCCTGAAAACACAGCCATTCGTGTTGATTGGAGTCAAATTTGCATATTCTAGAGGATTATAACATCATGAAGACCATGGATAGGGTGAATAGTCAGGGTCTTTATTCCAGTGTTGGGAAGTCCAAATCTAGGCGACATAGATTTAAGATGAGATGGATAAGATATAAAAGGGACCTAAGGGAACAATTTTCACACAGAAGTTGGTATGTGTATGCAACGAACTGCGAGACGAACTCGTGGAGGATGGTAAAATTACAACATTTAAACGCATCTGGATGGGGACATGAATTGGAAGGGTTGAGAGGGATATGGTACAAATGTTGGAAAACAAAACTAAGTTAATTAAGACACCTGGTTGGCACGAATGAGTTTGACCAAAGTGTCTGTTTCTGTGCTGTACATTTTAATGAATCATTGATCCAATTAAAGCTGATTTCGTTGTAATCTTATTTATCATTCTTTACCTTCCACTACACAACTAATCTTGTTGTCATCTGTCAACGTGCTCACCATACTTTATATGATTCTCATCTAAATGATTGATATAAATGGCAATCAATTGTGGATCCAGCACTAATCCCTGTGGAATGCCACTGGTCACAGGCCTCCAGCCTAAAAGTCAACCTTCCTCCACCATCATGTGCCTCTTGCCAATAAGCTGAAACACGCACCCACATACATACACAGAGACATAGGCACAGTCCAATCTTTAAGACAGAGATAAATATGTTTTAACTGATAAGGGGATCAATTTTGTTGAGAACCATGTCAGCCATGATTGAACAGCAGATCGACTTGATGAATCAAACAGTCCTGTTCTGCACCAATTTCAAACGCTCTATGCTTTACACTATTGGAAATGTCTACCCAAGAGAACAGTGGCGGATGAGTTTAATAAATACTTTACTGAACGGAGTCAATGGGAAAGTGAGGGAGGTTTGAGGGGCTGAATGGTCTATGGTTTTCCTATTGGTTGTGCCCTGATTTTTAAAAAGGGGAAGCTGACTTGCTGTGAGGTTCATACAGTTTTAAATTTAAAGGTTTCCCTATTTAAGATTGAGATAACGTCCTATCTCCTTAGTGTAGTGCTGTCTGTGTTATTCTCATCCCTATGGAACAGTGAAGACTGGGCCATAGAGGCATAGAGTCCAAGAAATGTACAACATGGAAACAGACCTATCGGTCCAACTCACCCATGCTGATCACATATTCCAACCCAAATTAGTCCCATATGCCATATCCCTCCAAATGTCTTCTGCATATACCCATACAGATGCCTTTGTAATGTTACAATTATACCAGTCTTCACCACTTCCTCTGGCAGCTCATTCCATGCACGTACCACCCTCTGCATGGCACAGTTTCCCTTTAGGTCTCTTTTATATCTTTCCCCTCTCACCCTAAACCTATGCCCTCCAAATCTGGACTCCCTTACCCCAGGGAGAATACCTTGCCTATTTACCAGAACCATGCCCCTCATGCTTTTATAAACCTCTATCAGGTCACCTCTCAAAGACAATTGCTTATTTTAATGTGTAGTGACAGCGGCAAATTTTCAACACAACAGCCAAAAATGAAATTAATGATAAAGAATTTTGGATGTGTTGTTAAGGGGACGCATGTTCATCAGGCTAATAGGAACTCCCTTCCCCCCTCCACCCCCCACCCCCCCACCCCCCGCGTCAGTGTCTGAAAGTTAAAATTGAGCACATGAGCATATTGAAAATGGTTCTATTGTGCATCTGAAAGATCGCATTTTTGGCAGGGTAGCGAACTCCCCATATGTCAGTCTATGTTCTGTGCTCATCTTTTAAACTCTTAGGGATCAGGATCATTGACATTATGAACTCCATCTGATCATCTGACAACAAATGGCCTGAATGGAGGATCGCTGAGATCAGGAATAAATCGACACTCATCTACACAGTATAGCAGGAGGCCATGCAACCTTTCTGGGCTGTTAAACAGGAACAGGAGAGACCTGGTCAGCTACAGGAAATACAGAGTCGAGATAATTAATTATTTTCAGGTTGGAAATCTGTAACTAATGGAATTCCTCAGGAATCAGTGTGACGTCTCAACAGTTCACAATCCAGATTAATGATTTGGATGAAGGGGCTGAATGGATTGGAGCTCAGTTTGCTCATACACCAGGATAGTCATTCAACAAGATTTCAAGTGGAGGCAGAGAATCTGTAATGGGACATAGACAGGGGGTGGGTAGAGATTCTGCAATGGGATACAGACAGGGGGAAGGACAGCGTGCCTGAAACTGGATATAGACTGGGGAGAGCAGTGAGTAAGTCTTCGTCAAAAAAAAACACAGCATAATGTGGGTGGTAGAAAGTTTGTGTTTTGGATGAAGTATAAAACAACCATAAAGTATATAACTGGAGGCAGAATGCAGAACAAGGGATGTTTTATGCAGTCCTTGCATGGGACTTTGTACACTACATTAGTTTTGCTCATGTTGAGTATCGGGTCCTTTATTCTTGTGAGTTGTTGTCTGAGCGTGGCTGTTGGTTTGTGTGCTGTTATGAGTCCTAGTGGTCGCAGTAGTCTGGCTGTCAGTTCAGAAATGCTCCTGATGTATGGTAGTGGGGCTAGTCCTTTGGGTTTCGGCATGTCCTCGTTCCGAACACCAACTAGCCACGAAACGACACGACCAGCTATCCTTAGTAGCCACACACACAGACAAGCAACATGAATTCGACTGGGACAACACTACTATTATCGGACAAGCCAAACAGAGAACAGCCAGGGAATTCCTAGAGGCATGGCACTCATCCACAGACTCTATCAACAAACACATCGACCTGGACCCAATATACCGGCCACTACAGCGGACAGCTCGAACTGACAACCGGAAGCGGCAGAGACAGGCCACTATAAATGCCGGAGGAAAGATCACAGAAATGCTTCACAGGAGGCTCCCAAGCACTGAGGATGTCACCTAGACAGGGGACGAAACGTTTGCAAGACAAATTCCCAGCTCGGCGAACAGAACCACAACAACGAGCACCCGAGCTACAAATCTTCTGCCAAACATTGTCCTGTTTTATATATTTAGGTTTACAAGACCTGCTGTCCAGTTCTCAGGATCCTTTCTATTCTGTAACCAGCTTTGAAGAATAGTCTGTAATTCTTTCGCTAGCTCTACTGCCACCTCCTCAATACTCTGGGATGGAACTCATCCGATGCAGAACCTTACTAACCTTTGATTCGATTAGATTTTCAAAAACATACTTTTCATTAATTTTAGTTTCATGCAGTTCCTCATTTTCACCAGACCCTGTTCCCTAGTATAACTGGCAGTTTGCTTCTGTACCTTTTTCAGGGAGATGTACTCAATGTATTCCGCTCATGTGGCAGATGGCTTCTAACAACCAGTGAATATTTCGGAGGACCGCACTTTGGAGATGATAAGTATGTTAACAACGTCTGCCTGGAAAGTTCCATAATTTATCCAGTTCACTTCATGGTGAGTGACAGCACAGTTCTGTCCCTGATATGAGGCTACAGATTATACTGATGAAGGGGGCACAGCTCAGTGACCACATCATTTTTGAAAGGTTCACATTTTACGTTTGGAATTGGTTCAGCTTAGAAAGATATTCCTGGAAATCGCATAGAGGATAGTACAGTGCCCAGTCCCTCCCCGTGTACGGACCTTCCCTTCTGTATAGTCTCGGCTCCAACTGTTTCCCATGAACCAAAACACGCTGTTAATGCAACGTCCAGAGTGGGGTCACCAGACCCTTGGTCTCTCTGAATACATGCAGCAGCTGATTATACACACCAGAAAAAAAATCACAGAACCTGCCTTTATTATCTAATGACAGGCGCAAGTCAAATCCTCACGCACACAGTACATCCATTCCGTGTTGAAAATGTTTCTATTCCTGCCTGAAAAAGCCGTTACATCTCTGGCAGTCTCACAGTAAACGTTCCTTTCTACAAAGAAGCCGTTGACAATGTAACATTACTTTTATCTGTAACTCAGTAACTATAACGACAGCATCTGTATTGCCAATGGAGCTGACCACCATACTCACAGTAGAGCAATAGAGGGAATATAACTCATTTTAAACAAGGGAATATCCAGATTGACGTGATATTCAGGAATATGCAGAAAGGGATTATGTTAGAAAAAGGTCCCTTTTTATTTTCCTTCTACTTCATCATCAGCAACCCCTTTGTTTGCTTTGCATTTCTCTCTCTCTCTCTCTCTCTTCCTCTGTCTGGCTGGACATTTCTCCATCTACTCAACTAACATCCCCGCTCCCTCCACTCATCCAGCTATCTCTGATATAAATAATATTATTTCCCAATTGCTTTCAGTGTCGATGTAGGGTCACTAGACTTGAAACTATCTGTTTTCAGAGGCTGCCATATTTGCTCAGATTCTCCAACATCTTCAGACACTGGAGAACTTTATTTCAAATCTCCAGCACCCACAGTTCTCTGGTTTACTTCACCTTTAATGTTGTTGTTTCACGGGATGTCAGCATCACAGGCCAGGGCAGCATTTGTTGTCCATCACAAACTGTCCTTGACTGTGAGTTCATTTGTCAAGACAATATTGAGCCTACCATGTGGTCGTGGGTCTGAAGTCAAACTTAGTTTCTTTATAAATGACTGTAAGTGAAATAATGAAAGAAATCCTGATGGTTTATCGTTGCCGTTATTAAAACGAGATTTCATTTCAATTTTTGTCATTCGAATTTAAGTTCTGTCATTGGTTGTGATTGGATTTGAAACAATGCCTTTATGGTTATTACCTGTGCCTCTCAATGACCCGTCCAGTGGCATTGTTACTCTGATATGGAGTCCCTATTATGTAATAGCTGGAGAAGAAAGTCTTTCATCAAACATCTGTTTATCCTCGCCCCACTTTCCAGTACCTGGTCCTTATCCGTGCATGCTCTAGCTCCTCGAGTTTTCAACGAAATACTCCTGAGGTGTTTTGATGACCCTTAGCTTTACCACACGTTCAAATAGTGAGTTCCAGATTAACAACACTCTCAGGATGTAAACATTCTTCCTAAATCTTCTCCTATATCTATCGTTTTATCTATATCCCTGGTTATTAACTCTTCCCATAAGAAGTTTATTCCTGTCACACAGATCTATCCCCTTTCTATGCACGTTAATCAAATCTTCTCTCAGCTTTCTCCGCTGTCAGATAAAGAGCACCACTCGAGCTCATCTATCTTTGCAGTGGAGAGTGTAGTGCTTTAAGAGCACAACTTGTCAGGCAGCAACCGAAGAGCAGGAGAATCGATGTTTCGGGCATAAGCCCTTCATTAGGAATGAGACTTTTGTGTCGGGGTTGAGGGAGGGGAATGGGAGTGGTGGTCAGGTAGCTGAGATAGCGATAGGTGGATGAAGGTGAGGGAGAAGGTGATAGTTCAGAAGGGAGATTCTAGGCCGAGTCCAGAGAGTAGTGCCTAGTTAGACGCTTTGGACTGGGATAATGTGGAGGGAGATGAAATGAGGAAGCTGTTGAAATATGCATTTATCCCGTGTGGTTGCAGGGTCTTAAGGTGCAATTTGAGACCTTCTTCCTCCAGGCATCGTCTGGTAATGGAATGGTGGTGGCTTGTGCCCGAAGCACCGATCCTCTTCTCCTCAGATTCTGTCTAAAGTGCTGTGCTTTACCACCACGACAGTCTCGACTCTGAGCTCCAGCACCTGCAGCCCTCACTTTCGCTTATCTCCGCAGGGGGAATGCCTGAGCTCAGGCACCATCTTGATAAATCTCCTCTGATCATCCTCCCTTGAAAACACACGTTTCCTGAAGGCTGGCGATCAGAACAGAACAAAATTATCCAAAGAAAAGCAGAAATGTCGGAGCAAAATCAGTAGGTCTAGTTCATCTGGGGAGAGACTTTCCAGCCAAACGATCCGCCTTTGGAACGAATGGTATGTGTAGGTGGGGAAGGAACGTGAAAGAAGGTTGACAGGGTCTAAAACGATTGAACTCCATGTTGGGCACTGAATATTGCAAGGTCTCTCAGTGTGAGATGACGTGCCAATCTTCCAATTCGCGCTGTTCTATGTGGGATCTCTGAAGCAGACCAAACTGAGATGGAGGCATGGGAACACTGTGGAATGTTGCAGTGACAGGAAGTTGGAAGTTCAGGATTCTTTTTTGCTTGCAGACAGAACGTAGGTGTACTTCCATTTGACATCCGCTCTGCTTTTCTCTCCCCAGTCTAGACGAGATCACATTGTGAGCTGGAAATTCAGCTTGCTAATTTGAGGGCGGGGCAGATAAATCAGGGGAACCTTTCACAGTGAGAAGAGACATCGTAAACGAGCAGCATTACACCTTCTGGAATTACGTGGTATGCTGCCATATGGGGAAGTGCTGGGGGAAGCAGCATTGAACGAGGGTGTACAGAGACAAATTGTCCTGCATAGTGCCAGTATTCAGTTGTATAGGCTAGTGGGGAAAGGGTGGTAGAATGTATGTCTTCCGAAGCTTCCTGCTATCAGTAAACACCTCACAATGGAGCACAACTGCCAAATGATTTTCATTCCAACACCGACACTAGGATTAGCTTACAAAACTCACCTGTTTGCATTGTCACTGTCACTCTGTCTCCCCGGGAGCAGTAGGACTCCCCACGCTGATTCAGACAGCACAGTTCTTCCTGTGACATGTCCCTTTGAGAACAGAATGACAGGTATTAATAACCCGTACTTGGAATGGAGTATCTGTATTGTTCAATAACAATCGATAAACTATATTAACTCCTTTTCAAATCATTTGACCCGTAGCCTTGCATGCCTTGGCATCACAAATTCACATCTGAATACTTCGGAGAGTTATGTGGGTTTCTGCCTCTCCGTGTCTTGCATACATTGTGTTCCAGATTTCAACCACCCACTGATCGAAAACGTTTATCCACGCATTCACACAAGTCTTTCCGCCTCTGACCTTAAATCGAAGGCCTCCCGTGATCGAAATCTCCATCAAAGTGAAACATGTATTTCAGTCTACGCTATCCATATCCTTCGGTATTTTGTACATCTTAATCATACCCCCCTCAATCTCCTCTGCCTAAAGAAAAACAACTCCAGTGTGTCCAATCTCTCTTCTTCAGCCCAGACAATATCCTGGTAAATCTCCCCTGCATCGTTTCCAGTGATATCCCATCTCTGCTATAATGTGAATTGCATAACTACACACAATAGTCTCGCGAGAGCCGAATAAACAAATGAAATAAATGATGCGGAAATCGACAGAAACTGATGTTTTTTGGAATAAAGTTTCTTTTCCTCAATGCTGCCCTGTGCCCTTTTCCTCAGCTTGATGTTTCAATAATCGCTGGTCCATGTCAGTATATGCTGCGAGATGGGGATTGATCTCACAACCGCGTTATCGAAATGGATCAACTGGTTTGAAGGTCCCGATGGTGAGACTTAGGCATGGTCACCCAGCAACAGTGAGCGCAGCAACACCAACTGAAGGGGTCAATGTGAAAGTGATTGTAAGGGAAATGGTCGGGGGAATTTAAAGGAGGTAAGTGAGTGCAGGAGGGAGGGAATTCTCCAAGAATGGATGAGTCTGATATATGACTCGTAGAGATATGAGAGAGAGAGAGAGAGAGAGAGAGAGATTTGAAGGAAAAAAAACATAATCTCTGAAAGTGCTTTCATCTAAAATCAACTAATTTCTTTCTGCATTTCTTCAGCATGAGTCACAAGGAGTAAAATGCACTCGGATTGAAACGAGTTTACTGCGGCCACAATGCAGAATATTTTAACATTCAAACCATCACTGAGTCATGCAGAGACACGCGTTTAAAATCAGCAATAATTACAGTGACAGAGGGTATGTTAGGAAAAGTAGCAGATGCACAACAGGAATATTAGGCAAGCGATAGCAGACATGTGGGAATTCAGAATTAGCTGAATCTGTAAATTCATTATCCCAAACGCTGTGTTGGTTCCATCGAGTACTGCATGTTGAAGACTGAGTTTGATAGATTTCTAGAAACAAAAAGGTTCAGGAGACTGTGAGTGATATTGGTACAATGTATGTTTCAATAACAATGAGTTTAAAGCGGTTGCTTCACCAACGTCCACACACAAGGAAAGACACAATTGCTGCAGCCAGTCACATGACGCCAGTTCCGAGATCCGGAAATCAGACAAACTTCGGGGCGCAGCCTCGAATACCAAACCGGAAATGGGGTGATAATGAGTACCTGAAGCTATTCTGTGGCACCAGTGACATGATTGGTAAAGGCACGGTCATACAGTCATAGAGATGTCCAGCATGGAAACAGGCTCTTCGGTCCAACCCGTCAATGCCGACCAGATATCCCAACCCAACCTAGTCCCACCTGCCAGCACCCTGCCGATAACCTTCGAAATCCTTCCTATTCATATACCCATCCAAATGCCTATGAACTGTAGAAATTGTACCAGCCTCTATCACTTCCTCTGGCAGCTTATTCCATACATGCACCACCCTCTGTATGAAAACGATAACGGTTAGGTCTTTTTTATATCTTTCCCTTCTCAACCTAAATCTATGCCCTCTAGTTCTGGGCTCCCCGAACCCAGGGAAAAGATTTTGGCTATTTATCCAAGCGCATGAAATGCTGAGGCTGGAAATGTTCTGTTCAAAGGCGGGGTGGAAGGGCATATTGGTTTCAATTTATGGTATTATTAAGATTCAGCAGCAGCATGAACCCGCACTGAGGATTGGCTCAGAGGAAGCGTGCTGGAGCCTAAAATGAGAGGTCGATGTATTGAAAGCATTCTAAGAGAATTCCCTTAACAGAGCGATATTTTGTTACTTTGACAGTAAGAACTGCTTTCGCTCATATCGTCTCCACATCAATCTCTTGCTCCAGTAAACACTCCAATCCAGCGTACATTGCTTCCATTCCAACACAGAAACGCGTCGTATTCTCTCTCCATCTGGGATAATCTGAATTGGCAATATTATTCTTTGATTGGAGAAGTATAGCAGGGACTTGTTAGTGTAACTGCGATCTATTGGGCTAGTAATCTTTGGAGACTGGAGCATGGCAGCTGCTGTTATTTAAATTCGATCAATAAAATCTGGAAAATAAACCCAATCTCAGAAACAGAGACAATAACTTTCTATTTCTGAAAACTCATTCATTCATGTCCATTCGAAATGGAAATCTGCCGACCGTAACGAGTCCAGTCAACATGTGATTCCAGACCCACAACAATGTGGTTCACCCATGAATGCCCTCTGACTCAGTTCAAGGAGAACTAAGAATGAACAATTGCCCCTCAGACTAATGATAACAACATTCCGTGGGAGAATAAGGAAGAATAAAAATACATGGACAACGGGGAAAATGGAAATCGTGTCTGTGTCGAGTCGAATTCAACTGATTATCAAACTAAATAGACACAAGGATACCCGCAGCACCAAGATGTTAGAGCCATGGGATGACTGCAGGAAGGAATTCAATTACCCACTGAGGTGTAAACTCACTTGCTCACAGTGCGCACAGGTCATTCACCACTCCCACACATGAGAAGTGATCCCTCAGGAAACCAACGGACAGAGTCACCAGCATGTTTACAAATGACAGCAGGAGTTCGATTCTGCTGTGATTGCAGCTGCTAATCCCAACCAACAATGAACCATGCTTGAATGCGTGTTTCCAGTGGAGTTCCACTGTCTTCTGATGTATACCAATAATTTAGACTTAGTAGGATCCATGATTAAGAAAGTTGATGATGATGCAAGAATTGGTCGTGAAGTTGACTATGACAAAGAAGGTCAGAGACTTCAGGAATGTATTAATCAGATAGAAAGGAAAAAAATGGCGAATGCAATTGAATCCAGACCAATGAGTGTTAACGAAATTGGGGAGAAGAAACAATATCAGTGAGTATTCTGTGTGGTGTAGACGGACAAAGAGATCATGGAGTGGACATTCATGATCGCTGAACATCAATGCACAGGGGAATCAGTTGAATGGAAGTGTGTACTGGAGATGCTGGAGATCAGAATCAACATTCGAGTGGGGCTGAAGAAGCACATCAGGTCAGGCAGCATCTGAGAAAATAAAAGTGACGTTTTGGGCAAAAGGCCTTCATCAGGAATAAGACTGGGAGCAGCAAAGTTGACAAATAAATGGGAGGGGTGTGGCTTGGGAGAATTTAGCTAAGAGTGCAAAAGGTAAATGGAGGTGTGGTAAGAGTGTTAGGTCGGAGACGAGGGTGGAGCGGATAGGTGTGGATGTAAGATAGACAGGTGGGACAGGTCAGTAGGACGGTGCTAAGCTGGAAGTTTGGAACTCGGGTAATGTGTGGGGGAGGGGAAGTGAGGAAACTGGTGAAGTCCACATTGATGCCATGGGGTTGAATTGTGATGATGTAGAAAATGAGATAATCTTCTTCCAGTCGTTGGGTGGTGAAGGAGTGGCGGTGGAGGAGGCCCAGGATCTGCATGTCCTCGGGGGAGTGGTGGGGGGGGAAGTTGAAGTGTTCAGTCACGGGGCGTTGGGGCTAATGGTTGCCAGTTTCCTGGAGATGTTCTCTGAAGTGCTCTTTGAGATGGTGTCCGGTGGCCCCACTGTAGAGGAGATTGCATCAGGAGCAACGGATGCATGTGGAAGGCTTCCTTGGGGCATTGGTCAGAGGTGGGAGTGTGTGGGCGCAGCTTTTGCAATTCCTGTGGTGGCAGAGGAAGGTGCTGGGAGGGGATGGTGGGTCAATGGATGGCGTGGACTTGACGAGGTAGTCGTGGAGGGAACGGTCTTTGTGGGAAGTAGATAGGGCTGGGGAAGGAAAAAAATCCCTGGAGGTCAGTGTTACTGATATTTTTTTACAAACCCACTGACTCCCACAGCTAACTGGATTCACCTCCTCCATCCCATCTCCTGTACAAATGCTATCCTATGTCCCCAACTCGTCCGCCTCTGGCGCATCAGCTCCCAGAGGAACAGTTCCACCACTTGGCACCGTCCTACTGACCGTTCCCACCTGTCTATCTTACATCCACACCTATCCGCTTCACCCTCGTCTACGACCTAACACTCTTACCCTACCTCCATCGCCACCAGATTCCCTCCTTCTTTAAAGACCGGAATAACCCTCCCATGTAGTTGAACATGCCCTCCAACGCATTTCTTCCATGTCCCACACATCCATTCATGAACTCCACACCTCCAAACACAATAACAACAGAAAAAGGACAGAGGAAGGTCTTCACTTTCCATTCCACCAACCTCCGCATAAATCATATCATCTGCCGACATTTTCGCCACCTCTAAATTGACCCCACCAACAGGGATATATTTCCCTCCCCAAATCTATCCGCTTTCCTCAAAGACCTTTCCTTCCGTGACTACCTAGTCCTGTCCACACCCTCCAATGATGCACCATTCCCTCCCGGTACCTTCCTCTGCCACCGCAAGAATTGCAAAACCTGCACCCACATCGTCCCCCTCACCTCTGTCCAAGGCTCCAATGGTGCCTTCCACATCTATCAAGTGTTCATCTGCACTTCTACACATGTCATTTGTTGTATTTGCTGCTCCAGACGCGGTCACCTCTAAATTGGGGAGACTGGATGTCTTCTGAAAGAGCACTTCAGAGAACATCTCCAGGACACCTGCAAGAATCAACTCCACTGAAACATGGCCAAACATTTAGACTCCCCCTCCCACTCTCCCTTGGATATACAGGTCCTGGACCACCTCCATCGCCACTCCCTCACCTCCCGACACCTGGGGGAAGAATGCCTCATCTTCTTCCTTGGGACATTTTATCCCTGTGGCATCAATGTGAACTTCAACAGTTTCCTCATTTCAATACCCCATCTTACTCCAACTCTAACCTTCCATCTCAGCACCGTCCACCTGACCTGTCCCACCTGTGTATTTTCATTCCCACCTATCCACGCCACCTTCCCCTCTGACATATCAACTTTACCCCCACCTCCATCCAACTACTGCACTGTCAACTGCCTTCTCCCCAGACCCCCTTTCCATTTATCTCTCTAATCCAGAGGCTCCAAGTCTCATTCCGAATCAACAGTTTTTGCCTGAAAGGTAGATTTTTCCTCAGATGCTACCGGGTCTGCTGTGCTTCTCCAGCACCACTTTCATCTTGAGGGGAATCAGTTGATTGACAGGGGTTTTGGATATTTTCTGTTGTTGACCACAGGCTGTGGACGATAGCAGAACGTTAGCAACCACCAGCTGAGGGAATAGCTAAATGACTGAGCACAAGTCTGGTCACTGCATTAATCAACATTTATTTAATTTTAAGATAAAAGATGGAAGGCTGAAGTATGCAACTTGGCCCATCAAGATTGCTTCATCACTCAATGAGTTTATCACTGATTCCGTTCCATGTCACGGCTCAATGGGCCTTGGAGGGGAACTTGCAAATCGTGGCGGTTCATTGTATCCTCCAACCTTGTCCTAATTGTCAGTACAGCTGTTCAGCTTTGAAGGTTTTGTCAAAGATGCCCGGATGACTTACTCTAATGCATCGTGTAGTTCGTGCACTCTGCTGCAATTGTGCCTTAGCGGTGAAGGGAATAAACATTCAGGTATTGAATAGGATACAATCAAATGACTATTGTCGTGGATGGTGTCCAGTTCCTTAAGTGTTATTGAAGTTACGTCCATTTACGCAAATTGGGAGAGTTCTGTTCCACATCTCATTTGTGTCTTGCAAACGGCGTAGGATTCACGGATCAATGAGTTGTGTTTATAATCAAAAACTGTCTGCCAACGGTCATGCTTTTGTTATCAAATTTTTTAAATAGCCAGTCTCAATCCGTTTTTCCTAAATACTAGCTCCGTGGAGCGATTATTAAGGGGGATTAGATACAGTAAAGCAATTGAATGTCAATGGGATATGATTAGATTCTTATTTGTTAGTGTTATCGTTACTCTATTTCGTTCTTGTGTGGACCAATCTGATTCCAATCGCTATCAGATTTCAAGATCCAATTCCAGTCTGTGTTTGAAATTTCAACCGTTGCCTCACAGAAATGTCTCCACCTGCCTTAATAATATGTAAGGACGCTGCAGGGGACAGCAGAGATTTACGAGGATGTTGCCAACAATGAAGAAAATGGAGCTACGTGGCATTATTGGTTAGGCTGGGATTATTCTCCTTGAAACAACGGAGGCGTAGGTGAACTCTAAAATCATATAATAACATTTAGAAATGTTCAATATTCATTGGATTTTGACATAGTAAAATACGGGCAGGTGGTTTACCCTCTGGTATGAGAAGACAACCAGAGAACATGAACTCAGAATTAGATATTGCCTATTTAATTCAGAAATGAGGAGGAATTTCTTTGATAAGGGGCCAGTGAATCAGTGGAACTCCTTACTGAAACTGTTGTTGAGGCTGAGTTGTGCATTTTCAAACTGTGCCAGACAGATATTTAACCAGAAAGACGATGAAACATTGTCGAGGCAATGCAGGAGAATGGAGTTGAGGATTGTCAGATCAGCCATGAATTCGTTGAATGATGGAGCAGACTCATAGAACATAAAACATAGAACATAGAAAAATACAGCGCAGTACAGGCCCTTCGGCCCTCGATGTTGCGCCGACCAAAGCCTACCTAACCTACACTAGCCCAATAACCTCCATATGCTTGTCCAATGCCCGCTTAAATGACCATAAAGAGGGAGAGTCCACCACTGCTACTGGCAGGGCATTCCATGAACTCACAACCCGCTGAGTAAAAATTCTACACCTAACATCTGTCCTATACCTACCACCCCTTAATTTAAAGCTGTGTCCCCGAGTAACAGCTGATTTCATTAGCGGAAAAAGGTTCTCACTGTCAACCCTATCTAAACCCCTAATCATCTTGTACACCTCTATCAAATCTCCCCAAACCTTCTTTTCTCCAATGAGAAAAGCCCCAAGTGCCTCAGCCTTTCCTCATACGATCTTCCTACCATGCCAGGCAACATCCTGGTAAACCTCCTCTGCACTCGTTTCAATGCCTCCACATCCTTCCTATAATATGGGGACCAAAACTGCACATAATACTCCAGATGAGGCCGCACCAGAGTCTTATACAACTGCAGCATGACCTCAGGACTCCGGAACTCAATTCCTCTACCAATAAAGCCCAGTACACCATATGCCTTCTTCACAGCACTATTTACCTGGGTGGCAACTTTCAAAGATCTGTGTACATGGACACCAAGATCCCTCTGCTCATCCACACTACCAAGTAGTCTACCATTAGCCCAGTAATCCATCTTCTTGTTACTCCTACCAAAGTGAATTACTTCACACTTAGCTACATTGAATTCCATTTGCCACCTTACTGCCCAGCTCTGCAACTTATCTATATCCTGCTGTAACCAGCCACATTCTTCTTCGCTGTCCACCACTCCACCGTCTTTCGTGTCATCCGTAAACTTGCTCACCCAGCCTTCAAGCCCCTCCTCCAGGTCATTTATAAAAATGACAAACATCAATGGTCCCAAAACAGATCCATGTGGAACACCACGAGTAACTGCGCTCCAAGATGAACCTATACCATCAACTACTACCCTCTGTCTCCTTCCAGCCAGCCAATTCCTAGTCCAAACCTCTAATGCACCCTCAATGCCATACCTCCGTAGTTTTTGCATTAGCCTGCCACGGGGTACCTTATCGAACAACTTGCTAAAATCCACATACACCACATCTACTGCTTTAACCTCGTCGACTTCCTTGGTCACCTTCTCAAAGAATTCAATAAGGTTTGTGAGGCACGACCTGCCCTTCAAAACACCATGCTGACTATCCTTGATCACATTATTCCTATCCAGATGTTCATAAATCCTATCCCTTACGATTCTCTCCAAGACTTTGCCCACAACAGAAGTGAGACTCACTGGCCTATAGTTACTCGGGCTATCCCTG
The DNA here is from genome assembly GCF_047496795.1 of Chiloscyllium punctatum. Lineage (NCBI taxonomy): Eukaryota > Metazoa > Chordata > Chondrichthyes > Orectolobiformes > Hemiscylliidae > Chiloscyllium > Chiloscyllium punctatum. The sequence goes on from NC_092772.1 coordinate 18,849,705, forward strand.
CTCCCCTTCTTGAACAAGGGGACCACATTCGCTATCCTCCAGTCTTCTTGCACTATTCCCGTAGACAACGACGACATAAAAATCAAGGCCAATGGCTCCGCTATCTCCTCCCTAGCTTCCCAGAGGATCCTAGGATAAATGCCATCAGGCCCAGGGGACTTATCTATTTTCATTCTTTCCAGAATTTCCAACACCTCTTCCCTACATACCTCAAGCCGTCCATTCTAATTAATTGTGACTCAGTATTCACATCGGCAACAATGTCCTGTTCCTGAGTGAATACTGACGAAACGTATTGATTTCGTGTCTCACCAATCTCCTCCGCCTCCACACACAACTTCCCACTACTATCCTTGACTGGACCAATACCTACCCTCGTCATCCTTTTCTTCCTGACATACCTATAGAAAGCCTTTGGGTTTTCCCTAATTCTACCAACTAAGGACTTTTCATGTCCCCTTCTCGCTGATCTTAGCTCTCTCTTTAGATCCTTCCTGGCTACCCTATAACTCTCAATCACCCCAACTGAACCTTCACGTCTCATCTTTACATAGGCCGCCCTCTTCCCTTTTACAAGGGATTCCAATTCCTTGTTAAACCATGGCTCCCTCACAAGACCCTTTACTCCCTGCCTGACTGGTACATACTTATCAAGGACACCCATTAGCTGTTCCTTGAACAATCTCCACATATCATTTGTGTTCTTCCCTAGAAGCCTATTTTTCCAATCCACGCATCCTAAGTCATACCTCACCGCATAATAATTTCCCTGCCCCCAGCTATAACTGTTGCCCTGCAGTGCACACTTATCCCTCTCCATCACTAGAGTAAAAGTCACCGAGTTGTGGTCACTGCCCCCGAAGTGCTCACCTCCCTCCAAGTCTAACACCTGGTCTGGTTCATTACCTAGAATCAAATCCAGTATAGCCTCACCTCTTGCCGGCCTGTCTACATATTGTGTCAGGAAACCCTCCTGCACACATTGGACAAACACCGACCCATCTTACGAACTCGAGCTATAGCTTTCCCAGTCAATATCTGGGAAGTTAAAGTCCCCCATAACAACCACCCTGCTACTTTCACTCTTCTCCTGAATCATCCTCGCAATACTTTCCTCTACTTCTCTCGGACTATTAGGAGGCCTGTAGAAAACTCCTAACAGGGTGACCTCACCTTTCCTATTTCTAACCTCCGCCCAAACTACCGCAGATGGCAAGTCTTCCTCCATTACCCTTTCTACTGCTGTAATACTATCCTTGACAAGCAATGCCACACCTCCCCCTCTTTTACCCCCATCTCTGACCCTACTAAAACATTTAAACCCTGGAACCTGCAATAGCCATTCCTGTCCCTGTTCTACCCACGTCTCTGTAATGGCCACAACATCGAAGTCCCAGGTACCGACCCATGCTGCAAGCTCATCTACTCGATGGTCTGAATGGCTGACTTCTAATCCTGCATCATTTGATCTAACGCCTTATTTTATTGATAAGTTTAGAATTCTGAGAGGTTGGGATTAAGTGATAGGAAAGCTTTCTCAAACTGATCAGACAGATCAAGAACTAAGCGCACAAGCTCATGAACAAGAAATGTGCTGTGGCCTGGAGACAACGCATGGCACTGGGCACACCTCAGATGGGTATGTGCAGAAGCTGTGATTGCTAAAGAAAAATGGTGGATCTAATATTATTGGCAATTTGGTGATCACGCTGGATGATGGATCGCGGTATGATTCACACAGCAAAAGGTTGTGAAAGAATGAAAGATTCGTTTCATTTCAAACGTTTCTGCAGTTCCAATTCCAAATGACTGTTTAAAATACTGATCAGAACGCTGTGTGGAGTGTTACATTAAAATTCACAATCCCACTGGATAAACTATTGCACCCGATCTCTCCTTATTTGTTTCACTTTCATTCGATGCAAATTCATATAAAGTCAAGATGGAATGAAAGGAGGAAAGAGACGTTGCACTCCTTTTCATTATCCCAATTTAACTTACAACAGAAACAAATTGCTTAATTACAACTTTGATGAGATATCGATTTATCACAAATCTCCAGTGCAATGAAGGACAAGAGCAAGATTCTCCATCCTATGTATCCTAAAGATGCGAGGCACAAAGGGAAACCATAGCTGCTTATGATGGAAGTAACAGCCAGAGTAGGATTCAAGTCCACACATGCGCAATGACAGAGCAAGCCGTCGCGTTAAACTCTGGGCCACTTAATTCCATGGCAAAGGTGGGGGGGGGGGGGGGGGAAACCACATATGACCATAACAAGATTACATATGGTGCAACTAGGGGATAAAAAATTCCCTGAGCGGAATCGAATCCACACCATTATGTTTCTGCTTTCAGCTGAATAATAATACCAGTAAATTTCAAGGAATTGACATTGTCCTTGAAAGAAATACCTTGTCCTTGATTTATTCCGAGTCGGAACTGTCTCAGAATGATCCAGCAAACATGAAATTCCCGTCACATGCACACGCACATTTAGTCTTGACGCATAATTTCTTCAGACAGATTCTCTCTCACGTGAAGACGTATATATGGACAGAGAAGTGAAGGTGATGTTTTAGCTCGATGGTCTTTCTCATATGGCTGAACCTGAACTGGATAAAATTCCAGGAAAGGCAGTTTTGTTCGATTCATTTTATTAATTTTTCTGCAACTTCACTGTGGTCATTGCAGTGATCGGAAGTGAATTGGATTTATATCATTGGAACGTTTAATGTATTCAATTTTGCTCTGAATTTATTTCAGCTTAAAGAAAATACTGATGAGAAAAACAAAAGGTTAAACTACAAAACAAGATGCCAGTTTTGATGCACAGTTACTTTGGCAGATTTCAATGGGTATCAAATGAACCCAACATCATGGCGATTGTCCTCCCACCTTTAAGTCATGGGATTAAAGCAAGAAATCGATCTCTAAGAGACGGGTCAATTCCTGTTCATTATGGAATAGTTTTGCTTGACAATATACCAAATCTGCTCAGTTCCATTTATAATGCTTCATGTGGAATATTAATATAAATCTTTAAAAACTCTGAGTTTTTTTTGCTGAATCTTACTCAACTGCATACGTTTCGGATATTTCTTTACGTCTAAAATCGTCCAAATTAGATATTGTTTCCTCGCACCTTCTACCCCCCAACGCCACTTTTACACTTCTACCTGGCCACAGGCTGTCTCTCTCCTGGTGAAGCTCACTGCTTCTGTGTCTCTAAATGTGCCTTTCCAAATAGTTTGGAAACGGATTCTCTGAGTGACAGCAATTCTGCTCCCATCATTTATTTGTCCTACATCGATGGTTTTGAAAGCCTGACGTTTTGAAATATACGAACTTGAAAGAGTGAATTTGCCACATATTTACTCTCTCCAAACCTCAAATACTCTGGAAAACTTCCATTCGGTTCTCCTTGGTTTAGTTTCAAATTTTCCAAAACTCAAATAAATAAAATTCCAACCCCACTAAACGCTGTCAGCATCGTCTCTAATGTCTTAGCACCCCAGTAAACGCTGGCAGTGTCCTCTCTGATAGAATCACAGATTCCCTACATTGCAGAAAGTACAGTTCAGGAAATCGGGTCTGTAGGGAGACTCTGAACAGCATCTCAACCAGACCTAGCTCCCGTCTCTATCCCCGCAGGCCTCTGGCTTGTGATTTCAAATAAACCTGCTGGAATAAAACCTGGCATTGTGTGACTGCTGACCTTATCACTGCAGTACCCATTGATAATTCACTTAACTTACTGAATTCACTCCCTGGACACATCAGCGCAATTTAACATGACCAATCCACGTAACCTACAGACTTAACAGCAGTGTGAACGACTGAGCAAATGTACCATCACATTGAACACTATCTGTGTCATGTGTAATGGCTTTACACACTGGTAACTCCGCCTAGTGAAAGCAAGCTGCGCCCACCAACCCGAATTCAATGCATCCAAACGTGGTTCTACGCTGTACAACCTCAGTAGTTCTGCTGGAAATGTTTCTGCTCTCAGATCTGAATGGGTTTCCTCTGTTTTCTTCCTCAGATTCCTGCTTTAAATAAACATATCAGTCAGGAACAACTATATGTAATGGTTTTCATTGCAACACAAACACATTGTGCAGTTTGCAGAAGTTACGTGTATGCACTTTCACTGATACTCTCGCTCCCCAGGAGCTGCAGTCCTTCCCCAGCTGATTCAGACAGCACTGTCCTTCCTGTGACATGTCCCATCGAGAATGGAAGGCCAAGCATTCATAACCTTCACTGGGAACAGATCGACAGGTTTAAAACCTTTAGATGCACCCAGCGGAGAAATGAGCCCTGTGACAGCCGGGGACACTAACCACGATACTGTGGAGGAGGACAACATCGAAGGATGCCCTTCAGCCTGCTGTGGCTGCACTTGTCAAACGACTGCTTAACGACCTGAATCAAGTTTTCCATCGTTTAGCCCATAATCTTACATGTTTTGGCATCGCAGTTTAACATCTCAATTTTTTTTAAGGTTAGAATGATTTCTGCCTCTCTGACCCTTTCCGCAAATCTACTCAAACCTTTCTGCCTTTTCCCGAAATCTCTTGGCCCCAGTGTCCAATCCCTCCATCAATAACAAAAGCTTCTTTCAGTCTATCCTATCCATATCCCTCAGTATTTAGTACATCTCAGTCATGTCTTCTCCAATCTCCTCTGCTCGGCGACAAACAACCCCAGTCTGTCCAATCTCTCCTCAAAACTGAAACTCTTCAGCCCAGACAATATCCCAGTGAATCTCTACTGCAACGTTCCCAGTGCGATCACATCCATGCAGTACTCGGAATTGCAGAACTGCACACAGTAATCTAGCTAGGGCCTAATGAACTTTTTTTTCTATTCTGTTACAGTATGAGGGCGTCGCTGGCTCGGCAGTATTGATTGGTATCCCTAATTGCATAGCGGGTAGTTGAAACTCAACCATATTATCGTGACTCTGGAGTCACATGGAGGCCCGAGCAGGTAGGAATGGCAGTTTCATTCCTTAAATGACGTCAGGTTTTTTTTTCAACAATTGAACATGGATATATAGGAGTTATTAGATTCGTAATTCCAGATATTTATTGAATCCCAATTTTACCACCTAACATGGTCGGAGTCAAACCCACGTCCCTGGTGTCTGAATTAACAGTTCAGTGTTCAGTGGTAATAGCGCTCGGCCTTTGCAGAAAAGCAGTGAAACTGATCTTATCCAATTAGGTTGCTTTCCCCCGATACTGTTCTGTGCCATTTTCCTGAGCTTGACCCCCCTCCCCCCCCCAATAATATCTGGTCCATATCAGTAAAAGCTGCTACATGAGTATTGATCTCACAAAAGTAGTAACCAAATGGATCAAATGGTCTGCCGGTCCCAATGGTGGAGTTGGGGCACGTTCACCCAGCAACAGTGACCCCAGCCACACAGACTGATCGGTATCAATGGGAGAGTCTGTATTAGATTCTGCAATGCCTTACTGAAATAGGAAATGACGCCGAAAACACATGATGAAAGAGCAGCGCTCCGAAAGCTAGTGCTTCAATTAAACCTGTAAGACCATAACCTGGTGTTGGGTCATTTTTAACTTTGTACTCCATAGTCCAACACCGACATCTCCAAATTATTGAAATGGGGGGATGGGATGGAAAGTTCGGTTAGTGACCGTAGGAGGGAAGAAATCTCTGAGAACGGGTGGATTTGAATTCTGACATATGAAACACAGAGATGTGAGCGAGCAGAGCTTGAAGGAAAAAAAAATCACCTTGGAGAAAATCAAAACTTTAAAACAACTGATTCCTTTGCGTTTCACAAAAGACTAGGGCATATTGAGCAATCACTGCCGTGACTCGGATTCGAACCGAGGTTATTGCAGCCACAACACAGAGTACTAACCAGTATATGATCACGGCACCCTACCAACAAACACACTAAGCCCATGCAATAAGTACAGTATCATAAGGAATGTTAGGCAGATCACCAAATGCACAATATCAGTGTTTAGCGAACACTGGCAGATATGTGGGAACTCAGAATGGGCTGACCGTTTAATATCGGTTCCCCCAGTGGCTGTGGTGATTCCATCATTAATGTGTTGAGGGCTGAGATAAATAGATTTCTCCATAACATCAAAGATTCCGGGGACAGTGCAGCTTTTGTTACCTGCACATCCACCAATGTCATTTATTGTATCCATTGCTCCCGGTGCAGTCTCCTGTACATTGGGGAGACTGGGCGCCTCCTAGCAGAGTGCTTTAGGGAACATCTCTGGGACACCCGCACCAATCAACCACACCGCCCCGTGGCCCAACATTTCAACTCTTCCTCCCACTATGCCGAAGACATGGAGGTCCTAGGCCTCCTTCACCGCCGCTCCCTCACCACCAGACGCCGGGAGGAAGAACGCCTCATCTTTCACCTCGGAACACTTCAACTCCAGGGCATCAATGTGGACTACACCAGTTTCCTCATTTCCCCTTCCCCCACCTCACCCTCGTTCCAAACTTCCAACTCAGCACTGTCCCCATGACTTTTCCTGACTTGTCCTACCTGCCTATCTTCTTTTCCACCTTTCCACTCCACCTTCCCCCCGACCTATCACCTTCATCCCCTTCCCCACTCAACTATTGTATTCTATGCTACATTCTCCCCATCCCCACCCTCCTCTCACTTATCTCTCCACCCTTCATGCTCTCTGCCTTTATTCCTGATGAAGAGCTTTTGACCGAAACGTTGATTTTACTGCTCCTCGGATGCTGCCTGAACTGCTGTGCTCTTCCAGCACCACTAATCCAGAATCTGGTTTCCAGCATCTGCAGTCATTGTTTTTACCAAGCTTTTGTTGAAATGTATACTTCAATAGCAATGCAGTTTAACATCGGTTTCTTCACGAGTTTCCCCACACAAGGCAGTAACCACTGCTGCCACAGAGTCCCATTTCCCAGCCTCAGAATCAGAGGAACTGAGTGGCGCAGTCGCAAATAACTAACTTGAAATCAAGATGGGAATGAGGTCGCAGAGATACTGGCTGGCTCAAGTGACACAACCGGAAAATGCACGGTGTTTCTATGATGGTTTAGAGGCGCAAGCAATTCCGAGGTTGGGAGTGCTCCTAGTCAAAGGCGGGGCAGAATGGAAAATTTGTTCCCGTTTATAATAACAGCAATCTACAGTGCATCTTGCTGAGATAGCTGAGTGACACAACTGGAGCGTGGGCAGCTGTTTTGAAGTTTAATTTTGCTTCACTATCACCCACTTCCTGGAATGAATTGCTTTCACCATTTTTATTTCCAATTGTTTAATATCTCCCTGCAGTCTGCGGCTTTCTTCCTCATGGTTAATTGCATGACAAACTGTTGTATGACCTGTGCACTGCTGAATCACGGCCACGACAAGTCCTGATGAAGGGCTTTTGCCCGAAACGTTGATTTCGCTGCTCGTTGGATGCTGCCTGAACTGCTGTGCTCTTCCAGCACCACTAATCCAGTATTTGCTTTCCAGCATCTGCAGTCATTGTTTTTACCTCACGACAAGTAAATATGAATCATTGATCTATATGAGAAAATAGTGGAACTCACTGCAGGCATGCTTCGTAAGTTTGCAGGCGACATCAGAATTGTAGACAGTGAGGAAGATTATCTAAGTTTCAAAAGGATCTTAATCCAATGAGTCATTGGACTGAAAAATGTAAAATGGAGTTCAATCTGGATAAATGGAAGGTATTGCATTTTGGTCCAACAAAAAGAGTAGGGCTTTGCGTATGTTGGAGAGCACGGAAGCTCGGGATGCAGTTACTTAATTCCTTGTAATTTGCTTTACCTACAGACAAGATGCTTCAAAGGCATTTAATAAACTTCCCTTCATTGCTCAGTCCTTTGTGTATAGTAGTTATGTTGAAGCTTTGCAGGATATTGATTAGGCCTCTTCTGGAATATTATGTCCAGTTCTGGTCGCCCAGTTGTAGGAATGGTATTATTCAGCTGGGGTAGGTTCAGAAAAGGTATATACGCATGTTACCTGTGGAAGGTTTGAGTTATAATGAAAGGCTGGATAGGCTGAGACTATTTTAAGATTCGAGATTGGGGTGCTGGAAAACCACATCAGGTAAGGCAGCATCCGAGGAGCAGGAGAATCATTTTCTTTCGCACAAGTGTCCTTCACCAGGCTCTTCCCCGAAACGTCGATTCTCCTGCTCCTCAGATGCTGCCTGAACTGCTGTGCTTTCCCAGCACAACACTCTCGACTCTGATCTCTCATCTGCAGTTCTCACTTTCTCCTAGTCGAGACCGTTTTCACTCTAGGTTAGGGGTTTGAGTGGCGACCTGACAGAAGTTTATGAATTATTGAGAGGCAAGTTAGAGTTAACGATAGCTGCCTTTTCCCAGGAGGGGGATTTCAAGATGAGAGAGCATATGTTTAAGATGAAAAGAGAGATTTTTTTAAAAAAAGACATATGAGGCATTTGTTCAGGGAAGATGTTTTACGTGTGCAATTAATTTGCTGAGGAAGTGATGGATGAGGGTACGTTTGCAATATTTAATGGACAATTGATTCCAAACATGAATGGGAAAGTGGGATTTTAAAAATAAATTTATTCATGCCTAGTATGTCAATTATTTCCCAGAGGGCATTTAAGATTCAACCACGATATTATCCATCTGGAGTCTCATGTGGGACGGAGCAGATGACGATGACAGTTTGCTTCATCTGGAGACTCTTTAATTCCAGGAGCTTATTGATTTGAAACTCCACCATCTGTCATGCCAGGACTTGAACCCTTTGTCCCCAAAATATTACCTGGGTTTTTGGATTAACAACACAGTGATAAAACTACAAGGGCATTATAACCACTCAACGGGTACAGGAGGAGGCAGATTGGACAAGATTAGTTTGGCAGTATGTTCAGCATGGATCGGTTGGACTGACGGGCCTGTTTTCATGCTGTATGACTCTATGATTGACGCTATGGATCAAATAGCTGGTTGGGATTAACAGCAGCATTGACAGCATAACCGAACACCTGATGGGATATGTAATCCTGCTGGAGTCTCCGGAGGTTGTTTTGCTCAGTGATCCCTTCCCACACACGGGACTGGTGAACGGTCTCACCCCAGTGTTACTGATTAAATGAGTTTCCATTTCTGTGGTTAATTGAATCCCTTCCAGCATGTTCCCACATTGCCCTGCTTTCTCTATGGTATCGGCCTCCTTTTTGTCTACACAGGGTGAACGATCCTTTCAAATTGTTTCCACACAGGTACAAATCCTGTTGTCCATGTTGTTTCTGTGTTTTCATTGTTTCTCATTCATCCACAGGGTGTGAGTATCACTGGTCAGTACAACATTTATTCGTCGCCCCTCGTTCGTTGCTGTCTGGCTACTCCACAAACCCGGCTGCGATCCCAGCCTCGGGTGTCTGTCCGTGGGCAGTCTGCACATTCTCTGTGTGTTTGTGTTTTATTACTCCCTCTGACCAAAGATGTGTCAGTTACAGGGATCAACAATGAGAAATGCGGGCTTATGGGATAGGGAATACCGTGGGGTCTGGTGGGATGCGCTTCGAATGTACCGTGTGGACTGGAAGGGTCGAAAAGTCTGCTTCGCCACACGGTGGGGATTCTTGAATTTAGGGTCAGCTAATGTTTTTCTGATCCTGGAGTCTCTGGTAGGCAGTACTGGGTGAAGATTGTTGAATCCCCTCTATAAGGGATATGAATGAATGGGATTGCAGGAAATTAAAGTCATGATCTCTGTTTCTGAGGTCAGGCTTGTATTTCAGGTTTTATTCATCGAACTTAAACATCACCGTTTCCGTATCCCAGCCCCCCAGGATGACGAGTTTAAAATATCACACCAACACCACGTTCTCCAGTTTGAAATCTTGCCTGTGTGAAAGAAACTGATACTAAGCTGATGCGAGCAAATGTCGCTGTCACCGCCAGTTTCGGAAACACAGATCCAAATAGCAAAATCATCTTTTAAACCCACCATTGCAAAGTTCACGGCTCAACACGCTCCAGTTGTGCCACTCAGCTGTCTTAGCAAGATGTACTGTCGATCGCTATGAGAGTATAAACGGGGACAACCATTCCCTTGATAAGGAGCTCACTCAACCGAGGAATTTCTTGCGCCTCTATACCATCATAGAAGGACGCACGCTCACCTATTGCATCACTGGATCCAGAGAGTAACTCTGTGCACTCATTCTCATCCACATTTCCGGTTGGATCTGGGTGGCTGTGCCGATGTTAAGCTAAAATGCTATTGAAGCATACATTTCAACAATATCCTGTACTGTCCCCTGAGTCTCTGATGCTTGTCGAAATCTATCAAAATCAGTTTTTCTACATTCTCATTCAAGGGATCTCCACAGCCTTCGAGGACATCGATCTGAAAGATTCAGCTCATTCTCAGGTCCCACATGTCTGGCACTGTTCGCTGAGTACTGATATTGTACATGTGCTGTTCTTCCGAACATTTCCTCTGCTGGTATACTTATTGCTGCTTGCAAGCATCCTGTTCTGTGGTTACTGTGATCGTGGTTGTCGGTATTTTGCATTGTGACCACAGCATCCTCGATTTGAAACCAAATCACGGCACTAAGTGTTCTCTCCTTTGTCCTTTTTGTGACACATGCTAAGAAATTAATTATTTTACCTTCAATTTTCGCTCTCTCACATCTCTGCGTTTCATATATCAGGATTCAAACACATCCGTTATCGGAGATTTCTCTCCTTCCCAAGATAATTAATCCTCATTTCCGTCCCTCCTCCCATTTCTCTGAGGCAATGCCCAATCTATCACTCTCTTTCACATTCATACTGTTCTGTCTGTGCTGCTGCTGCGGTCACTGTTGTTGGGTGAACGTGCCCCAATCCCACCATCGGGACCTTCAAACAAGTCGATCCATTTGGATACCGCGGTTGTGAAATCAATCCCCATGTAACAGCTTTTACTGATATAGGACAGAGACAATTGTTGCGTCAGGTTCATGGAAAATACCCAGGACAGTTTTGGTGAAAAGACATTTTATTGGAAAAGATCAGCTTTTGTGGCTTTCTGCGTTGGTCTTGTGGTAATTTCATAGGACTGATAATCCAGAGACCGAGGTAATAGTCTGGGTACTCGGGCTTGAATCCCACCATGCCATGATCGTCAAATTTGGATCCAATAAATATCTGCAAGGAAGAATCTAATGACGACTATAGATCCATTGACAATAGTTGAAAAAAAATCTGTTTCACTGATGTCATTTCGGAATGGAATCTGCTATCCTTACTTGGTCTGGGGTGCATGTGACTTCAGACTCGTAGGAATATAGTTGAGTCTCAACTGCCCTCTGGGCAATTCGGAATGGGTAATAATTTCTGTTCAGCCAGAATCGCCCTCATACTAATCCAGAAATTTTAAAACAAATGCTCATTAGCCTCAAGCAAGAGCGTTGTGTGCAGTTTTGCAAGTCACATTATAGCAGGGATGTGATCACACTGAAAAAAATGCAGGAGATATTTACCGGGATACTGTTTGGGCTGAAGAGGTTCAGTTGTGAAGAAAGACAGGACAGAGTGGAGTGTTTGTCGCAGTGCAAAGGAGATGTAGAGGAGACATGATTGCGTTAGGGTATGGACAGGGTTGACTGAACGAGTTTCCCATTGATGGAAAGATGGATCAGCAAGGGCCAGAGACTTAAGGAGAAAGACAGAAAGCATTGAGAAGATGTGCGAAAAAGCTTTATCAGCCAATGGTTGGTTGGAATTTGGAATACACTGTCTGTACTTTTCAGAGCGGCAGATATCCTTATAATCTGAATAAATATTCAGATGTGAATTTTTTGATGCCAAGACAAATAAGGCTGTGGGGTAAGCATTCTGAAATGGGATTCAGTTCATTAGGCAGTTGTTTTTGACAAGTGTGGCCACATTTGGTTGAAGGGCCTCCTTTGACACTCCTGTCCTCGGTAGTATGATGGTTAGTGTCCCCGCCTGTCACAGGGCTCAATTCTCCACTGGGGACAGTGTAAACGTTTTAAACCTGTCGCTCCATTCCCAAGTGCGGGTATTGATACCTGTCCTTCCATTCTCGATGGGGCATGTTACAGGAAGGACAGTGCTGCCTGAATCAGTGTGGGAAAGGGCTGCAGCTCTCAGGGAGGCAGAGTGTCAGTGAGCGGCCAAACACGTGACTTCTGCAAACTTCACCTTGTGACTGTGTTGGAATGAAAAGCATTTGACAGACTTGTTCCGGACTGCAGTGTTTACAAGAAGCAGGAAGCTGAGGAAGAAACAACATAAACGCATTCAAATATGAGTGCAGAAACATTTCCCGCAGCACGAATGAAATTGTAAAGGACAGAGTAGCGTTTCGATACATTGAATTTGGGTTCATTTGTTTTCATGAGTTTTACCAGGGTATAAAACCATCAAAAAATGATACAGCATTTGCTCAGTATGATGGAACATTGTCTTAATAATTCGCACTGCTGTCAGAGGGAGGGTTAGGTTGATTGGCAAAGTTAAATTGCCCGCTCGTGTCCAGGGAGTGAATTAAGTAAGTTAAGTGAATTAGCCATGGGTAACGTGGGGATAAGGTCAGAAGTCACAGGACGTCAGGTTATACTCCAACAGGTTTATTTGAAATCATAAGGGGGAGGGATTTCACTTCTTCAGGTGAAATATAAGGAAATAGGGAGGGGAACTAGGTCTGGGTGAGATGTTCTTCAGAGAGTCAACACTGGCTCGATTGACTGAAATGCTCTTTCTGCACTGTAGGATTATGTGATTCTATGAATTGATAATGACGGTGTTTACTGGCGTGTAAAGCCATTAGTAAAGATTCTGATGGGGTGTACTGAGGATGAGAATTTATTCACTTGTCTTCTGGCAAAATTGAGAACAGTTATCCCTGAACCAATGAAGGCTTAATGGGGTTTTTTCAGGTTATGAAATGTTTGGAAAGAGTAAATGAGTGGAAAAATTCCATCTTTCAAGTAAGTAAACATCGAGATGTCAGGCATTCAAAGCCTTTGATAAACCTTTGAAGGACAAAGAAATGATGAGAACAGAATCACTGTCACTCCGAGAATCTGTTTTTCAAAATATTTGGAAAGGCACATTTTGTGACATACAAGGAATAAATATCACAAGGAGAGAGAGACAGCGTGTGGCTACGTAAAGGTGCAGAGGTGGGGTGTAGACGATCGGAAGTTGCAGGGAAACAATGTCGAAGTTGGTTGACTTTAAATGTAAAGAAATTTCTTTAATGTGTGCAGCTGAATAAGATACGCTTCCAAAACTCTGCATTTTGAAAGTTTTGGCATAATATTCCACCTAAAGCCTTGCAAATGGAACTGAGTGGATTTTTATTTATTGTGAAGGGAAGATATTACATACTGAATAGGAAGTGACCAGTTGCTTGGAGATCGACTTCCTGCTTTCATCACATACGTTAAGGATGTGAGAACAAACACCATGATGTTTGGTCCATTTAATACTCAGTGAAATCTGCCAAAGCAACAAGCATTTAAACTGGTGGGTTTTCTTTTGCACTTTAACCCTGTTTTTTCTAAGCAGTATTTTCCTTAAGCTGAAATTAAGTCAGAGCAAATTTGAATACAACATTAATCGTTCCAATGAGATATATCTAATTCACTTCTGATCATTACAATGAAAATTGTGAGGTTTCAGCAAAATTACAATGAAAGTAACAAATCAGCATTTCTTGCGATTGAATCCAATTCAGGTTCAGCCATATGAGAAAGGCCATTGAGCGACAACATCGCCTTTATTTCACTCACCATGGCTGCTTCTTCACGTGAGAGAAAAAGTGACTGAAGAAATTACGAGTCAAATGTAGGTGTAAATATACGGAAAATTCTTGTCCTGTTTCATTCTGTCTCAGTTCGGACTCAGAATGTTTTACTGACAGCTATTCATTCTGACGAGCATGGCTATTTATTGGAATTTGCTGTTATTATAATTCCAGTGAAAGCAGTAACACAATAGTGTGGATCCGATTCCGCTCTGGAACTTTCTCATCCATGACTTTCACCACATGTAACCTGATGAGGTCACATGTCACCCCACTACAAAATGTGCAGAGGAGACCGAGAGATTATGGTGGTGGGTTATTATACCCCTGTGCTCCACATTCACAGTTTCGAGTCACACTCTGGTTGCTAACTTTGCACACCGCTCTAGCAGTTTTTCTTTGCACCTCACACTCTGGTATACACTGGATGGAGAAATTTGTTCTTCCCCTTCACTGCACAGGAGATTCAAAAATAATCGACACCACATTAAAGTCGAAATGAAGAGTGAGAGCAGTCATTCTATTCAATTGTAGATGGTGTAACGCATTTTTCTTTCCGCCCTACATTCCAACTTGTCTTTCTATGAATATACATCGAAAGAAAGAGAAAAAAAAACAAGAGATCGGGAGCACAAGTTTATCCAGTGTGGTTGTTCATGAGTATTTTAACCTAACACTTCACACAAAGATCTGATCAGTATTTCAAACAGTCACTCGGAATTGGAACCGCATAAAATTACTGCAATGAAACAAACATTTTATTCTTTCACAAATTTCTGCTGTATGTGAATCATACAACGATCCATCATCCACCGTGCTCACTGACTTGCCAACTGTATAAGATCTAGCAACTTCCTTCAGCAATTGCAGCTTCTGTACACAGCCACCTGTGCTGTGCCCAGCGTCATTTGTTGCCCCCAGGTCACAGCACGTTTCTTCTTCCTGAGTTTATGGGCCTTCTTCCTGATCTGTCTGGTCTGTTCAATAAACCTTTTCGTGTCACTTCATCCCATGCCCTCACAATTCTGAACTTTGAATAAAATAAGACGTCAGATGAAATGTTAAACCAAGTGGAAGTATGCTATTCAGCCCAAGGAGTCTGCTCAACCAATCAACGAACTCATGGATGATCTGATTTGGAGATGCCGGTGTTGGACTGGGGTGTACACAGTTAAAAATCACACAACAACAGGTTATATTCCAATATGTTTAATTGGAAGCACACTAGCTTTTGGAGCGATGCTCCTTCATCAGGTGACAGTCACCTAACTTCTGCTCACTTAGCTCGGCAAAGTTTCATCATCTTTCTGATTAACTATCTGGCACAGTTTGAAAATACCCAACCAGACAGTCTCAACAGCGGTTACTGGAAAATGCCACAGATTCTTTGACCCCTGAGAAAGAAATTAATCCTCATTTCTGAATTAAATGGGCAATATCTAATTCTGAGATTATATCCTCTGGTGCTCTCCTCAGAGTATAGCGCAAGCCACCTGCCCGTATCTACCCTGTCAAGATCCCACGAATATTGAACGTTTATAATTGTTATTATGTGATTGTAAAGCTCCCCTTCTCCTTTGTTTCTAGGAGAATAATCCCAGCCTAACCAATCATTCCACGAAGTTCTACTGTATACAGAGTTAGCAACGTGTTAGTAAGTCTGCGCTGTCCCTTACAGCGTCCTTACATATTTTTAAGACAGGTGGAGAAATTTCGGCGAGGAAACGGGTTGAAATTTCAGGCACAGACGGGAATTGGAACTTGAAATCAAAAAGCGATTAGAATCAGATTGACCCACAAAAGGACCAAATTCAGCGAAGATAACGCTGACAAATGAGAATCTAATCATATTCGATTGACATTCAATGGCTTCAATGTGACTGAATTCCTCTTTGTAATCCTCACTGTTATTGTTACAACTCCCCAAATTCACTACCACTCATTGGTCTGGATTCAATTCCATTTGCCATTTTTCCTTTCCACCTGATGGCTACATCCCTGCGGTCCCTGACATTATTTATCATAGTCAACTACACGACTATGTATCGTTATTAATCTTCTAAATCATGACTCCTAAAAAAAAGTTTGAATAACTGATCTACATCAGGAAACAGTGGTACTTCACTGGAAACAAGCATCCAAACATGGTTCCTTGCTGCATGGGATGAACAACTGCCATGTTCCAATTTCCAAGGGTTGCTAGCCCAGTATCTCACCACTACATTTGCAGATGACACAAAGGTTGGTGGAGAAGCCAGAAAACATAGGGGACTGTCAAAGAATGAAGGGGAATATACATCGACAGAAGAGTTGAGTGGAGAAATGGCAAATGGAGTTCCATCCAAGCAAATGTGAGGTGATGATTTTGGGAAGTCGAATTCCAGAGCCAAGTATACAGTAAACGGAAGAGCCTTGGGTAAACTTGATGAGAAGACAGATCTGGGAGTTCAGGTTCTTTGTACACTGACGTTGACTGCGCAGGTATATAGAGTGGTCAAGAAGGCATATGGCATGCTTGCCTTCACTGGATAGGGCAATGAGTATAAGAGCAAGCAAGTCCTGCTAAAATTGTACAAGAGTTTGGTTCGGCCGCGTTTAGAATACTCTGTGCAGTTCTGGTCGCCCAATTACCAAAACGACAGAAGTATAAATCGTTGCCCATCAAACTACTTCACCACTCAATGAATTTACCACTGATTCCTCTCCAGCTCATGCTGGTATGTGCCTTGGAGGATAATTTGCAAATGGTGAAGTTTCAGTGTATCTTCAACCTTGTCCTTATAGTCGGTACAGTTTTTGAGCTTTGAAGATTCTGTCAACAAAGCCAGGATGACTTACTCCAGTGAATCTTCTATGTGGTGCATTCTGCTGCAATTGTGCCTTAGCAGTTAAGGGAATAAATATTCAGGTGTTGAACAATATACAGTTAAGTGACTGCATTTTCGTGGAGGGTGTCCTGTTCCTTCAGTGGTATTGAAGCTGCACCCACCTCGGCAAATGGAGAGAGTTTTGTTAAGCATCTAATTTGTGCATTGCGGACGATGTCGGGTTCACACGGAGACAAGAGTTGAGTTAATAATCAAAGTCGAATGAAGGACATGTTTTTGGGAATGATGTTAGTAAAGACAAAGGATTCCCCCTCTGCCCCACCCAGTCCCTGGGATCCTTTGGCCTGCTTGCACCCGCACCCGCCCCCCCCTCCCCTCCCCCCCCCCCCCCCGCCTCACGGTACCATAAATTCAGATTAGATGAAAATGGGGGAGGAGAAGAGACAGACAGACAGGGACTGGTAACGGATGACCCACAAGAGGAGGATGAAGGGGCGGTGGAGAGGGATGTTGTTGTTCCCTATCCTCAACAAAAGAAAGGGAAGATAAAGTAGATGTAGAGGAGGGCTCTGGAGTATCTTAACCAAAGCCTAAGGGGGAAAGACAAAAACAAAAAAAGCGGAAGAATGTAAAGATTATCCCCTTCGGGAGGTACCAATATGTGACAAAGAGATTGGGGTTTTAAGTGCCCCCTCACCAGTGGGGAGGTCAGAACATTTTAAAAGGAAATGAAGGTCCTGGTTGAGGATCCGGAAGGGTTGTCTGAACAAATTGATCAATTCTTGGGGCCCAGTCTGTATACGTGGACTGAGTTAATGTCTATTTTGAATATACTATTTACTGGGGAAGAAAGGGGACTTATACCAGGAGCAGCCATTAAAATATGGGAATGGGGATACTGGACAGGGAGAGACGGAGTTTCCCCTCAGAGACACCCAGTGGGAAAATCAAAACCCGGAGCATAGGGAAGAATTGAAAGACCTGATTCTAAATGGAATAAGAGAGACAGTTCCAAAGTCGCAGAATTTGACTAAAGCCTTTGAAGTTAGAGAGGAGAAAGATGAGACTCCCTCAGCTTTGTTGCAAACATTAAGAGACTCAATGCGGAAACAATCTGGAATGAACCCTGAGGACCCAACGGCACTGGGTGTTTTGAAAGTATGTTTTGTGACAAAGGCATAGCCAGACACAGAGAAAGATAATGAAGATAGAAAGGAGGAATGAAACACCATTAGATGAATTGTTAAGAGATGCACAGAAAGTTTTTGCAAAGAGAGAGGATGAGAGGCAAAAAACAGAAGGCAAAAATGATGGTCTCTACAATTGATGAGGTGGTTAAGAAAAGAATGGAACCAATAGTGAGCAACCAGAGCGGTGGGTGGCAGCATTTAGGACAGAGAGGGAGAGGGAGAGGGAGAGGACAAGGGGGAGAGTGATGGAGAGGGAGAGGGAGAGGACAAGGGGGAGCATTTGATAGAGGGTTCGGGTGACAGGGGCAGAGATGGAAGTCTCCACAGGCATGATGCGATTATTGCAAACACTTGGGCATTTTAAGCGGGAGTTTCCTGACCTACAAAGGGAAGAGAGGGCAATTCCGCTTATGAAATTTGATGAAGAATCTGGGTATCAGGGGTTCCTGCCCCCGGAGACCCACCAGGAACTCTTCATAAACTTGAAGATGGGACCCTGTGGATACGGGGGTAGCACGGTCGTCGCTGAATTTTAAACTAAAGAAAGTAGGAATGTCAACACAGTCAATTACTGTTTCAGGGGTAAAAGGGGAAGGATTTCCTGTTCCAGTATTTGAACCTGTGATGATAGAAGTTCCGAAGTAGACAGTCACAGGGGAACTGTTGTATATCCCTGATATAGGAAGTAACTTACTAGGGAGAGATTTAATTATCCGCTTCAGACTGGAGATTTGAATTCAGGAAAAAGAATTAGTTGTACAAATGGCAATGTTGACAGAAGACGTGGAAAGATAGATAGACCCTATTATATGGGCGAAAGAAGGGAACCCTGGAAAAATACAGATCCGTCCCCAAAAATTAAGTTTAAAAAGTTTATGAGCGACAATATCCCATTTCCATAGAGGGTAAACGAGGACTGAAGCCAGTAATTGAGGGGATAGAGATGGTCTGTTGGAGCCATGTATGTCTCCTTATAATATCCTAATTCTACCAGTGTGAAAATCCGATGGAACTTATCGATTGGTGCAGGATTTGAGAACATTGAATCGAAAAGAACAGGTCAGGCGCCACCCAGTGGTGCCAAACCTTATGAAGTAAGATCCCTCATGACAAATGGTTTAGTGTGATAGATTTAAAGGATGCCTTTTGAGCTTGTCCCTTGGTGGAGGAAAGTAGGAACTTTTTTGCCTTTGAAAGTTACGATCCCAAGACAGGACGGAAACAGTAATACTGGTGGACCGTGCTCCCTCAGGGGTTTACGGAATCCCCGAATTTATTTGGACAAATGTTAAAACAAATATTGGAGAAATTTAGCAGCCCCAAGGGAACTACCCTGTTGCAGTATGTAGACCGACCTCTTAGTAACAGGAAAGAGAAGAGAAAGAGTAATAGAAGCTACTAAATTTTAATTGAATTGCCTGGGTCAGCAGGGACTGCGAGTATCTAAAAACAAACCACAATATGTGGAGCGAGGAGTGAAATACTTGGGACATTTAGTTAGTGAGGGAAAGCCAAAGATCAGCCCTGAACGGATAGAGGGAACAGTGGGGATTCCGCTGCCCAGGACTAAACTGGAATTACGTAATTTTTTGGGGTTTAATGGGAGATTGCAGATTGATTCTTATGCTCAAAAGGCGAATGAATTATATGTCAAACTATTAGAGGAGGAACCAAAGTGTCTGAGTTGGGAAGAAGAGGAAAAATAACTACTTAAGAATTCAAAAGAGATCTGATCCATGCCCCCATATTAGCCTTACATTCTCTAGATAAACCTTTCCAGCTCTTTGCTACCGTAGATAAGGGAGCGGCTTTGGGAGTATTAACCCAGAGGTGGGGAGGAATGAAACAGCCAGTAGCATATCTTTTGAAGCTATTGGATCCAGTATCCCGGGGGTGGCCTGAGTGTGTGCAGGCCGTGGCTGCCACTGCATTGTTGGTGGAGGAAAGCAGGAAGCTTACATTTGGGGGGGCCCTAATAGTAAGTACCCCACACCAAGTGAGGACGATCCTAAACCAAAAAGCTGGGCGATGGTTGACAGGGCTCGTGGGTTCTGAAATATGAGGCAATATTAATAGAAAAGGATGATCTAGTGTTGGTCACGGACAATTGTTTAAATCCAGCTGCCTTTCTTTGGAAAGGGGAAGGAGACTCTACTCAGAATCCAGAGCACAACTGCCTTGACATTATAGAATACCATACTAAGGTCTGCATGGACCTGAGAGATGTACTGCTTCATGCAGGAGCCCGACATTTTATAGACGGATCATCCCGGGTGACTGAAGGGAAAATATATAATGGGTATGCAGTTGTAGATGGGACGAAAGGTAGTGTGGTAGAGGAAGGAAGGTTGGCAAATGGGTGGTCAGCTCAGACCTGCGAACTCTATGCATTGGAAAGAACCCTTAGGGCGTTAGAAAATAAAGAGGGAGCAACATACAGTGACTCTAAATATGAATTTGGTGTTGTGCACACTTTTGGAAAGGCATAGCAGGAAAGAGGACTGATAAATAGCTGGGGGAAGGAATTAGCACAAGAGGAGTTGATTAAACGGGTCTTGGAATCCGTATTACTCCCCCGAGAAATCGTGGTAGTGCATGTAAATGGTCATCAGAAAGGAAATGAACCAGAAGTTAGGGGGAATAGATTAGCCAATGAAGTGGCTAAGGAAGCAGGCCTGGACCCACAAGGAGTGCTGATTCTTTCCCTAATATCTACTGTCCCTGATCCCCAGAAGCTCCTATATTTACTGAAAGAGAAGAAAAAGAATTGAAAGTTTTCGGGAGCTGTAAAAACAGCAGACGGGCATTGGATGTTACCTGATGGAAGGAGAATGTTAAACAAAATGATGATGCGAGAAATTATGGCTGTCCTACATCAAGGCAGCCATTGGGCCGTACAAGCAATGTATATTTCAGTTCTTAGTGAATATGGATGTAAAGGAATATATACAATTGCTAAACAAATATGTGCGGGATGTGTAATATGCAGAAAGGTAAATAAGAAAGTCTTGAGAAAACAGACCCCAGGAGGAAGAGACCCGGGATTGAGATCCTTCCAGAGTATACAAGTAGATTATACTGAACTACCCAGAGTAGGAAGACTAAAATATATACTGGTCATAGTAGATCATCTATCTGGTTGGGTTGAGGCATACCCCCGAGCTAAAGCCCCTGCGAGTGTGTTGTGTAAAACAATATTAGAGCACATAATTCCCTGAAATGGACGAATGAACCACATAGATTCCGACCAAGGAACTCATTTTACCTCTAAAGTGTTACAGGAGATAATGAAAGGGTTGGGAATTTACTGGGAGTTCCATACTCTATGGCACTCGCCATCATCAGGAAAGGTTGAGAGAATGAACCAAACACTCAAATGACAGCTCTGTAAATTGATAATAGAAACCAGACTCCCTTGGACCAAATGTTTACCTATAGCTCTCTTGCGAGTACGAACAGCCCCAGGGAAAGATTTGGGACTATCCCCTATGAAATCATATTTGGATTACCTTATCTGGGAACAAACGGAGAATTGACAATTCCCGAAACTAAAGACTTGTTCTAAAGAAATATATACTGGGCTTGTCCGCCTCTTTGTCTCTCCTCAGGAAACAGAGTTTATTCGCACAGACTCCGCTCCTTGAATTCACCATTCATCCCATCCGGCCGGGAGATTGGGTCTTAGTAAAATCATGGACAGAAACTAAATTGCAGCCGGATTGGGAAGGGCCATATCAGGATCCTTTGATTTCGGAAGCGACAATAAGGATGGCGGAGAAAGGCTGGACTCACTACACTCGGATCAAAGGGCCAGTGTAAACTACAGTTGAGGAAGAAGTCTGGACAGCCGAATCAACACATGACCCGCTGAAACTCAGACTAAAGAGACTTTAGTAACTAATTATACGGTGGCGACGTGAGTGTGGGATTATTTCTGTAGCATTGTGTATTAAGTTTTTTTGTGCTTCAGCACAAATCTTAGAATGCTGGGGATGCTTAGAGTTATGATGCTAGCTCTTTTAGTATTGGGATTTTGTCAAAGATCATTTTCATATGTTTTATTAACGGTCCCTGAGTCTGATAATCCGCAAGTAATAGACCTGATTCATGTAGCTGAGTAAATTGTGGGAATGGAGATAATCAGAGACAGTACTGCAGCTCAGAGATACATCTTAAGTCCTTTGGGGATGGTACTTGGTATAATGGTCTTATCACAATACACCGGACCACCTTCCGATCACCTCTCGATTATCCTGATAAAGACTGTAACCCAATATACCTAATGATAAAGAAAACCACATGGCACGAAGCAATTCTCAGGGTCGGGGGTGGGGGGCGGGGGGCGGGGAGGGGCACTTATGAGATACAATTAGATGAAACGATTGGGATAGAAATGTAAACAAACGAGAAGGATTTCTCGGGCTGTTGCTTTCAAATTAGCGTAGGACAGGGAAAACGGGCAGAACTATTGGATAATAAGGTAAAACCTTTCACCCCTCCCGATGACTCTAAAGTAGTAAAAATTAGAGATAAAGGACTTGAAACAAACCATCTAATAGAAACTGGGGATGGGGGTGCAGATGGGTAAAGTATGCTGTAAAAAGTCTGAACAAGAGCAATTGCTATGCATGTGCCTCTGGTCGGCCAGTGGCCCAGGTGGTTCCCCTTCCACTCGGGTGGAAGGGAGACAGGAAGGGCATGAAATGTATGATAGCCCTGTAACAGGATGAGACTGCATGGAATGATATGAATTGTACCTCCCTATCTCTGATGTTCGCTCCTTTGGAGAAGAAAGATTCGAAAGCCCCCTCCCCTCAACACGTTTTCAGCCGGAGTCGGAAATCACTCGTTGTGTGTGCATAGACGAGGTACAAATCGGTCTGGAGATCTGTGGGAGCTGAAAGTATGTACAGAGATTAAGAATGTCACCGAAACGGACAAGGGAGAGAACTATTCAGCACTAAAGGCTCCCTGAGTGGATCTATGGTGGTACTGTGGAGGCAAAATATTGAGACCCACACGACCACTGGATTGGAAAGGGATATGTGCAATTGTACAATAGGTAATTCCATTTACCCTGGCATTTGAGAAGGAAAAGATAGTGGGGAAAAAGGGAAGGAGTAAGAGAAAACTGTTCGACACTTCTTTCGATGACAGGATTTATCTCGATTCTATAGGAGTCCCTAGAAGGGTACCTGATGAGTTCAAGGCTCGTAACCAGATTGCAGAAGGCTTTGAGGCAGCTCTCTTTTGGTGGGTAACAATTAATAAAAATGTAGATTGGATAAATTACATTTTCTATAATCAACAACGATTTATAAATTATACAAGAGACGCGGTTAAAGGAATATCAGAACAGCCTGGTGTGACAATTAGGATGGCATGGGAAAACAGAATAGCCCTTGATAAGATTCTAGCACAAAAAATGTGTGTGAGTGAGTGATGTTAGGAGGAAGCTGTTGCACCTTTATTCCTAATAACACTGCACCTGATGGTTCAATTACTCGGGTGTTAAGGGGATTGCCTACTTCAGCAGAGGAACGGGCTGAGAATTCGGGAGTAGACACATTTCTCACGGGATGGCGTGAATCATGGTTTGGAAAATGGAAGGGGGTGGTGGTTTCCATCCTTACTTCCCTGATAGTAGTAGCCGGGGCATTGGTAGCCATTGGCTGTTGTGTCATGCCCTGTATACGAGGACTCACCCAAAGACTGATTCAGACAGCCTTAATAAAACAGATACCCCTGAAATGTAATCAGGCGGAGGAACTTTTTCGATTAAATATTGAGGAGTTGAGTGAGACCAAGATGGATGGAATCTCCAGAATGATGCTTGCAAATTTTGGGGGCAATGCTTAAAAGAAAAATGCAGAAGATAACAAATGGTAATTAAAGATAAAGGGGGAAATTTTGGGATATAGTTAAAGTAGTATCACTTCAGCAATCATAATTATTTATGCAAGGTTTATGCACTCACACCAGTGTATAATTGTTTCAACCAAGAGCTGAGTCAACAAGAATGAAACCTATGTGAAGAAAATATATAATTGTTTTTGTATTAGCTAAAATGTGCATACAAGAATGAAACGTGCCTGCAAACAATGGCAGATGGTACAGGCAACGAGATAAGGTGCTGTGAGGATGTAAGTCAAGCCAGATATGCTTGTACAAGCAGTAGTTATAAATCTGTTTCCCACTTTTGCAAAAACACAAAAACAAACCCCAATTAAAAGGTGATAAGGATCAATATGGTTGGGGAAAGGGAGGGAATGTCACAAGTCGGGGAATTAGGTAGAGGTGATGGAGGATATACCTAACAATGGACCACAGCAGGATGTGGTGAAATGGCCAAGTAAAACTTGTAATTTGTTAAGCACAAGGCCGGATCAGCCAAGCGAGAAATAACAGCAATGGGCTCCAAGTTTGGAGTAGTGAGTCCTATATAAGGTATGCATTTGCGAAACGTTGTGTGCCTTATTCCAGGCACCACGCTTGCAACCATCTAATAAACAAACTGATTGCTTCAGATCTTGTCTTGGGCTGAAATTATTGAAGTGAGTGGGCTTTGTTTCTCACAGTCTATAATTTAAATTTACTTTGATTTCTATTCTCTCAAGTTCTCATATTAATTGCTCCTGTTTTCTTCTTAACTTTGAGACACATCTCAAAATTCCGAGCACAATTATTTCGATATGAATTATAAGTTAGTATCTGGACAAGAAAACCAATGAACAGCTACATAGACCTCTTGAACATGAGGGTTGGGCATTGAGAACAGAGGATCAGTGGTTAGCACTCGTATCTTGGTGTTATGCACTTGGGTTTGATTCCATCCTCGGTCACATGTTTGTGTGGAGTTTGCATGTTCTGGTTTTCTCCCACAATCCAAAGATATGCAGGTTAGGTAAATTGGCCATGCTAAGCTGCATGTTCTGTTGAGGGATGTGTAGGTTATGTGCATTAGTCAGGGGTAAATGTCCAGTAATCTGAGAGCAGAATGGTGCTGAGTGGATTATTCTTTGGAACGTCAGCGTAGACTTGTTGGGCCAAATGGTCTGTTTCCACCTAGTAGGGATTCCATAAACTTAGAATTGTGTTTTGCTAAACAAAACTGACATTTTTTTAAAATGTTGAATTGAAAACTTATCTTTAACTGTCAATTGTCAATCTTGTAAAATATCTCCATGTTACCGAAATCAATGTTCAAACAAAACACTGCACATAAAGCCACACAAAGATCTTCATGACCGTCTAATTGCTGTTCAGAGAATAATCACAGTAAATTTTTATTGTTTCTGAGATCAATCCCCACTATCACAGTAAGGATCTGGTTATCATTCCCTCCAATAAACGCAATCGTTGTCCCCTGGTATTTCAGTTCAGTCAGTATAGAGCATACTGGTTGTTCAAAGGATGGTTATTCTTTATTATGAAGGGCCAAGGGTTCTAACGGCAAGAGATGTTGTTTGTTCTGATTTGTTGCATGTTCTCAAAGAAGTTTTCACTATAAATATTGCAAACAAATGTGTTTATTTGGTCTTGTTCAACTGCTGATGCTAACATTTTCAGTTCATGTACATTAAGCATATTTGGAGCAAGTGAGGAAAGCTGTGGTGTTGGAAAAGTGCAGGCACATTCAAAGAGCAGGAGTATCGAAAAGATTCCTGATGAAGGGCTTATGCCCAAAACGTCGATTCTGCTTCTCCTTGAATGCTGCCTGACCTGCTGTGCTTTACCGGCACAACGCTCTTGCCATTAGAAATATTTGACTAAATATTCAGGTATAATACTAAAAGTTGCCTCTGTCAATTTAATTTACTGTGCTTTCTATTCACTGAAGTTTTCATGTTAATTGCTCCTCTGTTTCTTCTTAAATCTGATACAAATTTCATAATGCAGAACACATTAAAATTCACATGAATTATAAATTTACAGTCTCGACAAGAAAACCAATGGAAGGCGATAAAGAATTCTTAAACAGCCTACACATTTGAATGAAAAAGCACTTCCTTCTAAAAAATGTTTCCACGTCTGTATCTTTTTCTCAATTCAATAATCCTGCAAGTAGTTTATAATTGTCAGTTGATCTCTCGGAATGAGTACCTAATCAATGTCAATGTAACAGCTGAAACACTAACAACAGATTGATAACTGGGTGTTAAAGACCTGATTTGAAGCCAACAAATGTTTTGTATTTACTAGAATTCCATCAGAAAACATTCTTGAATCATAATACAAGAAGTGAGATATGTGAGAGATGTGCAAACCTTATTTTTTAATGAACAAACTCCCATATTTCCAAAGCATGTCAATCTTTCGGTGAAAATGAACAGTTGAATGGAAAAATAGAAACAAGTTTCTGACAATTCATAAATTGAACAACAATTACAAATTCACTTTGATCAAAGGACAGAGTAATATTTAGATGAATCACAACATTTAGTAACAAAGTAGGTAATCAGCTGACTGACAAGTAATAGGTGGCAGCACTTGTTAGTTTACTGAAGAAGATATCAACTTTATTTCAAATTTATAGCACGAGAGAACAATGTTTAATGTGTTTCAATTGTTTGCACTTGCCCCTTTGCAACAAAAAAAATCAATCTCATTACTTAGACATCGTAATCTTTAATTCTGCAACATTTCCAAATACTTTCCAGGAACATATAAGCAACAGACTTAGATACAGGTATCTCCACTATCCGAAAGTCGAGCGTTATTATGAAACCTTACAGAAACTGAAAAGGGGTAAATCGAAGAAGCATTAATTTATATGGGAAAGACCTCCACTTTTTTCGTAAAAGTGTAAATCCTCTTCAGATTTCTTTCAGTTCGAGACAACAGGGACCGATGTAATTCCTTTGTAAAAGCAAAGTGGCTAAAGCGAATTTTCCAACACATATTTCTTGGTAACCTGACAGAAATAGGTATCAGACTTTGTGATTATTGATAAAAGCAGATTTAATGTTGGATTGAAAAGCAGTTCAATCTGTGCTTAGGTACTCTGTAATCAACATTCAGAGCAGCTCTTGAGAGATTTCTGTTGAAGGTGTGATTTGAAACCTTCCCTCGGGTTTAGTAATAGAGACACTGCCACAGCTCCACAGGCTCCTTTCGTAATGTTCCCACTCGGGGCGGTAGGACTGCAATATTATGTTTAACGTGGTTACACAAATGAAAACTAATCAGCTGTTTATTGTAGTAATTCGAATGGGAATTAATTAGGTCGTTTCTGTGTGTAATGGACTGGAAATTAAACAATATTTTACACTAACAATAGAATAAATGAATGACAGTCTTAAATAAAGAGGAATCTCATTACAATTCTTTGAAAGACAAATTGACAAAACTGCCGTGATCATTGTACTTTAATTTTAAAAATGCATCAGTCATTCAATGTGAATATTCAGCCGAAGACAGGTTCCCTTCCTTTCAACAATATACAACTTCCACAATTTCAAAACGAACAGTCATTGATAAAGGAAGGAACAAGCAGATGTTGATTCTATTTTCTTCACATAAACGTGTGATTCATTTAAGTAAGTTTGATATATGTAAAAAGGAAACTCTTATTGTGGTTCTAAATACAATAAATGTTAGCATGAAGTGAAATATTATCAAATCAATTCAACTGTGTTTTCTCAGTTAAAATACCGTTCAATATTCAAAGTAGTCGAGTGATTGTACACTGCAATATCTTTACAGTAATTCAGTGCTGAAACATAATTCCACATTTGTACCCCTTATAATGAAGCAAACTTGTGCCAGAAGTCAGAGGAGATAGGGGAGGTCCTTAATGAGTACTTTGCTTCAGTATTCACGAGTGAGTGGGACCTTGTTCCTTGTGAAGACAACGTGAAACAGGCTGATATGGTCGAACAGGCCGATGTTAAGACAGAGAATGTGCTGAAAATATTTAAACATCATGGGCCATAGGTTATTATGAGCAGGGAGGTAAGTGATTACTGTGTTTTGGCAATGATCTTTGCATCGTCGCTGTCCACTGGAGTCATACCAGATGATTGGAGGTGGCAAACGTTATTCCCTTATTCAAGAAAGGCAATTGAGATAATCCTGGGAATCATCGATGGGTCAGTCTTAATTCAGTTGTGGGCAAATATTTGGAGAGAATTCTGAGAGACAGGATTTATGATTATTTGGGAAACCATAGATTGATTAGAGATGGTCAACATGGCTTTGTGAGCGGCAGGTTATGCCTCACAAGCCTCACTGAATTATTTGAGCTTGTGGCAAACACATTGGTGAGGACAGAGTAGTGGATGTGGTGTATATGGATTTTAGCAAGGTGTTTGATAAGGTTCCCCATGGTCGGCTCATTTAGAAAGTAATGAGACATGGTATATAGGGAAACCTGCCTGGTTAGATAATACATTGGCTGACCCATAGAGGACAGGGTGAGATTCAATGGATAGTTTTCAGCTTGGAGCACGGTGACCAATTGTGTTCTGAAGGGATTAGTTCTGGGACCTCTGCTCTTTGTGATTTTTCCAAATGACTTGGATGAGGAAGTGGAAGAGTGTGTTAGGAAGATTGCCAATGACACGAGGGTTGGTGGAGTTGTGGATAGTGTGGAAGACTTTTGTAGGTTGCTAGAGGACATTGACAGGAAGCAGAGCTGGGCTGAGAAGTGGCAGATGGAGTTCAACCTGGGAAAATGCGAAGTTATTCATTTTGGAATTTCAAAATCGAATGCAAATTTTCAGATTAAATGCAGGATTTTTGACAATATGGAGGAACAGAGGGATTGTGGGGTGCACATCCATACATCCCTCATAGCTGACATCCAAGGTGATAGGGTTATTAAGGCAGTGCATGGTGTGTTGGCTTTCATGAGCGGGGAGATTGAGTTTAATAGCCACGAGGTTATGCTGCAGCTCTATGGATCCCTGATGAGACTACACTTGGAATATTGTGTTCTGTTCTGATCACCTCATTAGACATAGGATGCAGACGCTTTAGAGAAGGTGCAGATGAGATTTATCATGATGTTGCCTGGACTGGAAGGCATGTCTTATGAATAAAGTTTGAGAGAGCTGGGGCTTTGATCATTGCAGTGAAAGAGGATGATAGTTTACTTGATAGCTTTGTGTAAGATGATGAGAGGCATAGAGAGATAATGAAAGACTTTTCCCGACAAAGTGGCATAATTTTTAGATGAATGCGGGAAGTTGTGGGGATTTGTGAGAGATGGTTTCTTTATAGATCGTGGTGAGTGTGTGGAATGCAGTGTCAGTGGTGGTAGTAGATTCAGATCCATCAGGGACATCTAAGCATCTCTTGGATAGGTACATAAATGATAGTAAATGAAGGGCATGTTGGTTAGTTTGACTTAGAGTAGGATAAAAGGTCGGAACAACATCGTGGCCAAAGGGCATGTACTGTGCTATACTGTTCTATATTCTATGGATTGAAATGAATAATTATTATATATTAGCAACATACAGATTTTCAATCTTTATTAGCTTACTTAAGAATAATGATAAATTTAATCTTGCTATTTGACTGTGCTATCTGCAAAACTGAACAGGAATTGTTGCAGGGAAAAGTAATTAGGATTTACTAAATTTATAAGGCTGGGATTACACAGATCATTCAAATGAGCAAAAGTCATATTTTGAACAGTGCACGTTGCATCAGAAATAATTGATTCTTTTGTAGATGTGTGATTGGAAATAAAATGGATTTTTATATTACTGTATAGGTACTAGGGAAGATTGGATTAAATTCAAATATAAACTTCACTGTCGTTGTTATCAAGACTGAACTAAAGCATACTATAATTATTGTCGGACAAATGCCTTAGTAATTATTGTTAGAATCATGAAAAAGGATATATTGGACCATTTTTCAAACAGCCAATAAATTAAATTGTGAACCACAGTATACTTGTTACCCAGACCAATTATTATGCAATTATCGTAATGGTAATGACGTGATAACTAATGCTAAAACCTAAACAGATAAATTGGTTCAATACTTTGTCAGCATGTTGCTCTGAAAATGATTGGATATTTATTAAGATCAGTAAACTGAGGGACAAAATATGATAGCTCGCTTGATAGAATTGAAGGAAAAAATGAGACAGTGTTTATTGAACACGATTGTTTTTGTTTAAATATGCAAGAATAATATATTTTCCTCCATTGGTTTTCTTGTAGAGACATGGTTTTTTTTAATTTTGTCATGATTCAATGTTGAGACACTTGTGTCAGAGTCTGCAAAGGGGAGAGTGAGAAAGAATGAAATTCTAAAAAAGCAGAAAGGAAAGGAATTGGCGAGCAGAGGAGCTCCAACTGTACTGTCTCACCCTGCCAACATCTTATTGGGTATTGGATGAGCTGGAACGCAGACTAGTCAAGCAACAAGCTGACACAGTCATAAGCACAGAATCATAGCTTACAATGTCCGAGACACCATCGTCACCATCCCTGTATGTCCTGTCCCACCGGCAGGACATGGATGTAACTGAAATTCTGGAACATGCAGGGTAATGGACTAAGATCTGCAGAATATGATCAATGTGATTTATTTGACATTTCTCCAGAATATTAAACTCCAGTACAAATTCAAAAGTTACTAGCGCCATCAGACTTGAACTACAAATGTCAGAAAAAAGAAATATCAGATATTTACAGCACACTTGGCCAATCCTGGGTATGTGTTGGCTGTAAAAGAACTCCCCAGGCTTTTCAGCTTTTTGTACTCACCATTGAGAGCAACGATTTCAGACTGAACTCTGCCCTCTATGGTTTTATAATCTGTTTTTAACGTATTTCTTTGACAGCTGGACACCTTGTTTCCTTGTTTCTTTCCCAGCTCTAACTCCATTCCCCGTGGCCTTGAGGGACGACCATTTCTGCTGTTTAATCTCTCCTGCCTTCCCCCATGTGACAGACTATATTTATATCCTTGTCTCACCCCCACCTTGCTCACAACCTGTTACATTTCTGATGGTTCCCAGACCTCTGTAACTTTCACTGCACCCCCTGGGTGAATGGCGCGAGTTTTGAATTCTCTTCCTCCTGAGATAATCAGAATTTTTTCCGGTTGCAGTGTCCCCCAGATTTTATTTTGAAAAGCAGAGCATTTGTGTCAGAGTCAAGTACTTGTGAGCCTTCATCCACAATTCCTAGCATTTGGATGTAATTTGTGACCCTCCCACAGATGTGTAACGTTACTGGATTGGGCATGCTAACATGGTCGCAGTGTGCAATTTAGGTGGGTTGGGCGAGCCATGGTTAATGTGTGGTTATTGTGGTAGCGTGGGTGAGCAGGTCGTTGCAGACTCGATGGGCCGAATAGAGTCTTTCTGCACCCACGGGATTCTGTGCTTCTAACTAGTTGTGATTGTTGTCATGTTTTCCTCATGCCAGGTTCATTCAACTCAGATGCATATGCTTCCTTTATGATTCTGTGGGTGCTCACTCACTCATTTCCTTCAGTTTTACATCAAGTTCACACTGTGTGAGAGGGTGGGAATGGATTTGTAAATATAAATACTCCAAC
Source organism: Chiloscyllium punctatum (assembly GCF_047496795.1). Classification (NCBI taxonomy): domain Eukaryota; kingdom Metazoa; phylum Chordata; class Chondrichthyes; order Orectolobiformes; family Hemiscylliidae; genus Chiloscyllium; species Chiloscyllium punctatum. Next base: position 18,881,069 of record NC_092772.1, read on the forward strand.
CAAAATCCCTCACTGGTCAGGAACTGTTTCTGCTACTTTCATCACTCACAAGGAAGAGGAAAATAAAGGTTCAGTCACAAATCTTACAGGACTATAGCGGTTATAATCACCAGGAAAGGCTGAACAGCTCAAAATGCTTTTCTCAAGAAAAGAGGAGGCTCAGAGACAACCTGTTGCAAGTCAAAAGTTTTGTGTCTGTGTTTTCAGAGATTTGAGGTTGAAATCATTGGTTTGGAAGCATGTTTCATTGCCCCAGATCATCAAAGGTGCTGTCTAAATGTGCATCTTTCTTTCTATCTGTCGGAGTTAACAATCAGATGGACAGTCACTGTCTGAGTGTCTTATCAAATCCCTGATTGAATCTGTCTCCGCCCTCAAACTCAGGTGCCTCACCACTCACTGGGTCATGGAGAAACTCTGCCGTTACAATGAGAATTGTCTTTGCTGTCACCGCTCCTCGTGATTCCGCCTAATCCCCATTTCCCTTCATTAAATCCCAGCTGCCTCTAGTCCACCCACATGGACATGTTGAAGAGCATGACAGAAGATTGGATTGAAACCGAGAGTTCAATAGCCTGATAGAAATAGGAAGAAGGAAATACACGGTGATTGTGGATCCCAGGGGAAACAGACTCCAGGATTAGTCCTTGTAGGCATTCCTGCAGTAATACGAGACAGCATTCCATAATGAGAGTTAAACCCGGGTGGCAGGAGAGGGAGTCACTGAACATTAGCAAGTTAATTTCAAACACAGGAGGTTTGTTCAGTCAGGAACAATGTGTTCGATATGGAGGTGAAGTTAGCAGTGAGGGGAAATGTTACCACAAGCTGACAATGGATAACTTTCATTGGAACAGGAGGACTCATTCAGCCCCTTGACTTTGCTCTGCCATTCATGATGATCATAGATGATGTGTGACCTAACGGACAATTTTCAAAACCCTCTAATTTCATCAATAAACTCCTCTGTAACAGACAAGAAGAGTATTGGAAAATTAAACATCTGCAAATGCTGGGAAATCAGAAAAAAATAGAAATCGCTGGAAACATTCAGCAGTTCTGGCAGCATCTGTGGAGAGTGAACCTTTCAGGACCAGTGACCGGTCAGGTGACCAGCTGCAGCTGACCATTCTGCCTGTTCTGGAACACACTCTGGAACAGGTTTGGGTGTGAGATTGTCAATAATAACGGAGAGAAACAGGAGGACGGGCTCAATCAGAATAAGGAATTCACTTAACCCTTCCAGTGGAACACTCACCGACACAGTCACACTGAGGAGAGGCTGTTCACCTGCCCCACGTATGGGAAGGGATTTACTCGATCTTACAATCTGCTGAGGCACCCGAGATGGCACAGTTGGTTTAGCCCCTTCACCTGCTCCATGTGTGAGAAAGGATTCATTCAAATCTCTCACCTGCAGAGACATTAGTGCATTCCCACCGGGGAGAGGCCATTCACCTGCTCAGTGTGTAGGAAAGCATTCACCATGTCCTCTGACCTGCTTAAACACTAGCAAGCTCACTCTGGGGAAAGGTCATTCACTTGTTCTCAGTGTGGGGGGAGATTCACTCAATTGCAGCACCTGCGGAATCCCCAGTGAGCCCACACAGGGGGAGAGGCCATTCAGATATTCAGTGTGTGAGACAGGATTCAGTTATTCATCCTGCCCACTGACACCCTAGTGAGCCCACACAGGGGAGAGCTCATTCAGATGTTCACTGTGTGAGAGGGGATTCAGTGATTCATCCTGCCCCACTGAGACCTCAGTGAGCCAACACAGGGGGAGAGCTCATTCAGATGGTCAGTATGGGAGAAGGGATTCAGTGATTCATCCGGCCCCACTGAGACCTCCGTGAGCCTACACAGGGGGAGAGCTCATTCAGATGCTCAGTGTGGGAGAAGGGATTCAGTGATTCATCCTGCCCCACTGAGACCTCAGTGAGCCTACACAGGGGGAGACCTCATTCAGATGCTCAGTGTGGGAGAGGGATTCAGTGATTCATCCTGCCCCCAAGACCCCAGCGTGTTCACACTGGTTAGGAGCTGTTCACCCCTCTGTGTGACAAGGGATTTGCTGCGTCTTCAACATGATTGAGACACCAGTGAGTGCTCACAGGGACGTGGTCATCCCCCTGCTCCGTGTGGACTGCAGGACTCTGATTCTGATGTTACTGTCCATCAGAGTCAGGAGTGGGCCTTGTACATGATGACACTGTTGGAGTATTGATGTTGTTGTTGTTAACACATTAACTGGGTCGGAGGTGACTGAACTTACATTGCCACTTTCTGAACCTCAGGATCTCTCTCTGGGCAGTTAAGTCTCCACAAACAGCAATGTGACAATGCCAGAGATCATCTGTTTTGATTTAAATTGTGATGGTAGCACGGCTGCTTCACAGCATCAGGTACAAGGTTGGAGTCCAGCCTTGGTCAACGGCCTGTGTGGAGTTCCCACATTCTCCCCATGATAGTGTGGGTCCCCTCCAGGTGTTCTGGTTTCCTCCCATAGTCCAAAGATGTGCAGGTTAGGTGGATCAGTCGTGCTAAATTGTCCACAGGATCCAGGAATGTGCAGACTAGGTGGATCAGCCATGGGAAATGCAGTGTTACAGTGATAGAGTGCTCTGGGCATGATGTTCTTCGGATGGTCGGTGGAGTTTGATGGGCCAATGCTCTCCTCCCACACTGTAGGGATTTTATTCAATGATTGAGGATAAAGGCTACAGAGCAGGGTGTCCTTGGAGAAGGAGCATGTGGTGTGCATCAATGCTCTCTATGCCTTTAGATAGAGGTGGGCACCGTAGGGGATATAGAGGTTTATCTCCACCGCTGCACCCTCCGCACAACTCTACTTAGATTTAGTCCCTTCTCACTCTGTAACTTGTAATGGTTTGCTTGGCACGCAATGGGCTTTGTTTGGAGATATTCTATTGGTCACACAAATGGTTTACTGCTGGTGATGATATGTCTAGATTAGAGTGGTGCTGGAAAAGCACAGCAGGTTAGGCAGGATCCGAGGAGCTGGAAAATGAATGTTTTGGCAAAAGCCCTTTTCCAGCACCCCTCTAATCTAGGCTCTGGTTTCCAGCATCTGCAGTCCTCACTTTCGCACTGCTGGTGATTATATGGTAACCAAAAGCAAAATGGCATAATGATGATTTTGATGGTGGGAAGTTTGCTGTGATACTATTTCTGGGTCGGAGAAGAGGGGAAAAAGAACACTTCACAGCTCACAGAACGAAACCTGAAAAGCAGTTAAATCAAACCAAAGGTTCAGACAGGGAGGGAATATTTCCCTGGAGTTTAAGTAGCTGGAAAGTGATGGTGTCCGGGAATAGACAGGATTTTGTTTTACAAAGGTTGAAAGTTTTAAAACTGTTATATTCAGACAGTTTACGTTATATTCTTTAATTTTATTTGCTGTGCAAAAAACATTTACAACATTTTAAAACCAAAATTTACAAACCTTGTGTTAAAGATAAATGTTAAATAAAATCCATCAAACCATCCCTCACTGAAAACTGCTGTGGAAGTGCAATCTCCTGGAAAATCCCTGCCCACTTCTTCCTATCCGGGCTCCATGGTTATATACATACCTCGGAGATAGCAGCAGGAGGAGACCTTTCAGCCTTTCAATCCTGCTCCACCATTCAATGGGAAACAGCTGACCATCCAGCTCAGGCTCCTGTTCCTGCTGTGTTCCAATCCCTTTTCATGACTTTACCTTGAAGAACTATATCTAAGCCCTCCTTTGGCTTCACTGTCTTTTGTTCCAGTAACGTTGCTGTGTTATTGTGTGGGTGTAGGTGGGAGTAATGTGATGGTGCTGCCTCCTGGAGGATGCACTCAGCATCCCTCATCATCCTGCAGTAACATCAACCAGGGTTCAGCAACTAGAGATAGAAACCATTCCCAGGATATGGGCATCACTGGCTCAGCCAGCATTTATTCCCCATCTCTAGTTACCCTTGGGAAGATGGTAGTGAGCTCCTGTCTTGTACAATTCACAGTCAATTTGGTGCAGAGAGAACGACAATGCTGCGAGGAGAGCGCTGCAGGATTTTGGCCGAGTGATTCTCTATCTTTGCTTCTTCAAACGTTGGTTAACTTAATCATGATCTGCACATGATTTTGAGATTGAAGTCTGCAAATCTTCACCATCTAGCAGCCTGTATAAAGGAATATGCACAGGTTAGAAATTCAGAACAGACAATTCTAGTTTCTCTGGAATATTTTCCACCTTTCTTCCCCCAAAGCTGTAACCCTCCAGCCCACTTACTCTCTCCCACCATTCTGACTCTGCTACCCCCTAATGTACACCCGCCACATTCTCATGGAGTAACTGATACACAGCTCCATGCCACCATTTCCCGTCCCTGGTTAGACTCTGCACCCTTTCTGGGTTCACTTCCTTTCCCTTCAGTTGCTGCAAGTCAATAATGCAACAGCACAATGAAACAAAAGGAAACAGAAAGGGAGGTGGCAGATCCTGGACAGAAGAGGAACCTTCAGTCTGCGAGAATGGGTCAGATCCTTCTTCGTTCCCAATTAGTTGATTCCCTCCATTACAATGAATTGGGGATGGGGAAAGGCCTACATGGGTGTCGTGACACTTTGACCCCCTCCCCCAACAGATCAATACTATGAGCAGATACATTCATCCTCCAGCCAATCATAGTGTTAAAAACTTTCTGCAAAGTATATTTACCCAAAGCACATGCTTGAAAACCCGCCCACATTCTGTACATGTACAGTGCCAGATTTCCCCACACACGTGTGATCCCTGCCTCAGGGATTGTGGGAGTTGTAGTCCAAATGAAGCCACTGGAGCCCTGTCTCTGGAAAGTCAATGGAAATTGTGGACTGGAGGGTGTTGTGTATCTGATCCCCATTCAGACACACAGAACATATGGACTGTCACTGGGTTTGACTGAGACATCTGCTTCCACAACCTGATTTTCTGATGTAAGGAATACAGATTCAGCCAACTGGGGGTGTGGAGAGGTTAATATGAGGTGAAGATTTTAAGTAGAGGTGTCTCAATGGTTAGCATTGCTGACTCACAGAGTCAGGGACCTGGATTTGATTCAGCCTTCGGTGACTGTGTGGAGTTTACGCGTTCTCCCCGTGCCTGTGTGGGTTTCCTCTGGGTGCTCCAGTTTCATCCCACAGTCCAAAGATGTGCGGGTTAAGCGGATTGCTTATGCGAAATTCCCTGTGTCCATGCCTGTGCAGGTTAAGCCATTAACCAGGGGAAATACAGGGAATGGGTGAGTCTGAATGGGATGCTCTTCATAGGGTTGGCGTGGACTCTGTTTCTATTCTATTCTCATGAAGAAGAAATGTACCTATCTCAATGTGCTATGAATCTGTGGAATTCCCTATTCAAAATGCAGTGGATGCCAGGACAATGAGCAAATTTACTGAAGAGACACAGATGTTGAATTTGCAATGAGTTGACGGGTGAGAGAGAGCAGGTGGGAAAATCCAGCTGAGAGCGAGGTGAGCTCAATCATCATGGTATTAAATGGTGGAGCTGGTTCGAAGGGCTGCATTGCCTCCCCTGTGCCCAGTGCTTATCTTTTTATGGTAATAACTGGTAAGCTGAATCCAAAACTCACCACCTTCACCAAAGGAGATTTTCAGAAAATGCAGGATAGTCAGGTGGATTAGCATTTCCAACTTAGATAGTAAGGAAGCATGTGGGAGATAATGATTTTGCAATTTTAAACTGAGGTGAGTTAAAAATCACACAACAACAGATTATAGTCCAACAGATTTAATTGGATCGTGATGAAGGAGCAACGCTCTGAAAGCTAGTGTGCTTCCAATTAAACCTGAGGGACTATAACCTGGTGTTGTGAGATTTTTAACTTTGTACACCCCAGTCCATCACCGGAATCTCCAAATCATGTAAACTGAGGGGAGACAGTGATTTATGGTTTTAGACTGTTCAGTACATTCACACCGTCCAGAATACTCTGTTTTGAATATCTATCCTGTACTTTATTACAAAGCCAAAATGTCTGACAATGAAAACCAAAACACCCAGGTAACATCGCCTCACCTCGTAATCTGATAAAAGACTTGTGATAAGTCTGGTTGAATTTATAATACAGTTGGGAAGCAGGAAGATTAAATCCAATCCCAAGATCCTGTACTTGAACAAAGGAGACTACAATAGGATGAGGCAGGAGTTGGCTAATGTAGACCGGAAGCAAAGACTTTAAGGTGGGACAGTTGACAGACAGTGGAGGAATAGCAATGAATTTTTCAAACTGCTCAGCAACAGTATATATCAGTGAAAAGGAAGGACTGTAGGAAATGGAATAATCTGACACGGGTGGCTTCGGAAATAAGGGAGTTTACCAAATTGAAATAGAAAACATACAAATTGGCGAAGACTAAGGAGAAACTAGGAGATTAGAAAAACTTTAAAAATCAACAGAAAGCTTGATGGGATTGGGGAGAAAAGTGATGAGTAGCTATCCCCAGGGCCAGAATAGCAGTTTACACTGCTAGAGGGGAAACTATTGTGTGGAGAACATATGGCCTCTGTAATTGTTGAAGCACTTAACTGTTACCATAGAGATAATCCTGATTGAGTTCAAAATCACAGCACACTAGAAAAAGCTTGTACTTCCAAATAAACATGTTGGACTACAACTTGGTGATGTGTGGTTTTTAACTTTGCCCACCCCGCTCCAACAGCGGCTCTTCCACATCAGAATCCTGACAGACAGCCCCACTGAAACTGAAGTGCCTGTCAGATACCTGACTGAGCCACAGGGGTGTGGGGGAGGGGTATGTGGTTTAACCACAAAGTGCTGAGCTGAACTCGACTTTTTAAACTGTCATTGCCATGGAGATAATATTGAGAGACAGCGTCCATTCAAAACCACAAACCACAAAGTTATAAGAATGGGAGCCATACATCGGACAGGTGGGGAGTTACCTGATGCTGCCTGGAGGTGTTCTGCATGTACACTATCCATGTAACTGCCATGTTTCGTCAATAAAAGACTCAAAGAAGACCTCTCAGAGTTCTGTGCCGAGTTATCCCTATCCAGCAGGGTTCAGGAATATGAGCACACAGCAGTCAGTCTTCACAGTGGAGGATACGAAGAGCATGGCAGTAATTGATAAGGAGACGGAGGAAGGCGAGGACAGAGGAACAATCATTATCACGAGAGTATTAGAGCTGGGTAAGCTAATGTAGCTAAAGGTAGACAAGTCACTTTGCCCTGATGGAATACATCCCAGGGTACTACCAGAGGTGGTGGGAGGAATAGTAAATATATTTGGAGTCAGAGTCCTACAGCAGAGATAGGTCCTTTGGCCCAAACTGGTCCATGCCAGCCAATATACGTGAACCCATTCCCCTGCACTTGGCCCATCTGCATCTGACCCTTTGCTATCCATGAATTTGTACAAATGTCTTTTACATGTTAATGTATCCACCTCAACAACTTCCACTGTCAGCTCAGTCCATATACATACCACCTTCTATGTAAAACAGTTGCCCCTCAGGTTCGCTTTCATAATTTCTCCTCTAACCCGAAACTGATGCCCTCCACTCCTTGGTTTCCTGGGAAAAAGACTGAGTGCATTCACCTTTCCCAAGCCTCTCATGATATTGTACACTTCCAGAAATAGATCTTCCCTCTATTTCCTCTGCTCTAAACAAAAACAAAACCTCGCTTGTCCAACCTCTCCCTCTAACTCAGACCCCTGAGCCCATTTCTTCTGCACCTTATCCAGTTGAATAACTGAAACCTACACTGCATTCATCACATTTCCAGTGTTTCCCCACGGCGCAGGAACCAACGTGACAACGTCAACGGTTAACATACCATGATCGATAATTAACCCCTTTACAACAATCCCGTTTTCATAGTATTTTCCATGGTGTAGGGATCCTTGTGTCTTTCTGGTTGTATGATTAATTAAAAACTTGTCCTCAGACAAAACACATCTGAAACTTAATTATTCCTGGGAAATGTGCCATGATTTTTCAGACTTTTAAAAACAAATGTAATCTCTCTCTACAGTCACCACGCTAACATGGACTTGGCTGTGTCTCAGTAATTTTTCTAGACACACTGACATTTGAAATATTCGCCCACGGAGTGAATACACACCTTTCCTTCCACATGAAAAGGCCAATGATATTCAGATCGGCATGGATCAAGTAACTATCAAAACTGAACATGAAGTTCAGTTTGAATTTCTCATCCACAAATCCGCCCTTTCAGTACTCTACAACAGAGAATACAAGTCGTTGAATTCAGCTTCCGAGCTCCTGCCTGCAGACTGAGGACCAAAACAAAGGGGTGGGACGATGGCACTGCTGCCTCACAGCACTCGGGTCCCAGGTTCGATTCCAGTCTTGGGTGACTGTGTGTGGAATTTGCATGTTCTCCCCGTGTCTGCGTGGGTTTCCTCCGGGTGCTCCGGTTTCCTCCCACAATCCAAAGATGCGTAGATCAGGTGAATCAGCCATGCTAAATTGCCCATAGTGTTCGGTACATTAGTCAGAGTGAAATGGGTCTGGGTGGGCTACACTTCCGAGGGTCGGTGTGGACTGGCTGGGCCGAAGGACATGTTTCCACACTGCAGGAAATATAATCAAATCAAATCAATGAATCTGACTCGGAAACTCCTGGGTGTTGGTGAATCCTCCCCCACCTTCCAGGGTTTCCTTCTTGGTCAGAATAACATTGATTTTTTTTCCAATCTGGAACCTCTTATTTATTTCCCCCATACCGACCCTCTGATGAAAACCATCCTGCACACACTGGACAAATCATAACTGGTTGAACTAAAATGAACCAAATTAGAACTTTAATTGCAGGCCTACCTTTGTTCCTTTCCATAACATTCCTGAATCTTCACCCGAGTTCTGATAACTTTCTGCAAAATACTCCCCCCAAAGATACGCCGACTACTTGTCACGATACCAGGGCAGGGACCATTCCCCTGGGTCCTGTTCTCAGAGGGAGGAAGGGAGGGAGCAGCCAATGACAGATTAATCCCACACATCCACAGCCTCCCTCGCTGGCACTGACCCACCCTGCACATACGCCAACAATTGGCCAGCACTGCGCCCGAGCACTGGTCTCCCCTCCTACAGAGCATGCTCCAGATCACACAGGTGCCTGGGTGATTGACAGCAGCTGTGCCCAATAGAGTGGAGGGGGCGGGGCTGCAGGACTGGGACAATGGGATTGTAAACAATGAATGAATGTGGAGGACACTGGGGGATGGATAGGTCAGTGAGGGACAGGAGCAGTGCAGCAGCAGGAGGGGATCCTGGACAAACTGAGCAATGGGAGAGTCTGACAGGAGAGAAACTACAGGATGGTTCTGTTTGGAGGCTCAGGCAGGGACAGCTGGGAGACTGAATGGCCTGGTGGCTTGGCCACGTTTTCTAATCAGCCTCTTCAAAGCTGCTGTTACCAAACTCTGAACTCGATTCTGTTGGTCCAGAGGTAAGTACACTACCACCATTTCTTGGTGGGCTAGTGGAAAGAAGGGAAGGTTTTTCTCAATCTCACTCACATTGAAACTCCATGAGCTCCTCCCACTTACTATCTATGGTCGGGATGGAGGAAACAGAGCAGATGGGAGGGAGTTTAGGGATATAGGGACTGCCTTTCAGTTGGAACTCATCTGTGTTGGTGATATTAACAAGACTCAATACACAGTCACCAACACAAAGCTGGTGTACGTGAACTTTATCCAGAATATTAACACCCATAACTGGGTGACGCAGACCCCAATGTACAGAGTTAAGTCCTGGATATTAATAACTGCTTTGTGTGTGAGAAATCACGTCTCATGAACTTGTGTAAATTGTTTTGAAGTAACAACAAAGAGGATTGATGAGTACAAAGCGGTGGAAATGATCTACATGGACTCCAGTAAGGCATTTAACAAGGTTCCCCATGGGAGACTGGTTAGCAAGGTTAGATCTCTTGGAATACAGGAGAACTAGCCATTTTGATACAAAACTTGTTCAAAAGTAGTGGTGGGAGGTTGCTTTTCAGATTGGAGACCTGTGACCAGTGGGGTGTCATAAAGGATAGGTGCTGGATCCACGAAATTTCATAATTTATATAAATGATTTGGATGTGAATATAGGAAGTATTGTTAGTAAGATGACACCAAAATTGGAGGTGTTGTGGACAGTGAAGAGGATTAACTTAGATTACAATGGGATCTTGATCAGATTGTTGAATGTGCTGAGGACTGGCAGATGGAGTTTAATTTAGATAAATGTGAGGTGCTGCATTTAGGAAAAGCAAATATTAGCAGGGTGTATAATTTTAAGGTCCTCGGGAGTGCTGCTGAACAAAGAGACCTTGGAGTGCAGGTTCATAGCTCCTTGAAAGCAGAATCGCAGGTAGATAGGATAGTGAAGAAGGTGTTTAGTATGCTTTCCTTTATTGGTCAGAGCACTGAGTATAGGAGTTGGGAAGTCATATTGCGGCTGTACAGGACATTGGTTAGGTCACGCTCGGAACATTGCGTGCAATTCTGGTCTCCTTCCTATCAAAACAATATTGTGAAACTTGAAAGGGGTCAGCAAATTATTACAAGCATGTTGCCAGGGTTGGAGGATTTGAGCTACAGGAAGAGGCTGAACACATTGTTTTCCCTGGAGCGTCAGATGCTGATGGGTGACCTTATAGAGGTTTATAAAATCAGTAGGGGCATGGAAAGGGTAAATACACAAGGTCTTTTCCCTGTGGTAGGGAAGAGGCATGATGGGGATGGGATACAGAGGGGGGAGTCCGAGAGTGGAGGGTGATGGTTATTTTGTAGATCTACAACACAACCCTGTTCCTGTTTTCTCCCCTCCCCTTCAATCCCTCTGAAGGGCACAGAACAAGGGCGTAGTCGCTGGAATGTAGAGCTTCAGGGTGACCAAGTGCTGAAGGTTGCATTTGGGGCGCTGACCTTTATTGGTCTGTGCACTTATAATAAATAGACCTGGGTTCAATTCCACTGTCCTGGATTCATGTCTGTGGCTACAGACGCGCCTGTCTCTGACCCTGACTACTGGATCCCCTGTCACTATGGGTCTGCCATTCGCCTACCTCCAGTTCTGCGCAGCGGAGCTATCTGTGGTGTCATGAACCTGGCTGTTGCTGATTTCCCCTGAGAGTCCACCCAACCTGATTCCCCCCTTATCGAATCCCAAGCGGTGCACAACATCTATTTGAGAAGGGGAATGATCACTGGGGCGTCCTTAACTTCCTTCCTGAGCCTTTTACTTGATCTGATGGTCACTCATTCCCTTTCTGCCTGTGTAATCCTCACCTGCAGTGTGACTAACTCACTAAAAGTGCTGTCCATAACATTCTCAATATTGCTCCACAGTGAGTCCAGGTCTGAAAAGCAGTTTCCCAGCAGTTGCAGATGGGCACTCTTCCTGCACACATAGCCGTCACGGACACTGGAAGCGTCCCTTATTTCCCACATTGTGCAAGAGGAGCACACCACTGGTCTGAGGTATCCTGTCACAACGTCTCTCTAGTTTGAGCTAGTCACTCCCATTAAGAGAATTGAAATGAGCTGGCAACCTTCCTTCACTTCAAACATTTCCATTATAATATAAAGCCATGATCTTTACTTAAGCTAACTTTTTACACTTTTAAAAACTTTTTAAAAAACCTCAGCCGGTATCGCTTACAACTTGGCTGTTCCCACTGGGAACATGTGAATTTCTGAATGGCCTGAACTAAAACTGAAGCTGTAGGTCACCTTCCCCCTGTCTCCCCTCGCTCTGTTTACAACCAACTCCAAAACACACTCATTGAGCCAAGCAGCCCTCACAGTGCAGCCCTGTCATTTTCATTGTCTGCTCACACCTACACTGCCCTCAGCCTCCTGTACTGTTCCAATGCATCTCAATGGGAGCTCAGGAACAGCAGCTCACCTTACAATTCAGCCATTTGTAACCCCAGAGTCAACATGGACTTCAGCAGTTTCTGAATGAACAGACAGTTGTCAGAACCTGGGACATTTCACCTGAAATGGTGCTGGAATTTGAGTCCACAAGGAATTTTAATGAGAAGTTTGTAGGGAATTGAAAATAAGGAGTTTACAGGTTAACATCATGAAATGGGTGATTGGGTCTAAATCTGACCGTTCCTATAGAGAGATGAGGTGTAATTTGGATAAATCTGTGCTCCCTCTCAGGCCAATACCTTCTTCCACAGCTGCAGGGCCCAGAATTGAGCACAAACCCCAAGGGTGATCCAACCACAGTTTGAACATCTTTCTTCTTTTTGCTTGAAAAAAAAGATACTTGCCCTCAGACAGAACAGACAAACCTTTCTCCTTCCACAGTTAAATGTCAATGGTATTCAGATCCTGATGACCCTGCTGATGATAGAAAATTGCTTTGGAGATCCCCGTCTCAATTATTCTCAATTAATATCCTATAAAATGAATTCACAAAACAAAACTCACAGTCAGTGCAGGCTGAACAGTAAAGACAAATATTTCTCTTGGTATGTGTTGGATGTGTAGATGCTCCTCTTCAAAATGCCCGCCCCCACCCAGGCAGAGGACATGTCCATGCCCCAAATAAAGATGGTGGCCATAACCCAGGAACTATCACCGCCTGAGGTCCACAGCCATTTTTCCATTTGCTGTAAACGTGGGACCAAGAGTTTCTAATTTAGGCCCAACTACCTGTTCAGGGTGTAATTAAACCCTCCCAGTCTCAACTGGATCCAACTCCCCTTTCCAGTTTCCTCCTCCTGCACACACCAAGGGTCATTCTAGGTCCAGTCACCCCTCCTCAGAACCGACAACAGCTGGGAAAATTAGAATCCCTACAGTGTGGTAACAGGCCATTCGGCCCAACAAGTCCACACCCACCCTCTGAAGAGTTTCTCAACCAAACTCATCCCCCGACCCTATTATTCTACATTTCCCCTGACTAATGCACCTACCCTATACATCCCCGAACACTACAGGAAATTTAGTTGGGCCAATTCAACGAACCTGCATATCTTTGGTCTGCAGGAGATAGGGGTTAAAGAGTAAATAATAGGTCGGGATGGAGCCCAAAAGAGACAGTAACATTTGGAAAGACAAAGGAGTGGATAACAATCTGGCTGGGAGGGTGTATAGCTGTTAATGGAGGGGACAGGAACCTGTGTCTGGCAGCATCTCAGTGGAGGTGCTGGAAATGGCAGCTGATGATCTACATTCTGCTGCAAAACAGACCCCAACCTTCCAGTTGCGTGTCACTTTAACATACGAGTCTGTTCCCTGGCCAACATCTCTGTCTCATGCTTACTGCAGTGTTCCAATGAAGCTTGATGCAAGCTGGCAGAACACTCCAGGACATACCAAATCACCCCGTATTTCAAGGACTGCAATTTCCCCTCCCATGTGGTTAACAATACTCTCCAGTGTATCTCCACCACTTGCCACACCTCTGCCATTGAACCACACCTCTCCAACTGCAACAAGGATAGATTCCCCCAGTTCTCACCTTCACCCAGATACAATGCATCATCCTCTGTCATTTCCACCACCTACAATCAGATCCCACCAGAGATATATTTCTCTCTCCATTCCTTTCAGAATTCCACAGAGACATTCCCTGTGAATTCCAAGTCAGATCCATGTACCCCAACAAACCCAGTCCCAGCCCCTTCACTTGCCAATGCAAGACGTGTAAAATCTGTGCCCACACCTCCTCCCTCACTTCCAAAGGACCCTTCCACATCCAGCTGAAATCTCATCTTCCCCATTGGATACCTTTAACCAGAGAATCAAAGTTTCCTCATCGCCCCTCCCCTGCCTTATCCCAGACACAACCCTCCAACTCGACACCACCCTCTTGAACTGTCCCACCTGTCCATCTTCCTTTCCAATTATCCACTCCACCCTCTCTCAATTACCCTCCACCTACATCTACCTTCCTAGCCTTCCTAGCTCCCTTCCCACCAACCCCACACATCCCTCTTATTTATTTCTCAGGTCTCTTACTACTCCCCCCCACTCCAATCCCGACATTCCTGATGAAAAGAATATGTCCAAAACGTCGATTCTCTTGCTCTTGAGATGCTGTCAGACCTGCTGAGCTTTACCTTTTGGTTGTTGTGTGAGATTTACAGCATCTGCAGTTCTTTTGGTTCTAATTTACCAGGAATTTCTAATTCAGGTCTAGCATCCTAAAACCGTGCATTTATAAACCCTCCCAGTCCACAATAGCTCCATTTCTTCCCCAGACTTTACAGTCTCTCCCACTCCCTTCACACTCACTAGGTCCCCCCTCACCATGTCACTGCGCCTGCACAGCTTATGGCCACGTGTTGGCCTGCTGGACCCATCCCAATTCACTCCCATTGACTGGAGGATCACGCCAATTCTCCTATTGGTCTAAAGCTGCTGTCAAGCACCCGGGCCCCATTGTGACATGAGAGGGCTCCTCCCAAGAGCATCGGATGCTGGGGTGGTGACATCATAGAGCTTTATAAAATCATGAGGTGTATGGATGGGAAAAATAGACAACGTTTTTTCCCTGGGGTGGGGGAGTCTAGAATGAGAGGGTGTAGGTTTAAGGTGAGGGGGAAAGATTTAAACGGGACCCTAGGGATAACTTTTTTCACACCGAGATTGGTGCATGTATGGAATCTCCTGTTCAGGGAAGTGGTGGAGGCTTGTACAATTACACCATTTGGCATCTGGATGGGTATGTGAATAGGAAGGGTGTAGAGAGATATGTGCCAAATGTTGGCAAATGGGACTAGATGAGGTTGGGATATCTGGTCGGCATGGACCAGTTCGACCAAAGGGTCTAATTCCATGCTGTAGGTGTCTACGGCTCTGCCCTGTGATGAGCTTCTTCATTCACAGTGAATGGGGCAGTAACACCGAGCACAGAGGTTTGGGGCTATTCAGCCCATTGGGGCTGTACTCTCCCCCTCTGGAGATGGTGCCAGTCTATCCCAACTCACCTCCCATTTGTCTGTAGTCCTCCAAATCCTTCCTTAAAAAAGTTAAATTCCAAATTTGTTTTGACAATAACTACTGATTCTTCATTGAGCTGTTGGTCAAACTGTTCCAGATGCTCAGAACTTAGCGAGTAAAATAATTTTCACATTTTTAACCTGCATTATTTGCCAGTTACCTGAAGGTAGTTACTAAAAATTGTGATGTTAATAATTTCTCCCTTTCTCTCTGTAAATTAAATATCCTGGAAACAAATCTGCTTCTGGTCGAAGTCACTGACTAACCTTCTCAAATCCAAGGAGAATTATTTGATCTTCTGCTAACTCTCCATAAAAGAGAAACCCATCTTAATTTGAGTCGAGCCATAAAGATGTACAGCAGAGAAACAGACCCTTCGATCCAACTTGTCCATGCCGACCAGATATCCTAAATTAACCTCATCCCATATGTCAGCTCTTGGCCTATATCCTTCTAAACTTTTGCTAATCACATACAACATCTCAAAGGCATAATTGGGTAATTGTACCAGCCTCCACACTTCCTCTGGCAGCTCATTCCATAAACGTACCATGTTCAGTTAAGAACATTGCTCCTTAGGTACCTTTTACATCTTTTCCCTCACACCTGAAGCCTGTTCCCCCAAGCTTTGGACATACATATCCTGGGAAAAAGACCCCGGGATTTCACCCTATCCATGCCCCTCACAATTGTATCCGATGCTCCAGGGAAAACAGCCCCAGCCTATTCAGCCTCTACCTATATAGCTCAAACCCTCAACCCTGGCAACGTCTTTGTGGATCTTTTCCGAACCCTTCCAAGTTTCACAATATCATTCCGATAGCAGAGAGACCAGGACTGAAAGCAGAATTCCAGAAGTGGCTGAATCAATGTGCTGTGCAGCTGCAAAATGACGTCCCAATTCCACTACTCAATGCACTGACCAGTAAAGGCGTATGATTTCACTTTCAAGGAACTATGAACCTGCACTCCAAGGTCTCTTTGTTCAGCAACACTCCCCAGGACCTTCCCATTAAGTGTATAATTCCTGACCTCATTTGCTTTTCCAAAATAAAGCACCTCATATTTATCTGAAATAAACTCGATCTGACAATCCTCAGCCCATTTGATTGAAGTCCCATTGTACTCTGAGGTGACCTTCTTTGCTGTCCAGTGCACCTCCAATTTTGATGTTTCCTGTAAACCCACTAACTATACCTCATATATTCACACAGAAATCTTTGATATAAATGATGACAAGCAGTGGACCCAGCACCGATCCTTACACCATATTGCTCATCACAGGCCTCCAGTCCGAAAAGCACTACTCTCTGTCTCCAACCTTCCAGCCAATTTGTATCCAAATAGCTGGTTCTCTCTGCATCCCATGGTGTCTAACTTGCTAACCAGTCTGTTATGTGGAACCTTTTTGAATGTCTTTCTGAAGTCCAAGTTAGTGATGTATGTACAAAGCCATGCTGACTATCTCTAATCACTTCTTGCCTTTCCAATTACATATAAACCTGTCCTTTAGAATTCCTTCCAACACCTTGTCTGCCACTAACGTCAGGTTTACCAGTGGATTGGTCCCTGGCCTTTCCTCATCACCTTTCTCAAATAATGGCGCCTGTCTTGCAGCACCTCACCTGTGGCTATCGGTGATAGAAATATCTCAGCGAGGGGCCCAGCAATCACTTCCCTAACTTCCCACAAAGATTTGGGATACACCTGATCAGGTCCCACAGATTTACTCAGCTTTATGTATAAGACATCCAGTACAACCTCCTCTATAATATGGATAGTTGTCAAGTTATCACTATTTATTTCTCCAAAGTCTCGCGCTTCCATATCCTCTTTCAGTAAAAGCTGACATGAAATACTTGGATAGTATTTCTCCCACCTTCTCTGGTTCCACAGACAGCCTTGTTGATCTTTGAGGGTCATTATTCTCTGCCTGGTTACTCTTTTGTCCTTCATGTTTAGTAGAATCTCTTTGGATTGTCCTTAAACCTCTTTCCCCCCAAAGCTCTCTCATGTATCCTTTTTGCCCTCCTGTTCTCCCTCAAGTGTACTCCTACTGCCCCTGTAGTCCGAGGGATTGACTCAAACCCAACTGGCTGTACCTGCGATATCCCTCCATATTTTTGACCAGACCCTCAATTTCTCGAGACACACAACATTCTCGACACCTACCAGACTTGGCCTTAACAGGAACATACTGTCTATGTACTCTTGTTGTCTCATTTTCACAGGACTATGGAGGCAATGGCAAATGAGGACATGGAAATAGTCATTCTCAGGAAAGAGGTAGTGTTGGGAAAGATAACATCCCAAAAGTACATGGGTCTCCTGGCCATGATGGAATGCATCCCAGGGGACTAAAAGAGATGGTGGAGGGTCTATTGACCTTCCTTGCTAGAGGGATGGTTATGCTGCAGTTGTACAGGGTGCTGGTGAGGTCACACCTGGAGTACTGTGTACAGGTTTGATCTCCTTACTTCAGCAAGGATGTACTGACACTGGAGGGGGTGCGGGGGGGGGGTCACTAGGTTGAGTTGGGAGTTGAGAGTGTTGGTGCATGTGGAGAGACTGAATAGACTGGGACTATAATTGTTGGAATTTAGAAGAATGGAGGTTGTATTGGAAAAAATAAAATTAAGAAGGGAATAGAGAAGATAGAAGCAAGGAGGTCATTTCCATTGGGGGGCGGGTCAACCTAGCATCAAAATAAGGGGGTATCTTATTTAGGACAGAGTTGAGGAGGAACTTCTTCAGCTAAAGGTTTATGAATCTGTGGAATTCCTTGCTGAGTGCAGCAGTTGACGTTATCAACTTGAATGTCTTTAAGGCTAAATGTAGATATGCAAACAGGAAAGGAATTAAGGGTTATGGTGAGAGATCAGGAAAGTGGAGCTGAGGCCATGAAAAGATCAGCCATGATCTTATTGAATGGCAGTGCAGGCTTGAGGGGCCAGATGGCCTACTCCTGCTCTTATTCCTTCTGTTCTTATGTTCCCACTTTCCAGCCGTCCTTTTACCTGGGGGTTGCAAACAAATATTGAAAGTTCTCACCTTGTACCGTCAAAATTCATATTTGTCCAATTTTGAACACCAACTTTTAGATTTGGTCTATTATTTTCTGTAACTATTTTAAAACTAGTAGAATTATCGTCAGAGAATCTCAAGTGTGGAATCAGGCCATTCGGTCTATCACATCCACACTGACCCTCAGAGCCTCCTCTCTTACCCCTGTAACGCTGCATTTCCCATGGCCAATCCACCTAGTCTGCACATCCCTGAAAACTATGGGCAATTTCACATGGCCAATCCACCCAACCTGCACATCCCTGAACACTGAAGGCAATTTCACATGGCCAATCCACCCAACCTGCACAACTCTGAACATTATGGGCAATTCATCCTGGACTATCCACCCAACCTGCACATCTTTGGACTATGGGAGGAAACCAGAGCACCCGGATGAAACCTACACAGACAACCTCAATAAGGTGATCATCCTGTTCTTATTTGCCAAATCCACCCAAGTAAGTTCACCGGGCGAACTTCCATGAATATCCTCCCTAAGCACAACAATAATATGATCCCTCATCAAAAACACCATTCCACATTTTCTCTTATCCCCCTTTCTATCCTTCCTCTTACATCTATTCCCTGGAACATTAAGCTACCTGTCCTGTCCAACCTAAGCCACGTTTCTGTAATACCCACTATATCCCAGTCCCATGTTCAAAACTATATCTTAAGCTCATCTGCTTTCCCTGTCAAACCTCTTGCATTGAAATAAATGCAGTGCAGTGCTATCAAAAGGACAGACTGATGGGCAGAGGGGGCGGGATGGCCCTGTTGGTGAGGGATGACGTTCAGTCCCTTGCAATGGGGGAGACACAGAATCAGGAGATGTAGAGTCAGATTGGAGGGTGGTAATGTTGTGCCAATTTTCAAGTAAGGTGGGAGAGAGAAAACATGGAATTATAGACCGGTTAGCCTGATGTCAGTGGTGAGGAAGACGCTGGAGTCAATTATAAAAGATGAAATTATGGCTCATTTGGATAGCAGTAATAGGATTCGTCAGAGTCAGCATGGATTTACAAAGGGGAATATACTGACTTGGATTGAAAATTGGCTGGCCGACAGGAAGCAAAGAGTAGTGATAAACGCTTCCTTTCAGAATGGCAGGCAGTGACTAGTGGGGTACCACAAGGTTCGGTGCTGGGACCGCAGCTGTTTACAATATACATTAATAATATAGATGAACGTATTAAAAGTAATATTAGCAAATTTGCTGATGACACAAAGGTGGGTGGCAGGGTGAAATGTGAGGAGGATGTTATGAGAATACAGGTTAACTTGGTGAGTGGACGGATGCATAGCAGATGCAGTTTAATGTGGATAAATTTTTGGTTATCCACTTTGGAAGCAAGAACAGGAAGGCAGATTACTATCTAAAAGGAGTCAAGTTTGGTAAAGGGGAAGTACAACAAGATATAGTTATTTTTATACATCGGTCAATTAAAGCAAGCATGCAGGTACAGCAGGTAGTGAAGAAAGCTCACTGCATGCTGGCCTCATAACAAGATGAATTGAGTATAGGAGCAAAGAGGTCGTTCTGCAGCTGTACAGGGCCCTGGTAAGATCGCACCTGGAGTATTGTGTGCAGTTTTGGTCTCCACATTTGAGGAAGAGCATTGTGGCTATTGAGGGAGTGTTGGGTAGGTTCATGAGGTCAATTCCCGGAATGGCGGAATGATCATATGTTGAAAGATTGGAGGGACTGAGCTTGTATACACTTGAGTTTAGAAGAATGAGAGCGGATCTGATGGAGACCTACAAGATTATTAAAGGGTTGGACACTCTGGAGACAGGAAGCATGTTTCCACGGATGGGTGAGTCCAGAACCAGAGGACACAGTTTAAAAATAAGGGAGAGGCCATTTAGAACAGAGTTGAGGAGAAACGTCTTCACCCAGAGAGTAGTGGACACATGGAGTGCACTAAACCAGAAGGCAGTGGAGGCCAAGTCTCTGGATACTTTCAAGAAAGAGATGGATAGAGCTGTTAAAGATTATGGAATCAAGTGTTACGGAGATAAGACAGGATCAGGATACTGATTGTGGACGATCAGCCATGATCATAATGAATGGTGGTGCTGACTCAAAGGGCAGAATGGCCTATTCCTGCACCTATTGTCTATTGTACCTTGTCAGTCCTACCTCTTTCTGTGCCTTTCCCTTGCCTGTCTAACTTCTCAACTGTACCAGCCTCAGACTTACGTCGTTTCTCACTAGCTCTTGGTTTACCCCTTCGCCCTCACTGGTTTAATGCCCCCCGAATAGCAGTAGCAAATCTCCCTGCTTGGATATTAGACACCTTCTAATTCAGGTGTAATCCATCCTTCTTAAGCATGTCAATTCTACACCAGCAGAGATTCCAATGATCCAAAAATGTGAATCTTCTCCCTTGTATCAGATCCTTTGCCACGCATTCATCTGCTCTACCCTGCTATTGCTACTCTCGCTCGCATGTGGCACCGGGAGTAATCCAGATATTACTACCCACAAGGACCTGCTTATTATCCTCCAGGCTAATTTGCTATATTCTCTCATCAGGACTTTAGCCTTTTCTCTTCTGCCATTGGTACCAGTGTACAGTGACCTCCCACTGATCATTCTCCCCTTTCAGAATATCCTGCACCCTCAGAACCATCCTTCCCCCAGGCAGTAGGGAGGTACCACCCCATTCTGACGTCTCACTGTTCACAACAGAAACTGCTGTCTGTGCTGCAGACTAGAGAGCCCCCTATCACCATAGATCACGTGGAACCTGATATACCTGACATTACACTAGTAACTTGGCTGTCAGTGCGATATTCCCCTGAGAGTCTGTGACCCCCGACGCTTTCCAAAACAGTATAATTGTTTGAGATGGAAGTAACCACAGGGGACACCTGCACTACTTGCCCTCCACTCCTCCATTTCCGAGAGGAAACCCATCTACCTGACTGGATTGGCAGTTTTCCTACCTTTCTAAAACTGCCACCTATCACAACCCCCGGCCCCTCTAAATTCTTCATTACCTTTAACCATCGCTCCATCTGGTCCATGAAATTCTACAGGATTTGCATCCTCACTTCCTGCAGACAATCAGGATCATTGAAACTTTTCTTAATCTCCTACGTCCAACAGGAAGAGCACATCACTGTATGAATGGCAATCTCTGCACCTTAACAGTCCACAGACCCAGAAAAAGGCACATAGTCTTATAGCTTTACAAAACACTACTCTAGAATAAATTAGTACCAATATTTTACATTAAAAAACTGAATCAAAGTATCATAGGATGTGTACTTAAAGAAATAAGCCACCGTCCTACTGAATGTTGTAGCTTTACTAAAATAAAACAGACTAAGATTTATCTTTGAAGAGACTGAAACCCACTGAGTTCAGTCACAGATGAACAGCACTAAACAGAACCTTCGGTTAAATTTGTCCATGCCGACCAGATATCCGAACCTAATCTTATCCCTCTTGCCAGCACCTGGGCCATATCCCTCTAAATCTTTCCTATTCATGTCAAGTATCCAAATGCCTTTAAAATGCTATAATTGTCAGCCTCCACCACTTCTGGCAGCTTATTCCATACATGTACCAGTCTCCTCGTGCAAAAGTTGCTCCTTTGTTCCCTTTGTATTGGAATAAATGCAAAATATAACATCTTGAAAAAACAAACGAGGGCAGACTTACACTAATTAAAAACTGGGCCTCGAGTCGTGATATGGAATGAAGAGGCCGTGGGGTTTGGGTCTTTCAAGTCTGTGTCACATGTCGACAGGGTGGTTAAGAAGGTGCTTAGCACACTTGCCTTCATTGCTCAGACCTTTGAGTACAAGAGTTGGGACGTTATTTTGGATGTTGGGGAGGCCTTTTCTGGAATTCTGTGTCCAGTTCTGGTCATGCTGATATCGGGAGGACATTATGTCTTTGGAGCAGATTCAGAAGAGATTTACCAGGATGTTGATGGGAGTGGATAGTTTGAATTATAAGCAGAGGCTGGATAGGCTGCGACTTCTTTCAGTGGCGCGCAGGAGGCTGAGGAGTGACCTTATTAGACGTTTCTCAAAACATGGAGGGTTGGTATCAGTAACGTGAACAGCTGGTGTCCTTTCCAGGAAGGGACACGATTCAAGACTGGGTACATACCTTTTAAGGTGACAGCAGAACGGCTTTAAAAAGGCGTTTGGGAATTTTCTTTTATTTTTGTTCAGACAATGGTTTCTGTGTGGAATGAACTATCAGAGGAAGTGGTAGTTGTGAATCAGATTACAATTTTAGGGTGGCACGGTGGCTCAGTGATTAGTACTGTTGCCAGGACCCCAGGTTCGATTCCAGCTTTGGACAAAGTCTGTGGGACTTGCACATTCTCCCAGTGTCTCCATGGGTTTCTTCCGGGGCTCCAGTTTCCTCCCTAATGAGAGAGCAGCCCTATGGTCTGGTAGGACAATGCTGCCTTTACCTTTTACACAGTGATGCCACTGTGTCTCTGGGATGGGGAGAGGGAATGCTGAAGGTAGTGGGTGGGACACCACTCAGACACAGTGCTTTGTCCTGGAGGATGGTCACTTTCTTTAATAGTGTTGGGGGCTGCACTGATGCAGGCAAGTGGAGAATGTTCCAACACAATCCTGATGTGTGCCGAATAGAGAACAAACAGACATTGGGGAATCAGGGGTTTGGGGAAACTGAGGTGTTCTCCTTGTAGCAAAGGCAATTGCGGGAAGCTGTGACAGAGGGGTTTAGAAAAGTTACACGTTATAATAATAAACCTTACACCCATCAGCTCATTATACAAGGATTACAGGACACACATTAAAGGTTTGGGAAGATTCAAAGGAGAACGTTTATGCAGCAAACGGGATTCAGATGGAATACAATACTCACTCACAATGTAAATATCCAGGTCCTGATGAATTGACGAATTCAATCAGAGTTAGGTGTTACAATGACTGAGATTACCATCTGAATGTCCACCTGTAGTATCCTGTAATACAAGTTTATAAAACCCATCACTGTCAGTTCAGGTTAGAAACTTCGCACCATCCCCTCCTCCTGGCCCAGGATGACTGGACACATTACCCCTTGTGGAGGTCAGCAGTCAGTTCAGGTGGAAATTTATGTGGGTTTCTAGGAGTTTCCACCTTGGAACTTCATGTGATTGAACAGGGCAGATCTTTGACACATGGGACAGAATATTCCAAGAGTCAGTGAGATATGGAGAGCAGGATTTGCTTCCTTTTCTTTCCTTCCATGCTGCTGCTGTGCTTCATAAAAAAGACATGGGGTGTGAAAGGCTCATGCAGCTCGATGGGCAAGTTGCCTCCATTCTGACCAATGGGCAGCAAGCTCCTCCCATACAGTATCTCTAAAAACAGAGCAACTCTGCATGCTTCACACTGCCCAGTGCTCCCAGTAAATGTTTAGAAGGATGGGGAGGGGGGGGGGGAACTCCTGGAAAAGGCATAACTGTAAAGTTCTAAGAGGATTGTGAAGAGAGAGAGATGCACAGGAGAAAGGGGCAACAAGTTGTCAGATGGAGTATAATTTGGGAAAAAGTGAACTCGGTCATTTTGGAGGGGATAATAAGAGAACGGAGTGCTATTCACATAGTGGAAACTGTAGAAAGCTGCACCACAAAGGGATCGGGGGTTATTTGTGCAGGAAACACTGAAAGCTAACAGATTCTGGGTCAGTCACGAAATCAAGGGTTCATTTCAGATTCATCAAGTTTAAGGTAACACTGACATGGGTAAGGGGTTTCAGTAGCAATGGAGCTAGGGTGAGGTGGAGACAAGCAACATTTTAGAGATTGGAATTCCTGGTGTTTGTGATTGCATAGATGTCTGATCAGAAGGTCACCGTGGGGTTACAGATATGACAGCAATGTTGTGAAGAGTCTAGTTCTATCTCAGACTGCACCCAGAGAGAGGGAGGGGCTCAGAAGTAAGAGAAAGGAATTTGTAATAGCAACTGAAGGTAATGGGTTTAACCGTAACAATGTTTCTTTGGAGGAAATTGCAGTTAATCGGGTAGTGGGAATGTGATAAGCAGTTTGGTAACTGAGCAACAGTGGAGCAATGGAGAGGGATGGTGGGGAAGGAGAGCTGGACATCGTCAGTGTACATGTGAAACCTCACACTGTGTTTTTGGACAATGTCACTTCCTGGCAGTGTGTAGGTGAGAAACAGGAGGGACCAAGGATAGATCCTTGAGAGACACCAAATACAAGGAATTCAGAAATGAAAGGGAGAGTGGAGATGGAGCAGGATTTACAAATGATGGTGAGGTCAAATATTAGTTTTTTTGGCAGAATGGATGAGAAGGACATAACCAGAAAAGATAGACAGACAGAACAAGGAACAATACCTGTGAATTGGGGAGTGGGAGTGATGAGGAGGAAACAGAGTTGGAATGTCTGTAGTTTAGCGAGACTAGTAAAAGATCAAGGTGAGCTCTGATAAGGCTTGACAAGAGACTGGAGAAAGATGTAAGTTTGGGACAAAAATCAGGAACACCATGTGAGGCAGCTTGTCTCGGTGGCCTAGTGGGAGGGAGAGAAGCAGCAGAGGCAGCTGATCAGATTGTCTCAGTCTTAGTGACAGAGAAACTCAATGTGCGCCTTGCTCTTGTTGTTGGAGGGAAGGATGAAGGAGACAGGATGATGGACAGTGTTTTACAAAGAAGCAAAACCAGGGTTAGTGATATTTAAAATGAATGAACAAACCTAATGTATTTAACTTTTATCCAGAATATTAAAATGTACAACTGAAGTCCTTGTTCGAATCCCAGCTCGGCAGATGGTAGAATCTGAATTCAAGAAAAAATAATGAATTAGGAATCTCCTGATCTCCATGGAACCATTGTCAAAGGCGAAAAAAATCCTGCCAACCTGACAGTTGGCCAACAAGCTACCCACTGTATTAATCACTGCAAAGTCTCAACAAAGGAATGAAACTGGATGGACCACTCGGCATCTAACAAGGCATTAGGAAATACAACCACAGAATCAGCCCTCTCGACTCTGCAACATCCTGCTCACTAACATCTGTGTTTTTTTGTGCCGAGCTGTCTCACAGACTAGGCAAGGAACAGCCTGACAAAGTCATACTCACAGAGTAACCCCTTACAGATAATGGCCAGACACCACAATAACCATCCCTAGATAGAGTGTGATGATGGAGAAGTACAACAGGTCAGGCAGCATCTGAGGAGCAGGAGAATCGATGTTTTGAGCCTAAGCCCTTCATCAGCCTGACCTGCTGTGCTTTTCCAGCACCACACTCTCGACTCTGATCTCCAGCATCTGCAGTCTTCACTTTCTCCTGAAATCTCTGGATATGTCCTGTCCCACCAGCAGGACAGACCAGGCAGAGGTGATGGCACAGTAGTGTACACACAGGAACCATTTGCCTTGGGAGTACTTAGCATTGACTTTGGACACCAGGAAGTCACATGGCTCCTGCTAATTACCACGTACCGTGCTCCCGCAGCTGATGAATCAGTGCTCCTCCACGTTGAACAACACTTGGAGGAAGCACTGAGGCAATAAGATGGTGACAAGCCTACTCTGGGTACAGGATTTGAATGTCCTCTACCAAGCGTAGCTCAGCAGCAGGATTACTGACTGAGCTGGTCGGGTCCTCAAGGACATAGCTGCTCAACTGGGTTTGCAGCAGGCGGTAACGGAACCAGCAAGAGGGAAAAAACATACTACATCTTATCAGTATGAATCAACCAGCAGCAAATACATCTGTCCATGACAGTATCGATAAGACCGACCATCCCACAGTCTTTTTGGAGACAAAGCCTTACCTTAAAGTTGAGAAAAACCTCCATTGTGCCGAGTGGTACTATCACCGTGCTAAATAGGACAGATGTAGGAACTCAAACTGGATCTCGCTGAGGCACTGTGGGATAACAACAGCAGCAGAACTGTACTCCAGCACAATCTGTAATCTCATGGGTTTGTAAATCCTGCACTCACCCATCACAATGGACAGGAAAGGACAGCATGCCATGAGCAGCACCAGACAGACATAAAAATGAAGTGTCAACCTGGTGAAGCTACCAAGCAGGACTATCTGCACATCAAACAGCATCAGCAGCAAGCAACTGAGCTAAGTGATCCCACAATCAATGGATCAGATCAGAGCTCTGCAGTTTTGCCACACCCAGTTGTGAATGGTAATGGACAATTAAACAACTCTTTGCAGGAAGCACCACAGATATCCCCACCCTTACTGATGGAGGGGTTTCACACATCCATGCAAAAGACAAGATGACAGCATTTGCAGTAATTTTCAGCCAAATGCAAAGTGGGATGATCCACGTCAGCCTTCTCCAGTGGTTCCTAACGTCACAGATGTGAGCTTTAAGCCAGTTCAATTTAGTTCGAACAATATCGAGAAATGGTTAAGTAGTGTAAAGGCTATGGGTCCTGCTAACAGTCTGGCAATAATACTGATAGATTGTGCTCCAGAACTTGCCACCCACCAAGTCACGTACCGCTCCAGCACTGGCATCGACCGACAATGTGGAACATTGCCCAGGGATATTCAACACAAAATCACAGGGCAAATCCAACTCAAGCAACTTCCCTCTGTCAGTCCACACTCGATCAGCAGTAAAGTGATGGAAGATGTCATCAACAGGGCTATCAAACAGCAGCTGCTCAGCAACAGCCAGCTGAGCGACACTCATTTTAGGCTGCACCAGGGCCACTCAGCTCCCGATTGTGTTACTGCCCTGATTCACAACCTGACAACCAGCTGAATCCCGGAGGTGAGGTGAGGGGAACAGCCCAGTCCCACTCCAACACCACTATATCAAGGTGATTCCACCCTCATCTCAGCTCATATACTGAAACTCTCATCCATCGTGTGTCATCTCAAAACTTAATTATCCAAACACACTCCTGGCCAGCCTCCCAAATTCAACCTCCCTGTAATCTCAAGAAAAAATGAAAGCTCTATCGCCCACGTGCTCACTTCTCCCCAAACATGTTGATCTGTCAAAAGGCTCCTATTCATAAGCAACAACAATTTAAAATTCTCATTCTTGATTTGATTCCTGGCTGTTATCATCCCTAGCTCCCTGCACCACACATCCTTTATCGAGGTCTCAACCCATTTTCTTTGAGACTCCCAACGATTGGTTAATTCATTACTTCAACTGTGTAGCTGATTCTACAGTTACTAAAGCAACATGGTCTGGAACTTACAGACAAAACCTCAGGTCTGCTTTTCACCTTTAAGAAATCCCTCAAAGCCTGCTTTTTGGCAATGCTTTTGGTCACCTGTCCTAAAATCTCCATCCCTGGCCTTATTTCTAAAGTTCTCAATTACATTTTTGTGAAATTATAAGCATGATCATAAAACTACAAACTGTTCTTGATTTGGACATTATCTTCAAATCATCACTGTTGCTGTAATGAATACTCTGTAATGTCTCTTACCCAACCACATTGTGGGAGCACCTTCACCACACAAACTGCAGCTGCACAAGAAAGTCAAACATCACCCTCTCCACAAGCAACAGGGCTTTGGCATTAATCACTGGTATCTGTGGAAGGAGAAACAAAGTTAATGTTTCAGGGAGTGCAAAATGGATTACAGGTAATGAAAATGGTTCAGAATTTGATTATCAGAAATGGATGGAAAATACACTTGCTTATTGGAAAAAAGAATTCTTGACTGTCAAAAATACTCAAGAAAAAATAATCTGGGCAAACAATTCTTCCGTTGCCTCCATGTCCAAGATTACTTTCACAATCAGGACTCCTGCCCACATTCCAAGGACCCCTTCACCCACCTCCAACACACTGCATCCACCTGGACACCCCGTGCTGGCCTATTACCTGCCCTCGACCTTTCATTTCCAACTGCCGCCGGGACATTAGCTGCCTTAACCTGTCTACCCCCCTCCCCCACTCCAACCTCTCACCCTCACAACGTGCAGCCCTCCAATCCCTCTGCTCCAATCCCAACTTCACCATTTTGCCAGCAGATAAAGGGGGCGCAGTGTTAGTCTGGCGCACTGACCTTGACACTGCTGAAGCCAAAAGCCCACTCGAGGACACCTCTTCTTACTGCCCCCTCGACCATTACCCCACCCCCATCACCAAACCTTCATCTCCCAGACCACACAGAACCTCATCAACTCAGGAGATCTCCCACCCACAGCTTCCAACCTCATAGTCCAGGAACCCCGCACTGCGCGGTTCTACCTCCTTCCCAAGGTCCACAAGCCTGACCACTCTGGCCGACCCATTGTCTCAGCATGCTCCTGCCCCACTAAACTCATCTCTACCTACCATGACACTGTCCTATCCCCCCAGTCCAGGAACTCCCCACATACGTTTGAGACACCACCCACGCCCTCCACCTCCTCCAAAACTTCTGTTTCCCCAGCTCCCAATGCCTCATCTTCAACATGGATATCCACTCCCTCTATACCTCCATCCGCCATGACCAGGGCCTCCAAGCCCTCCATTTTTTCCTCTCCCAACATCCCCAACAGTACCCTTCCACCAACACTCTCATTCGTTTGGCCGAACTGGTCCTCACTTTAACAATTTCTCCTTCGAATCCTCCCACTTCTTCCAGACCAAAGGGGTAGCCATGGAAACACGTATGGGCCCCAGCTATACCTGTCTCTTTGTTGGCTACATAGAACAGTCGATCTTCCGTAATTACTCCCCAGTCCACTACATTGATGACTGCACTGGCGCCACCTTGTGCTCCTGCGAGGAGGTTGAGCAATTCATCAACTTCACCAACACATTCCACCCTGACCTTAAACTTACCTGGACCATCTCTGACACCACCCTCCCCTTCCTAGACCTCTCCATCGCCATTAATCATGACCGACTTGACACTGACATTTTTTACAAACCCACCGACTACCACAGCTGCCTGGATTACAGCTCTTCCCACCCTATCTCTTGTAAAAATGCCATCCCATATTCCCAATTCCTCCGCCTCCACCGTATCTGCTCCCAGGATGATCAGTTCCACCACAGAACACACCAGGTGGCCTCCTTCTTTAGAGACTGCAATTTCTCTTCCCGCGTGGTTAAAGATGCCCTCCAATGCATCTCGTCCACATCCCGCACCTCTGCACTCAGACCCCACCCCTCCAACCGTAACAAGGACAGAACGCCCCTGGTACTCACCTTCGACCCCACTAACCTTCGCATAAACCAAATCATTCGCCGACATTTTCACCACTTCCAAACAGACCTTACCACCAGGGATATATTTCCCTCCCCACCCCTCTCCGCCTTCCGCAAAGACCGTTTCCTCCATGACTACCTGGTCAGGTCCACGGCCCCCAAAATCCCACCCTCCCATCCTGGCACTTTCCCCTGCCACTGCAGGAACTGTAAAACCTGTGCCCAAACCTCTTCCCTCACCTCTATCCAAGGCCCTAAAGGAGCTTTCCACATCCATCAAAGTTTTATCTGTGCATCACTATTATCATTTATTGTATCCATTGCTCCCGATGCGGTCTCCTCTACATTGGGGAGACTGGACACCTCCTAGCAGAGCACATTAGGGAAGATCTCCGGGACACCCGCATCAATCACCCCCACCGCCCTGTGGCCCAACATTTCAACTCCTCCTCCCACTCTGCTGAGGACATGGAGGTCCTGGGCCTCCTTCACCGCCGCTCCCTCACCACCAGACACCTGGAGGAAGAATGCCTCATCTTCCGCCTCGCAACACTTCAACCCCAGGGCATCAATATGGACTTCAACAGTTTCCTCATTTCACTTTCCCTCACCTCATCCCAGTTTCAAACTTCCAGCTCAGCACTGTCCCCGTGACTTGTCCTGACTTGTCCTACCTGCCTGTCTTCTTTTCCACCTATCCACTCCATCCTCCGACTGCCCCCGACCTATCACCTTCATCCCCTCCCCCATTCACATATTGTACTCTATGCTACTTTCTCCCCACCCCCACCCTCCTCTAGCTTATCTCTCCATGCTTCAGGCTCTCTGCCTTTATTCCTGAAGGGCTTTTGCCCGAAACGTCGATTTTACTACTCCTCGGATGCTGCCTGAACTGCAGTGCTCTTCCAGCACCTCTAATCCAGAATCTGTTCCCCACCACATCACTTTGCCCTACAATCGTGGTATCTGGCTGTGCACAAAGAGAAGTGGCACAGTCTGTACTGGGATGCCCTGGGGCCCTGAAACACATGGTAAAGACGAAAATCACCAGAGCATTGAGAGCCCCACCACATTGTTTGCATGTTCTATTGTTTTTACTCTGTTCCTGCCTTCCCTTGTTTTTTCTTAATCAGGTTGTTGTTACACACACCTGCCCTCTCGATCCAAGATTTAGGACATTTTCACCACATTACAAGGCATCGACTCCAACCTCCCCTGTCCCTTAGCCTACTGAGTCGCGCCTGAATCAACTCCGCAATTGGGAGGAAGGGGCGGAACAGGAGGACCGAGCAGCAGCCGGTCGTTGAACCAGAGTGAGTGAGGAACGGGACCAAAGCATTCTCGGAGAGTGAATGCTTCAGGATTGATCATTCTCACTACATAGTGGAGCATTAAGCCTCTCCCATGAATCAATGTGAGATTTTAACGAAATAGTTGAGATGTAAATCTGATAACGTACATTAGGGAGATTTAAACAATCCTTGGATAAACACATGGGTGATTTTGCAAAAGTTTAGGGGGACGAGCTGAGAAGAATTCACAGGTCGGCGTGAATAATTCACAGGTCGGTTTACACAACTCGAGTAAGAAACTTATTTTCAAACTCACAGAACGATTGGTAATTTACATACCTGTCTAGTATGGTTAAGTTGGACCGAACAATCTATTTGCATACTAATCCTCTCGATGACTATAACTCGACAGAGCAATTGTTAATGACTCATATTTTCCCCATGATCCTGTGTAGATATGAATATTCTCTATAAACTCACCGATAATCTCAGACGCACGCGCAGTTTGGTTTCTATGTGGAGCATGCGCAGCGTCACATTGATCAGGACACAGAGAGAGAGACATGGAGCTGCTTTCTCCGGCAGCGGCTGCGATCAGCTTCAGAGAGCGGCGCTTAGAGCCGGTGTGTGGGAGCCTCGCTGGGAGAAAGTAGTGGAGAAATTTCACAATTCCTGGATACAGGTTAAAAATAACTCGAAAAAGACCCCCCAGGCCCGGTTTAGGAGGTTGCGGTCTCTGATCAGGGAAGTGGCCCAATGTCATGGCCGCCATTTGTTTGAGGGAAGTGGCAGCTCAGGGCCGCCATCTTGAGAAGGTCAAGGTGCAGGAGGGCGGGGCTCTCGGGGTCTGTAGAACAATCAGAGGAAAGGGAAGCCCCATTGTTATTAATTAATTCCACGAACACACCTTCACTGGGTGATCCTGCAGGAATATCCTCTCTCAGTCCTGCTGTGATGTTTCGCCCCATCAGAACCAGCAGCTCTCCTCCTCTCTCAGCTCCCCTTCTGTCCTTCCTGCAGCATCTGTCCCCTGGAACATTGAGCTGCCTGTCCTGTCCCTCCCTCAGTTGTTGTTCTGTAATTACCTGTGATATCCCAGTCCCAACTTAGATTACTTCACTAAAGACAGGAATGCACCCGATGGATTTTTCTTAACATCAGCAATTGTTTAATACTCATTTACAGGTTTTTAATTACATCGTTTTTGAAGCATTTACTTCACATTCAATCATTTGCAATGGTGGGATTTGAACCTGTGTCCAGAGAACATTTGCTGAGTTTCTGTATAAATTGTCACACAATAATGCCACTAGGCCATCACTTCACCTGCTCACAGTTTGTATATCCCATTGCAACATGAATCAAAACCCTTTCTTCCTGCACAATTGTTTGATCCGGCACTCTGGTGATGTGACTCAGTACCTCTCCATGTGGTATCCATGTGTGGGTCTAATTGCTGCCTCTGTCAGCGTCTCTCACTCTTGAAGCTACTCCAGATCATGAGCCAACAGAATTCTCCACTCCAGAGAGATGAGGCAGCACAGGTCAGGAATGGAGACTGGGATTTTCCAGATCTCTGTGGGCTCACTGTCATTTTATATGTGTAACCCTCACAGAATCAGTCTAATTTCCCATTCTGCCTATTTCTGTGTCTTCTATAGGTACTCATGGAGTTCCTGACTCAATAGACTTGCCAACTGCTGGTTGGGACAATGGTTGGTCAGCCAGAAAGACGAAGTCAGGGAGGTTGGGAGTCTTCAATAAATCCTGCTGCCAAGTAAGATCATTCCAGTGCACAGAGCAGAAAGTAATAAGGGGGATCCAAACATCAGCTAACAAGACGTGACATAGAGAAAGTGCTGGAGGGGGAGCACAGTACAAACACGCCCCAGGCTCAATCACCACGCCTGCTGCAAATTTTGTTGTGATGAGACAGCTTCGGGAGTTCCCAGTTATCAGTCAAGGCCTGTGCTTTCTTAGGGAGCATCAGAACAACTGAGGGGAAAGCAGGCCTCCCACGAGAGTGTGGTAATGCTGCCTGGGATCTTTCTGTTCCCTATTCCCTCTCCAACACTGTTTCTATGGCTTGTATTGAGGACCAGTGTCTTCAATCATTCTAACTCCTATAACAGTTCCTATCTCTGTCATCTCCTCCCCTCTCACCAATTATTTCACGTATTTGAAACCTACAGTCCAGATGACCATCCATATCGCTGTAACTTGCTTCAGTCTCTACAACATACCTTGTCTCGATAGTCTCCTCCTCCGATAACTGGAGACATCGAGTCTGTTTCTGTGTGGCTTGACTCTTCAGCTGAGATTTCCTAAATGGAATGTGTCGCGTTTGCCTGTGTTTGGCTCATATCCCTTCAAACCTTCTCCTCTCCATGTACCTGCCCGAGTGTCTTTTCCATGTTGTAATTGTACTTGTTTTTACCATTTGCTCTGGCAGTCCATTCTGTCTATGCACCATCCTCTGTGGATAATGTTGCCCCTCAACCCCCTCTTTAAATCATTGCTCTGTCACCTCACGTTTATGCCTCTAGCTTTGGACTCACCTACCCTTGGAAATTCACCTTACTTTGGCCCTACATGGTTTCATAAATCTTTATAACGTCACCCCATGGCCTCCCCTGCCCAGGAGAAATATAGACGACAATGTTACCTATATCTCCAACTCATGTACTCAATGCTCTGACCAATGAAGACAAGTGTGCCAATTGCCGCTTTCAACACCCTGTCGCCCTGTGATGCCAGTCCAAGGAACAATGTAACTGCATCCCTTGGTCTCTCCCTTTTCTACAACACTGCCCAGGGTCCAACCATTACCCGTGTTAGTCCTCCCTGGTTTGTCTTAACTAAATCCAACACCTGAATTAAAATCCATCTTTCATTCCTTGGCCCACTGGCCCAGTTGATTAACATCCCCTTCGATAACTATATTCCCTGCCCACTCTTCCACTAATCTTGGTATCCATAAACATACTAACAGGGACTCCTATATTTTCACTCAGATTGTTTATGTAAATGGTGTACAACAGTGGTCCCAGCACCAATCCTTCCATCACACTGCTGGTCAGAGACCCCAGTCTGAACAACAACCCTCTTCCACCACCCACTGTCTCCCACTGTCATCCCATTTTGTGTCCAGTTGGCAAGCTCTCCCTGATCCTTTGTGATCTACCCTTACTAACCAATGTATCATGCTACACCCTGAACAAGGGTTTGTTGAAGCCAGAAACAACGTCTGTTGCTCTGCCTTCGTGTATCTTTTTGTTCACATCTTGAGCAAACTCCAGTCCAGTTTGTGGGACATGTTTTCCCACGCACAAAGCCATGCTGGCTGTCTGTAATCAGGCCTTATCTTTCCAAATGCATGGACGGCCTACCTCTCAGAATGACCCCCAACAACTGACCCGCCCTGATGTCTGCTCATCAGTCTGTAGTTCCCTGGCTTTCTCTTGCAGCCTTTCTTAATTAATGACACAACATTATAATCATAGTTGGAGTAATACCGCACTGTTCAGTTAACGCTAACTATACTCTAAAACGGATGTCATCCCACCTGCCTGTTCCTGGATCATATCCCTTCAAACCTTTCCTATTCCTGTACTAATCCAAATATCTTTTGAACATTGTAATTGTCCCCATGTTCACCCCTTCCTTGAGAAGTTCATTCCACACACAACCCACCCTCTGTGTAACAATGTGCCTTTCGTGTCTTTTTTTTTATATGTCTCTCCTCTAAACTTAAAAATGTAGTGCCTTGTCTTGAAACTCCCCTGTCCATGGGAAAAGACAACTCCCATTAACTCTATCGATCCCCCTCATGATTTTATAAACTTCTATGAGGTCATCTGTCAACATTCACATTTCAGTGAAAAACACCAACCTATTCAGCCTTTCTTTATACTGAAGCCTTTTGTACCCAGCCACATCCCAGTAAATCTCCTCCCAACCCTTTCCAGCTTAATAATATCCTTCCTATAACTGGGCGACCAGAAGTGGACACAGTATTCCAGAAGAGGACTCACCAATGGCCAGTATAATCTCAATGCGACTTCCCAACTCCTATATCCAAAGGACTGAGCAATGAAAGCAAGTGAGGCCAGCACCTTTTTTTAAACTATCCTCTCTCTCCATGTTGCAAACTTCAAAGAATTATGTAGCTGAACCATGAGTTCCCTCTGTTTTACAACACTACTGATGATCTTGCCATTAATTGGATAAGTCCTGCACGTGTTTGTTGTACAAAATGCATTACCTCGCGTTTAATCAGATTGAACTCCATCTACAGTTTTTCAGCCATTCACACATTTCATCAGGATCCCTTTGTAACCTCAGAAAACCTTCTTCACTGTCCACAATGCCACCCTCCAGTCTAACAGCCTATCACACATAGCTCTCGATGGTACAAGTATCTCTACTCGGGGCCCTACAATTTCTTCACCAGCTTCCCACAATGTCCTGAGATCCATTTGATCAGGTCCTGAGGATTTATTTACCTTTGTGTTTTAAAACCTCTAGCACCTCCTTTTCTATAATGTGGACTCATTTCAAGACATTGAGTCATAGAGATGTACAGCACAGAAACAGGCCCTTCGGACCAACTCCTGCATGATGTTTCTAGTCACATTTGCCACAATTTTGCCAATATCCCTCTGAACCCTTGCTATTCATACATCCATCCACATGCCTTTTAAATGTATTTCTATCAGCCTCCACTATTTGCTCTGGCAGCTTATTCCATCCACTCTGCGGGAGTCAGTTGTCCTTTAGACTCCTTTGAAAAGTTTCCCTCGCCTGGGGAAATGACCTTGTCTATTGACCCTGTCGATGACCATCATGACTTTAAACACCCTTTATCGGTTAACTCCTCAGCCTCCCATGTTCAAGTGAAAACAGCCCCAGCCTATTCAGGCTTTTCCCTGAAGCACAAATCCTCCAACCCTGGCAACATCTTTGGTCATTTCTTCTGCACCCTTTCATGTTCCACGACATCCTTCCGATGGCATTGAGACCAGAATTACACACAGTATTCCAATAGTGCCCAGGCCAAACACTGTTTACTTCCCTGAGCGCCCCAGTCTTTATCCACAGTAAGTTCCAAAGGGAAATATTTGTTTTGGATCTTGTAGTTTCACACATCGTTGCCTTCATTGATCATTAAGGAAACCGGGTTTGTCCCGAGCTCTTCTTTTGCTCTTAATACACTTGTAGAGTCTCTTTGGATTCTCCTAAACCTTCTCTGCCAAAGCTATCTCGTGTCCCCTTTTTACATTCCTGATTTCCATCCTAAGTGTATTTCTACAGCCCCGATGCTCCTGAAGGGATTCCCTTGAGTCAGCCAGTTATATCTGACATGTGACCCCTTTTTTCTTGACCACAGCCTCGAAACCCAGCCAGTGTTTCCTAATTCAGTCAGCATTGAGCTGCACACGAACAGGAACATGCTGGCGCTGAACGCTCCTTTTATCTCGGTTTTAAAATATTCCTACTTGCCAGACTTCCCTTTATCTGCAAATAGCCTCCCCAGATCTACTTTAAAAATTCATGTCTAATACTATCTTGCTCCATTGAATAACTTTAACTTGTGGACCAGGCCTGTCCTTTTCCATCGCTATTTTCAAACTAATACAGTTGTGGTAAGTTTCCAAAGTGCTCCCCCACTAACACCTCAGTCCCGTTCCCGACCTTGGGGAGGTCAGGTTTAGCCCCATTCTCCAGTTGGGCCACTTACATAATGACTGGACATTTTCGGAACACACTTAACAAATTCCTTCTAACCAAATGTTTAAATTAGTAACAATCCCAGTCCAGGTTTGGAACGGTTAAGATCCCCTATCATTACAACCCTATTATTCTAAGAGATATCTGAAATCTCCTGACATATTTGCTCCTCCATCTCCCATTGCCTATCGCTGTAGTCTGACCGTAGAAAACTAACGACCAATTTTTATTTCTCAGTTCCACTAATATCGTTTAACTGGGCGATCCTACATGAATCCTCCCTCTAGGTACTGCTGGGATGTTTTCCCCCAATCAAACCCACCAGCTCTCCTCCTGTTTTCCCTCCTGTTCTATCCTTCCTGTAGTATCTGTCTCCGGAACATTGAGCTGCTGCTCCTGTTGCTCCCTCAGCTGTGTTTCTGTAATATCTATGGGATCCCAATCCCATGTTCCCATCCATGTTCTGGGTTCATCTGCCTTATCTGTCTGGCCCTTTGAATTGAAATAACTGCAGTTTAATCCACCAGTTTTCCCTCATTGTCTGCTATGTCCTTGCCCTCCCTTGTCTCCTTATATTCCTCTCTTGAACATTTGTACCAGCTTCAACTTTCTTTCTGGCCTTACGACCCTTTGGGGTCACCCAGCCCTGCCAGACGAGTTTAAATCCTCTCGAGCAGCTCCAGAAACGTTCCCCACCAGATGTGGGTCCCCCTCCTGCTCCCAGTTCATGTGTATTCCCCACCCTGTCTACCTGTGCTGACACCTTCAGACATCCAGGGACTTGCCCACCAAGGTCCCTGTGTTCCTCAGTTCTCCAGGAGAACCTACCATTCATGATGTATATCATTCGTTTATTAGACTTCCCACAGTGCATTACCTCACAGTGATCAGAAGTAAACTCTGTCTGTCATTACTCTGCTCAGTTTATCATCTGATCGATATCAGACTGCAGCCTGAGTCCATCCCCCTCACTGTGGACAACACCCTCACCTTTCAGGTTATCTGCAAACCTACTAATGTTACCTTCTGCTTTCACATCCGAGTGATTAATGTCCATGTTGAACAGCAATGGTTCCAGCACAGATCCCTGTGGTACACCCGCTGGGCAAAGGCTTTCAATCCCAAAACCAACCCTCCACCAATTGTGGACCCAATTTACCAACTTACCTTAAATCCAATGGGATCTTCCCTTTTGGACCAGCCTTCCGTGTGGGACCTCGTCAAAGACCTTAATGAACTCCATATAAACCACATCATCTGCACTGCCCTGATCAATATCAGAGGACAGTCGTCGAGCAAATCCAACCAGACAATCCCGAATGAAATTGTGGGGGTATCCGTTTTTGGCGAATACATTGTATAGGTGTTCTTCTTCCTCTTTTTGTAGTTCTGGTGTACTGCAGTGTGTTGTGGCCCTTTTGAACAGTGTCTTGATGCAACTTCGTTTGTGTGTGTTGGGGTGGTTGCTTTAGTAGTTTAGGATTTGGTCTGTGTGTGTGGCTTTCCTGTAAACCTTTGTGGTGAATTCTCCGTTAGTTGTTCTCTGTACCATCACGTCTAAGAATGGGAGTTGGTTGTCCTTTTCTTCCTCTCTCGTGAATCGGATTCCTGTGATTGTGGCATTGATGATCCGGTGTGTGTTCTCTATTTCTGTGTTTTTAATGATTACAAAGGTGTCATCCATGTATCTGACCCAGAGTTTGGGTTGAATTTGTGGTAAGACTGTTTGTTCTAATCTTTGCATTACCGCTTCTGCTATGAGTGCAGAGATGGGTGAGCCCATGGGGGTGCTGTTGATTTGTTCATATATTTGGTTGTTGAATGTGAAGTGTGTTGTGAGGCCCAGGTCCAGTAGTTTGAGTATGCCGTCTTTGTTGATAGGTTCAACGTCCTGTTGTCTGTTCTGTATGTCCAGCAGGTTGGCTATTGTTTCTCTGGCTAGGGTTTTGTCGATGGAGGTGATCAGTGCCATTACATCGAATGAGACCATGGTTTCTTCCTTGTCTTTGTGTATATTTCTGATGATGTCCAAGAATTCCTGTGTCGATTGTACAGAGTGTCTGGATCCACTGATCAGGTGTTTCAGTTTCTGCAGTAGTTCTTTAGCCAGTTTGTGTGATGGTGTCCCTGGTAGTGATAATATGAGTCTGAGTGGGATGTCTGGTTTGTGCACATTAGGTAGTCCATAGAATCTGGGGATGTTGTTGCTTTCAGTTTTCATTCTCTGTAGGTCAAACATGGTTATCTGTCCGTTTTTATTGTAGGTTTCTCAGTGTCTTGTTTATCCTGTTGGTGAGCTGCGGGGTGGGGTCAAACTCCACACAATTTCATCCACAGATGCCTCAGGGAAAGACAGCGGAACGAAGACATGCCACGACCCAAAGGACTAGCCATACTGCCATACATCAAGAACATTTCTGAACTGACAGCCAGACTACTGCGACTACTAGGACTCATAACAGCACACAAACCAACAGCCACTCTCAGACAACAACTCACCAGGACGAAGGACCCGATACCCAACATGAGCAAAACCAATGTCGTGTACAAAATCCCATGCAAGGACTGCACAAAACACGACATAGGACAAACAGGAAGACAACTAACGATCCACATCCATGAACACCAACTAGCCACGAAACGACACGACCAGGTATCCTTAGTAGCCACACACGCAGACGACAAGTAACGTGAGTTCGACTGGGACAACACTACTATTATAGGACAAGCCAAACAGAGAATAGCCAGGGAATTCCTCGAGGCATGGCACTCATCCACAGATTCAATCAATAAGCACATCGACCTGGACCCGATATATCGACCACTGCAGCAGACATCTGGAACTGACAACCGCAAGCGGCAGATACAAATCACTATAAATGGCGAAGGAAAGATCATAGAAGCGCTTCACAGGAGGCTCCCTGAGGATGTCCCCTAGACAGGGGACGAAACGTCTGCAACACAAATTCCCAACTCTGTGAACAGAACCACAATAATTACACGTCTGGGAGTCACAGAGACGGTGACCCTGCGAGGGAGCAGAGTGGAGTGAGAGCTGGACGATTACACGTCTGGGAGTCACAGAGACGGTGACCCTGTGAGGGAGCACACTGGAGTGAGAGCTGGACGATTACACGTCCGAGGACGCACATCCCTGTGTGTGCACGAGTCCCTCCATTGTTCTGTGTTTGTGTGTGTGTGTATGCGTGTATGTCCCCTTCCCTCGCTGTGTGTGTGTAACTCTCCTCACTGTGTATGTTTGTCCCTCCCTCGCTGTGTGTGATCATGTCCATCCCTCAGTGTGTGTGCGTGTCCCTCCCTCTGTGTGTGTGTGTGTGTGTGTGTGTGTGTGTGTGTTTCTGTGTGTGTATGTCTGCTTGTCACACTCCCTCACTTTGTGTGTGTGTGTGTCCCCTCGCTGTGTGTGTGTGTCCCCCCTCTCGCTTTCTGAACACATGTCCCACCCTCGCTGTGTCTGCATGTCTCAACCTCGCTGTTTGTGTGAATGTCCCACCCTCGCTGTGTGTGTGTGTGTGTGTGTGCCCCTCTTGCAGTCTGTGAGGGTGTCCTCCACTCGCTCTGTATGTGTGTGTATGCGTATTACTCACTCACTGTATGTCTGTGTGTCCCTCCCTCAGTGTGTGAGTGTGTGTGTGTGTGTGTGTGTGGGCGTGTCCCTCCCTCGCTGCGTGTGGGCGTGTCCCTCCCTCACTGTTTGGGCGTGTCCCCCCTCGCTGTGTGGGAGCGTGTCACTCCCTCGCTGTGCATGTGTGTATCCCTACCTCGCTGCGTGTCTCAGCAAGCCTCTTGCTTGCTGTGTGTGTGTCCCTCGCTCGCTGTCTGTGTGTGTTTGTGTGTGTGTGTGTGTGTATGTGTGTCTGCGCGCGTGTCCCTTCCTCGTTGTGTGTGTACGAGTCACACCGTCACAGTATGTATTTGTGTCCCCCTTCACTGCGTGACCTTCACTCGCTGTTTGTGTGTATGTGTCTCTCTTGTTGTGTGCATGTCTCACCCTCGCTCTGTGTGTGTGTGTGTGTGTGTGTGTGTGTGTGTGTGTGTGTGCCTCTCCCTCGCTGTGTATGTGTGTGTGTGTGTGTGTGTGTGTGTGTGTGTGTGTGGTCTCACCCTCGCTGTCTGTGTGTGTGTGTGTCCCTCCCTCGCTCTGTGTGTGTGCGTGTCCCTTGCTGTGTATGTGTCAGGTCCTGTGTGTGTGTGTGTCCCTCTTGCTGTGCGTGTGTGAGTGCATGTCTCCCCTTGCTGTGTGTGCGTGTCCTTCTCTCCCTTGCTCTGTGTGTGTGTGTGCACGTGTCCCCCTCTTGCTGTGAGTATGTGTCCCTCTTGATGTGTATGTGAGTGTCACTCCTTCACTGTGTGTCTGCGTGTATCCCCTTAACTGTGTGTATGTGTGCGTGTCCCTCTTGCTGCGTGTGTGTGTGCGCGTGGCCCTCCTCGCTGTGTGTGCATGTGTTGCCCCTTCACTATGTGTATGTGTGTGTGTGTCTCCCTCGCTCTGTGTGTGTGTGTGTGTGTTCGCATCCTCGCTGTCTTTGTGTGTGTGTGTGTCCCTCCCTTGCCGTGTATTTGTGTGTCCCTCTCTCACTGTGTGCCTGTGTTTGTCCACTTGCGCATGCGTGTGTCCCTGCCTTGTTGTGTGTGCGTGTCCCCCTCTTGCTGTGAGGATGTGTGTCCCTCTTGCAGTGTATGTGAGTGTCCCTCCCTCGTTTTGTGTGTGTGTGTGTGTGTGTGTGTATGTGTCACATCCTCACTGTATTTGTTTATGTGTCCCCCCTTCACTGCGTGTCCCTCACTCGCTGTTTGTGTCACTCCATCGCATTGTGTGTATGTTTCTCTCTCTCGCTGTATGTGTGCGTATCCCTCACTCACTCTGCGCGTGTGTTTACGTGCGTGTCCTCTGTGTGTGTGTGTGTAATTGTGTCTCCCTCCCATGCTGTGAGTGTGCGGGTCCCCCTCACTGTGTGTGCGCATATCCCCCTTCGCTGTATCTGTGTGTGTCCCTCCCTCCGTGTGTGTGTGTGTGTGTCCCTCCCTTGCTGTGTGTGTCTGTCTGTGTGTGTGTGTGTGTGTGTCTGTCTGTGTATGTCCCTCCCTCACTCTGTGTGTGTGTGTTTGGTCCCACCCTCGCTGTCTGTGTGTGTCCCTCCCTCTCTGTGTATGTGTGAGTTTCCCCTACTTGCTGTGTGTGTGTGTGTGCTTGTCCCTCCTTCGCTGTGTGTCATGCCCTCGCTATGTGTGTGCATGTCACTCCCTTGATGTGTGTGTGCGCGTGTCCTTCCCACGCTGTGTGTGTCCATGCTCCCTCCCTCGCTGCGTGTTTCAGCGTGTCCCTCCCCCTCTCTGTGCGTGTGTCCCTCTGTGTATGTGCACGTGCATGTCCTTCCCTCACTGTGTGTGCATGTCCTTCCCTCGCTGTGTCTGTGTATGTGTGTCACTTCGTTGCGTGTCCCTCCGTTGCTGTGTGTGTGTGTCCCTTCCTCGCTGTGCATGTGTATACGTGCCCCCTTACTGTGTGTGTGGGTGTCCCTCCCTTGCTTTGTGCGTGTGTGTGTGTGTGTGTGCGCCTCTTGCTGTGTGTGCACATGTCAATCCCTCGCTCTGTGCGTGTGTCCCTCCCTTGCTCTTTGTGCATATCCCCACCATTGTGTGTGTGTCCCTCCTCACTGTGTGCGTGTGTGTGTGTGTGTGTATGCGCGCGCGTGCATTCCACCCTTGCTGTGTGTGTGTGTGTCCCTCCTCACTGGGTGTGTGTGTGTCCCTCCTTTGCTCTGTGTGTGTGTGTGTGTGTGAGACAGAGTGTGTCCCTCCCTTGCTGTATGTGTGTGTGTGTGTGTGTCCCTCTTGCTCTGCATGTGTGTGTGTGTGTGTGTTTGTGGCCCTCCCTCGCAGTGTGTGCATGTGTCTCCCCCCTCTCTGTTTGTGCGCGTGTCCCTCTCTTGCTGTGTGTGTGTTTGTGTGTGTATGGCCCTCCCTCACTGTGTGTGTGCGTGCCCCTCTCTCGCTGTCTGTCTGTGTTTGTGTGCGTGAGCATGACCGTGTCCATCCCTCGCTGTATGTACATGTCCCCTCTTGCTGTGAGTATGTGTGAACCTTTTACAGTGTATGTGAGTGTCCTTCCCTCGCTGCGTGTGTGTGTGTATGTGTCTGCGTGTCAATCCCACACTGTGTGCGTGTCCCTCCCTTGCTGTGTATGCGTGAGTTTCCCCCCTTGCTCTGTGTGTGTGTGTGTGTGTGTGTGTGTGTGTGTGTTTGGCCCTCCCTCGTTGTATAAGCATGTGTGTCCCCCCTCTCTGTGTGTGCACGTGTCCCTCTCTTGCTGTGTGTATGTTTGTGTGTGTCCATGTCCCTCACTGGCTGTGTATATGTGTGTGTGTCTGTGTATGTGTCCCTCCCTTGCTTTGTGCGTGCGTGTGTGTGTGTGCGCCTCTTGCTGTGTGTGCACGTGTCACTCCCTCACTCTGTGCGTGTGTCCCTCCCTTGCTCTTTGTGTATATCCCCACCATTGTGTGACCGCATCACCCCTCACCGTGTGAGTGCCTGTCCTCCCTTGCTGTGTGTGCATGTGTCCCTCCCTTGCCGTGTCTGTGTGTGTCCCCTCTCGCTGTGTGTGCGTGCCCCCTCTCAAATTCTGTGCACATGCCCTCCCCCCGTTGTGTGTCTGCTTGTCCATCCTTCCCTGTGGGTGTGCGTGTCCCTCCCTTGCTGTTTATGTACGTGTTCCTCTCTCGCTCTGTGTGTTTGTGTATATCCCTCCCTCGCTGTGTATGTGCATGTCCTTCCCTCGCTGTGTGAGCATGTCCTTCCCTCGCTGTGTTTGCGTGCCCCTGCCACGCTGTGTGTGTATGTCCTTCCCTCCCTCACTGTGTGTGTGCGTGTGTGTGTGTGTGTGCGTGCGCGTGCGCGCGTGCGAGCTCGCCTGTCCCTCCCTCGGTGTGTGTGTGTATGTGTGCATGTCCCTCCCTCACTTTGTGTGTGTCTCTCACTCGCTGCGTGTATGTGTATGTGTCCCTCCCTTGCTGTGCGTGTGTGTGTGTGTGTGTCCCTCCCTTGCTGTGTGTCTGCGGGTAACCCCCTCACTGTG
Source organism: Chiloscyllium punctatum (assembly GCF_047496795.1). Lineage (NCBI taxonomy): Eukaryota > Metazoa > Chordata > Chondrichthyes > Orectolobiformes > Hemiscylliidae > Chiloscyllium > Chiloscyllium punctatum. Next base: position 18,924,409 of record NC_092772.1, read on the forward strand.
TGTAGTGCGTGTATCCCTCCCACGCTGTGCGTACACGTGTCCCTCCCTTGCTCTGTGTGTGTATCTGTGCGTGTCCCTCCCTCGCTTTGTGTGTGTGTGTGTGTGTATGTGTGCGTGTCCGTCCCTCGCTTTGTGTGTGAGTTTGTGACCAGCTTGATGTGTGCATGTGTCCCACCCTTGCCATGTCTGTGTGTGCCCCCTCTCAATTTCTGTGCACATGCCCTCCCCCTCGACATGTGTGTGCTTGTCCCTCCTTCGCGGTGTGTGCGTGTCCCTCCCTTGCAGTGTATGTGCGTGTCCCTCCCTCGCTGTGTGTCTGCGTGTATTCCCCTCACCATAAGTGTGTGTGTTTGTCCCTTCCTGGCTGTTTGTGCGCGTCTCTCCCTTTCTCTGGGTGTGTGTGTGTGTGTGTGTGTGTATGTGTGCGTGTCCCTCCTTCGCTTTACGTGTGTGTGTCCCCGTCCCTCGCTGTGTGTATGTGCGCATCCTTCCCTCGCTGTGTTTGTGTCCCTCCCTCGCCGTGTGTCTGTCTGTATTCCCCTCACTGTGTGTGTGTTTGCGTGTCCCTCACTCCTTTGCTGTGTGTCCCTCCCTCACTGTGTGTGTGCGTGTCCCTCCCTCACTGTGTGTGTGCATGTCCCTCCCTCGCTGTGTGTGCGCGTGTCCCTCCCTCGCTGTGTGTGCGCGTGTCCCTCCCTTGCTGTGTGTGTGCGTGTCCCTCCCATGCTGTGTATGTGCATGTCCCCTCCCTCACTGCGTGTCTCAGCGTGTCCCTCCCTCGCTGTGTGTGCATGTCTTTCGCTCATTGTGTCTGTGTGTGTATCTCCCTTCGCTGCGTGTCTGTGCGTGTCCCTCCCGCGCTTTGTGTATGCGTGTGTGTGAGCCTCTCTCTCGCTGTGTGCGTGTCCCTCCCTCGCTGTGTGTGTGCATGTCTCTTCCTCGTTGTGTGTGCGTATCCCTTTCTTGCTGTGTGTGTGTGTGTGTGTGTGTGTGTGTGTGTGTGTGTGTGTGTCCCTTCGCTGCATCTCTTTGCGTGTCCCTCCCTCACTGTGTGTGCGTGTGTGTCCCTCCCTCGGTGTGTGCGTGTGTCCCTCCCTCGCTTTGTGTGTGTGTGCGCGTCCCCCCTTGCTATGTGTGTGCGTGTCCTCCCCTCACTGTGTGTGTGTGTGTGTGTGTCCTTCCCTCGCTGTGTGTGTGTGTGTGTGTGTGTGTGTGTGTGTGTGTGTGGATGCATGTCCCCCCCTTCGCTGTGTGTGTGCGTGTCCCTCCCTCGCTGTGAGTGTGCTTGTCCCTCCCTCGCTGTGTGTGCGTGTGTGTCCCTGCCTCGGTGTGTGCGTGTGTGTCCCTCCCTCGCTGTGTGTGGGTGTGAGTCCCTCCCTTGCTGTGTGTGTGCTTGTCCCTTCCTCGCTGTCTGCATGTGTGTCCCGGTCTGTGTGTGTGCGTGTCCCTCCCTCACTGTGTGTGTGCATGTCCTCCCCTCACTGTATGTGTGTGTCCTTCCCTCACTGTGTCTGTGTGTGTGTGCGGATGCATGTCCCCCACTTCGCTGTGTGTGTCCGTGTCCCTCCCTCATTGTATGTGTGTGTGTGTCCCTCCCTCGCTGCGTGTGTGCGTGTCCCTCCCTCGCTGCATGTGTGCGTGTCCCTCCCTCGCTGCGTGTGTGCGTGTCCCTCCCTCGCTGCGTGTGTGCGTGTCCCTCCCTCGCTGCGTGTGTGCGTGTCCCTCCCTCGCTGCGTGTGTGCGTGTCCCTCCCTCGCTGTGTGTGTCCCTCCCTCGCTGTGTGTCTGCGTGTATCCCCCTCACTGTGTGTGTATGTGCATGTCCTTCCCTCACTGTGTGTCTGCGTGTATGGCCTGGTTGGACACGATGGCGATTCTATTCAGGTTATTGTCCAGCCCTGTCAACCATCCCCATTTCTTACACCTTGCCTTATCCCCAATATTCTCCTTAACCTGTAATCTCCTCCAGACTCGAAAACATTCCTTGTCAATTTAACCTTCTCCAGTCGTTCAAAGATCGATATGTCTGTCACCTCTTCCTGCTTTTAGAACCCTCCCTATAACTATTACCATTTGGTACAGCACTCCCAATCATTGTTCCCTCTTGAAACTCCCATAAACATTTTTATCTCTGAAAACTCATCTGGACTGTCTCAACTTCCCTTTGACAGTTACGTGCTGAGACCTGCTCTATATCAGTGAAGTAGTTAAGTCTTGGCAACACTCACTGTTATAATCTCCCTCCAGCCTTACAGCACTGAGGATCTGGAGAAGGTCTTTTCAACCCGACAGCCATCTCTGTGTCTGTAATCTCCTCCACTCCCCATAATACATTCTGTCTGAGCTCCTCTGTAGTCCACTAAACACTCCCTAACACTGTCTGTATCAGTGTAACCTTCTCCAAAAACACAACCTTCCCTATCTGTGTAAATCCCTACACCGGTCCCTATCCCTCTCAGCTCCGTCTAACAATACAACCCTCCATGTCTGTGTATTCACCTTCAGTCCCTACTCACCTCCCTATCTGCGTAACCTTCTCCATGCATTTTTGCTTCAGTCTCTTCAACTGTCCCTGTCAGTGTAACCTCTTCCAGACGTGAAAACTCTGCTCTTTTTGACTTGCTCAGACCCCACAACCCTCACTATCTATAACCTACTCCTGTCTGAGAAACCTACCTCTGCAAATTGCTCCAACTCTTCATCTCTCCATAAGCTCCTGCAGCTCTTACATCCCTCCCTATCTACCAAATCTCTTCCAGTCCCTAAACACCAACAGTGTGTGGAGACCCGACCACCATCCCGATCAGTGTAATCTCTCAGGTCTCTGCAGTAATCCTGATCTGTCAAACTCACTTCATGCCTGTGCCTCTCCCAATCCAGTCCCTACAAAACCCACTATCTATTTAACATCATCCTGTCACTATCAGCCCCATGTCAATGTAAGCTCCTCCTGTGTCTCCACCATCTACCCATCTCCATAACCTTGTCCAGCTCTTACACCACTATCTGTTTAAATGTCACCCTCCCCTACAACTTCCTCCTGTTTGTGCTATACTCCCTTATCTGTGAAACTGTTTCTGACCGAAATTGTTATCCCAGTCTCTGAAAAGAAATCCAGGTTCCACAGCCTCCATAACCCCCAGAACCTAAGCCTTCCTATGTCGATAACCATCTTCAGTCACGACTCCCCTGCATATCTCAGTTTGTTCTTCCAGTCGATACAAACATCTTTATCTCTGTAATCTGCTCAGTTCCTTAAAACAGTCCCTGTCTGTGATCCAGCCCTGTCCTACAAACATCCTTATCCCTGTAAACTTCTCCATCCCTCCCAACATTCCCATCTCCATGAACCCCTGACAGCCCTACGGCTCTCCACATTTCTGTAACCTCCTGTGGGTCTATGGTCCTCCCTCCCTGTGAAACGACCTCCAGTCCCCACGTCCCTCCCAATCTGGGTGCTCTGCTCCAGATCAGACCATTGCTGTCTCTGTAAACACCTCCACTCCTGACAACTCTTCCCATTTGTGTAACCTCGTTCAGACCCCATACTCTCCAGCTTCCTGAATCCTCTTCCTTAATTGCAACCAAAACCACATGTTTCTGTAATATTCACCAGTGCTTACACCCTCCCCATCTCAGTAACCTCTTGCAGTCCTAACAAAACACTGAAACTTTGAAACCTCTCATTTCCCTACAATCCTCCCTCCCTCCCTCCTCAAATGCCTTCATCACCATGAAACCTCACAATTACTGAAACCTCCTTTTGGCACTGCAACCCTCCTAATGTCTACAAAATCCTCGTGTCCTGATATCCCTCCCTATCTCTGTAACCCCCACCACCCTCCAGTGTCATTCTGGGGAACATGGCAGAGGAGAGAAGATTTGTCGCGTCTGGACCATATTACGGAGGTAGAATTCTGGGATTTACAGATTTGGTCTTATGTCTGTGAAGTGCAGATTATTGGCGAGGACTCTAAAGACAGGATTTATGACTACTTGGAAAACCATAGTTAAATCAGAGACAGTCAGCATGACTATGAGGGGCTGGTCATGCCTTACAAACCTTATTAAATTCTTTGAGGATATGACAGAATATGTTGATGGCTCATTCAGAAAAGAAGGATGATTGGGATACAGGGAAATCTGTCTGTCTGGATACAGGACTGGATGGCTCAGAGAAGACAGAGGGTGGCAGCAGATGGACAGTATTGAGCCTGGAGCTCAGTGACCAGTGGGGTTCTGTAACAATCGGCTCTGGGACTCTGCTCTCTGTGATTTTTGTAAATGACTTGGATGTGGATGTTGGAGAGTGGGTTAGTAAGTTTGCCAATCATGCGAAGGTTGGTTGAGTGGTGGGGAATGTGGAGGGCTGTTGTAGATTGCAATGGGACATTGACAGGACACAGAGCTGGGGTGGAAGTGGCAGATGGAGTCCAATCCGGAAAAGTGTGAAGTGATTCATTCTGGAAGGTCGAACTTGATTACAGAATACAGGGTGAACAGCAGAGTACTTGGCAGTGCGGAGGAACAGAGAGATCATGGTGTCCGTGTCCATAGATCCCTCAAGTTGCCACGCACGTTGATAGGGTTGTTAAAACGTCATATGTTGTGTTGGCTTTCCTTAGCAAGGGGATCGATTTGAAGTGTCATGAGGTTTTACTGCATCTTTATAGCGTCCTGGTGAGACCACCCGTGGAATATTGTGTTCAGTTCTGGTCCCCTCTTTACAGGAAGGATGTGTAAATTTTAGAGAGGGGACACAGGAGATTTCCCAGGATGCTGCCTGGAATGGAGGGCAGTCCTTATGGAGAAAGGTTGGGGGAGCTGAGGCTTTTCTCATTGGGATTGAAGAAGGGGGAGGGGCGACCTGGGGAGAGGGGAACAAGGTGATGAGAGGCACAGAGTGAGTGAATAGTGAGAGACGTTTCCTCCTATCGCGTAAATGGCTATTACAAGTGGGTGTAATTTTAAGGTGAATGGAGGATGGATAAGAGGATAGAGAATGGTAGGTGGTCGGATGGACTGCCAATGGTGGTAGTAAAATTAGACACATCTGGGACATTTCATAGACTCTTGGACAGACACATGGATAATAGTAAAATGAACGGTATGTAGGTTAGTTTGATCTTACAGTCGGATATAAAGTTGTCATAGCATCATAGCCGAAGGGTTTTGTTCTGTACTGTTCTGTGTTCTACGTTCTGTCTGGTAAACTGGGTAATAAGCTCAGATCAATGTAAAAAGGATATGGCATTCAGGAGGAGCTAGTCACCTGGATACAAAATTGGGCTTGATAGTAGGAGACAGAGGGTGATGGGAGACATGTTTATCTGACTGGAGACATGTGACCAGCGGTGTAGTGGGTCCACTGTTGTTTGTCATTTGGATAAATGGATTGGATGGGAATATTGGTTTCCTGGTAAGTAAGCTTCTTGGGTGTCACTGACATTGGTGGTAAAGTGGTTAGTGGAGAAGATTATATGATCCAACAGGATGAACAGTACTGCTGGGATAGTGAGCTGAAGAATAGCAGATGGAGTTTAATTAGATAAAGGTGAAGTGTTCCATTTTGGTGAAACACACCTGGGTGGGACTTGTACATTTAATGTTCGGGCCCTGGGTAGTGTTGTCAGTCAGTGACCCAGGGCGATAGGCTGGTGAAGCAGGACTTTGGGATGGTTATCTTCATTAGCAGAGCATTGAGAGTAGGAAAGACATTGGTGGGGCTATCATAAAAACATTGTTGTTCAGTAGGAAGAACACACCTGGTTCACTTGCCTCATTTAGTGAAGGACATCTGACATTCTAACCTGGTCTGGTCGACATGTGACTCCAGATCCACAGCAATATGGCTGACTCTGAGCTACCCTCTGGGTAATTAGCAGTAGGGTCAAAGAATGTTGTTGCAATCAGTGACACCTACATCCCATGAATGAATAAATAAAAAATACATATGTCCCTCCGTACCTCTGCAAACCCCTCCAGCTGCAGAAATCCGTACTGGCTTTGTAACACCATTCAGGCCCTGAGCATTCTCTGTAACACTCTCACCACCTCCAGCACCTTCACCTCTCCCTGTTCCTATTGTGTCATTAAACCTTGACAATGATTCCTCTTCCCACAGCCCTCCTCCTGCGAGCAGACCCTTTGCACTCCATTTAACATTTACTCCGAAAGCGCACTCTCACTTCAGGATTTAAGTATTTTATGGTGATCTTCTCAGCCTCATAATCAAGTATGATCCCTTTTGTCCTGAGTGAGGGACTAGTGGGGATTTCTTGCTGAGGTTTTTACTGTTTCAATGGAGTGTCCTTTTGTTGAGTGTTTTATACTGTTCCTTTAAATGTTTTCCACTGTCCATTTACAGACACATGTTTCACTCTGTTTAGCGTGTTCACCTTGGTCAGTTCTCTCAAACTCATGTAATTGACTATTTTTGTTTCTAGTTGTAGCTTGTCCTTTCTGTGATTCACTCTAAAACTTTATGTTTATTTAAACTGCACTTTCTCACAATTTCCCAGAGGATCTCTCCAGGTGACATTACTCATTCACTAAGTTACATCACACAACAGTCGCTCTGAAATAGTTACGTCCCTAGTCAGTTGCACAATGTGTTATTCAAAGAAACACTGAAAAAAAATTCTCTGAACTCTTCTTCCAATATCACTCTTGTCAGTGTGAATGTCCTAGATTTTGGGAATATTGATGTTTCCCTAAGTTATCACAATGCTTTTATTAAAAATTCTAATTGATTCCTGTTTATTGCAGTGATGAACAATGAAATGCTGTTCGGTGGCTAAAACTGTTCTGCTGCTTGTGTCCTTGGCAAGTAGTAGCCAGAATTTACATTCAGACTTTACTCTACTTCAAAATCTGATGCCAAATGCTTTCTCTGTAATGCCTTTGGTATCCATTATTGTTAGTGTTACCCATTTTGCCTGAGTTTCCACAAGCTTGTGAACCATTGAATATTTATGCTCCACCTTCTGTTCGCCCTGTAACCATGTCTCATTGCTGTCTAAATCCCTTTTATCTCTGTGTCACAAATCCATCGACCTTATTGCAGAGACTTTGTCCATTCCAAACAAAACATAATTTACTCTTTCTCACAATTTCCTGTCACAACCCGATTCACTGATGTACAGTTTTAACTAAACTTTCCCGTTCCTTTTCTGCTTGTCTTCAGTCACATTCCCACGCTGTTCTGATGCGTCACCTTTTCTCTTTGGATTTGGAAAGCTCCTTTCACCTGGACCCTGCCCCTGCATCCTCTCTGTCAGTTTACAGCCCTGTCCATAAACCTACCGACATGATTGGCCAGGACACTGGTCCCATCGTGGTTCCAGTGGGGCCCAGTGTAACGGGATTGCTTTTATTAACTCGTGGGATGTTAGTGTCTCTGGCTGACCAGCCTCTCTTGCCCAGTCCTAGCTGCCCTTGGGCTGAGTAACTTGCTTGGCCATTTTAGAGGGTAATTAAGAGGCAAACGCTTTGCTGTTGGTATGTCGTGTAGACCACGTGAGAATAGCAGATGTTCTTCTCGAAATGACAAATGTTTGGATTTTTTGTTCATTGGCAATTGTCTCATAGTTATTTATGGATTATTAATTATTATCTTTAAAATTATTGATTTCTGATGGTGTGATTCAAACTTGTCTCCCGTGAACATTAGCTGAGGTTTTGGATACATGCTCTAGCAATAATGCCACTAGGCCATCACTTCACCTGCTCACTGGTTGCTCATTCCTGACCAGTTATACCGTCATGAAGCAGAACCCCTTCTTCCTACACAATTGTTTGATTCTAAAACCTTCTGACATGATTGTTTGAGCCTGATACCTTCCAGCACTCTGGTGATATCACTCAGTATCTCCCCATATGGTATCCCTCACTGTATGGGACTAATTGCTGCCTCTGTCAATGCCCCTCGCTCTTATAGCCACTCCAGATCCTGAATCAACAGAATTCTCCACCCCAGAGAGATGCAGCAGCACAGGCCAGGGACGGAATCTGGGATTTTACAGATCTCTGTTTTACTCAGGACCATTTTCCATGTGTAACTCTCACTACATCAGTATAAATTCCCATTCTGTCTATTTGTCTGTCTCCTGTAGGTGCTCAGGAAGATCCTGACTCAATAGACTTCCCAACTGCTGGGTGTCTCGTCCATCATCACATTGAAGATGGTTGGTCAGCCAGAGAGACAAAGGGCAGGGAGATCTGGAGCCTTCAATAAATCCTGCAGTGAGGTAAGATCACTCAGTGCAGAGAGCAATGAGAGGGCTCCAAACATCGGCTATCAAGACATGATATAGATACAGTTCTGGAGGGGGAGCAGAGTACAGACACACCTCAGTCTCAATCACCACCCCTGCTGTAAGTTTTGTTGTACAGAGACCGCATCGGGGTGTCACAGTTATCAATCCAGGCCTGTGCTGTCTTAGTGAGCATCAGTACAACAGAAGGGAAAGCAGGCTTCCCAAGAGAGAGTGGGAATGCTGCCTGGGATCTTTCTGTTCTGTATTTCCCTCTCCAACACTGTATCTATGGCATGGTGAAGACCGATGTCTTCAATAATTTTTAACTCCTGTAACAGTTCCTGTCCCTGTAGCCTCCTCTCTTCCCTATTGTCCCTCCACAGATTTGAAATGTATTGCATTCCAGACTATCATCCCTATCACTGTAATTTGCTTCAGTGTCTACAGTGTGCCTTATCTCTGTAGTCTCTTCCTCCAATGACAGAGTCATGCAGAACAGAAACAGAACCTTTACTTTGATCCAACTAGTCGATGCTGAAGATGGTTCCTGAACGGGTCACCTTTCTTTGCAATTGGCTCATATCCCTTCAAGCCTTCTCCTCTCCATGTATCTACCTAAAATGTCTTTTCCATGTTGTCATTGTGCTTCTCTCCATCACTTCCCCTGGCAACTTATTCAATATGTGCACCATGGTCTCTGTGAAAAATGTCCTTCTCTGATCCCTTTTAAGTCTTCCCTCTCCCACCTCATATTTCTGCCCTCCAGTTATGGACTCCCCTACCCTGGGGTAGAGACCTTCACTATTCACGTTACCTGTACCCCTCATGGTTTATAAAGCTTTTTAAGGTCACCCCTCAGCCACCTATGCCAAATGGAAATACGCATGACAATGATATAAATATTTCTGCTCGTTTCCCTGCCACTACTTTGCTATAATGTTCTGGGATACAGTTGTTCAGGACCTTCAGGCTTTTTCTACTTTTGAGTTCTTCGACATCCAACACCACCTCTCCTGTAATGGGGACTCTTTACAAGCCATCACTGTTTCTCTCCCTTTGTTTCCTAGTCTTTGTCCACAGTATGTTCTGACATGAAATGTTCATTTAGTGTCTTGCCCATCTCCTGTGGTTCCACACCTGAGCAGCCTTATTGTCTCTCTCGTTGCTTTTTTTGTGCTTGTATGCTGTAGAATTTCCTTGCATTCTCCTTAACCTTATCTGCCAAAGCTATCTCATTCCCACTTGTGCATTCCAGCTTATCCACCTTATCCGTGTAAGTCAAACCCTCCAGTATCAATAACATCTTCGTCAATCTTTGCTCCGTGTACAGTTTCAGAAAATGCTTCCTAAATCGGGATGATCAGAATTCTCCACAGTACTCCAACTGGGGACCCAGCAGTGTCTTGTCCAGCCGTATCATGATGGACCAACTCAGGTATTCAATGCTCTGACCCATGATGGCAAGTGTGCCTCATCCGCTTTCACCACCCTGTCCACCCGTGACACCGCTTACAAGGAACAATGTCACTGCACTCCTTGGTCTCACTGTCTGTTCGACAGCATTGAACAGGGCCCTACCATTAACAGTGTTAGTCGTCCCTGTTTTGTCTTAACTAAATCCATTAATTAAAATCCATCTTTCATTCCTTGACCCACTTGTCCAGTTGATCAAGAGCCTCTTCGATAACTGTCTTCACTCCTCACTGTAACACTTATTTAGCTTACTAACAATGATTCCTACATTCTTATTTATGTAAATAATGCACATGTGGCCCCAGCACCAATCCTTATGGCACACCGCTGGTCAGAGCCTCCAGTCCACACAACAAACCTCTCCCATTACCCTCTGTCTCCTACTGTCAAGCCCATTTTGTGTCCGTTTGTCTCGCTCTCCCTGATCCCATGTGATCTAACCTTACTAACCAGTGCACCACGATAAACCCTGTCAAAGGCCTTGCTGAAGTCAGGATAGACAATGTCTACTGCTCTGTCTTCGTCTATCTTCTTAATCACCTCTTTGACAAATTCAGTCAAGTTTGTGAGACACTACCTTGTATGCACAAAGCTGTGCTGACGATCCTTGATCAATCATTACCTTTCCAAATGCATGTAACTGCTGTCCCGCAGAATCGCTTGCAACAACATTCGCACAACTTACATCAAGTTAATTGGTCTTTAGGTCCCTGGCTTTCCCTCACAGCCTTTCTTAAATACTGGCACAGCATTAGTCACTCTCCAGACTCCAAGCTCATTACCTGTAGCTGTCTTTGATAGAAATATCTCTCTAAGGTACCCCGCAATTTCTTCCCTAACTCTTCCCTCCCCCCCCCCCCCCCCACAGAATGCCATGGGATCCACCTGATTAGTTCCGAGAGAGTTGTCTACTTTTTATGCGATTTAAAACCTTCAGCACCTCCTGTTCACCAATGGGGACTCTTGTGAAGACATCACTGTTTATTTCCCTGACTTCCCCGGAGTTTCTCCACAGTAAGTCCTGACATGACATTTATGTTCAAACTAATAGAAGTATGGGGATTTTGCCAAAGTGCTCCCCTACAAACACTTTAGTCCCTTTCCCTACTTTTGTTTCCCAAGGGGCGGTCGGGTTTTATCCCTTACTGCAGTCAGGCCATTTCCATATTGACTGAGACAGTTTTCTTGATCATACTGAATGAATTCCTCCCATCCAAGCCGTATACATTATGGCAGTCCCAGTCTGGGTATGGAAAGTTAAAATCTCCAACCATTAAAGCCCTATTATTGTTAGATATCTGAGATCTCCTGATATATTTACTGCTCTATTTCCCGTTGACTATTGGGGGCCTGTAATACAGTCATATCAAAGTGATGACTCATTCTTTTTTCTCAGTTCCACTAAGAGAATTTCACTGCGATCCCCAGGCATATCCTCTCTAAGTGCTGCAGTGATTTTTTTCACTAATCAAGAACTCCACTCTCCCTCCACTTTTGCTTCCTGTTCTGTCCTTCCTATAGCATCTGTCCCTGGAACCTTGAGCTGCCGGTCCTGTCCCTCCCTCAGCTGTTGTTCTGTAATACCTGTGATATTTCAGTCCCATGTTCCCATCCTATGCCATGCGCTCATCTGCCTTATCTGCCAGGCCTTTTACATCAAAGTAAGTGCAGTTTAATTGATCGGTTTTCCCTCATTGCCTGCTCTGCTCTTGTCTGCCTTATCAATTGAAATGACTCTTTGAAATTCAGTCCCAACTTCAACCTTCAGACTGTAGCCTGAGACCATCCCCTCACTGTGGATAACACCCTCACCCTTCATGTCATCTGTAAACCTTCTGCTATCACATCCAACTCATTAATGTCCATAATAAACAGCGATGGTTCCTGCACAGATCCCTGTGGTACATCTGCTGGTGAAAGGCTTCTCATCACAGAAACAACCCTCCACCAGCTTTGGATCCAATTTGCCAACTTGCATTGGATCCCAGTGGCTCTTCCCTTTTGGACCAGCCTTCCATGTGGGACCTTGTCAAAGACCTTAATGAACTCCCTGGAACCCACATCATCTGCACTGACCTCATCAACATTTTCAATCGTAATTTCAAAGAAAGCTCAGCTGAATCCATCAGACAGGATCTTCCTTTACCAAATCCGTGCTGACTACCCCGAATTGTTTCCTGCCTTTCCAGTTATTGATTCAAACTGTCCCTCAGAATTGTTCCCAATAATTTCCCTCCCACTGCTGTCAGACTTTCTGCTCTGTAATTACCTGGCCTTTCCTTTGGGTCCAGTGACTACAACTGTCTTTGTTTTCACATTGTTATGGAAAAAAGATCAGACAGGCTGACAGATTAAAGTGTGAAACTGGAGCAGGATCAGATTTGGGGCCATGAGGCAGGATCGAGCGAGGTCGACTGGGTGAATTAAAAATCACACAACACCAGGTTATAGTCCAACAGGTTTAATTTGAAGCACTAGCTTTCGAAGCACAGGTGATCATCCTAAAAGATGAAAGGCTTAAACTAAATGTGTTTGATATTACATTCCATGACACTGCTATCCTGTTGCTATAAATTCTGAGCCTTATGATCGTGCTCCACAACCCCCTGATGAAGTAGCGCTCCAAAACCTAGTACCTCCAGATAAACCTGCTGGGCTGTAGGCTGGTGTTGTGTGATTTTTAGTGTTGTTCATTCCATTCCAACACCGGCTCCTCTACATTATGACTGCCATCAACTGAGCGAGTCTGTTTGAAGGAAAATGAATGACTGGCAAACGGGAAGCTTTTAAAAGTGTGATCTCAAGAGTCCAGGGCCAGTATGTCCCTGTTAGAGTGAAGGGAAAATCTGGCAGGTTAAGGGATCCCTGGCTGATGAGGGATATTGAGGCTCTGTTCAGGAAAAAGAAAACAGCATACATAGAGTTTAAACTATTCATATCTTTTTCCAGTCCTAAAGACATGATCAATCTCAGGTCCCTGCAGCACTCCTGATCTGTAGAACTCACTGCAATGCCTGTGACTATCTGATCCAGTTCCGAAAAGACTCCCTATCTGTGTAACATCCTCCCTTGCCTATCACCCATCCTGTCAATGTCGGGTCTTCCAGTCTGTCCATCATCTACTCATCTCCATAACCTTCTCCACCCCTTACACCCCTATCTGTGTAAATGTCACCTTCCCCTTCAAAATTTCCACTTTGACCAAACTGCAGGAGTTACTAATGCTCCCTTATCTGTGAAAATGTCTCCAACCAAAATGGATGTCCTTATCTCCCGGTCAAATTGTCAGACACCACCCCCTCTATACCTAAATAACCCCCAGAACCTAAGCCTTTCAATAACTATAAACATCTTCAGTCACGACTGCCCTCCACATATCTGCTTGTTCTTTTCATTTATAAAACTGTCTAGATTTCTGTAATCTGCTCCATTCACCTAAGACATTCCTGTCTGTGCAAACCACCCCATCCTACCAACATCCTTATGCCTGTAACTGCTGCATCCCTCCCCACCTCCCCATCTCCATGAACTCCTGTAAACCCTACAGCTTTCCACATTTCTGTAACACCTTGTGGCTCTCTGGTCCTCCCTCCCTGTGAAACCACCTCCAGTCCTCACACCCCTCCCAGTCTGGGTCGTCTGCTCCAGATCAGGCCATTGCTGTCTGTTATATCCTGACAATCCTAGCACACCTTCCTGTTTGTGTCTCTTCATTCAGATCCCATCTCTCCAGCTTTTTGAAACCCCTTTGTGCCATTGTGAGCCTCCTTATTTAGAATATAGAGCAGTACAGCGCAGTGCAGGCCCTTCGGCCCTCGACGTTGCACTGATCTTTCCTTTCTGCTTGTCTCCGGCCACATTCCCATGCTGTTCTGACGCGTCACCTTTTCTCTTTGGATTTGGAAAGCTCATTTCACTTGAACATTGTCCCTGCATCCTCTCTGTCAGTTTCAAGCCCTGTCCATAAACCTACCGACATGATTGGCCAGGACACTGATCCCAGCACAGCTCCAGTGGGACCATCGGAATGGATTTTTAAAAAAAATCAAGTATGGGTTATGGGTGTCACTGGCTGACCAAACTTTCTTGCCCAGCCCTAGCTGCCCCTGAGCTGAGTAACCTGCTCGACCATTTCAGAGGGTTATTGAGAGGCAAACACTTTGTTGTGGGTATGTCGTGCAGACCACGTGAGGAAGGGCAGATGTCTTTCTTGAAAGGCGAAGTTTTTGGATTTATTGTACATCAGTAATGGTATTGATGGATTGACAATTACTGTTTTAAAATAATCTATTTCAAATTCCACCATTTCAGATGGTGGTGTTCAAACCTTCCTCCCCTGAACATTAGCTGAGGATTTCGATACATGCTCTAACAATAACACCACTAGGCTTTCACTTCACCTGCTTACAGGCTATTCATCCCTGAACACTGATACCAGTGCATCATGGAGACAAACCTGTTTCTCTTTCATGATTGTTTGATCCTGATACCTTCCTGCACTCTTGTGATGTCACTCAGTATCTCTCCATGTGGTATCCCTCATTGTGGGTGTCCAATTCATGCCTCTGTCAGTGTCTCTCACTCTTGCAGCTGCTCCAGATCCTGAACCAACAGAATTCTCCACTCCAGAGGGACACAGCAGCACAGACCAGGAATGGAGACGGGAATTTTCCAGATCTCTGTGGGAATTACTGCCATTCTCCATGTGTAATCTTCACTACATCAGTCTAATTTCCCATCCTGTCTATTTCTCTGTCTCCTGCAGGGAATCAGGAAGTTCCTTACTCAATCGACTTCCCAACTACAGGATGTCTCGTCCATCACCACACTGAAGGTGGTCGGTCAGCCAGACAGACAAAGGGCAGGGAAATCTGGAATCTTCAATAAATCCTGCAGTGAGATAAGATCACTCACAGTGAACAGAGCAGAGAGCAATGAGAGGGCTCCAAACATCGGCTAACAAGACATTACTTAGATACAGTTCTGGAGGGGGAGCACAGTACAGACACACCCCAGGTCAATCACCAGCCCTACTGTAAGTTTTGTTGCATTGAAACAGCATCGGGACTGTCACAATTATCAATCCAGGCCTGTGATGTCTTTGCGATCATCAGTATGACAGAGGGGAAAGCAAGTTTCTCATGAGTGTGAGGGAATGCTGCCTGGGATCTTTCTGCTCTATGTTCCCCAACAGTACATATACAATGTCTCGTGGACCAGTGTCTTCAATAATTTTTAACTCCTATAACAGTTCCTGTCCCTGTAACCTCCTCCCTTCCTGATAGTCCCTCCACAGATTTGAAATATACTGCATTCCATACTACCATATCCATTGCTGGAACTTGCTTCAGTGCCTACAACGTGCCTTATCTCAGTCGTCTCCTCCTCCAATAACTGGAGAAAGAGCCATGCAGAACAGAAACGATTCCTTCGATCCAACTAGTCCATGCTGACCACGGTTCCTGAACGAGTCACATTTGCCTGAGTTTAGTCCCGGTCTCGTCAAACCTTCTCCTCTCCATTTACCTGCCCAAATGTCTTTTCCATGATGGAATTGTACTTTTCTCTACCACTTCAGCGGCAGCTCATTCAATATGTGCACCATTCTCTGTGTAGAAATGTTCTCCATTGGTTGCTTTTAAGTATTTCCTCTCCCACCTCATATTTTTGCCCTCGAGGTATGGATTCCCCTACCCTGCTGTCGAGACCTTCAATGTTAAACCTATGTAAAGCTCTCATGTTTTTATAAACCTTTATAAAGTCAGCCCTCAGCCACCTACACCCAATGGAAATATGAAGGATATTGATACAAATATCTCTGCCACGGTCCCCACTGCGACTTTGCCTCAATGTTCTGGGATACACTTGTTCAGGACCTAGGGCTTTCTCTACCTTTGTGTTCTAAGACCTCCAGCACCACCTCTTCTGTAATGGGGACTCTTTTCAAGACATCACTATTTATTTCCGTTTGTTTCCTAGTCTTTGTCAATAGTACGTTCTGACATGTAAAATTGATTTCAGGTCGCTCCCATTTCCTGTGTTTCCAGGCATGGATGGCCTTATTGATTTTTGAGGGGCCCCATTATCTCTCTAGTAGATTTTTTGTACTTGTGTGCTGTAGAATCTCTTTGGATTCTCCTTAACCTTATCTGCCAACTCTATCTCATTCCACCCATGTTGTTTTCCAGCTTATCCAGCCCCTCTGTTTCTGTCAAATGCTCCAGTATCAGTAACATCTTCGTCAACCTTTGCTCCATTTACAGTTTCAGAATATGCTTCCTGAAGCAGGCAGATCAGAATTCTCCACAGTATTCCAACTGGAGTCCCAGCAATGTCTGATACAGCCGGATCATGATGGACCAACCCATGTACTCAATGCTGTGACCCATGAGGGCCAGTGTGCCAACTGTTGTTTTCCCTATCCTGCCCACCTGTGACACCACTTCCAAGGAACAATGTAAATGCAGCCCTTGGTCTCTCTCTGTTAGACAACACTGTCTAGAGCTCTGCCATTAATTGTGTTCATCGTCCCTGGGTTATCTTAACAAAATCCAATACCTGAATTCTGCTCCATCTTTAATTTCTTGACCCACTGGCTCAGTTGGTTAAGAGCACTTTTGATAACTGTATTCACTGCCCAATATAACACTTATTTTACTATCCACAAACTTAACAATAATTTATATATGCTTGTTTATGTCAATAATACACATGCGTGACTCCAGCACCAATGCTGATGGCACACCGCTGGTCAGAGGCCCCCAGTCTGCACAACAACCCTCTCCCACCATCCTGTCTCCTACTGTCAAGCCCATTTTGTGTCTGTTTGTCTTGCTCTCCCTGATCCCATGTGATCTAACCTTACTAACAAGTGAACGACGATAAACCCTGTCTCAGGCCTTGCTGAAGTCAGGATAGACAACAAGGTAAAAACAATGACTGCAGATGCTGAAAACCAAATACTGGATCAGTGGTGCTGGAAGAGCACAGCAGTTCAGGCAGCATCCAACAAGCAGCGAAATCAACGTTTCGGGCAAAAGCCCTTCATCAGGAATAAAGGCAGTGAGCCTGAAGCATGGAGAGATAAACTAGAGGAGGGTGGGGGTGGGGAGAGAGTAGCATAGTGTACAATGGGTGAGTGGGGGAGGAGATGAAGGTGATAGGTCAAGGAGGAGGGGGTGGAGTGGATAGGTGGAAAAGAAGATAGGCAGGTAGGACAAGTCAAGGAGACAGTAACTGAGTTGGAAGTTTGAAACTAGGATGAGGTGGGGGAAGGGGAAATGAGGAAGCTGTTGAAGTCCACATTGATGCACTGGGGTTGAAGTGTTCCGAGGCAGAAGATGAGGCGTTCTTCCTCCAGGTGTCTGGTGGTGAGGGAGCGGCGGTGAAGGAGGCCCAGGACCTCCATGTCCTCGGCAGAGTGGGAGGGGGAGTTGAAATGTTGGGCCACGGGGCGGTTTGGTTGATTGGTGCGGGTGTCTCGGAGATGTTCCCTAAAGCGCTCTGCTAGGAGGCGCCCAGTCTCCCCAATGTAGAGGAGACCACATCGGGAGCAACGGATACAATAAATGATATTGGTGGATGTGCAGGTGAAACTTTGATGGATGTGGAAGGCTCCTTTAGTGCCTTGGATAGAGGTGAGGGAGGAGGTGTGAGCACAGGTTTTACAGTTCCTGCGGTGGCAGGGGAAAGTGCCAGAATGGGAGGGTGGGTCGTAGGGGGGTGTGGACCTGACCAGGTAGTCACGGAGGGAACGGTCTTTGCAGAAGGCGGAAAGGGGTGGGGAGGGAAATATATCCCTGGTGGTGGGGTCTTTTTGGAGGTGGCGGAAATGTCGGTGGATGATTTGGTTGATGCGAAGGTTTGTAGGGTGGAAGGTGAGCACCAGGGGCGTTCTGTCCTTGTTACGGTTGGAAGGGTGGGGTCTGAGGGCGGAGGTGCGGGATGTGGACGAGATGCGTTGGAGGGCATCTTTAACCATATGGGAAGGGAAATTGCGGTCTCTAAAGAAGGAGGCCATCTGGTGTGTTCTGTGGTGGAACTGGTCCTCCTGGGAGCAGATACAGCGGAGGCAGAGAAATTGGGAATACGGGATGGCATTTTTGCAAGAGATAGGTTGGGAAGAGGTGTAATCCAGGTAGCTATGAGAGTCAGTGGGTTTGTAAAAAATGTCAGTGTCAAGTCGGTCGTCACTAATGGAGATGGAGAGGTCCAGGAAGGGGAGCGAGGTGTCAGAGATAGTCCAGGTAAATTTAAGGTCAGGGTGGAATGTGTTGGTGAAGTAGATGAATTGCTCAACCTTCTCGCGGGAGCACGAGGTGGCGCCAATGCAGTCATCAATGTAGCGGAGGAAGAGGTGGGGAGTGGTGCCGGTGTAATTACGGAAGATCAACTGTTCTACATAGCCAACAAAGAGACAGGCATAGCTGGGGCCCATACGTGTGCCCATGGCTACGCCTTTGGTCTGGAGGAAGTGGGAGGATTCAGAGGAGAAATTGTTAAGGGTGAGGACCAGTTCGGCCAAACGAATGAGAGTGTCAGTGGAAGGGTACTATTGGGGACGTCTGGAGAGGAAGAAGGAGGCCCTGGTCATGGCGAATGGAGGTGTCGAGGGATTGGATATCCATGGTGAAGATAAGGCATTGGGGGCCGGGGAAACGGAAGTCTTGGAGGAGGTGGTGGGTGTGGGTGGTGTCTCGAACGTATGTGGGGAGTTCCTGGACTAGGGGGATAGGACAGTGTCAAGGTAGGTCGAGATGAGTTCAGTGGGGCAGGAGCATGCTGAGACAACGTCTACTGCTCTGCCTTCATCCATTTTCTTGGTCACGTCTTCAACAAACTATCAAATTTGAGAGACACGACTTTATATGCACAAAGCTGTGCTGACTCTCCCTAATCAATCGTTGCCTTTCCAAATGTATGCAAGTCCTGTCCCGCGGAATTGCTTCCAACAACATTTGCACCACTGACATCAAGCTAATTGGTGTTTATGTCCCCAGCTTTCCGTCGCAGCCAATCCTAAATACTGGCCCAACATTAGGCAACCTCCAGGCTCTGAGCTCACCACCTGTGGCTGTCAGTGATAGAAATATCATTGTAATTTTCTTCCCTAACTTACCCCAATGTCCTGCGATATACTTGATTAGTTCCCAGGGACTTGTCTAATTTTAATGTGTTTGAAAGCCTTCAGCACCTCCTGTTCTCCAATGTGGACTCGTTTGAAAATATCACTGTTTATTTCCCTGCTTCCCCAGTGTGTTTTCCACAGGAAGTTCTGACGTGAAGTGTTTTCCACAGGACGTTCTGACGTGAAGTGTTTGTTTTGAATCTCACCCATTTCCTGTGGGTTCACACATAGATGACTTTAAGGGGTCGCATTCTGTCCCGGGTTAATCTTCTGTTGTTAATATACTTGTAGAATCTCTCTCGATTTTCCTGTACCTTCTGTGCCAAAGCTCTGTCAGTTCCCCTTTACGTCCTCATGGTTTCCCTCTTAAGAGTATTACTACACCCACAATGTTCTTCAAGGGATTGACTTAATCCAGCTGGCTATATAGGACATGTGCCCCCTTTTGTCTTGACCAGAGCCTCAATATCCCCAGTCATCCAGTGTGTCCCAATTGTGTCAGCATTGTTCTTCACACTAACACGAATATGCTGGCCCTGAAATATTAATTTATTTCTCTTTTGAATGAGTCCCACTTGCCCGACATTCCTTTACTTGCAAATAGCCTTCACAAATCCATTTTTGGACAGTCTTGCCTAATACCTTCTGGACGGGGGAAGCCCACTTTTAGAACATAGAACATAGAACAATACAGCACAGAACAGGCCCTTCGGCCCACGATGTTGTGCCGAACATCTAACCTAGATTAAGCACCCATTCATGTACCTATCCAAATGCCGCTTAAAGCTCACCAATGATTCTGACTCTACCACTCCCACGGGCAGCGCATTCCATGCCCCCACCACTCTGTGGGTAAAGAACCCACCCCTGATATCTCCCCTATACCTTCCACCCTTCACCTTAAATTTATGTCCCCTTGTAACACACTGTTGTACCCGGGGAAAAAGTTTCTGGCTGTCTACTCTCTCTATTCCTCTGATCATCTTATAAACCTCTATCAAGTCACCCCTCATCCTTCGCCGTTCCAACGAGAAAAGGCCGAGAACTCTCAACCTATCCTCGTACGACCTACTCTCCATTCCAGGCAACATCCTGGTAAATCTTCTCTGCACCCTCTCCAAAGCTTCCACATCTTTCCTAAAGTGAGGCGACCAGAACTGCACACAGTACTCCAACTGTGGCCTAACCAAAGTCCTGTACAGCTGCAACATCACTTCACGACACTTGAATTCAATCCCTCTGCTAATGAACGATAATACTCCATAGGCCTTCTTACAAAATCTATCCACCTGATTGGCAACCTTCAAAGATCTATGTACATAGACCCCAAGATCCCTCTGTTCCTCCACCTGACCCAGAACCCTACCATTAACCCTGTATTCCGCATTCTTATTTGTTCTTCCAAAATGGACAACCTCACACTTGGCAGGGTTGAACTACATCTGCCACTCCTCAGCCCAGCTCTGCATCATATCTAAGTCCCTCTGCAGCCGACAAATGCCCTCCTCACTGTCCACAACTCCACCTATCTTCGTATCATCTGCAAATTTACTGACCCACCCTTCGACTCCCTCATCTAAGTCATTAATAAAAATTACAAACAGCAGAAAACCCAGAACTGATCCCTGCGGAACTCCACTTGTAACTGGGCTCCAGGCTGAATATTTACCATCTACCACCACTTACTGCCTTCGACCGGTTAGCCAGTTTTGTATCCAATTGGCCAAATTTCCCTCTATCCCATGCCTCCTGACTTTCCGCATAAGCCTACCATGGGGAACCTTATCAAATGCCTTACTAAAATCCATGTACACTACATCCACTGCTCTACCCTCATCCACATGCTTGGTCATCTCCTCGAAGAATTCAATAAGACTTGTAAGGCAAGACCTACCCTTCACAAATCCGTGCTGGCTGTCCCTAATCAAGCAGTGTCTTTCCAGATACTCGTAAATCCTATCCCTCAGTACCCTTTCCATTACTTTGCCTATCACAGAAGTAAGACTAACTGGCCTGTAATCCCCGGTGTTATCCCTATTCCCTTTTTTGAACAGGGGCACAACATTCGCTACTCTCCAGTCCCCTGGTACCACCCCCATTGCCAGTGAAGACGAGAAGATCATTGCCAACGGGACTGCAATTTCCTCTCTTGCTTCCCACATAATCCTAGGATATATCCTGTCAGGCCCGGGGGACTTGTCTATCCTCAAGTTGTTCAAAATGTCCAACACATCTTCCTTCCTAACAGGTATCTCTCCGAGCTTATCAGTCCGTTTCACACTCCTCTTCAACAATACGGTCCCTCTCGTTCGTAAATACTGAAGAGAAGTACTTGTTCAAGACCTCTCCGATCTCTTCCGACTCAATACACAGTCTCCCACTACTGTCCTTGATCGGACCTACCCTCGTTCTCGTCATTCTCAGGTTTCTCACATACGCATAAAATGCCTTGGGGTTATCCTTAATCCTATCCGCCAAGGATTTTTCATGCCCTCTCTTAGCTCTCCTAATCCCTTTCTTCAGGTCCCTTCTGGCTATCCTGTATCCCTCCACTGCTCTGTCTGAACCCTGTTTCCTCAACCTTATGTAAGCCTCCTTCTTCCTCTTTACTAGACATTCAACCTCCCTCGTCAACCAAGGCTCCCTCACACGACCATTTCTTTCCTGCCTGATAGGTACATACATATCAAGGACATGTCGTATCTGCTCCTTGATAAAGTTCCACATTTCCACCACATCCTTCCCTGACAGCCTATGCTCCCAACGTATGCTCCTCAAATCCTGTCTTACAGCATCGTAATTTTCCTTCCCCCAATTGTAAAATCTACCTTGTTGTGCGCACCTATCTCTCTCCATAACCACGGTGAAAGTCACAGAATTGTGGTCACCATCACCAAAATGTTCACCCACTAACAAGCCCACCACTTGTCCCGGTTCATTACCGAGTACCAAATCCAATATGGCCTCCCCTCTGGTTGGACACTCTACATACTGCGTTACAAAAGCTTCCTGGACACACTGCACAAACACCGCCCCATCCAATCTACTTGATCTAAAGAGCTTCCAATCAATATTTGGGAAGTTGATGTCGCCCATGACTACGACCCTGTGGCTTCTGCACCTTTCCAAAATCTGTTTCCCAATCTGTTTCTCCATATCTCTGCTGCTACTGGGGGGCCTATAATAAACACCCACCAAGGTGACTGCACCTTTCCTATTTCTGACTTCAGCCCATACTACCTCCAGGGGCAGATCCCCCTCAAACTTCCTTTCTGCAGCCGTTATACCATTTCTAATTAGCAATACCACCCCCCCTCCTTTTTTACCACCCTCCCTAATCTTACTGAAACATCTGTAACCAGGAACCTCCAACAGCCATTCCTGTCCCACATCTATCCATGTTTCCGTGATGGCCACAACATCGTAGTCCCAGGTACCGATCCACGCCTTAAGTTCACCCACCTTATTTCTGATACTCCTTGCGTTGACGTATACGCACTTGAGCCCATCTCTGTGTCCGCAAGTAGTCCCTGTCAGTGCTACCTTCTCCACAGCCTCCCTACAGTCTTGGGCATCCTGACACACAGCTAGCTTACTTGCTGGTTTACAAGTCCGGATCCCATCCCCCTGCCAAATTAGTTTAAACCCCCCCGAAGAGTGCAAGCAAACCTACCCCCCAGGTTATTGGTGCCCTTCTGGTTCAGGTGCAACCCGTCCTGTTTGTACAGGTCCCACCTTCCCCAGAATGCAGTCCAATTGTCCAAATATCTGAAGCCCTACCTCCTACACCATCCTTGCAGCCACGTGTTCAACTGCACTCTCTCCCTATTCTTTGCCTCACTGTCACGTGGCACCGGCAACAACCTAGAGATGATGACACTGTCTGTCCTAGCTTTTAGCTTCCAGCCTAACTCCTTGAGCTCTTGAATGACCTCCCCACCCCTCTTCCTACCTGTGTCGTTGGTGCCAATGTGTACCACGACTTCTGGCTGCACACCCTCCCCCTTAAGGATTCTGAAGACACGGTCCAAGACGTCTCAGACCCTAGCACCCGGGAGGCAACAAAACCATCCGAGAGTCTCGCCCATGTCCACAGAACCGCCTATCCGTCCCTCTAACTAGAGAGTCCCCCATAACTAGCGCTCTCCTCCTCTCCCCCTTTCCCTTCTGAGTCTCAGAGCCACAGACCCCTTCACTGCAGCTTACACCTGCAAGGCTGTCCCCCCCAACAGTTTCCAAAGCTGTATACTTATTTTTTAGGGGAACGACCACAGGGGAACCCTGCACTGCCTGCTTCTTCCCCTTCCCACCTCTAACTGTTACCCAGCTACCTCTGTTCTCCGGCGTAACTATGTCCCTGTAGCTTCTATCGATCACCCTCTCAGCCTCTCGAATAATCCTCAGCTCATCCAGCTCCAGTCCCAGTTCCCTAACTCGTTCGGTGAGGATCAGGATCTGACTGTATTTCCTGCAGACGAAGTCGGCAGGAGTATCGGTGGTCACCCCTACCTCAAACATCCTGCAGGAGGAACATTCCACCGCCTGCGCTGCCATGACTGTACACTTTGTCTCCAAAAACAAGAACACTGAGTCAATAACACTTAGTCACTTACCTGTGGACTTTAAAGTTCGGTTAGAGGAGGCCCTACGAAAGTAGGACCTGGGGTCTAGAACACACCCACTCAAATACTAATCACTTACCTTCCCGCCCAGCTATGCGCTCCAACCTCACTTCCGCTGCCCGCTACAGGTAAGTAATTTTGAAACAAACTGTCTTACCTTAGCTGTAGTCTCCCGGGTTCGCTTTTCCTCGGCCGCTGCTCCCACTCAAATGACCGTTGGTGATTAAAGGGTGAGTATTTATACTCAGTTCTCCTTCCCGGCTGCCCCTCTGTTTGCCGTTACTTCCTCTGCTGCTCCCGCTCTTTTTGTGAAGAGAGAGAAAAAAAAAGTGCTCCCCCACAAACTCTTCAGCGCTTTTCTCTACCTTGTTTCCCGAAGGGAGGTCAGGTTTTATCCTTTTCTGCTGTCGGGCCAGTTACGTCCTGATTGAGACAGTTTTCTTGAACACACTGAACAAATCCCTCCCATCCAACCTGTAAACATTATGGCAGTCCCAGTCTAGGTTTGGAAAGTTTAAATCCCCGACCATTAACATCCCTATACTTCTTACAGATATCTGAGATCTCCGACATATTTGCTGCTCAATTTCCCGCTGACGACTGCGGGCTTGTAGTACAGTCATATCAAACTGATTATTCATTCTTATTTCTCAGTTCCATAACAGCTTCACTCGGCGATGCCCAGGAATATCCTCTCTCAGTGCTGCAGTGATGTTTTCACTGATCAAAAACTCCACTCCCCCTCCTCCCTTGCCTCCCCTTCTATCCTTCCTATTGAATCTGTCCTCTGGAACAATGATCTGTGAGCCCTGTCCCTCCCTCAGCTGTGTTTCTGTAATTCCTGTCATTTCCCAGTCCCATGTTCCCATCTCTGCCGTGCGTTCATCTGCCTGACCTGTCAGGCATTTTACATCAAAATAAATGCAACTTAATTCATCAGTTTTCCCTCATTGCCTGCTGTGCTCTAGCCTGATTATCAATTGAAATTACTCTGTTGAAATTCTGTCCCAGCCTCAACCTTCAGACTGTAGCCTGAGTCCATCCCCCTCACCGTGGACCACACCCTCACCTTTCATGTCATCTGCAAACCTAATAATGATACCTTCTGTTTTCATATCCGAGTGATTAATGCCCCTAAGGAACAGCAAAGGCACAGGACTCTGTGGTACACTCGCTGGGCAATGGTTTTCAATCACAAAACCAACGCTCCAGCAATTGTGGATCCAAATTGCCAACTTGCCTTGGATCCCATGGGCCCATCCCTTTTGGACCAGCCTTCCATGTGGGACCATGTCAAAGGCCTTAATGAACTCCATGGAACCCACATCATCTGCACTGCCTTCATCAATATTTTCAGACACCATTTCAAAAAACTGAACTGATTTCACCAGATAAATCTTCCTGTATCAAATCCGTGCTGACTAACCCTAATCAATCCCTGCCTTTCCAGTTATGAATTCAAACTGTCCCTCAGAATTGTTTCCAATAATTTCCCTCCCCCTGCTGTCAGACTATCTGCTCTGTAATTACCTGGCCTATCCCTGCTGCCCTTCTTGAACAAAGGAACCACATTAGCGATCCTCCAGTCATGCAGCACATCATCTGTGGCCAGCAAAGTATTAAATATATCCACCAGGGCCCCAGAAACCTCCTCCCTTACCTCCCATAGCTGCGTGGGATACATTTCTAATTTTAATGTGTTTGAAAGCCTTCAGCACCTCCTGAATTTCTCCACCTATTTATGCTTGTGAAAGCATTTAATACCCCCTCCTTATTGATCTTACCATGTTCTAGAACTTCACCATCACGACTGAAATCCCCGGCGACAATGCCTTTCTCCTGTGTGAATACAGATGGGAAGTATTCAATGAAGACCTCACCTACATCCTCTGGCTCCTTGCACAGATTTTCCCTTTGGTTTCTAACAGGCCTCACTCTTTCGCTGGGAAGCCTCTTATGCTAACGATGGTGATGAAACACCTTGTGGTTTTTCCTCAGTTGTATCTGCCAAATGTACTTCATGACCATTGTTTGTCCCTCATTTTCTACAATCCCCTTGCCCTCTCTATACTTGTGAATGGCTTCTCGTGATTTTATTGAACTGTATTTTCTTTATCAAACTCATGATATTGCTTGATCAGTATTCCCTGGATTTGCTGCCTTTACTATTCACTCTTCAAGGAACACACTGGCCCCGAGTTTTCACAGCATCACCTTTAAATACTCCACCTTCCTAATATCAACCCAACTGCAGGGAGTTCCTCCCTGTCTCTGTTTGCCAGATCCTCTCTAATGATCGCAATACTGATCAGGGACTCAGTTGTGAGGTGAACAGACAGGAGACTGTGTGGCTGCAGAAGAGACCACAGGATGGTGTGCTACCTCCCGGGTACCAGGGTCAAGGATGTCTCTGAGCGGTGACTGAACATTCTGAAGGAGAGGGTGAACATCCAGAGGTCATTGTGCACATCGGCCCACGTGACAGAGGTAGACAAAGGGATGGGCCCCTGTGAAATAAATACAGGGAGTTAGGTAAGAAGTTAAAAAACAGGATATTGAGGTTAATGATCTCCAGATTACTCCCATGCCACGTGCCAGTGAGGATAGAATTAGAAAGATCGCCCAGATGGATGTGTGGCTGAGGCGCTGAGGCGCTGGTATAGGGGGTAGGGTTTTCAGTTCTTAGGTCATTGGGATCTCTTCTGGGGTAGAGGGGACGTGTACCGGGGGATGGGTTGCACTGGAAGCAGAGAGCCACCAGTATCACTGGGAAGATATTTGCTAGTGTTACCCAGCAGGAGTTAAACTAGTTTGGCAGGGAGTTGAGACTCTGAATAAGACAGGGGAAAATACATGAGCCATCGAGAGCAAATTTCCTATCCAGGATATCCGGGGCACAGTATAGGGAGGGAAAAGACTTCTGGTTTAAAAGGCATTAATTTCAACGCACGAGGTCTGACTGGTAAGGCAGACAAGTTCAGACCATGGATTAGCTCTGGGGACTGGGATATTATAGCCATAACAGAAACATGGCTGAGAGAAGGGCAGGACTTGCAGCTCAGTGTTCCAGGATACAGAAGCTACAGGCGTGACAGAAGGACAAGTAATTGAGGAGGGGAAGTTGTCCCTTTGATTAGGGAGGACAGAAAAACAGTGCTGAGAGACAATATTGTTAAGTGGTCATCAAATGAGGCCGTATTTTTTAAAAGTTAGAAACAAAAAGGGGATGGTCAGTCTGCTGGGATGGTGTTCTAGTCCCCCAAATAGCCAGTGGGCACAAGAGGGGAAAATGCGTAGTGAGATTGCCGGTACCTGTAAAAATAATAGAGTAGTATTGGATGGAGATTTTAGCTTCCCATGGATTGACTGGGTCACCCAGATTGTAAAAGGACCGTACGGGGTGGAATTTGTCAAATATGTCTAAGAATGTTTCCTAAATCAAGATGTACAGGGTTCCATGCTACTCAGGTGGATGCAACACTGGACCTCCCCTCAGAAACCGAAGTCGGGCAAGTGACTGAAGTATCAGTCAGAGAGCACTTTGGGTCCAGTGACCACAACTGTCTTCATTTTAACATAGTTATGGAAAAAGATCAGACAGGTCCACAGATTCAGGTCTTAAACTGGAACAGGGTCAACATTGGGGCCATTCAGAAGGATCGAGCAGGGGTTGATTGGGTGAAGGTATAAATCACATAACACCAGGTTAACATCCAGATGTTTCCACAGGAACCTTGCTTATCTGAACAAGATGGGCGGGCAATAGTACATTCAGATAATTGGTTATTCGATTAATTGATTCCATGCCTTTCCTCTGGGGCTCGGCGTTTTTGGTAATGTCTAGTCCCCGTTGAGGTGACTAGGCAGCAGCAAACCATGCGTGAGCCCTCATGCACCGCCAACTCCCGAAAACACCCCGCTGCTCGGCCCCAAACCCTTCCAACAACGCCCCCACCCACACCTCAACATCGCCTCCCACCCTTTCTCAAACCCTTCCAACACCAACCCACGCCAGCCTTCCGCCACAAAAACCGCCCACCGCCACCCTCCACTTGCCACCCAACCCGCCCCCAAACCCATCCAACTTCACCCTCCGCCTGCCTCCAACAGTTCACCCCAACCCCAAACCAATCCAACACCGGCCCACGCCGCACCCGCCTCCAAAGCCGTCCAACACCACCCTCCACTTGCCACCCACCCCACCCCCAAACCCATCAATCATTACCCTACGCCCACCTCCAACAGAGCACCCCACCCACCCCTAAACACATCCAATATCACCGTCCGCCAGCCTCCAACAGAGCACCCCCCGCCCCAAACCCATCCAACACTACCCTCTGCCACCTTCTACAGAGCACCCCGCCAACAACAAACCCATCCAACATCACCTCCCCGCCCGCCTCCAACAGAGCACCCCGCCCGTCCCAAACCCATCCAATTTCACCCTTCGCCCGACTCCAGCAGTTCACCCCCAACCCCAAATCCATCCAACACCGACCCACACCGCCCTGCCTCCAAAACCGTACAACGCAACCCTCCACATTCCACCCCACCCATCCCAAAACCCATCCAACATCACCCTCCGCCCGCCTCTAACAGAGCACCCCGTCCGCCCCCAAACTCATCCAGCATCACCCTCCGCCCGCCTCTAACAGAGCACCCCGCCCGCCCCCAAACCCTCCCTGTGAAACCATCTTCAATCTCCACACCCATCCCAGTCTGGGCCATCTGTTTCAGATCAGGACATTGGTGTTTCTGTTACCTCTGGCACTTCGAGCAAATCTTCCTAATTGTGTCTATTCGTTCAGATCTCATCCTCTTCAGCCTCCTGAAACTTCTTCCTGTAAGCCTCCCTGTTTAGAACACAGCACAGTTTCTCTTGTAAAAAATATTTCTGGTGACCAACTCTTATTTATTCCTGTGTCACAAGTTATTGCTGATACTTTGACAATTCCAAAAAAAACTGTAATTGACTTTTTCCCAGAAATTGCTGTCACAGCCTAATTCACTAGTTTGCAGTTTTAGTTAAACTTTGACCCATTCCCGTTCCCTTCTGCTTGTATTCAGTCACATCCTTATGCTGTTCTGATGCTTCACCTTTCTCTTTGGATTTGGAAAGCTTCTTTCACCTGAACCCTGTCCCTGCATCCTCTCTGTCAGTTTAAAGCCCTGTCCATAAACCTACCGACATGATTGGTCAGGACACTGCTCCCTGCAGTGTTGTTATTATTTCACTCGTGGGATGTTGCTGTCTCTGGCTGGCCAGCCTTTCATGCCCACACCGAGCTGCCCTTGAGCTTAGTGGCTTGCAGATCATTCCAGTGGGCAGTTGAGAATCAACCTCCTTGCTCTGGGCCTGGATTCATACGTAGCCCAGACCGGCAGCACATAACAGATTTCCTTACTTAAA
Organism: Chiloscyllium punctatum; assembly: GCF_047496795.1. Classification (NCBI taxonomy): domain Eukaryota; kingdom Metazoa; phylum Chordata; class Chondrichthyes; order Orectolobiformes; family Hemiscylliidae; genus Chiloscyllium; species Chiloscyllium punctatum. Next base: position 18,953,298 of record NC_092772.1, read on the forward strand.
AGGTATTAAGCAGTCGGATGGGTATCCCTGCTACAGGCAATAAATTCTGGATGAAGGGTCGAGTGATAGTAACACTAGGCCATTGCCAGGCCCACTGATAGCTCCCTCATCCCTGAGTACTGCTCCAAGTGCACATTCTTCTTTACCGTGGTTTGATCCTGATGCCTTTCTGCACTCTGGTGCTATCACACAGTCTCTCTCCATGTGGTATCCCTCACTGTGAGGGTCTAATTGAAGCCGGTGACTGCACCTTTTGCAGCTACTCCAGATCCTGAGGCAACAGAATTGTCCACTCCAGGGAGACGGGCAGCGCAAGCCACGGATGGAGACTGAAATATTCCAGATCTCTGTTGTACTCAGTGCCATTCTCCATGTGTAATCCTGACTGCACCAGTCTAATTTCCCATTCTGTTCATTTCTCTGACTCCTGTAGGTACTCAGGATGCTCCTCACTCAGCAGAACTCCCAATTCCTGTTTCCTTCATCACCACATTGAAGACAGTCGGACAGCCAGAGAGATGGAGAGAGAGAGATCTGAAGCCTTCAATAAACCCTGCAGTGAGGTAAGATCACTCACAGTGGACAGAGCAGAGTGTATTTAAGGGATCGAACTTTGGTCCAGAAGACATGACATAGATACGGTGTTGAAGAATGAACACAGAGCATGATGGTCCCAGGCTCAATCCCCACCGTCTTGTTAATTTTCATCTCTGCTGTACTGAGCCTTCCTCTGACAATATAGGAAGTTGACAGTTATCAGTCCAGGCCTGTGCTGTCTTAGTGAGGATCAGTTCAACAGGGGAAAGCAGGCCTCCCTCAATGAGATGGTATTGAAACCTGGGATCTTTCTGTTCTATATTCCCTCTCTCACACTGTCTCTTGTCGTGTGATGCAGTTATACAGCATGGAAAAATGCCTTTTGGTCTAACTTGTTGTCTTGAATGCTTGTTATTCCCAGAAATTTTCCTATTTCTGTAACCTCTGCCCCTCCCATATTCCCGCTGTATATTTGAAACCTATTCCAATGCTGATGACTCTCCCTATGTGTAAATTGCTCCAGTGTCGATAACATGCCCAATCTCACTAATCTCTGTACAATAATCCCAATTTCTGTAATCTTGCACAATACTTACAGTGCCCCCGTCACTGTAAAATCCTCCAACCTGGATCAAAGTACCACCTGTGTACCTTCGTTAATCCCCAAGAAAACATGATATCACTGTAACCTTCTGCAGGCACTAAAGCACTCCTGGCCCATAGCACCACACGACCTCAGTAAACTTCTCCCATCCCTACAGACCTCCTTATCTGTATTAACACCTCCAGATCCTTTTTAAGCCGCAACAGCATTCCACATCTCTGTTCGCTCCTCCACTCCCGATAGCGCTCCCAGCACCTCAAACAATATCTCTTCATGTAATTCTGCAATCTGGGGGAGCACGGTGGCTCAGTGGTGAGCAATGGTGCCTCACAGTGCCAGGGAACCCAGCTTCGATTCCAGAATTGGGTGACTGTCTGTGTGGAGTTTTCACATTCTCCCTATGTCTGCGTGGGTTTCCTCTGGGTGCTCCGGTTTTCTCCCACAGTCCAAAGATGTGCAGGTCAGGTGGATTGGTCATTCTAAATTGCCCATAGTGTTAGGTGCATTGTCAGCGAGAAGTGGGTCTGGGTGTGTTACCCTTTGGAGAGTCGGTGTGGCCTTGTTGAGCCGAAGTACCTGTTCCCATGCTGTAAGGAATCTAATCTAAACTCTCCCTCTGCGTTCCATTTTACTTTCCCTAAATGTATCCCTCTATCCATTAACAGCCCCAAACCCTTAAAACCTCCAAGTCTCTGTGAACGCCCACAGCTCCAAGATCCCCCCTTAACCGTGTAACCTTTTCCAGTCCTGAAACACTCTGAAAATATGGGCATCCTACAATCCTCCTTAACTGCGTAATCCTCTCAGGTCCCCGCAACACCCCCGATCCGTGAAACCAACTCCAATGCTTGTGACTCTCCCAATCAGTTTCTACAAGACTTACTATCTATGTAACATTCTGCCGTCGCTATCACCAGCCCTGTCAATGTAAGCTCCTCTAGTCTCTCCATCAATCTAATCATCTCCATAACCTTCTCCAGCGCTTACACCCCTATCTGTGTAAACGTTACACTCCCTTACTACCATCCCTAAAGCAGTGCGTGCAATGCTCCCTATCTGTATTAGTGTCTCCGGGCTGTATTGCTGTTCCTGTCTCTGTAAGCTCTGACAGATTGTCCAGCTTTTCGGTCCATATAATTTCCAGAACCTCAGCATCTGACATCAGCAAGTGTTTTCATTAACTAGACCCTTCCATATCTTTGTTTGTTCCTCAATTCCATACAACTTCATAATCTCTGTAAATAGCAACATTGCATAAAATACTCCCTGTCTGTGTAAACTACCCCAATCCTACCCTGTGAAGCCTCACTGTCATTTTAATCACCTGTAGTCTCTTTGGATCTCCCTGTATCTTTCCTGACTCCGTTGAATACATATACTGGATTAGTGGTGCTGGAAGAGCACAGCAGTTCAGGCAGCATCCAACGAGCAGCGAAATCAACGTTTCGGGCAAAAGCCCTTCATCAGGAATAAAGGCAGTGAGCCTGAAGCATGCTTCAGGCTCACTGCCTTTATTCCTGATGAAGGGCTTTTGCCCGAAACGTTGATTTCGCTGCTCGTTGGATGCTGCCTGAACTGCTGTGCTCTTCCAGCACCACTAATCCAGTATTTGATTTTCAGCATCTGCAGTCATTGTTTTTACCTCCGTTGAATACAGCCCATCTCATGTTATAACTCCTCTAACTCATATTTTACTCCCCATCTCTGTGATATTCTTCAGTTACTCCAATTCTCATTCTGTGTCTCCGAGCTTCCAATCCCCCTGATCGATGTAAGGTTATTTATCCCTTGCAGCATGTTTAACACCTGTAACAGCCTCCAACTCCTCAATATCTCCTGTTGCTGTAACATCCTCAAATACTACAGCTCACTGTCTTTGTAATATCTTCCAGTAACTGCAACCCTGTCGATTTCTGTATCCTCCTCCAGAACAGCACTCCACATCTCTGTGTAACTGATGGGAATGCTGCAAACCTGCCTTCACAGTCCTCCCTAGCTCTCTGATCGACTGCAGCCCGAGAACCCTCAGCATCTCTGGCTCCTCCAATCCTGACACTTCTCCCTGGCTGTGTGAACTGAACCAACTTCTTCAACCCTCCCTATCTTACTCCTGCAGCTCCAACTATTGTCCATGTCAGTGTAATTCCCAGCACCAACAATCCTCCCGGTCTCAATAAACTCCTGCAGCTCCAACTACCACCCAAATCAGTGTAATCTCCAGTCCGTCCAATCCTCCCAGTCTTTATAAAGTCCTGTAGCTCCAACTACCACCAATATCTCTGTAATCTCCAGACCTGACAATCCCCCCTCTATGTATCTCCTGTAGCACCAATGACCATCCCATCTGTGTAATCTCTAGTCCCTATATTCCTCCTGATCTCTGTAACTCCTTCAGGACTGATAACCCTGTAACTCTCCCTGACATCTTTCAGCATGACAACCTACCTGAGCTCTAACCACCAACAGTGATGTCAAACCATCCAAACTCTGTAACATCCTCCAGTCTCTACAGCCCAGCTTTTCTCTGTTAGCTTCTCTGGTGTCTGTATTCCCCTTTATCTCTGGTGACAGATCCTTGCTCAGGGAAACAATATCTCAGTACCGAATCTGTAAGAACACAAGAATCCTTGGTGTATCAATAAATTTGCGTCATTTTCTAAATTTTAACGACTGCAAGTTCAACCTTCTCCACCTCTTCTCATCAATATCCCTCCATTTTGAAGACCAGCCTGGTGAACCTTCTCTGGGCTGCCTCCAATGCAAGGGCATTTTCCCTCCAGATAGGGGACCAAACCTCTTCACAGTATTCTCAGTGTGGGCTGATTGGAGTCCTCTATAGTTGTTACAAGCCTTCCTAATTTATTTCTCCATTCCCTTTGAAATCAATGCCAGCATTCCATTCACCTTCTCTATGTCCTGCTGGCCCTGTTTGCCACCTTTCTGAGATTTATCCACCAGGATTCCCACGTTACTCCGTGGTGTAGCTTTCTGCAGTTGATCTGAAACCAAGAGGTGACTGCAATAATCAGGAAAGTACTGGAATGTGTGGTAAACGATCTGCCAGAAATGATAACTGGACAGTTAAAAACCTGTGGAAAAGTGCAGTCCATTTATAGGAGTAGAATTAGGCCATTCGGTCCATCGGGTCTATTCCACTATTTGATTATGGCTGAATTGTTTCTCAACCCCATTCTCTCACTTACTCCCTGTAACCATTGATCTCCTTACTCATCAAGATCCTGGCTATCTCTGAGTTAGATATGTTCAATCACTTAGCACCCACAGACCCATGAGGTAGTGAGTTCAATGGATCCATCACCCTCTGGCTGAATAAATTCCTCCACATCTCTATTCTAAAGGGTATTCCCTTCACTCTGAAGCTGTGCCCTTGGCACCTGTTCTCTCCTGCTCTTGGAAACATCTTGCCCACACCTTCCAGGCCCCTCCGTATTCTGTAAGTTTGAATGATATTCTCCTGCCGCCTCTGAAACTTCATCAAGTGCAGACCCAGAGACTTCACCTGCTCCTCATATGACACGAATTCCATCCCTGAGATCTTTCTTGGAAACCCATTTCTCGTACCCCTTCACAACCTTTGTCCAGACTCTTAATGAATAACGTGTAGAGTGTAGTCCCAACACTGACCCCTGCGGAGCTCCCCCCATCACCAGTTCCCATCGTGAAAAGACTCTTTTCTTCACACTCTCTGCCTTGTGCCAATCAGACAAATCCTCTATCCATGCTCAGCATGTTGTTGTGACAGGGAAATTTCATTTCACAACCACTGCTGGATTTATTTTTCTGTCTGGCTGTCAACAGCAGAGTTTCCCCATTACCTTCCCATCTGTAATTCCCTGGAGAAGGTGGTGGGGAGCTGCCTTCCTGACCCATTGCAGTCCTTTGGGTGTAGGGACAGACACAGTGCTGGGAGGATGGAGCATGGCTTGGAGGGCACCTTGGAAATGTTGGTGTTTCCGTGCACCCGGAGCTCCTGTCCTTCCAGGGTATAGTGGTTCCTGGTTTGTGAAGGCCTGTTGAAAGGGCCTGCCTGAGTGACCTCAGTGCGACTTGTAGATCTTTTATTCCTTCATTCATTCACGGACATGAACTTTGATGGCGGAGTCAGCAGTTCTTGTTGATTTTGTGTTGTTTCTGAGAAGGTGGTGAGCTGCCTTCCTGAGCCACTTCCCCAGTCGTTGGAAATTCTGATCACCTAAAATCTCTCCCTTTTAAAATTTATCACCCCTCCAGCTTCTGGAACACTCCATATAACTGTAATCAATGACAGCACAGATCCCCTTCCTAAATCTCTATTGTTACAATGGTAGCCTGCGCTAAATTGGCACTTTTCGTCCTCCTTATCCATCTTATGACTTCCAGCCCCCACAATCCCACTATTTGGAATGCTTCCATTCTCTGCACCTCCTCATGTCCTGAGGGTCCTTGAACACACCAGTGCTTGAATGTTTATATTCCGCCCGGTTACTGCAAGTCTTCTAACTCTGTAACATCCAACAGTCTCCAGTACCATACAACACTTGCTGGCTATCAATTTGCATTTGTTGAAGTCTACACATCTCTGTAAGCAGCTCAGAAAAAGCCTTTAGACTCCACAAAGCTCCATCATGAACAAGCCACTATCTTTCTCTTACCTTTGCCGCCTTCTGTGTATTCAACTCTCACACTATATTCCAGTAAACCTCTTTAGTTGCTGCAGGTCTCCCTAGCTCCCCGATAACCTGTTCCATCCCATACAGCTCGCTCAATTACTTTAACATCCTCTGCTCTGTCTAATCCTCCTTTTTTCCACTGTCTTCCAGCACAACAGCGATCCTGTAAGAGAGCAGTGCGGAACGGGCTGTTATAAATCTCAGCTGAGGCTTGAGGCCTACCATGACCTCTGAGTCACAAGGGGAGAGACCCTGAGAGCGAGCTGTAGAATATTAATCAGCAGTGAGGATCAAGGCCAACTGGGACTTGGAGTTGGAGAAACAGCAGAGCAGGAGGCTTGAAATCAATACCGAGTCACAGAAGGAGTGACCATGTGAGGGAGCAACATGGAGCCGGAGCTTGAGGCTCACTCAGGTCTAGGAGGTGAATGCACCAATATGGGACGATATAAATCAGCACTGAGGATCGAGGCCTAGTCATGCCTGGGATTCACAGAGACGGTGACCCTGTGAGGGAACAGAGTGTAGTGGGAGCGGGAGGATTACACATCCCTGGGAGTCACAGAGATGGTGACCCTGTGAGGGAGCAGAGTGGAGGGGGAGCTGGAGGATTACACGTCCCTGGGAGTCACAGAGATGGTGACGCTGTGAGGGAGCAGAGTGGAGGGGGAGCTGGAGGATTACACGTCCCTGGGAGTTCACAGAGACGGTGACCCTGTGAGGAAGCAGAGTGGAGTGGGAGCTGGAGGATTACACGTACCTGGGAGTCACAGAGACGGTGACGTTGTGAGGGAGCAGAGTGGAGGGGGAGCTGGAGGATTACACGGATCTGGGAGTCACAGAGACGGTGACCCTGTGAGGGAGCAGGGTGGAGGGGGAGCTGGAGGATTGCACGCCCCTGTGAGTCACAGAGATTGTGACGCTGTGAGGGAGCAGACTGGAGGGGGAGCTGGAGGATTGCAGCCCCTGCGAGTCACAGAGACGGTGACCCTGTGAGGGAGCAGAGTGGAGTGGGAGCTGAAGGATTGCACGGATCTGGGAGTCACGGAGAAAACCTTCTGCTGCTGGGACATGCCTGCACCGAGTTTGAATGAAGTGCAAAGAGCCATCACAGAAAAGGCTGTATGTTCATTGGCTAATAAATACACCATTATTAGTGACTGTCAGCTAATTGCTGTAAGTCAGCAAATTTATTTTTTAACTTCTGAAGTAAAGATTGATCTCAGAAATATGAGGGGGATGTAAAATTCTGAGCCAGTATAATAAATTACGCTCAGTAAGCCACAGTGTAATAAGGGACTTAACATATTATGATGTCCCTGATGTTAACTTAATTCTAAGTAATTAAGTAAATTACTCTAGACATGTTGCATTTTAAGACATGGCAAGGCATGTTTGTCAAATGGAAACTGTGTTCTATTACATTGGGAAGTCAGAGCACCTGCTCATGTCCTCTGAACACTGGGTTGTGGAGCTCAAACAGTGACGAGACACTCTGTCATGCTGAGAGTTATGGGGATAGCACACACACAGAACAGACCACCCTGCAGACTTGACAGCCTGGAATAAGTAAGGGATGGGGTCTAGGCAATCAAAGAGAAACAGCCAGGGAATCCAGGTATAGCCTGACGTCTCCCTCCCAATTCAGTTTCCCATTTCGGAAGCTGATGAAGGTGCAGTCAGAGCCATGTCTGTGGCCCCACAAACAGTCTAACTGTATAGGAGTGGAGGGAGAAGGAAGGAGGAGCAATAGGCACAGGGGAGTCAGGAAAGTGAAGAAGGTGTCAGCATGTCTGTAATTCCAGGATAGTGGGGTTAAGAATGTTACTGTGTCTGCACGATACTCGTCTGGTGGCCAGTGAGCAGTCAAAGATCATGTCCACGTTGGTAGGGATGGCATGGGTAGGAAGAGTGAAGTGGTCTGGGAATCAGAATTTAGGGAGCTCGGTGGATGGTTAGCAAATGGGAAATCAAATGTATCAATCCCTGGAATACTCCCAGGGCGTGTCCAAGTGAGAAGAGGACTCAGAGTTTTAGGTAGATGAGAGTGTGACTGGAACGATGGTGCAGCAGGAAGGGCTTCAGATTCCTGGGTCATTGGGACTGAAGGCAGCAACTGGACAAACTGGATGGGCTAACATGTGACAGAGCTGGGACTGAATTCCTTCTGGGGTGTGTGGGTGGAATTGAAACTAACTTGGTGTGTGTATGGGATCCAAAAAGGAATAGTGGAGGAGACTACCAGGATTCTCAAAATAATGGGAGATACAGTTGGTACTAATTTACAACAACAAGTTTATCAGTGGAAGATGGAGTAAGACAGAAAGCCTTAATTTGAGGTATTCTGCATAGACATGAATACTTGGAGTGTGGGAAGTTCCAGGTGAAGTTTGGTGTGTGGAAATCTGATGGACTGATCACCAAGAGCTGGCTCAAGTAATAGCAGGACTGGGTGTTAAATATTGCTGGGGATAAAGGATTTCAAAATGATGGAAGGGAAGAGAAAGGATGAAGGTAGAAGTACTGGTTGAGATTAGCATTAGTTAAGGGGTCCAAGAGAAAGAGGATCTGTCCAAGGACAGAATGAATTTGGCTGGAGCTACAGAACAAAAACTGTACACTTACACTGTGAGGTACAGTGTATCAGCCAGCCACCATTGGAAAGGATGGAGAGAATAAATATGCAGGGTCATTTGACAGCGATGATAATACTACCGATTAGTTATACTGAGAAACTTAATTTATCCAAATATTGACTGGGTTATTGTGGTGCAGTGTCATGAGGGGCCAGTATCCCTGGATTATATGGAGGAGAGCTCACTTCAGGAGGATGTGTTCAGCCCAAGACAGCATGTACTGTTGGACCTGGTCCTTGGGAAAGAGGTGGGGCAAGTGGATCCAGTGTCAGTCGGGGAACGTTTTGGGGTGCAGCGATCATTTTTCTTTTGTAAAGTTCAGTATGATGGGAGAGAATGATATGCAATAATTGAGAGTGAGAAACATTAGTTGACTGAGAGCAGCCTTCAATAAGGCAAGAATGAAGCTGGGAACTTGTCAACAAGGCCAGTGAAATTGTAGCTTTAAATAGCTAGGTCAGATGGAACTGGGATTGTGGAGATGTGGCTGCAGTGTGACCACGACTGAGAACTGGATAATCAAAGGTTTTCCCCAAGTCTCATTTTAGTCCAGTTTCATGGAGGGTTTCTCTCCACAAGGTGAAGTGCATTTTCTCATGATACCATCCCCAATCTGCCTCATGAACGACCCTCCCTGCCTGCGTGGTTATCTTCTCAACTGACACGAACACGATGATTGTCCCCTTCATCATAACAACTGCCCACTGCCTGGATATCCCAGAATGCACCGGCCTCCCTGCTCCAGGGCCCATTATTAAAATGACAGTACAATCTTAGATTGGCAAGCCAAAACTGGCCTCGACATGGCAGACACGGTAAACCTGGGGCCCCACTTTGTGCCCAAGCCCCTGAGGCTCTGGTCGATTGCATGGTGCAGGAGAGGGACATTATCTTCCTCCAGGACTGGCAGGGGAGGCCACAACACCACACCCTGCCGGCTTGGTCCGAGGCTGACCCCTGGGTCAGTAAGGTGCCAGCCTTCTGGGTGAATGCCCAGCAGTGTAGGAAGGAGGTCAGTGACCTCCCCTCCACCAGGGTACGTGAAACCATCTGCACTTCGTGCCCTCTCCCTTACTCTCTCTCTGTTACTGCACCCACCTCCCACCAAGGTGCATGTTCTCCCACTCTCCCTAAATGCAGCACCTTCTCTCGGTCTCTCTCTAACCTCTTCTCAGTCCCTCTCCCCAACTCTGCCTGGTGTCAGTGCTGCCCACTCACTCACTCAGGGCACCTCCCCACCTTTCCCTCAGCTGTCCCAGCACTAACAGCTGTACCAACCTTTTCCATCTCCCTTAATATCTCTTGCTAATTTTCACATTCCAGATGGAACCATCCCACAAGAGGAGAGAAAGAGCCAAGATGATTCAGGGTTCTCCAACATTCATCTCCTCACCCCATCGCAGGGGAAGGATCCTGACACTAACAACCACGAGAGGCTGACTGACCGTGTCCAAGCTCCCGGACTGGGATCTGGGACTTCCCCTGACACACTGTGCTGGGCACTGTGACTGACCACGTCCAAGCTCCCAGACTGGGATCTGAGACTCCCCCACCTCACTGTGCGGGGCACCGTAACTGACTGTGGACAATGATATCAAGCTTCCTGGTTTGTGTCTGTGCTACACACCATGACAATACAGCAGGCGTGTGAGCCTGGTAGCTCTGGCTGAGGAGAAACACCGCTGAGGGCAGGGTCAGGCAAGGCAATAATTCTTTGAGCATTCAAGTCAGCTCAAAGTGAATGTGTACGAACAAGAACTGAGCAGCCCATGAGCTGGGGGTGTGTCCCTGAGCACAGTGTCATTGCAACAGCATTGACTGTGTACAAACACGGAGTGAGCAGGCCCAGAGGGGCAGACCATGAGCTGGGTGTGGGTCCCTGAGCACAGTGTCCTTGCAGCAGCATTGCAATGAGAGTTGTCAGTGCACCATGAACTGCAGCATTGAAGTACACGTGTACTATCAGTGGGTCAGAGATGTGCTGAGATGGCATGGTGAGGCTGGCATGTGACAGATGCCAACGACGGGGATGTGGCATACGTGCAGCTTCTGTTAGTGCAGTGTCCCCTGAGACATTGGTGTCCAAGATAGAAGGCCGTAGGAGCGAGGGGCGAGATGGAGTTACCAGTTAACAGCTCAGACTTTCACGTCAAATTCTCCATATTGAGTTCCCCGACAGTGGAAGGGAGGACATGAACCTGCAAGTTGATGACGAGAGATCAACAATAATGTGGTTATTGATCATCAGTAATCATTCAGTGAGCATCTCGCCACTGCTGCATACAAATCTTGACTCAACGAACAGTCCAGTACATGAACAGGCCCTTCAGCCCAGCAAGCCTGCACTGACACATGATGCCCTTCTAAAGTTAAAACATAGATTTTTGCTTCGACACATTCTATGTAATTCTATTTGTTGCTGTCTCTTCTCTATGACAAGATGCCTCTTAAACCTTGCTATGTTAGCTTCTTCCCCTCTTATCAGTCTATTCCAGTCACTTTCACATTCTATCTGGAAAAGCAATAAAAAAACTTGCCGAGTATATCTCCTGAACTTTCTCCTTTACCTAAAACCTACGGTCCTGAGTAATTGATATTTCTACTCTGGGAAAGTCTTTAACTGTCCTTCTCTCTATGTCTCTGATAATTTTGTAAATATCTATCACGTAGCCCCATAGCCAATGATGCCCAGCTGCACACAAACCATGTGTGTTCAATTTCTCCTTCTGGCTAATACCCTCCAAACCAGACAACATCCTGGCAAAACATTTCCAAACCCTCACCAACACTTCCACATCGTTCTGCTGGTGTGGCAACCAGTACTGTACACAATATTCTAAATGTACCCGAACTAAGTTTCTCTACAGCTGCAATGTGACCTGGTAATGTTCATACTGCATGCTCCGATGCCTGTCTGCAAGTTTGCCGTCCGTCTTCTTGATCACCCTATCCACCCGGGTTACCACTTTCCGGGAACTGTGGAGCTGTACACCAAGATCCCTTCGGATGTTGATGCAATCAGTAGTTTTTCGTTCCACTTTGTACTTCTCTCCTGCATTCGACCTTCTAAAACGCATCACGTTGCAACTGTCCAGATAAAGTGATATCTGTGTTTTCTCTGTCCAAGTCTGCAGCTGACCTATATCCCGCTGTATTCTCTGGCAATCATCCTCACAACCTGCAACTGCGCCAATCTATTTACAGATCTCCAGTCACAAAAACACTGTTCCATCACTACTCTGTCTTCTATGACGAAGCAGTTCTCTATCCATCTTACTAACTGACCGCTGATCCCATTTCACTTCACCTTCTGTATGAGCCTGCCATAAGGAACCATATCAAAGGCCTTGCTAATGTCCTAAACGGCCAACATCCAGCCCCATGCCCTCATCAATCAATTGTCTCACTTCCCCAAAATAATCAAGTTTGTAAGACAGGATATTCCCCACAAAACTGTGTTGCCTGTTGCTAGTAAGTCCATACTAGAATACTGTTGAAGCTGCACTCATTCAGACAAGTGCTAATTCCATCACATTCCTGACTTGAACCTTGGAGATTAGATTAGATTCCCTACAGTGTGGAAATAGGCCCTTCAGCCCAACCAGTCTACATCAACCCTCAGAAGAGTAACCCACCCAGACCCATTCCCCTGCACGATATTGAACCCTAACTAATGCATGAAACACTATGGGCAGTTTAGAATGGCCAATTCACCTGATTTGCACATCTTTGGACTGTCTGGAGGAAACAGGAGCACCCGGATGAAATCCATGCAGACACAGGGTAAATGTGAAAACTCCACAAAGACAGACACCCAAGGCCAGAATGGAACCTAGGACTTAGGTGAGGAAGCAGTGCAAAGCACTGAGATCTTGATGGTGACTGTACAGTGGGGGGTATGCTGGGCCATGATGGTTACTGTATAGTGGGAGGTATGTCGGACCGTGATGGTGACTGTACAGTGGGGGGTATGTCGGGGTGTGATGGTTACTGTACAGTGGGGGGTATGTCGGGGTGTGATGGTTACTGTACAGTGGGAGATATGTCGGGGTGTGATGGTTACTGTACAGTGGGGGGTATGTCGGGCCGTGATGGTTACTGTACAGTGGGAGGTAAGTCTGGCCGTGATGGTTACTATAGAGTGGGAGGTATGTCGGTGGGTGATAGATACTGTACAGTGGGAGGTCTGTCGGGCCGTGATGGTTACTGTACAGTGGGAGGTATGTCGGTGGGTGATAGATACTGTACAGTGGGAGGTCTGTCGGGCCTTGGTGGTTACTGTACAATGGGAGGTAAGTCTGGCTGTGATGGTTACTCTACAGTGGGAGGTACGTCGGGCCGTGATGGTAACTGAACAGTGTGAGGTATGTCAGGCCAGGATGGTTACTGTACAGTGTGAGGTATGTCGGGGTGTGATGTTGACTGTACAGTGGAGAGTATGTCAGGCCGTGATGGGTTACTGTACAGTGGGTGGTATGTCGGGGTGTGATGGTTACTGTACAGTGGTAGGTAAGTCGAGGTGTGATGGTTACTGTACAATGGGAGGTATGTCGGGCTGTGATGGATACTGTACAGTGGGAGGTATGTCGGGGTGTGATGGATACTGTACAGTGGGAGGTATGTCGGGGTGTGATGGATACTGCACAGTGGGAGGTATGTCGGGGTGTGATGGATACTGTACAGTGGGAGGTATGTCGGGGTGTGATGGATACTGCACAGTGGGAGATATGTTAGACTGTGATGGTTACTCTATAGTGGAGGGTATGTCAGGCCGTGATGGTTACTGTACAGTGGGAGGTACGTCGGGCCGTGATGGTAACTGAACAGTGTGAGGTATGTCAGGCCAGGATGGTTACTGTACAGTGTGAGGTATGTCGGGGTGTGATGTTGACTGTACAGTGGAGAGTATGTCAGGCCATGATGCGTTACTGTACAGTGGGTGGTATGTCGGGCTGTGATGGATACTGTACAGTGGGAGGTATGTCGGGGTGTGATGGATACTGTACAGTGGGAGGTATGTCGGGGTGTGATGGATACTGCACAGTGGGAGATATGTCAGACTGTGATGGTTACTCTATAGTGGAGGGTATGTCAGGCCGTGATGGTTACTGTACAGTGGGAGGTATGTCGGGGTGTGATGGTTACTGTACAGTAGGAGGTATGTCAGGCCGTGACGGTTACTGTACAGTGGGAGAAAGTCGGGCCATGGTGGTTACTGTACAATGAGAGGTAAGTCTGGCCGTGATGGTTACATTACAGTGGGAGGTACGTCGGGCCGTGATGGTAACTGAACAGTGTGAGGTATGTCAGGCCAGGATGGTTACTGTACAGTGTGAGGTATGTCGGGGTGTGATGTTGACTGTACAGTGGAGAGTATGTCAGGCCGAGATGGGTTACTGTACAGTGGGTGGTATGTCAGTACGTGATGGTTACTGTACAGTGGGAGGTATGTCAGGGTGTGATGGATACTGTACAGTGGGAGGTATGTCGGGCTGTGATGGTTACTGTCCAGTAGGAGGTATGTCGGAGTGTGATGGTTAATGTACAGTGTGAGGAATTTCGGGCCGTGATGGTTATTGTACAGTGGGATCTATGTCAGACCGTGATGGTTACTGTACAGTGGGAGGTATGTCGGGCCATGATGGTTACTGTACAGTGGGAGGTATGTCAAGCCGTGATGGTTACTGTACAGTGGGAGGTAAGTCTGGCCGTGATGGCTACTGTACAGTGGGAGGTATGTCGGGGTGTGATGGTTACTGTACAGTGTGAGGTATGTCGGGCCGTGATGGTTACTGTACAATGGGAGGTATGTCGGGCCGTGATGGTTATTGTACAGTGGGAGGTATGTCAGGCCATGATGGTTACTTTACAATGGAGGGTATGTCGGGCCATGATGGTTATTGTACAGCGAGAGGTATTTGGGGCTGTGATGGTTATTGTACAGTGGGAGGTATGTCAGACTGTGATGGTTACTGTACAGTGGGAGGTATGTCAGGCCGTGATGGTTACTGTACAATGGGAGGTATGTCGGGCCGTGATGGTTATTGTACAGTGGAGGGTATGTCAGGCCATGATGGTTATTCTACAGTGAGAGGTATTTGGGGCTGTGATGGTTATTGTACAGTGGGAGGTATGTCAGACTGTGATGGTTACTGTACAGTGGGAGGTATGTCAGTCCGTGATAGTAACTGTACAGTGGGAGGTATGTCGGTCCGTGATGATTACTGTACAGTGGGAGGTATGTCGGGGTATGATGGTTACTGTACAAGGGGAGGTATGTAGGGGTGTGATTGATACTGTACTGTGGTAGGTATGTTGGGCCGTGATGTTTCCTGTACAATGGGAGGTATGTCATGCCGTGATGTTTACTGTACAGTGGGAGGTATGTCGGGGTCTGATGGTTACTGTACAGTGGTTGGTATGTCGGGCTGTGATGGTTACTGTACAGTGGGACGTATGTCAGGCCAGGATGCTTACTGTACAGTGTGAGGTATGTCAGGCCGTGATGGTTACTGTACAGTGTGAGGTATGTCGGGGTGTGATGGTTACTGTACAGTGGGAGGTATGTCAGGCCGTGATGGTTACTGTACAGTGGGAGGTATGTCAGGGTGTGATGGTTACTGTACAGTGGGAGGTATGTCAGGCCGTGATGGATACTGTACAGTGGGAGGTATGTTGGGCTGTGATGGTTACTGTACAGTGGGTGGTATGTCGGGCCTTGGTGGTTAATGTAAAGTGGGAAGTATGTCGGGCCGTGATGGTTACTGTACAGTGTGAGGTATGTCGGGGTATGATGGTTACTGTACAGTGTGAGGTATGTCGGGCCGTGATGGTTACTGTACAATGGGAGGTATGTCAGGCCGTGACGGTTACTGTACAGTGGGAGGTATGTCGGGCCGCGATGGTTATTGTACAGTGGGCGGTATGTCGGACCGTGACGGTTACTGTACAGTGGGAGGTATGTCGGGGTGTGATGGTTACTGTACAGTGTGAGGAATTTCGGGCCGTGATGGTTATTGTACAATGGGATCTATGTCAGACCGTGATGGTTACTGTACAGTGGGAGGTATGTCGGGCCGTGATGATTACTGTACAGTGGAGGGTATGTCAGGTAATGATGGTTATTGTACAGTGAGAGGTATGTCAGGGTGTGATGGTTACTGTACAGTGGGAGGTATGTCGGGCTTCGATGGTTACTGTACAGTGGGAGGTATGTCAGGCCGTGATGGTTACTGTACAGTGGGAGGTATGTCAGGCCGTGATCGTTACTGTACAGTGTGAGGTATGTCAGGGTGTGATGGTTACTGTACAGTGGGAGGTATGTCGGGCCTTGGTGGTTAATGTAAAGTGGGAGGTAAGTCTGGCCATGATGATTACTGTACAGTGGGAGGAATATCAAGCCGTGATGGTTATGGTACAGTGAGAGGTATGTCGGGTCGTGATGGTTACTGTACAGTGGGAGGTATGTCGGGCCGTGATGGTTACTGTACAGTGGGACGTATGTCAGGCCAGGATGCTTACTGTACAGTGAGAGGTATGTCGGGCCGTGATGTATGCTGTACAGTGGGAGGTATGTCAGGCCGTGATGGTTACTGTACAGTGGGAGGTATGTCAGGCCATGACAGTTTCTGTACAGTGGGAGGTATGTCAGGCCGTGATGGTTACTGTACAGTAGGAGGCATGTCGGGGTGTGGTGGTTACTGTACAGTGGGAGGTATGTCAGGCCGTGATGGTTACTGTACAGTGGGAGGTATGTCAGGCCGTGACAGTTTCTGTACAGTGGGAGGTATGTCAGGCCGTGATGGTTACTGTACAGTAGGAGGCATGTCGGGGTGTGGTGGTTACTGTACAGTGGGAGGTAAGTCTAGCCATGACGGTTACTGTACAGTGGGAGGTATGCCTGGATTTGACGGTTACTGTGCAGTGGGAGGTATGTCGGGCCGTGATGGGTACTGTACAGTGGGAGGTATGTCAGGCCGTGACAGTTACTGTACAGTGGGTGGTATTTCGGCCTATGATGGTTACTGTACAGTGAGAGGTATTTGGGAATGTGATGGTTATTGTACAGTGGGATCTATGTCAGACCGTGATGGTTACTGTACTGTGGGAGGTATGTCGGACCGTGACGGTTATTGTACAGTGTGAGGTATGTTGGGTTGTGATGGATACTGTACAGTGTGAGGTATGTAGGGTTGTGATGGATACTGTACAGTGGGAGGTATGTCGGGGTGTGATGATTACTGTACAGTGGGAGGTATGTTGGGCCGTGATGGTTATTGTACAGTGTGAGGTATGTTGGGTTGTGATGGATACTGTACAGTGTGAGGTATGTCGGGTTGTGATGGATACTGTACAGTGGGAGGTATGTCAGGGTGTGGTGGTTACTGTACAGTGTGAGGTATTAGGGGCCGTGACTGTTACTATACAGTGGGAGGTATGTCGGGCCGTGATGTTAACTATACAGTGGGAGGTATGTCGGGCTGTGATGGTTACTGTACAATGGGAGCTATGTGAGGCCGTGATGGTTACTGTACAGTGGGAGGTATGTCATGCGTGATGGTTACTGTACAGTGAGAGGAATGTAGGTCCGTGATGGTTACTGTACAGTGGGAGGTATGTCGGGCCGATATGGTTACTGTACAGTGGGAGAAATATCAGGCCGTGATGGTTACTGTACAGTGGGAGGTATGTCGGGCCGATATGGTTACTGTACAGTGTGAGAAATATCAGGCCATGATGGTTACTGTACAGTGGGAGGTATGTCAGGCCGGGATGGTTACTGTACAGTGTGAGGTATTCCGGGCTTTGACGGTTACTGTGCAGTGGGTGGTATGTCGGGCCGTGATGGCTACTGTACAGGGGGAGGTATGTCGGGGTGTGATAGTTACTGTACAGTGGGAGGTATGTCGGGTTGTGATGGATACTGTACAGTGGGAGGTATGTCGGGCCGTGATGGTTACTGTACAGTGGGAGGTATTTCGGGGAATGATGGTTACTCTATAGTAGGAGGTATGTCGGGCTGTGATGGTTACTGTACAGTGAGAGGTACGTCGGGCCGTGGTGGTTACTGAACAGTGGGAGGTATGTCGGGCCGTGATGGTTACTGAACAGTGGGAGGTATGTCAGGGTGTGATGGTTACTGTACCGTGGGAGGTATGTCGGACGGTGATGGTTACTGTACAGTGGGAGGTATGTCAGGGCGTGATGGTTACTGTACAGTGGGAGGTATGTTGGGCTGTGATGGTTACTGTACAGTGTGAGGTATTGCGGGCTTTGACGGTTACTGTGCAGTGGGTGGTATGTCGGGCCGTGATGGCTACTGTACAGGGGGAGGTATGTCGGGGTGTGATAGTTACTGTACAGTGGGAGGTATGTCGGGTTGTGATGGATACTGTACAGTGGGAGGTATGTCGGGCCGTGATGGTTACTGTACAGTGGGAGGTATTTCGGGGAATGATGGTTACTCTATAGTAGGAGGTATGTCGGGCTGTGATGGTTACTGTACAGTGAGAGGTACGTCGGGCCGTGGTGGTTACTGAACAGTGGGAGGTATGTCGGGCCGTGATGGTTACTGAACAGTGGGAGGTATGTCAGGGTGTGATGGTTACTGTACAGTGGGAGGTATGTCAGGGCGTGATGGTTACTGTACAGTGGGAGGTATGTCGGGCCGTGATGGTTACTGTACAGTGGGAGGTATGTCGGGCCGTGATGGTTACTGTACAGTGGGAGGTATGTCAGGGTGTGATAGTTACTGTACAGTGGGAGGTATGTCAGGCCGTGACGGTTACTTTACAGTGGGAGGTATGTCGGGCCGTGATGGTAACTGTACAGTGAGAGGTATTTGGGGCTGATTTGGTTACTGTACAGTGGGAGGTATGTCCGGGTGTGATGGTTACTGTACAGTGGGAGGTATGTCAGACTGTGATGGTTACTGTACAGTGTGAGGTATGTCGGGGTATGATGGTTACTGTACAGTGGGAGTTATGTCCGTCCGTGATGGTTACTGTACAGTGGGAGGTATTTCGGGGAATGATGGTTACTCTATAGTAGGAGGTATGTCGGGCTGTGATGGTTACTGTACAGTGAGAGGTACGTCGGGCCGTGATGGTTACTGTACAGTGGGAGGTATGTCAGGGTGTGATGGTTACTGTACAGTGGGAGGTATGTCGGACGGTGATGGTTACTGTACAGTGGGAGGTATGTTGGGCTGTGATGGTTACTGTACAGTGTGAGGTATGTCAGGGTGTGATGGTTACTGTACAGTGAGAGGTATGTCGGGGTGTGATGGTTACTGTACAGTGGGAGGTAAGTCGGGCCGTGATGGTTACTGTACAGTGGGAGGTATGTCGGGCCGTGATGGTTACTGTACAGTGAGAGGTATTTGGTGCTGAGATGGTTACTGTACAGTGGGAGGTATGTCCGGGTGTGATGGTTACTGTACAGTGGGAGGTATGTCAGACTGTAATGGTTACTGTACAGTGTGAGGTATGTCGGGGTTTGATGGTTACTGTACAGTGGGAGATATGTCGGGCCGTGATGGTTACTGTACAGTGGGAGGAATATCAAGCCGTGATGGTTATGGTACAGTGCGAGGTATGTCGGGTCGTGATGGTTACTGTACAGTGGGAGGTATGTCGGGCCGTAATGGTTACTGTAAAGTGGGAGGTATGTCAGGCCACATTGCTTACTGTACAGTGAGAGGTATGTCGTGCCGTGATGTATGCTGTACAGTGGGAGGTATGTCAGGCCGTGATGGTTACTGTACAGTGGGAGGTATGTCAGGCCGTGACAGTTTCTAGACAGTGGGAGGTATGTCAGGCCGTGATGGTTACTGTACAGTAGGAGGTATGTCGGGGTGTGGTGGTGACTGTACAGTGGGAGGTAAGTCTAGCCATGACGGTTACTGTACAGTGGGAGGTATGCCGGGATTTGACGGTTACTGTACAGTGGAAGGTATATCGGGCCGTGATGGTTACTGTACAGTGGGAGGTATGTCAGGCCCTGACCGTTACTGTACAGCGGGTGGTATTTCGGACTATCATGGTTACTGTACGGTGAGAGGTATTTGGGACTGTGATGGTTATTGTACAGTGGGATCTATGTCAGACCGTGATGGTTACTGTACTGTGGGAGGTATGTCGGACCGTGACGGTTATTGTACAGTGTGAGGTATGTCGGGTTGTGATGGATACTGTACAGTGGGAGGTATGTCGGGGTGTGATGGTTACTGTACAGTGGGAGGTATGTTGGGCCGTGATGGTTATTATACAGTGGGAGGTATGTCGGGGTGTGGTGGTTACTGTACAGTGTGAGGTATGAGGGGCCGTGACTGTTACTGTACAGTGGGAGGTATGTCGGGCCGTGATGTTAACTATACAGTGGGAGGTATGTCGGGCTGTGATGGTTTCTGTACAGTGGGTGGTATTTCGGCCCGTGATGGTTTCTGTACAGTGGGATGTATTTGGGGCCGTGATGGTTATTGTTCAGTGGGACGTATGTCGGATTGCGATGTTTACGGTACAGTGAGAGGTATTTCGGGCCATGATGGTTACTGTACAGTGGAGGGTATGTCAGGGTGTGATGGTTACTGTACAGTGAGATGTACGTCAGGCCGTGATGGTTACTGTACAGTGGAGGGTATGTCGGGGTGTGATGGTTACTGTACAGTGGGAGGTATGTCGGGGTGTGATGGTTACTGTACAATGGGAGGTATGTCGGGATTTGATGGTTACTGTACAGTGTGAGGTATTAGGGCCGTGATGGTTACTGTACAGTGGGAGGTATGTCGGGCAGTAATGGCTACTGTACAGTGGTAGGTATGTCTGGCCGTGATGGTTACTGTACAATGGGAGAAATATCAGGCCGTGATGGTTACTGTACAGTGAGAGGTATGTTGGGCCGTGATGGTGACTGTAAAGTGCGTGGTATGTCAGGCCGGGATGGTTACTGTACAGTGTGAGGTATTCCGGGCTTTGACGGTTACTGTGCAGTGGGTGGTATGTCTGGCCGTGATGGTTACTGTACAGTGGGAGGTAAGTCTGGCCATGACGGTTACTGTGCAGTGGGAGGTATGCCGGGATTATGACGGTTACTGTGCAGTGGGAGGTATGTCAGACCGTGATGGTTACTGTACAGTGGGAGGTATGTTGGGCTGTGATGGTTACTGTACAGTGGGAGGTATGTCATGCCGTGATGCTTACTGTACAGTGAGAGTTATGTCGGTCCATGATGGTGACTGTGACAGTGGGAGGTATGTCGGGCTGTGATGGTTACTGTACAGTGGGAGGTATGTCAGACCGTGATGGTTACTGTGACAGTGGGAGGTATGTCGGGCTGTGATGGTTACTGTACAGTGGGAGGTATGTCGGCGTTTGATGCCTACTGTACAGTGAGAGGTATGTCGGGGTGTGATGGTTACTGTACAGTGGGAGGTATGTTTGGCCGTGATGGTTACTGTACAGTGGGAGGTATGTCTGGGAGTAATGGTTACTGTACAGTGGGAGGTATTTCGGGGAATGATGGTTACTCTATAGTAGGAGGTATGTCGGGCTGTGATGGTTACTGTACAGTGAGAGGTACGTCGGGCTGTGATGGTTACTGTACAGTGGGAGGTATGTCAGGGTGTGATGGTTACTGTACAGTGGGAGGTATGTCGGGGTGTGATGGTTACTGTACAGTGGGAGGTATGTTCGGCCGTGATGGATATTGTATAGTGTGAGGTATGTCAGGGTGTGGTGGTTACTGTACAGTGTGAGGTATTAGGGGCCGTGACTGTTACTGTACAGTGGGAGGTATGTCGGGCCGTGATGTTAACTATACAGTGGGAGGTATGTCGGGCTGTGATGGTTTCTGTACAGTGGGAGGTATTTCGGCCTGTGATGGATTCTGTACAGTGGGAGGTATTTGGGGCCGTGATGGTTATTGCTCAGTGGGAGGTATGTCGGAATGCGATGTTTACTGTACAGTGGGAGGTATGTCAGGGTGTGATGTTTACTGTACAGTGGGAGGTATTTCGGGCCATGATGGTTACTGTACAGTGGAGGGTATGTCGGGGTATGATGGTTACTGTACAGTGAGAGGTATGTCAGACCGTGATGGTTACTGTACAGTGGGCGGTATGTCGGGGTGTGATGGTTACTGTATAGTGGGAGGTATGTCAAGCCGTGATGGTTACTGTACCGTGGGAGGTATGTCGATCCGTGATGGTTACTGTACAATGGGGGGTATGTCATGCCGTGATGGGTACTGTACAGTGAGAGTTATGTCGGTCCGTGATGGTTACTGTGACAGTGGGAGGTATGTCGGGCTGTGATGGTTACTGTACAGTGGGAGGTATGTCAGACCGTGATGGTTACTGTGACAGTGGGAGGTATGTCGGGGTGTGATGGTTCCTGTACAGTGGGAGGTATGTCATGCGTGATGGTTACTGTACAGTGAGAGGTATGTCGGTCCGTGATGGTTACTGTGATAGTGGGATGTATGTCGGGGTTTGATGGTTACTGTACAGTGGGAGAAATATCAGGCCGTGATGGTTACTGTACAGTGAGAGGTATGTTGGGCCGTGATGGTTACTGTACAGTGGGAGGTATGTCAGGCTTTGACGGTTACTGTGCAGTGGGTGGTATGTCTGGCCGTGATGGCTACTGTACAGGGGGAGGTATGTCGGGCCGTGATGGTTACTGTACAGTGGGAGGTATTTCGGGGAATGATGGTTACTCTATAGTAGGAGGTATGTCGGGCTGTGATGGTTACTGTACAGTGAGAGGTACGTCGGGCTGTGATGGTTACTGTACAGTGGGAGGTATGTCAGGGTGTGATGGTTACTGTACAGTGGGAGGTATGTCGGGGTGTGATGGTTACTGTACAGTGGGAGGTATGTTCGGCCGTGATGGATATTGTATAGTGTGAGGTATGTCAGGGTGTGGTGGTTACTGTACAGTGTGAGGTATTAGGGGCCGTGACTGTTACTGTACAGTGGGAGGTATGTCGGGCCGTGATGTTAACTATACAGTGGGAGGTATGTCGGGCTGTGATGGTTTCTGTACAGTGGGAGGTATTTCGGCCTGTGATGGATTCTGTACAGTGGGAGGTATTTGGGGCCGTGATGGTTATTGCTCAGTGGGAGGTATGTCGGAATGCGATGTTTACTGTACAGTGGGAGGTATGTCGGGGTATGATGGTTACTGTACAGTGAGAGGTATGTCAGACCGTGATGGTTACTGTACAGTGGGCGGTATGTCGGGGTGTGATGGTTACTGTATAGTGGGAGGTATGTCAAGCCGTGATGGTTACTGTACCGTGGGAGGTATGTCGATCCGTGATGGTTACTGTACAATGGGGGGTATGTCATGCCGTGATGGGTACTGTACAGTGAGAGTTATGTCGGTCCGTGATGGTTACTGTGACAGTGGGAGGTATGTCGGGCTGTGATGGTTACTGTACAGTGGGAGGTATGTCATGCGTGATGGTTACTGTACAGTGAGAGGTATGTCGGTCCGTGATGGTTACTGTGATAGTGGGATGTATGTCGGGGTTTGATGGTTACTGTACAGTGGGAGAAATATCAGGCCGTGATGGTTACTGTACAGTGAGAGGTATGTTGGGCCGTGATGGTTACTGTACAGTGGGAGGTATGTCAGGCTTTGACGGTTACTGTGCAGTGGGTGGTATATCTGGCCGTGATGGCTACTGTACAGGGGGAGGTATGTCGGGGTGTGGTGGTTACTTTATACTGGGAGGTAAGTCTGGCCATGCCGGTTACTGTACAGTGGGAGGTATGCCGGGATTTAACGGTTACTGTACAGTGGGAGGTATGTCGGGGTGTGATGGGTACTGTACAGTGGGAGGTATGTCGGGGTGTGATGGTTACTGTACAGTGGGAGGTATGTCGGGGTGTGATGGTTACTGTACAGTGGGAGGGATGTCGGGCCGTGATGGTTACTGTACAGTGGGAGGTATGTCGGGCCGTGATGGTTACTGTACAGTGGGAGGGATGTCGGGCCGTGATGGTTACTGTACAGTGGGAGGGATGTCGGGCCGTGATGGTTACTGTACAGTGGGAGGTATGTCAGGCCGTGATGGTTATTGTACAGTGGAAGGAATATCAGGCCGTGATGGTTACTGTACAGTGGGAGGTATGTCGGGGTGTGACGGTTACTGTACAGTGGGAGGTATGTCAGGCCGTGATGGTTATTGTACAGTGGAAGGAATATCAGGCCGTGATGGTTACTGTACAGTGGGAGGTATGTCGGGGTGTGACGGTTACTGTACAGTGGGAGGTATGTCAGGGTGTGATGGTTATTGTACAGTGGGAGGTATGTCGGGCCGTGACGGTTACCGTACAGTGGGAGGTATGTCGGGGTGTGGTGGTTACTGTACAGTGTGAGGTATTAGGGGCCGTGACTGTTACCGTACAGTGGGAGGTATATCGGGCCGTGATGTTTACTGTACAATGAGAGGTATGTTGGCCTGTGATGGTTTCTGTCCCGTCGGAGGTATTTCGGCCCGTGATGGTTTCTGTACAGTGGGAAGTATTTGAGGCCGTGATGGTTATTGTTCAGTGGGAGGTATGTCGGACTGCGATGTTTACTGTACAGTGAGAGGTATGTCGGGCCGGATGGTTACTGTACAGTGGGAGGTATGTCGGGGTGTGATGGTTACTGTACAGTGTGAGGTATTAGGGCCGTGACTGTTACCGTACAGTGGGAGGTATGTCGGGCCGTGATGGTTTCTGTACAGTGGGAGGTATTTGGGGCCGTGATGGTTACTGTACAGTGGGAGGTATGTCGGTCCGTGATGGTTACTGTACAGTGGGAGGTATGTCGGTCCGTGATGGTTACTGTACAGTGGGAGGTATGTCTGGGTGTGATGGTTACTGTACAGTGGGAGGTATGTCGGACCGTGATGGTTACTGTACAGTGAGAGGTATTTCGGGGTGTGATGGTTACTGTACAGTGGGAGGAATGTCGGGCCGTGATGGTTACTGTACAGTGAGAGGTATTTCGGGGTGTGATGGTTACTGTACAGTGGGAGGAATGTCGGGCCGTGATGGTTACTGTACAGTGAGAGGTATTTCGGGGTATGATGGTTACTGTACAGTGGGAGGTATGTCGGGCTGTGGTAGTTATTGTACAGTGTGAGGTATTTCAGGGTGTGATGGTTACTGTACAGTGGGAGGTATGTCTGGGTGTGATGGTTACTGTACAGTGGGAGGTATGTCGGACCTTGATGGTTACTGTACAGTGGGAGGGATGTCAGGCTGTGGTGGTTATTGTACAGTGGAGGTATTTCAGGCTGTGTTGGTTACTGTACAGTGGGGGGTATTTCAGGCTGTGGTCGTTACTGTACAGTGCGAGGTATTTCAGGCTGTGATGGTTATTGGACAGTGAGAGGTATGTCGGGCCATGGTGGTTATTGTACTGATGGTGGTAGGTCGACCCAAGATCGATACTATACACTAGACGGTATGTTGCGCCATGGCGGTGCAGACTGTATGAGTTGTACAGAGCGCGATTCTTCTGCTGCCGATGGCCCATTGCATCTCATGGATGCCTCTTCATTTGTTGCTCAATTTGTTTAAAGTTTGTCCCAGTCATTGCCCTGAGGGCTTCCTATCATAAGGAGTGTCTGCAAAATGTGCCCTTGCTTCCCATTGTGCAGTATCCATTCTTACCGGTATATGAAATGTAGAAGTGTATCTGCAGCAGGCAGATCGGTGTTGATGTTTTCAATGATATGTTTCCCTTTTATTGATTTCCCCATAGCCTGCCACAGAGCAGTCTAGCAGCCATAGGATCCAGCATCAATGCTGAGCACTGTATTGACTGTATACCAATGAGCTGCCCCCTCAGCCTGGCTGTGTCCTGTCAGTGGGACAGACCCTACCAGAGAAGATGGTGAAGTTGCCTGGGACATAGTCCTGTTCACAGAATCCTGCTTCAGAGGCAATAGTTAACCTTTGCTTGATTAGTCTGAGGGAAATATATTGCAGGTCACTTTTACATTTTGTGTAATGAAGAGTTAATATCACTTTATTTCTTACATATTTTAAAATAAACCAAACATCATTGTTTTTCCGTTGAATATTCGAATTACCAGAGTGCACACCTAACTATTACACAATTCAGTGACTGTAGTAAACAGCCGATTCATTTTCAGATCAATGAACACACCATCTTGCAGGCAGCAAAGCTGTCGAAAATGACTTTGAGAAAAAAGCCTGAATTCAGACACAGTGTTATTGAGCCTCATCATGACCTCCAAAACACTGGCCATCTTCATAATCTGTTCAGAGAGCTTCCAAACTGGAGCTGGGCTGTTACTCACACAATGCCTCACAATAGACTGGTGAGAGACATACCTGAACAACAGGGAGATATGAGTGGGGAAAACTGGTCAATGGACTAGCACATGGCGCTGGTCCAGACGCAGTCCACCATTTGTAACAATGACCTGTAAACAACGATGTCTTGCAAATATATCTCTTCTGTGTGCCACCTAAATTCTGTAATACTACACCTTAGACCCGATCCTGAATGAAGGTGTTATAAAGGCTCCTGCAGCACATGGCATCTTACATTGAATCCCTCATAAACCATATCCAGTGTATGTTAGCCCTACAATGTCAGTATCCAAACAGAATTGTGCAGCTCCATTAATGGACAGTATGATCCCAGCCCAACATTCTTGTGTGTGATTTGAGCTGGAAATCTCTGTGTAAATGTTTGCAGCATTGTTCTCACATTGAACAGTAAAGTCTCTTTGCTGAAGTTTCGATAGCCTTTATTAATACCAACTTTTAGATTGTCCAATAAACATTATATACCCCCCCCCCTTTATTCAGTTCACTTTTATAACAACAATATGATGAAAACAGTGCCCAACTCACAGTAAGGAACATTGAAATGATGAGTCTCATTACCACTACCAAGACCACATTATCATTAAGTATGAGGACTTTGAAAATATACAACTATTTTCTCTTATATTAATATTGTGAACAAATAGTTGACTCTCCTGCTCCTCAGATGATGCCTGAACGGGTGTGCTTTTTCAGAACCACACTTTTTGACTCTGATCTCCAGCATCTGCAGTGCTCACTTTCTCCCTGTTAATGCACACTCATAATCATTCTCATGGCAACAATATCACTGTGTGTTTAAACATGTTACAGTCTGATAGGCGTACATTTTGAATTGCTTCTGTCTATC
The DNA here is from genome assembly GCF_047496795.1 of Chiloscyllium punctatum. Taxonomy (NCBI): domain Eukaryota; kingdom Metazoa; phylum Chordata; class Chondrichthyes; order Orectolobiformes; family Hemiscylliidae; genus Chiloscyllium; species Chiloscyllium punctatum. Next base: position 18,979,954 of record NC_092772.1, read on the forward strand.
TCAGAGCTCAGTAATGTGGGATATGAATGTCTGTGTCTGTGTGATGCTCGGTATGTGGACCATGCATCTGAGAGATGGACAGATTGTTTCAAACATCATTTTCCTTCAGCTGTTCATGAAAACCAAGTTACTGCCTGGTCTTCACCAACCTGAGCAGACAAAACCCAAAGCACAGTGTCCAGCATTGGGCATGACAATATTTTTCATTTTAATTTATTCATAGAATATGATTGGGATGGTATTTATTGCCCATCCCGTATTGCCCTTGAGAAAGTGGGGGTTACTGCTGCATTGACCCATTGCAGTCCATGTGTTGTAGATGTGCATTATGGAGGGACGTTGAAACAGTGACACTGAAAGAACCGCAGTATGCTTCCCAATCAGGATGGTGGGTGGCTTGGAATGGAACGTGAACATGGTGATGATCCCATGTGTCTACTTCCCTTGTGCTTCTTGATGGTCTTGGTTTTGGAGGTACATTGTAAGGAGCCTTGGTAAATTTCTGCAGCGCACCGTTTAGATGGCAGACATTTCTGCTACTGAATGCCAGTGGATGAGGGTTGAAGCTGCACTCACACAGGCAAAAGGGGCTATTCCATCACACACACATTCAATGTGTGTCTTATAGATGGCGTGCAGGCTTTCGGAAACCACAAGGTAGTTATTTCTGCAGGATTCCTAGCTCCTGACATATTCTTGTTGCCAATCAATTTATGTGTAGCAAATTGTGGCACTGGATAAAAGCACAACAGGTCAGGCAGCATCTGCGGTACAGGAGAGTCGACGTTTTAGTATAAACCCTTCACAGGAATGGGTAATGAAATTATATGGTCAGTCCAGTTCTGGATAATGGGAATCCCCGGGATATTGCTAGGTGGGTATTCAGTGATGGTGGTGGCATTGAACATTGGAAGGTATGGTTCAGTTTTCTATTGTCAGAGGTAATTATTGTCTGGCACATGTGTAATGGGAATGGTACTTGTCACTGTTAAGCACACACCTGCATATTTCCAGGTCCTTGTTGCTTTTGGATAAGGATTGCTTCAGTATCTGAGTAAATCACGAATGGTGTTGAACATTGTCCAATCATTGGCAAACATTCCCAGTTGTGACTTTACAGTGTAGGGATGGTCATTTATGATTGGGCCTGGGGCAGAGAGCACTCTGAGAGCTCACTGATACTGTCCCTCTCTCTGAGCTAGGAAGCTTGCTTCTCGTTCCACCTGCTCCAGAGGTGTCTAACAACATATCTGAGCAGAATAATGTTACAGTATCTTCCCCATGAAGCTGAGGGAGGACTTGGTTAGCTCAATCAATTGGACGGCTAGATATTAATGCTAACAGTGTGGATTTAATTCCTTCACTGACTGGAATGACTAAGGGACTGTCCTACTCAACCTCTCCCTTATTTGAGGCATGATGACTGTCCAGTTAAACTGCCACCAGCCGTCTCCGTCTAACGAGAGATCAGCCCGATCATCCTGTAGGAGTACGCTGCCTTACCTTTCCAATTTTGATCTACAGGTTTACTCAGAAATCCCTCTCCCGGGGAACTGCTGCAGAGCTGTCCTGGAGCTGAAATGTCTGCTTCCCACCAACCCCAATCACCCTTCTTTCAGGTATAACTTCAGCCAGTGTAGATGATTCCTATTTGCTCCAGTTTTGCCGTTAATCCTGCATATGACATTTGGTCAAATGCAGTTATGATGATGTTCAGTGCAGCCACTGTCGCCTCCCCTCTAGATTTCAGCTGTGTTTTCTTGTTGTGCATCATTAAACCCAGGGTTCAATGAGCCCAAGGGATGAGAGCCCAAACTGACCTTCAGTGATCAGGTTGGCGTTGAGGAAGTGCTGCTTGATCCCACTGTAGATGACATCCTCATCACTTTTTAATGATTGGGATTAGAGCAATGGGTAAGTCATAGATTGTCTGATGTTTTGTCTGTGTGTGTACAGGACACACCCATATCTTCCAATCTTCAATGCCACCATCACTGAACACCCACCTAGTAATATCCCAGGGATTACCGTTATCCAGAACTGGACTGACCATATCGTTGAACCCACACCCGGATAGTTTCCCACATTGTCAGGTAGTTCCCAGTGCTGTATCCCAGCAGGAACAGCTCGATTGGAATGTTATCAGGGCCCACAGCCTTTGAATTCTCCAATCCCTCCAGCCGTTTGTAGATATCACATACAGTGAATCGAATTAGCTGAAGAATGCCATATGGAGGAGACTAAAATAGATCATCCCATTGATACTTCTGTCTGAAAATTATTGTGAATGATTGGGCCTAAATTTTTCTATTGCTGTTCTAGGCTTTTCCATCATTGAGGAAGTTGTATGTGGGGATCCTCTTTCTCTATTGAGTTATTTGATGACCACACAATTCAACCTGACTGCATGTGACAGGATTGCAGAGATTAGGTCTGATTTGTTGGTTAGATATGTCTGTCACTAGCTCTTTATGCTATTTGGTGAGTAAGTGGTCCTGTTTGGTAAAGTCACCTCATTGTGAGGTGTACCTGGTGCTGCTCTTGGATCGTCATCCTGTATTCCCCATTGAACAAGGGTTTATCCCCTGCCCTGATGGTCAGGGTAAAGTGGAGCATATGCCAGGCATGGACAGTGAAAATTATGCAAGAGTACAAATCTGCTTCTATAGGTAATGACCCACCTCACCTCACACAGGCCAGTGCTGAGTTCTAGATCTCTTTGAAATCTGTTCCGTTGAGAATGGTGATAGCATCTCTCTCTCACACACACACACACACACTATTCACAATGTGAAAGTGGAGCTTTGTCTCCAGAAATACTGTGTGCAGTAGTCACTGTTCCCAATATGGCCATCGTCAATGTGTCCGCAGCCAGTAGATTGGAGAAGATGAGGTAAAGTATATTTCTCCCTGTCAGTCATTCCCTCCCGACCCGGTGCAGACCCAGTCAAGCAGCTATGACCTTTTGGACACAACCATGTCGATTAGCAGTGCTGCTGCTGATACCCTCTGGGTGGTGGATTTGAAATGGCCCACCCAGTACAGATTCTCCAGACTTGCATTCCACTCTCTGTAACATCTCCACCCTTGCTTTCTTCTCTCTGTAACATCTCCACCCTTGCTTTCCCATCTCTGTAACATCTCCACCCTTGCTTTCTTCTCTCTGTAACATCTCCACCCTTGCTTTCCCATCTCTGTAACATCTCCACCCTTGCTTTCTTCTCTCTGTAACATCTCCAGCCTTGCTTTCCTCTCTCTGTAACATCTCTAGCCTTGCTTTCCTAACTCTGTAACATCTCCAGCCTTGCTTTCCTAACTCTGTAACATCTCCAGCCTTGCTTTCCTATCTCTGTAACATCTATAACCTTGCTTTCCTCTCTCTGTTACATCTGCAAACTTGCGTTCCTCTCTCCATAACATCTCCAGCGTTGCTTTTCTATCTCGGTAGCATCTCGACCCTTGCTTTCCTCTCTCAGTAACATCTGCAAACTTGCTTTCCTATCTCTGTAACATCTCCGGCCTTGCTTTCCAGTATCTGTAACATCTCCAGCCTTGCTTTCCTCTCTCTGTAACATCTGCAAACTTGCTTTCCACTCTCTGTGACATCTCCAGCCATGTTTTCCCCTCACTCTGTAACATCTGCAAACTTGCTATCCACTCTCAGTAACATCTGCAAACGTGCTTTCCTATCTCTGTAACATACCCGGCCTTGCTTTCCACTATTAGAACCATCTCCAGCCTTGCTTTCCTCTCTCTGCAACATGTCTAGCCTTGATTTCCTCTCTCTGTAACATATCCAGCTTTGCTTTCCACTGTCTGTAACATCTCCAGCCTTGCTTTCCGCTCTCTGTAACATCTGCAAACTTGTTTTCCACTCTCTGTAAGATCTGCAAACTTGCTTTCCTATCTCTGTAACATCTCGGGCCTTGCTTTCCCCTGTCTGTAACACCTCCAGTCTTGCTTTCCCCTGTCTGTAACACCTCCAGTCTTGCTTTCCTCTGTCTGTAACATCTCCAGCCTTGCTTTCCGCTCTCTGTAACATCTGCAAACTTGTTTTCCACTCTCTGTAAGATCTGCAAACTTGCTTTCCTATCTCTGCAACATCTCAGGCCTTGCTTTCCATTATCTGAACCATCTCCAGCTTTGCTTTCCTCTCTTTGTTACATCTGCAAACTTGCTTTGCTATCTCTGTAACATCTCCAGCCTTGGTCTCCTATCTCTGTAAATCTCCAGCCTTGTTTTCCACTCGCTGTAACATCTCCTGCCTTGCTTTCCTGTCTCAGTAATATCGATAGCCTTGCTTTCCTCTCTCTGTAACATCTCCAGCCTTGCTTTGCCATCTCTGTAACTTCTCCGGCCTTGCTTTCTACTATCTGAACTATCTACAGCCTTGCTATCCTCCCTCTGTAACATCTCCCACCTTGCTTTCCTCTCTCTGTTACATCTCCTGTCTTGCTTTCCTATCACTGTAACATCTCCAGCCTTGCTTTCCACTCTCTACAACATCTCCAGCTTTGCGTTCCTCTGTCCGTAATATCTGCAGCCTTGCTTTCCACTCTCTGAAACATCTCCAGCCTTGCTTTCCTCTCTCTGTAACATCTCAGGCCTTGCTTTCCTCTCTATGTAACATGTGCAAAATTGCTATCTTCTCTCTGTAACATCGCCGGCCTTGCTTTCCACTCACTGTAACAACTCCAGCTTTGCGTTCCTCTCTCTATAACATCTCCAGCCTTGCTTTCCTCTCTCTGTAATATCTGCAAACTTGCTTTCCTATCACTATCACGTCTCCAGCCTTGCTTTCCACTATCTGAAGTATCTACAGCCTTGCTTTCCTCTCTCTGTAACATCTCCAGCCTTGCTTTCCTCTCTCTGTTACATCTCCTGTCTTGCTTTCCTATCACTGTAACATCTCCAGCCTTGCATTCTACTCTCTACAACATCTCCAGCTTTGCGTTCCTCTCACGGTAACATCTCCAGCCTTGCATTCCTCTCTCTATAACATCTCCAGCCTTGCTTTCGTCTCTCTGTAACACCTCCGGCCTTGCTTTCCACTATCTGAACCATCTACAGCCTTGCTTTCGTCTCTCTGTAACATCTGCAAACTTGCTTTGCTATCTCTGTAACATCTCCAGCCTTGCTTTCGTCTCTCTGTAACACCTCCGGCCTTGCTTTCCACCATCTGAACCATCTACAGCCTTGCTTTTGTCTCTCTGTAACATCTGCAAACTTGCTTTGCTATCTCTGTAACATCTCCAGCCTTGCATTCCTATCTCTGTAACATCTCCAGCCTTGCTTTCCTATCTCTGCAACATGTCAGGCGTTGCTTTCCACTATCTGAACCATCTACAGCCTTGCTTTCCTCTCTCTGTAACATCTCCAGCCTTGCTTTCCTCTCTCTGTAACATCTGCAAAATTGGTTTCCTATCTCTGTAACATCTCCAGCCTTGCTTTCAACTCACTGTAACAACTCCAGCTTTGCATTCCTTTCTCTGTAACATCTTCAGCCTTGCTTTCCACTGTGTGTAACATCTCCCACCTTGCTTTCCTCTCTCTGTAACATCTGCAAACTTGCTTTGCTATCTCTGTAAAATCTCCTGCCTTGCTTCCCACTCTCTGAAACCTCTCCAGCCTTGCATTCCTATCTCTGTAACATCTCCAGCCCTGCTTTCCTATCTCTGTAACGTCTCCAGCCTTGCTTTCCTCTCTCTGTAACATCTGCAAAATTGGTTTCCTATCTCTGTAACATCTCCGGCCTTGCTTTCCACTCACTGTAACAACTCCAGCTTTGCATTCCTCTCTCGGTAACATTTCCAGCCTTGCGTTCCTCCCTCTGTAACATCTGCAAACTTGCTTTCCACTCTCTGTAAGATCTGCAAACTTGCTTTCCTATCTCTGCAACATCTCAGGCCTTGCTTTCCATTATCTGAACCATCTCCAGCTTTGCTTTCCTCTCTTTGTTACATCTGCAAACTTGCTTTGCTATCTCTGTAACATCTCCAGCCTTGGTCTCCTATCTCTGTAAATCTCCAGCCTTGTTTTCCACTCGCTGTAACATCTCCTGCCTTGCTTTCCTGTCTCAGTAATATCGATAGCCTTGCTTTCCTCTCTCTGTAACATCTCCAGCCTTGCTTTGCCATCTCTGTAACTTCTCCGGCCTTGCTTTCTACTATCTGAACTATCTACAGCCTTGCTATCCTCCCTCTGTAACATCTCCCACCTTGCTTTCCTCTCTCTGTTACATCTCCTGTCTTGCTTTCCTATCACTGTAACATCTCCAGCCTTGCTTTCCACTCTCTACAACATCTCCAGCTTTGCGTTCCTCTGTCCGTAATATCTGCAGCCTTGCTTTCCACTCTCTGAAACATCTCCAGCCTTGCTTTCCTCTCTCTGTAACATCTCAGGCCTTGCTTTCCTCTCTATGTAACATGTGCAAAATTGCTATCTTCTCTCTGTAACATCGCCGGCCTTGCTTTCCACTCACTGTAACAACTCCAGCTTTGCGTTCCTCTCTCTATAACATCTCCAGCCTTGCTTTCCTCTCTCTGTAATATCTGCAAACTTGCTTTCCTATCACTATCACGTCTCCAGCCTTGCTTTCCACTATCTGAAGTATCTACAGCCTTGCTTTCCTCTCTCTGTAACATCTCCAGCCTTGCTTTCCTCTCTCTGTTACATCTCCTGTCTTGCTTTCCTATCACTGTAACATCTCCAGCCTTGCATTCTACTCTCTACAACATCTCCAGCTTTGCGTTCCTCTCACGGTAACATCTCCAGCCTTGCATTCCTCTCTCTATAACATCTCCAGCCTTGCTTTCGTCTCTCTGTAACACCTCCGGCCTTGCTTTCCACTATCTGAACCATCTACAGCCTTGCTTTCGTCTCTCTGTAACATCTGCAAACTTGCTTTGCTATCTCTGTAACATCTCCAGCCTTGCTTTCGTCTCTCTGTAACACCTCCGGCCTTGCTTTCCACCATCTGAACCATCTACAGCCTTGCTTTTGTCTCTCTGTAACATCTGCAAACTTGCTTTGCTATCTCTGTAACATCTCCAGCCTTGCATTCCTATCTCTGTAACATCTCCAGCCTTGCTTTCCTATCTCTGCAACATGTCAGGCGTTGCTTTCCACTATCTGAACCATCTACAGCCTTGCTTTCCTCTCTCTGTAACATCTCCAGCCTTGCTTTCCTCTCTCTGTAACATCTGCAAAATTGGTTTCCTATCTCTGTAACATCTCCAGCCTTGCTTTCAACTCACTGTAACAACTCCAGCTTTGCATTCCTTTCTCTGTAACATCTTCAGCCTTGCTTTCCACTGTGTGTAACATCTCCCACCTTGCTTTCCTCTCTCTGTAACATCTGCAAACTTGCTTTGCTATCTCTGTAAAATCTCCTGCCTTGCTTCCCACTCTCTGAAACCTCTCCAGCCTTGCATTCCTATCTCTGTAACATCTCCAGCCCTGCTTTCCTATCTCTGTAACGTCTCCAGCCTTGCTTTCCTCTCTCTGTAACATCTGCAAAATTGGTTTCCTATCTCTGTAACATCTCCGGCCTTGCTTTCCACTCACTGTAACAACTCCAGCTTTGCATTCCTCTCTCGGTAACATTTCCAGCCTTGCGTTCCTCCCTCTGTGGCATCTGCAAACTTGCTTTCCTCCCTCTGTAACATCTCCAGCCTTGCTTTCCTCTCTCTGTAACATCTCCAGCCTTGCTTTCCTCTCTCTGTAACATCTCCGATCTTGCTTTCCTCTCTCTGTACCATCTGCAAACTTGCTTTGCTATCCGTGTAACGTCTCCAGCCTTGCTTTCCTCCCTCTGTAACATCTCCAGTCTCGCTTTCCTATCTCTGTAACATCTCCAGCCTTGCTTTCCTCTCTCTGTAACATCTCCAGCCTTGCTTTCCTCCCTCTGTAACATCTCCAGTCTCGCTTTCCTATCTCTGTAACATCTCCAGCCTTGCTTTCCTCTCTCTGTAACATCTCTAGCCTTGCTTTCCTCTCTCTGTAACATCTCCAGCTTTGCTTTCCTCTCTCTGCAACATCTCAGGCCTTGCCTTCCTCTCTCTGTTACATCTCCAGCCTTGCTTTCCTCTCTCTGTTACATCTCCTGTCTTGCTTTCCTACCACTGTAACATATCCAGACTTTCATTCCACTCTCTACAACATCTTCAGCGTTGCGTTCCTCTGTCTGAATTATCTGCAGCCTTGCTTTCCACACTCTACAACATCTCCAGCCATGCATTCCTCTCACGGTAACATCTCAGGCCTTGCATTCCTCTCTCTGTAACATCTGCAAACTTGCTTTGCGATGTCTGCAACATCTCCGGCCTTGGTTTCCTATCTCTGTAACATCTCCAGCCTTGTTTTCCACTCGCTGTAACATCTCCTGCATTGCTTTCCTGTCTCAGTAATATCGATAGCCTTGCTTTCCTCTCTCTGTAACATCTCCAGCCTTGCTTTGCCATCTCTGTAACTTCTCCGGCCTTGCTTTCCACTATCTGAACTATCTACAGCCTTGCTTTCCTCTCTCTGTAACATCTCCAGCCTTGCTTTCCTCTCTCTGTAACATCTCCAGCCTTGCTTTCCTCTCTCTGTTACATCTCCTGTCTTGCTTTCCTATCACTGTAACATCTCCAGCCTTGCTTTCCACTCTCTACAACATCTCCAGCTTTGCGTTCCTCTGTCTGTAATATCTGCCGACTTGCTTTCCACTCTCTGTAACATCTCCAGCCTTGCTTTCTTCTCTCTGTAACATCTCCAGCCTTGCTTTCCTCTCTCTGTTACATCTCCTGTCTTGCTTTCCTATCACTGTAACATCTCCAGCCTTGCTTTCCACTCTCTACAACATCTCCAGCTTTGCATTCCTCTGTCTGTAATATCTGCAGCCTTGCTTCCCACTCTCTGAAACATCTCAAGCCTTGCTTTCCTCTCACGGTTACATCTCCAGCCTTGTTTTCCTATCTCAGTAACATCTCCAGCCTTGCGTTCCTCTCTGTGAAACATCTCCAGCCTTGCTTTCCTCTCTCTGTAACATCTCCAGCCTTGATTTCCTATCTCTGTAACATCTCGTCCCTTGATTTCCTCTCTCTCTAACATCTCCAGCCTTGCGATAGGGTTAGGGTTAGGGTTACATCTCTAGCCTTGCTTTCCTCTCTATGTAACATGTGCAAAATTGCTATCCTATCTCTGTAACGTCTCCAGCCTTGCTCTCCACTGTCTGTAACATCTCCAGCCTTGCTTCCCTCCCTCTGTAACATCTCCGGCCATGCTTTCCTCTCTCTGTTACATCTCCTGTCTTGCTTTCCTATCACTGTAACTTCTCCAGCCTTGCATTCTACTCTCTACAACATCTCCAGCTTTGCGTTCCTCTGTCTGTAATATCTGCAGCCTTGCTTTCCACTCTCTACAACATCTCCAGCTATGCATTCCTCTCACGGTAACATCTCCAGCCTTGCATTCCTCTATCTGTAACATCTCCAGCCTTGCTTTCCTATCTCTGTAACATCTCCAGCCTTGCTTTCATATCTTTGTAACATCTCAGGCTTTGCTTTCCACTCTATGAAACATCTCCTGCCTTGATTTTCTGTCTCAGTTATATCGCTAGCCTTGCTTTCCTCTCTCTGTAACATCTTCCACCTTGCTTTCGTCTGTCTGTAACATCTCCAGCCTTGCTTTCGTCTCTCTGTAACATCTCCAGCCTTGCATTCGTCTCTCTGTAACATCTCCAGCCTTGCTTTCCTCTCTCTGTAACATCTCCGGCCTTGCTTTCCACTATCTGAACCATCTACAGCCTTGCTTTCGTCTCTCTGTAACATCTGCAAACTTGCTTTGCTATCTCTGTAACATCTCCAGCCTTGCTTTCCTATTTCTGTAACATCTCTAGCCTTGCTTTCATCTCTCTGTAACACCTCCAGCCTTGCTTTCCTCTCTCTGTAACATTTGCAAAATTGCTTTCCTATCTCTGTAACATCTCCGGCCTTGCTTTCCACTCACTGTAACAACTCCAGCTTTGCATTCCTCTCTCTGTAACATCTCCTGCCTTGCTTTCCTCTCTCTGTAACATCTGCAAACTTGCTTTGCTATCTCTGTAACATCTCCTGCCTTGCTTCCCACTCTCTGAAACTTCTCCAGCCTTGCATTCCTATCTCTGTAACATCTCCAGCCCTGTTTTCCTATCTCTGTAACGTCTCCAGCCTTGCTTTCCACTGTATGCAACATCTCCAACCTTGCTTCCACTGTCTATAACATCTCCAGCCTTGCTTTCCTCTCTCTGTAACATCTCCAGCCTTGCTTTCCTATACCTGTAACATCTCTAGCCTTGCTTTCCTCTCTTTGTTACATCTGCAAACTTGCTTTGCTATCTCTGTAACATCTCCGGCCTTGCTTTCCACTATCTGAACCATCTCCAGCTTTGCTTTCCTCTCTCAGTAACATCTCCAGCCTTGCTTTCTTCTCTCTGTAACATATCCAGCCTTGCTTTCCTCTCTCTGTAACATATCCAGCATTGCTTTCCACTCTCTGTAACATCTCTAGCCTTGCTTTGCTCTCTCTGTTACATCTGCAAACTTGCTTTCCTATCTCTGTATCATCTCGGGCCTTGCTTTCCTCTCTCTGTTACATCTCCTGTCTTGCTTTCCTATCACTGTAACATCTCCAGCCTTGCTTTCCACTCTCGACAACATCTCCAGCTTTGCATTCCTCTGTCTGTAATATCTGCAGCCTTGCTTTCCACTCTCTGAAACATCTCAAGCCTTGCTTTCCTCTCACGGTTACATCTCCAGCCTTGTTTTCCTATCTCAGTAACATCTCCAGCCTTGCGTTCCTCTCTGTGAAACATCTCCAGCCTTGCTTTCCTCTCTCTGTAACATCTCCAGCCTTGATTTACTATCTCTGTAACATCTCGTCCCTTGATTTCCTCTCTCTCTAACATCTCCAGCCTTGCGATAGGGTTAGGGTTAGGGTTACATCTCTAGCCTTGCTTTCCTCTCTATGTAACATGTGCAAAATTGCTATCCTATCTCTGTAACGTCTCCGGCCTTGCTCTCCACTGTCTGTAACATCTCCAGCCTTGCTTTCCTCCCTCTGTAACATCTCCGGCCATGCTTTCCTCTCTCTGTTACATCTCCTGTCTTGCTTTCCTATCACTGTAACTTCTCCAGCCTTGCATTCTACTCTCTACAACATCTCCAGCTTTGCGTTCCTCTGTCTGTAATATCTGCAGCCTTGCTTTCCACTCTCTACAAAATCTCCAGCTATGCATTCCTCTCACGGTAACATCTCCAGCCTTGCATTCCTCTCTCTGTAACATCTCCAGCCTTGCTTTCCTATCTCTGTAACATCTCCAGCCTTGCTTTCATATCTTTGTAAAATCTCAGGCTTTGCTTTCCACTCTATGAAACATCTCCTGCCTTGCTTTCCTGTCTCAGTTATATCGCTAGCCTTGCTTTCCTCTCTCTGTAAAATCTTCCACCTTGCTTTCGTCTGTCTGTAACATCTCCAGCCTTGCTTTCGTCTCTCTGTAACATCTCCAGCCTTGCTTTCCTCTCTCTGTGACATCTCCGGCCTTGCTTTCCACTATCTGAACCATCTACAGCCTTGCTTTTGTCTCTCTGTAACATCTCCAGCCTTGCTTTCGTCTCTCTGTAACATCTCCAGCCTTGCTTTCCTCTCTCTGTGACATCTCCGGCCTTGCTTTCCAGTATCTGAACCATCTACAGCCTTGCTTTCGTCTCTCTGTAACATCTGCAAACTTGCTTTCATCTCTCTGTAACACCTCCAGCCTTGCTTTCCTCTCTCTGTAACATCTGCAAAATTGCTTTCCTATCTCTGTAACATCTCCGGCCTTGCTTTCCTCTCTCTGTGACATCTCCGGCCTTGCTTTCCAGTATCTGAACCATCTACAGCCTTGCTTTCGTCTCTCTGTAACATCTGCAAAATTGCTTTCCTATCTCTGTAACATCTCCGGCCTTGCTTTCCACTCACTGTAACAACTCCAGCTTTGCATTCCTCTCTCTGTAACATCTCCTGCCTTGCTTTCCTCTCTCTGTAACATCTGCAAACTTGCTTTGCTATCTCTGTAACATCTCCTGCCTTGCTTCCCACTCTCTGAAACTTCTCCAGCCTTGCATTCCTATCTCTGTAACATCTCCAACCCTGTTTTCCTATCTCTGTAACGTCTCCAGCCTTGCTCTCTACTGTATGCAACATCTCCAGCCTTGCTTCCACTGTCTATAACATCTCCAGCCTTGCTTTCCTCTCTCTGTAACATCTCCAGCCTTGCTTTCCTACATCTGTAACATCTCTAGCCTTGCTTTCCTCTCTTTGTTACATCTGCAAACTTGCTTTGCTATCTCTGTAACATCTCCGGCCTTGATTTCCATGATCTGAACCATCTCCAGCTTTGCTTTCCTCTCTCAGTAACATCTCCAGCCTTGCTTTCCTCCCTCTGTAATATCTGCAAACTTGCTTTCCACTCTCTGTAACATCTCCAGCCTTGCTTTCTTCTCGCTGTAACATCTGCAAACTTGCTTTCCACTCTCTATGACATCTGCAAACTTGCTTACCCGTCTCTGTAACATCTCCAGCCTTGCTTTCCTCTCTCTGTAACGTATCCAGCATTGCTTTCCACTCTCTGTAACATCTCCAGCATTGCTTTCCTATCTCTGTAACATCTCCAGCCTTGCTTTCCTATCTCTGTAACATCTCCGGCCTTGCTTTCGTCTTTCTGTAACATCTCCAGCGTTACGTCCCTCTGTCTGTAACATCTGCAGCCTTGCTTTCCTCTCTCTGCAACATCTCCAGCTTTGCGTTCCTCTCTCTGTAACATATCCAGCCTTGCTTTCCACAATCTGAACCATTTGCAAACTTGCTTTTCCATTTCTGTAACATTTCCGACCTTGCTTTCCACTATCTGAACCATCTGCAGCTTTGCTTTCCTCTCTCTGTCACATCTCCAGCCTTGCTTTCCACTCTCGACAACATCTCCAGCTTTGCGTTCCCCTGTCTGTAATATCTGTAGCCTTGCTTTCCACTCTCTGAAACATCTCAAGCCTTGCTTTCGTCTCACGGTAACATCTCCAGCCTTGTTTTCCTATCTTAGTAACATCTCTAGCCTTGCTTTTCTATCTCTGTAACATCTCCAGCCTTGCTTTCCTCTTACTGTAACATCTGCAAACTTGCTTTGCTATATCTGTAACATCTCCTGCCTTGCTTCCCACTCTCTGAAACTTCTCCAGCCTTGCATTCCTATCTCTGTAACATCTCCAGCCCTGTTTTCCTATCTCTGTAACGTCTCCAGCCTTGCTCTCCACTGTCTATAACATCTCCAGCCTTGCTTTCCTCTCTCTGTAACATCTCCAGCCTTGCTTCCACTGTCTATAACATCTCCAGCCTTGCTTTCCTCTCTCTGTAACATCTCCTGTCTTGCTTTCCTATCACTGTAACATCTCCAGCCTTGTTTACCACTCGCTGTAACATCTCCTGCCTTGCTTTCCTGTCTCAGTAATATCGATAGCCTTGCTTTCCTCTCTCTGTAACATCTCCAGCCTTGCTTTGCAATCTCTGTAACTTCTCCGGCCTTGCTTTCCACTATCTGAACTATCTACAGCCTTGCTTTCCTCTCTCTGTAACATCTGCAGCCTTGCTTTCCTCTCTCTGTAACATCTCCAGCCTTGCTTTCCTCTCTCTGTTACATCTCCTGTCTTGCTTTCCTATCACTGTAACATCTCCAGCCTTGCTTTCCACTCTCTACAACATCTCCAGCTTTGCGTTCCTCTGTCTGTAATATCTGCCGACTTGCTTTCCACTCTCTGTAACATCTCCAGCCTTGCTTTCTTCTCTCTGTAACATCTCCAGCCTTGCTTTCCTCTCTCTGTTACATCTCCTGTCTTGCTTTCCTATCACTGTAACATCTCCAGCCTTGCTTTCCACTCTCGACAACATCTCCAGCTTTGCATTCCTCTGTCTGTAATATCTGCAGCCTTGCTTTCCACTCTCTGAAACATCTCAAGCCTTGCTTTCCTCTCACAGTTACATCTCCAGCCTTGTTTTCCTATCTCAGTAACATCTCCAGCCTTGCGTTCCTCTCTGTGAAACATCTCCAGCCTTGCTTTCCTCTCTCTGTAACATCTCCAGCCTTGATTTCCTATCTCTGTAACATCTCGTCCCTTGATTTCCTCTCTCTCTAACATCTCCAGCCTTGCGATAAGGTTAGGGTTAGGGTTACATCTCTAGCCTTGCTTTCCTCTCTATGTAACATGTGCAAAATTGCTATCCTATCTCTGTAACGTCTCCGGCCTTGCTCTCCACTGTCTGTAACATCTCCAGCCTTGCTTTCCTCCCTCTGTAACATCTCCGGCCATGCTTTCCTCTCTCTGTTACATCTCCTGTCTTGCTTTCCTATCACTGTAACATCTCCAGCCTTGCATTCTACTCTCTACAACATCTCCAGCTTTGCGTTCCTCTATCTGTAATATCTGCAGCCTTGCTTTCCACTCTCTACAACATCTCCAGCTATGCATTCCTCTCACGGTAACATCTCCAGCCTTGCATTCCTCTCTCTGTAACATCTCCAGCCTTGCTATCCTATCTCTGTAACATCTCCAGCCTTGCTTTCATATCTCTGTAACATCTCAGGCTTTGCTTTCCACTCTATGAAACATCTCCTGCCTTGCTTTCCTGTCTCAGTTATATCGCTAGCCTTGCTTTCCTCTCTCTGTAACATCTTCCACCTTGCTTTCGTCTGTAACATCTCCAGCCTTGCTTTCGTCTCTCTGTAACATCTGAAAATTTGCTTTGCTATCTCTGCAACATCTCCAGCCTTGCTTTCCTATTTCTGTAACATCTCTAGCCTTGCTTTTATCTCTCTGTAACACCTCCAGCCTTGTTTTCCTCTCTCTGTAACATATCCAGCCTTGCTTTCCTCTCTCTGTAACATATCCAGCATTGCTTTCCACTCTCTGTAACATCTCTAGCCTTGCTTTGCTCTCTCTGTTACATCTGCAAACTTGCTTTCCTATCTCTGTATCCTCTCGGGCCTTGCTTTCCACGATCTGAACCATCTCCAGCTTTGCTTTCCTCTCGCTGTAACGTCTCCAGCCTTGCTTTTTACTCTCTGTAACATCTCCAGCCTTGCTTTCCTCTCTCTGTTACATCTCCTGTCTTGCTTTCCTATCACTGTAACATCTCCAGCCTTGCTTTCCACTCTCTACAACATCTCCAGCTTTGCGTTCCTCTGTCTGTAATATCTGCCTACTTGCTTTCCACTCTCTGAAACATCTCAAGCCTTGCTTTCCTCTCACGGTAACATCTCCAGCCTTATTTTCCTATCTCAGTAACATCTCCAGCCTTGCTTTCATATCTCTGTAACATCTTGTCCCATGCTTTCCCATCTCTCAAACATCTCTTGCCTTGCTTTCCTATCTCTGTTATATCGCTAGCCTTGCTTTCCTCTCTCACTCACATCTCTAGCCTTGCATTCGTCTCTCTGTAACATCTGCAAACTTGCTTTCCTGTACCTGTAAAATCTCCAGCCTTGCTTTCCTATCTCTGTAACATCTCCGGCCTTGCTTTCGTCTTTCTGTAACATCTCCAGCGTTACGTCCCACTGTCTGTAACATCTGCAGCCTTGCTTTCCTCTCTCTGTAACATCTCCAGCTTTGCGTTCCTCTCTCTGTAACATATCCAGCCTTGCTTTCCACAATCTGAACCATTTGCAAACTTGCTTTTCCATTTCTGTAACATTTCCGACCTTGCTTTCCACTATCTGAACCATCTGCAGCTTTGCTTTCCTCTCTCTGTCACATCTCCAGCCTTGCTTTCCACTCTCGACAACATCTCCAGCTTTGCGTTCCCCTGTCTGTAATATCTGTAGCCTTGCTTTCCACTCTCTGAAACATCTCAAGCCTTGCTTTCGTCTCACGGTAACATCTCCAGCCTTGTTTTCCTATCTTAGTAACATCTCTAGCCTTGCTTTTCTATCTCTGTAACATCTCCAGCCTTGCTTTCCTCTTACTGTAACATCTGCAAACTTGCTTTGCTATCTCTGTAACATTTCCAGCATTGCGTTCCTCTCTCTGTAACATCTCCAGCCTTGCTTTCCTGTCTCGGTAGCATCTCGACCCTTGCTTTCCTCTCTCTGTAACATCTTCCACCTTGCTTTCGGCTCTCTGTAACATCTGCAAACTTGCTTTGCAATCTCTGTAACATCTCCAGCTTTGCGTTCCTCTCTCTGTAACATATCCAGCCTTGCTTTCCACGATCTGAACCATCTGCAAACTTGCTTTCCCATCTCTGTAACATGTCCGATCTTGCTTTCCACTATCTGAACCATCTGCACCTTTGCTTTCCTCTCTCGGTAACATCTCCAGCCTTACTTTTTTCTCTCGGTAACATCTCCCGCCTTGCTTTCCTCTCTCACTCATATCTCCTGCCTTGCTTTCCTCTCTCTGTAACATCTCAGGCCTTGCTTTCCACTCTCTGAAACATCTCCTGCCTTGCTTTCCTGTCTCTGTTATATCGCTAGCCTTGCTTTCCTCTCTCAGTCACATCTCCAGCCTTGCTTTCCTCTCTCTGTAACATCTGCAGCCTTGCTTTCCTCTCACGCTAACATCTCCAGCCTTGTTTTCCTATCACTGTAACATCTCCAGCCTTGCTTTCCACTCTCGACAACATCTCCAGCTTTGCATTCCTCTGTCGGTAATATCTGCAGCCTTGCTTTCCACTCTCTGAAACATCTCAAGCCTTGCTTTCCTCTCACGGTAGCATCTCCAGCCTTGTTTTCCTGTCTCAGTAACATCTCCAGCTTTGCGTTCCACTCTCTGTAACATCTGCAGCCTTGATTTCCTATCTCTGTAACATCTCGTCCCTTGCTTTCCTATCTCTGTAACATCTCAGGCTTTGCTTTCCACTCTCTGAATTATCTCCTCCCTTGCTTTCCTGTTTCTGTTATATCGCTAGCCTTGCTTTCCTCTCTCACTCACATCTCCAGCCTTGCTTTCGTCTCTCTGTAACATCTGCAAACTTTCTTTCCTGTACTTGTAAAGTCTCCAGCATTGCTTTCCTATCTCTGTAACATCTCCAGCCTTTTTTCCTCTCTTTGAACCATCTCCAGCCTTGCTTTCCTCTCTCTGTAACCTCTCCAGCCTTGCTTTGCTCTCGCTGTAACATCTCCAGCCTTGCTTTGCACTGTCTGTAACATCTCCAGCCTTGCTTTGCACTGACTGTAACATCTCCAGCCTTGGTTTGCACTGTCTGTAACATCTCCAACATTGCTTTCCACTGTCTGTAACATCTCCAGCCTTGCTTTCCTATCTTTGTAACATCTGTAGCCTTGCTCTACCCTCCCTGTAACATCTCCAGCGTTGCTTTCCTCTCTCAGTAACATCTGCAAACTTGCTTTCCTATCTCTGAAACATCTCCAGCCTTGCTTTCCACTCTCTGTAACATTTCTAGCCTTGCTTTGCCCTCCCTGTAACATTACCAGCTTGGCGTTCCTCTCTCTGTAACATATCCAGCCTTGCTTTCCACTATCTGTAACCATCTGCAGTTTGCTTTCCTCTCTCGGTAACATCTCCAGCCTTGCTTTCCTCTCTCTGTAACATCTCCAGCCTTTCTTTCCTATCAGTGTAACATCTCAGGCCTTGCTTTCCTCTCTTTCTAACATCTCCAGTCTTGCTTTCCTATCACTGTAACATCTCCAACCTTGCTTTCCAATCTCGACAACATCTCCAGCCTTGCTTTCCTATCACTGTAACATCTCAGGCCTTGCTTTCCACTCTCTGAAACATCTCCTGCCTTGCTTTCCTATCTCTGTTATATCGCTAGCATTGCTTTCCTCTCTCACTCACATCTCCAGCCTTGCTTTCGCCTCTCTGTAACATCTGCAAACTTGCTTTCCTGTACCTGTAAAATCTCCAGCATTGCTTTCCTCTCTCTGTAACATCTTCAGCCTTGCATTCCTATCTCTGTAACATCTCTAGCCTTGCTTTGCCCTCCCTGTAACATCTCCAGCATTGCTTACCTCTCTCTGTAACATCTGCAAACTTGCTTTCCTCTCTCTTTAAAATCTCCAGCCTTGCTTTCCTCTCTCCATAACATCTCCAGCAATGCGTTCCTCTCTCTGTAACATCTCCAGCGTTGCTTTCCTATCTCGGTAGCATCTCGACCCTTGCTTTCCTCTCTCAGTAACATCTGCAAACTTGCTTTCCTATCTCTGTAACATCTCAAGCCTTGCTTTCCTCTCTCTGTAACATCTTCCGCCTTGCTTTCGTCTCTCTGTAACATCTCCAGCCTTGCTTTCCTATCTCTGCAACATCTCAGGCGTTGCTTTCCACTATCTGAACCATCTACAGCCTTGCTTTGCTCTCCCTGTAACATCCTCAGCCTTGCTTTCCTCTCTGTGTAACCTCTGCAAACCTGCTTTGCTATCTCTGTAATATCTGCAAACTTGCTTTGCTATCTCTGTAATATCTCCTGCCTTGCTTCCCACTCTCTGAAACATCTCCAGCCTTGCTTTCCACTATCTGTAACATCTGCAGTGGTTAGCACTGCTGCCTCACAGCGCCAGAGACCCGGGTTCAATTCCCGCCTCAGGCGACTGTCTGTGTGGAGTTTGCACGTTCTCCCCGTGTCTGCGTGGGTTTCCTCCGGTTGCTCCGGTTTCCTCCCACACTCCAAAGATGTGCAGGTCAGGTGAATTGGCCATGCTAAATTGCCCATAGTGTTAGGTAAGGAGTAGATGTAGGGGTATGGGTGGGTTGCGCTTCGGCGGGGCGGTGTGGACTTGTTGGGCCGAAGGGCCTGTTTCCACACTGTAAGTAATCTAATCTAATCTAATCTAATCTCCAGCCTTGCATTCCTATCTCTGTAACATCTTTAGCCTTGCTTTGCCCTCCCTGTAACATCTCCAGCATTGCTTTCCTCTCTCAATATCATCTCCAGCCTTGCTTTCCTCCCTCTGAAACATCTGCAAACTTGCTTTCCACTCTCTGTAACATCTCCAGCCTTGCTTTCTTTCTGTAACATCTGCAAACTTGCATTCCTATTTTTAACACATCAAGCCTTGCTTTCCTCTCTCTGTAACATCTCTAGCCTTGCCTTCCTCTCTCTGTAACATCTCTCGCCTTGCTTTGCTCTCTCTCTTACATCTGCAAACTTGCTTTCCTATCTCTATATTATCTCCGATCTTGCTTTCCTATCTCTGTATCATCTCCAGCCTTGCTTTCCTCTCTCTATTACATCTGCAAACTTGCTTTCCTATCTTTGTAACATCACCGGCCTTGCTTTCCCCTATTGAACAATCTCCAGTCTTGCTTTCCTCTCTCAGTAACATCTCCGGCCTTGCTTTCCTCTCTCTGTAACATCTCGTCCCTTGCTTTCCTATCTCTGTAACATCTCAGGCCTGCTTTCCCGTCTCTGAAACATCTCCTGCCTTGCTTTCCTATCTCTGTTATATCGCTAGCCTTGCTTTCCTTTCTCTCTAACATCTCCAGCCTTGCTTTCGTCTCTCTTTAACATCTGCAAACCTGCTTTCCTATACCTGTAAAATCTCCAGCATTGCTTTCCTATCTCTGTAACATCTCCAGCGTTTTTTTCCCCTCTCTGTAACATCTCTAGCCTTGCTTTCCGATCTCTGTAACATCTCCGGCCTTGCTTTGCACTGTCTGTAACATCTCCAGCCTTGCGTTTCTCTCTCTGTAACATCTCCGGCCATGCTTTCCTCTCTCTTTAACCTCTCCAGCTTTGCGTTCCTCTCTCTGTAACATCTCCAGCCTTGCTTTCCTCTTACTGTAACATCTCCAGCCTTGCTTTCCTCTCTCTGTAACATCTCCAGCCTTGCTTTCCTCTGACTGTAACATTTGCAAACTTGCTTTGCTGTCTCTGTACCATTTCCAGCATTGCGTTCCTCTCTCTGTAACATCTCCAGCGTTGCTTCCTATCTCGGTAGCATCTCGACCCTTGCTTTCCTCTCTCAGTAACATCTGCAAACTTGCTTTCCTCTCTCTGTAACATCTTCCGCATAACTTTCGTCTCTCTGTAACATCTCTAGCCTTGCTTTGCTCTCCCTGTAACATCTCCAGCCTTGCATTCCTCTCTCTGTGACATCTACAAACTTGCTTTGCAATCTCTGTAACATCTCCAGCTTTGCGATCCTCTCTCTGTAACATATCCAGCCTTGCTTTCCACGATCTGAACCATCTGCAAACTTGCTTTCCCATCTCTGTAACATGTCCGACCTTGCTTTCCACTATCTGAACCATCTGCAGCTTTGCTTTCCTCTCTCTGTAACATCTCCAGCCTTGCTTTCCTCTCACGGTAACATCTCCAGCCTTGTTTTCTTATCTCAGTAACATCTCCAGCCTTGCGTTCCTCTCTCTGTAACATTTCCAGCCTTGTTTTCCTTTCTCAGTAACATCTCCGGCTTTGCGTTTCACTCTCTGTAAAAACTCCAGCCTTGATTTCCTATCTCTGTAACATCTCGTCCCTTGCTTTCCTATCTCTGTAACATCTCAGACCTTGCTTTCCACTCTCTGAAACATCTCCAGCCTTGCTTTCCTGTCTCTGTTATATCGCTCGCCTTGCTTTCCTCTCTCACTCACATCTCCAGCCTTGCTTTCCTCTCTCTGTAACATCACCAGCCTTGCTTTCCTGTCACTGTAACATCTCCAGCCTTGCTTTCCTATCACTGTAACATCTCCAGCCTTGCGTTCCTCTCTCTGTAACATCTGCAGCCTTGCTTTCCACTCTCTGTAACATCTCCAGCCTTGATTTCCTATTACTGTAACAGCTCCAGCCTTGCTTTCCTCTCTCTGTAACATCTCCAGCCTTGCTTTTCACTCTCTGAAACATGTCAAGCCTTGCTTTCCTCTCTCTGTAACATCTCCAGCCTTGTTTTCCTATCTCAGTAACATCTCCAGCCTTGCGTTCCTCTCTCTGTAACATCTCCAGCCTTGCGTTCCTCTCTCTGTAACATCTCCAGCCTTGCTTTTCACTCTCTGAAACATGTCAAGCCTTGCTTTCCTCTCTCTCTAACATCTCCGGCTATGCCTTTCACTCTCTGTAACAACTCCAGCCTTGATTTCCTATCTCTGTAACATCTCGTCCCTTGCTTTCCTATCTCTGTAACATCTCAGGCGTTGCTTTCCACTCTCTGAAACATCTCCTGCCTTGCTTTCCTGTGTCTGTTATATCGCTAGCCTTGCTTTCCTCTCTCACTCACATCTCCAGCCTTGCTTTCGTCTCTCTGTAACATCTGCAAACTTTCTTTCCTGTACTTGTAAAATCTCCAGCATTGTTTTCCTATCTCTGTAACATCTCCAGCCTTTTTTCCTCTCTTTGAACCATCTCCAGCCTTGCTTTCCTCTCTCTGTAACCTCTCCAGCTTTGCGTTCCTCTCTCTGTAACATCACCAGCCTTGCTTTGCTCTCCCTGTAACATCTCCAGCCTTGCTTTGCACTGTCTGTAACATCTCCAACATTGCTTTCCACTGTCTGTAACATCTCCAGCCTTGCTTTCCTATCTTTGTAACATCTGTAGCCTTGCTTTACCCACCCTGTAACATCTCCAGCGTTGCTTTCCTCTCTCTGTAACATCTGCAAACTTGCTTTCCTATCTCTGAAACATCTCCAGCCTTGCTTTCCACTCTCTGTAACATCTCTAGCCTTGCTTTGCCCTCCCTGTAACATTACCAGCTTGGCGTTCCTCTCTCTGTAACATATCCAGCCTTGCTTTCCACGATCTGAACCATCTGCAAACCTGCTTTCCCATCTCTGTAACATGTCCGACCTTGGTTTCCACTATCTGAAACCATCTGCAGTTTGCTTTCCTCTCTCGGTAACATCTCCAGCCTTGCTTTCCTCTCTCTGTAACATCTCCAGCCTTGCTTTCCACTCTCGACAACATCTCCAGCCTTGCTTTCCTATTACTGTAACATCTCAGGCTTTGCTTTCCTCTCTTTCTAACATCTCAAGAAATGCTTTCCTATCTCTGTTATATCGCTAGCCTTGCTTTCCTCTCGCACTCACATCTCCAGCCTTGCTTTCGTCTCTCTGTAACACCTGCAAACTTTCTTTCCTGTACTTGTAAAATCTCCAGCATTGCTTTCCTGTGTCTGTAACATCTCCAGCCTTTTTTCCTCTCTCTGTAACCTCTCCAGCTTTGCGTTCCTCTCTCTGTAACATCACCAGCCTTGCTTTGCTCTCCCTGTAACATCTCCAGCCTTGCTTTGCACTGTCTGTAACATCTCCAACATTGCTTTCCACTGTCTGTAACATCTCCAGCCTTGCTTTCCTATCTCTGTAACATCTGCAAACTTGCTTTGCTATCTCTGTAATATCTCCTGCCTTGCTTCCCACTCTCTGAAACATCTCCAGCCTTGCTTTGCACTATCTGTAACATCTCCAGCCTTGCATTCCTATCTCTGTAACATCTCTAGCCTTGCTTTGCCCTCCCTGTAACATCTCCCGCATTGCTTTCCTCTCTCAATATCATCTCCAGCCTTGCTTTCCTCTCTCTGTAACATCTCTAGCCTTGCCTTCCTCTCTCTGTAACATCTCTAGCCTTGCTTTCGGATCTCTGTAACATCTCCGGCCATGCTTTCTTCTCTGTGTTACATCTGCAAACTTGCTTTGCTATCTCTGTAACATCTCTGGCCTTCCTTTCCACAATCTGAACCATCTCCAGCCTTGCATTCCTATCTCTGTAACATCTCCAGCCTTGCTTCTCTATCTCTGTAACGTCTCTAGCCTTGCTCTCCACTGTCTGTAACATCTCCAGCTTTGCTTTCCTCTCTCAATAACATCTCCAGCCTTGCTTTCCTCCCTCTGTAACATCTTCAAACTTGCTTTCCTCTCCCTGTAACATCTCTAGCCTTGCATTCCTCTCTCTGTAACATCTCTAGCCTTGCTTTGCTCTTTCTGTTACATCTGTAAACTTGCTTTCCTATCTCTGTATCATCTCCGATCTTGCTTTCCTATCTCTGTATAATCTCCAGCCTTGCTTTCCTCTCTCTGTAACATCTCCGGCTTGGCGTTCCACTCTCTGTAACATCTCCTGCCTTGATTTCCTATCTCTGTAACATCCCGTCCCTTGCTTTCCTATGTCTGTAACAACTCAGGCCTGCTTTCCCGTCTCTGAAACATCTGCCTTGCTTTCCTATCTCTGTTATATCGCTAGCCTTGCTTTCGTCTCTCTTTGACATCTGCAAACTTGCTTTCCTATACCTGTAAATTGTCCAGCATTGCTTTCCTATCTCTGTAACATCTCCAGCCTTGCTTTCCACTCTCTGAAACATCTGCAGCCTTGCTTTCCACTCTCTGTAACATCTCCAGCCTTGCATTCCTATCTGTGTAACAACTCTAGCCTTGCTTTCCTATCTCTGTAACATCTCCAGCCTTGCTTTCCTCTTACTGTAACATCTGCCAACTTGCTTTCCTATCTCTGTAACATTTCCCGCATTGCGTTCCTCTCTCTGTAACATCTCCAGCGTTGCTTTCCTATCTCGGTAGCATCTCGACCTTTGCTTTCCTCTCTCAGTAACATCTGCAAACTTGCTTTCCTATCTCTGTAACATCTCAGGCCTTGCTTTCCACTGTCTGAAACATCTCCTGCCTTGCTTTCCTATCTGTGTTATATCACTAGCCTTGCTTTCCTCTCTCTGTAACATCTCCAGCCTTGCATTCCTATCTCTGAACCATCTACAGCCTTGCTTTCCTCTCTCTGTAACATCTCCAGCATTGCGTTCCTCTCTCTGTAACATCTTCAGCCTTGCTTTCCACTGTGTGAAACATCTCCAGCCTTGCTTTCCTCTCTCTGTAATATCTGCAAACTTGCTTTCCTATCTCTGTAACGTCTCCAGCCTTGCTCTCCACTGTCTGTAACATGTACAGCCTTGCTTTCCTCTCTCTGTAACATCTCCAGCCTTGCATTCCTCTCTTTGTTACGTCTGCAAACTTGCTTTGCTATATCTGTAACATCTCTGGCCTTGCTTTCCACTATCTGAACCATCTCCAGCTTTGCTTTCCTCCCTCTGTGACATCTGCAAACTTGCTTTCTTCTCTCTGTAATATCTCTAGCCTTGCTTTCCACCCTCTGTAACATCTCTAGCCTTGCTTTCCTATCTCTGTAACATCTCAGGCTTTGCGTTCCTCTCTCTGTGACATATCCAGCCTTGCTTTCCTCTCTCTGTCACATCTCCAGCCTTGCTTTCCACTCTCGACAACATCTCCAGCTTTGCGTTCCCCTGTCTGTAATATCTGTAGCCTTGCTTTCCACTCTCTGAAACATCTCAAGCCTTGCTTTCGTCTCACGGTAACATCTCCAGCCTTGTTTTCCTATCTTAGTAACATCTCTAGCCTTGCTTTTCTATCTCTGTAACATCTCCAGCCTTGCTTTCCTCTTACTGTAACATCTGCAAACTTGCTTTGCTATCTCTGTAACATCTCCTGCCTTGCTTCCCACTCTCTGAAACTTCTCCAGCCTTGCATTCCTATCTCTGTAACATCTCCAGCCCTGTTTTCCTATCTCTGTAACGTCTCCAGCCTTGCTCTCCACTGTCTATAACATCTCCAGCCTTGCTTTCCTCTCTCTGTAACATCTCCAGCCTTGCTTCCACTGTCTATAACATCTCCAGCCTTGCTTTCCTCTCTCTGTAACATCTCCAGCCTTGCTTTCCTCTGACTGTAACATTTGCAAACTTGCTTTGCTGTCTCTGTACCATTTCCAGCATTGCGTTCCTCTCTCTGTAACATCTCCAGCGTTGCTTCCTATCTCGGTAGCATCTCGACCCTTGCTTTCCTCTCTCAGTAACATCTGCAAACTTGCTTTCCTCTCTCTGTAACATCTTCCGCATAACTTTCGTCTCTCTGTAACATCTCTAGCCTTGCTTTGCTCTCCCTGTAACATCTCCAGCCTTGCATTCCTCTCTCTGTGACATCTACAAACTTGCTTTGCAATCTCTGTAACATCTCCAGCTTTGCGATCCTCTCACTGTAACATATCCAGCCTTGCTTTCCACGATCTGAACCATCTGCAAACTTGCTTTCCCATCTCTGTAACATGTCCGACCTTGCTTTCCACTATCTGAACCATCTGCAGCTTTGCTTTCCTCTCTCTGTAACATCTCCAGCCTTGCTTTCCTATCACTATAACATCTCCAGCCTTGCTTTCCTCTCTCTATAACATCTCCAGCCTTGCTTTCCTCTCACGGTAACATCTCCAGCCTTGTTTTCTTATCTCAGTAACATCTCCAGCCTTGCGTTCCTCTCTCTGTAACATTTCCAGCCTTGTTTTCCTTTCTCAGTAACATCTCCGGCTTTGCGTTTCACTCTCTGTAAAAACTCCAGCCTTGATTTCCTATCTCTGTAACATCTCGTCCCTTGCTTTCCTATCTCTGTAACATCTCAGACCTTGCTTTCCACTCTCTGAAACATCTCCAGCCTTGCTTTCCTGTCTCTGTTATATCGCTCGCCTTGCTTTCCTCTCTCACTCACATCTCCAGCCTTGCTTTCCTCTCTCTGTAACATCACCAGCCTTGCTTTCCTGTCACTGTAACATCTCCAGCCTTGCTTTCCTATCACTGTAACATCTCCAGCCTTGCGTTCCTCTCTCTGTAACATCTGCAGCCTTGCTTTCCACTCTCTGTAACATCTCCAGCCTTGATTTCCTATTACTGTAACAGCTCCAGCCTTGCTTTCCTCTCTCTGTAACATCTCCAGCCTTGCTTTTCACTCTCTGAAACATGTCAAGCCTTGCTTTCCTCTCTCTGTAACATCTCCAGCCTTGTTTTCCTATCTCAGTAACATCTCCAGCCTTGCGTTCCTCTCTCTGTAACATCTCCAGCCTTGCGTTCCTCTCTGTAACATCTCCAGCCTTGCTTTTCACTCTCTGAAACATGTCAAGCCTTGCTTTCCTCTCTCTCTAACATCTCCGGCTTTGCCTTTCACTCTCTGTAACAACTCCAGCCTTGATTTCCTATCTCTGTAACATCTCGTCCCTTGCTTTCCTATCTCTGTAACATCTCAGGCGTTGCTTTCCACTCTCTGAAACATCTCCTGCCTTGCTTTCCTGTGTCTGTTATATCGCTAGCCTTGCTTTCCTCTCTCACTCACATCTCCAGCCTTGCTTTCGTCTCTCTGTAACATCTGCAAACTTTCTTTCCTGTACTTGTAAAATCTCCAGCATTGTTTTCCTATCTCTGTAACATCTCCAGCCTTTTTTCCTCTCTTTGAACCATCTCCAGCCTTGCTTTCCTCTCTCTGTAACCTCTCCAGCTTTGCGTTCCTCTCTCTGTAACATCACCAGCCTTGCTTTGCTCTCCCTGTAACATCTCCAGCCTTGCTTTGCACTGTCTGTAACATCTCCAACATTGCTTTCCACTGTCTGTAACATCTCCAGCCTTGCTTTCCTATCTTTGTAACATCTGTAGCCTTGCTTTACCCACCCTGTAACATCTCCAGCGTTGCTTTCCTCTCTCTGTAACATCTGCAAACTTGCTTTCCTATCTCTGAAACATCTCCAGCCTTGCTTTCCACTCTCTGTAACATCTCTAGCCTTGCTTTGCCCTCCCTGTAACATTACCAGCTTGGCGTTCCTCTCTCTGTAACATATCCAGCCTTGCTTTCCACGATCTGAACCATCTGCAAACCTGCTTTCCCATCTCTGTAACATGTCCGACCTTGGTTTCCACTATCTGAAACCATCTGCAGTTTGCTTTCCTCTCTCGGTAACATCTCCAGCCTTGCTTTCCTCTCTCTGTAACATCTCCAGCCTTGCTTTCCACTCTCGACAACATCTCCAGCCTTGCTTTCCTATTACTGTAACATCTCAGGCTTTGCTTTCCTCTCTTTCTAACATCTCAAGAAATGCTTTCCTATCTCTGTTATATCGCTAGCCTTGCTTTCCTCTCGCACTCACATCTCCAGCCTTGCTTTCGTCTCTCTGTAACACCTGCAAACTTTCTTTCCTGTACTTGTAAAATCTCCAGCATTGCTTTCCTGTGTCTGTAACATCTCCAGCCTTTTTTCCTCTCTCTGTAACCTCTCCAGCTTTGCGTTCCTCTCTCTGTAACATCACCAGCCTTGCTTTGCTCTCCCTGTAACATCTCCAGCCTTGCTTTGCACTGTCTGTAACATCTCCAACATTGCTTTCCACTGTCTGTAACATCTCCAGCCTTGCTTTCCTATCTCTGTAACATCTGCAAACTTGCTTTGCTATCTCTGTAATATCTCCTGCCTTGCTTCCCACTCTCTGAAACATCTCCAGCCTTGCTTTGCACTATCTGTAACATCTCCAGCCTTGCATTCCTATCTCTGTAACATCTCTAGCCTTGCTTTGCCCTCCCTGTAACATCTCCCGCATTGCTTTCCTCTCTCAATATCATCTCCAGCCTTGCTTTCCTCTCTCTGTAACATCTCTAGCCTTGCCTTCCTCTCTCTGTAACATCTCTAGCCTTGCTTTCGGATCTCTGTAACATCTCCGGCCATGCTTTCCTCTCTCTGTTACATCTGCAAACTTGCTTTGCTATCTCTGTAACATCTCTGGCCTTCCTTTCCACAATCTGAACCATCTCCAGCCTTGCATTCCTATCTCTGTAACATCTCCAGCCTTGCTTCTCTATCTCTGTAACGTCTCTAGCCTTGCTCTCCACTGTCTGTAACATCTCCAGCTTTGCTTTCCTCTCTCAATAACATCTCCAGCCTTGCTTTCCTCCCTCTGTAACATCTTCAAACTTGCTTTCCTCTCCCTGTAACATCTCTAGCCTTGCATTCCTCTCTCTGTAACATCTCTAGCCTTGCTTTGCTCTTTCTGTTACATCTGTAAACTTGCTTTCCTATCTCTGTATCATCTCCGATCTTGCTTTCCTATCTCTGTATAATCTCCAGCCTTGCTTTCCTCTCTCTGTAACATCTCCGGCTTGGCGTTCCACTCTCTGTAACATCTCCTGCCTTGATTTCCTATCTCTGTAACATCCCGTCCCTTGCTTTCCTATGTCTGTAACAACTCAGGCCTGCTTTCCCGTCTCTGAAACATCTGCCTTGCTTTCCTATCTCTGTTATATCGCTAGCCTTGCTTTCGTCTCTCTTTGACATCTGCAAACTTGCTTTCCTATACCTGTAAATTGTCCAGCATTGCTTTCCTATCTCTGTAACATCTCCAGCCTTTTTTCCCCTCTCTGTAACATCTCTAGCCTTGCTTTCTGATCTCTGTAACATCTGCAGCCTTGCTTTCCACTCTCTGAAACATCTGCAGCCTTGCTTTCCACTCTCTGTAACATCTCCAGCCTTGCATTCCTATCTGTGTAACAACTCTAGCCTTGCTTTCCTATCTCTGTAACATCTCCAGCCTTGCTTTCCTCTTACTGTAACATCTGCCAACTTGCTTTCCTATCTCTGTAACATTTCCCGCATTGCGTTCCTCTCTCTGTAACATCTCCAGCGTTGCTTTCCTATCTCGGTAGCATCTCGACCTTTGCTTTCCTCTCTCAGTAACATCTGCAAACTTGCTTTCCTATCTCTGTAACATCTCAGGCCTTGCTTTCCACTGTCTGAAACATCTCCTGCCTTGCTTTCCTATCTGTGTTATATCACTAGCCTTGCTTTCCTCTCTCTGTAACATCTCCAGCCTTGCATTCCTATCTCTGAACCATCTACAGCCTTGCTTTCCTCTCTCTGTAACATCTCCAGCATTGCGTTCCTCTCTCTGTAACATCTTCAGCCTTGCTTTCCACTGTGTGAAACATCTCCAGCCTTGCTTTCCTCTCTCTGTAATATCTGCAAACTTGCTTTCCTATCTCTGTAACGTCTCCAGCCTTGCTCTCCACTGTCTGTAACATGTACAGCCTTGCTTTCCTCTCTCTGTAACATCTCCAGCCTTGCATTCCTCTCTTTGTTACGTCTGCAAACTTGCTTTGCTATATCTGTAACATCTCTGGCCTTGCTTTCCACTATCTGAACCATCTCCAGCTTTGCTTTCCTCCCTCTGTGACATCTGCAAACTTGCTTTCTTCTCTCTGTAATATCTCTAGCCTTGCTTTCCACCCTCTGTAACATCTCTAGCCTTGCTTTCCTATCTCTGTAACATCTCAGGCTTTGCGTTCCTCTCTCTGTGACATATCCAGCCTTGCTTTCCTCTCTCTGTTACATCTGCAAACTTGCTTTCCTTTCTCTGTAACAAATCCGACCTTGCTTTCCACTATCTGAACCATCTCCAGCCTTGCTTTCCTCTCTCTGTGACATCTGTAAAATTGCTTTCCTATCTCTGTAACATCTCCAGCCTTGCATTCCTATCACTGTAACGTCTCCAGCCTTGCTCTCCACTGTCTGCAACATCTCCATCCTTGCTTCCTCTCTCTATAACATTTCCAGACTTGCTTTCCACTCTCTGTAACATCTCCAGCCTTGATTTCCTCTCTCTGTAACATCTCGTCCCTTGCTTTCCTATCTCTGTAACATCTCCAGCCTTGCTTTCCACTCTCTGAAACATCTCCTGCCTTGCTTTCCTATCTCTGTTATATCGCTAGCCTTGCTTTCCTCTCTCTCTAACATCTCCAGCCTTGCTTTCGTCTCTCTGTAACATCTGCAAACTTGCTTTCCTATACCTGTAAAATCTCCAGAATTGCTTTCCTATCTCTGTAACATCTCCAGCCTTGCTTTCCTCTCTCTCTGTTAAATCGGCAAACTTGCTTTCCGATCTCTGTAACATCTCCGGCCATGCTTTCCTCTCTCTGTAATCTCTCCAGCTTTGCGTTCCTCTCTCTGTAACATCTCCAGCCTTGCTTTGCTCTCCCTGCAACATCTCCAGCATTGCTTTCCTCTCTCTGTAACATCTGCAAACGTGCTTTGCTATCTCTGTAACATCTCCAGCCTTGCTTTCCTCTCTCTGTAACATCTCCAGCTTTGCTTTCCTCTCTCAGTAACATCTGCAAACTTGCTATCCACTCTCTGTAACATCTCCAGCCTTGCTTTCTTCTCTCTGTAACATCTGCAAACTTGCTTTCAACTCTCTGCGACATCTGCAAACTTGCTTTACTATCTCAATAATATCTCCAGCCTTGCTTTCCTATCCCTGTAATATCTCCAGCCTTGCTTTCCACTCTCTGTAACATCTCTAGCCTTGCTTTGCTCTTTCTGTTACATCTGTAAACTTGCTTTCCTATCTCTGTATCATCTCCGATCTTGCTTTCCTATCTCTGTATAATCTCCAGCCTTGCTTTCCTCTCTCTGTAACATCTCCGGCTTGGCGTTCCACTCTCTGTAACATCTCCTGCCTTGATTTCCTATCTCTGTAACATCCCGTCCCTTGCTTTCCTATGTCTGTAACAACTCAGGCCTGCTTTCCCGTCTCTGAAACATCTGCCTTGCTTTCCTATCTCTGTTATATCGCTAGCCTTGCTTTCGTCTCTCTTTGACATCTGCAAACTTGCTTTCCTATACCTGTAAATTGTCCAGCATTGCTTTCCTATCTCTGTAACATCTCCAGCCTTTTTTCCCCTCTCTGTAACATCTCTAGCCTTGCTTTCTGATCTCTGTAACATCTGCAGCCTTGCTTTCCACTCTCTGAAACATCTGCAGCCTTGCTTTCCACTCTCTGTAACATCTCCAGCCTTGCATTCCTATCTGTGTAACAACTCTAGCCTTGCTTTCCTATCTCTGTAACATCTCCAGCCTTGCTTTCCTCTTACTGTAACATCTGCCAACTTGCTTTCCTATCTCTGTAACATTTCCCGCATTGCGTTCCTCTCTCTGTAACATCTCCAGCGTTGCTTTCCTATCTCGGTAGCATCTCGACCTTTGCTTTCCTCTCTCAGTAACATCTGCAAACTTGCTTTCCTATCTCTGTAACATCTCAGGCCTTGCTTTCCACTGTCTGAAACATCTCCTGCCTTGCTTTCCTATCTGTGTTATATCACTAGCCTTGCTTTCCTCTCTCTGTAACATCTCCAGCCTTGCATTCCTATCTCTGAACCATCTACAGCCTTGCTTTCCTCTCTCTGTAACATCTCCAGCATTGCGTTCCTCTCTCTGTAACATCTTCAGCCTTGCTTTCCACTGTGTGAAACATCTCCAGCCTTGCTTTCCTCTCTCTGTAATATCTGCAAACTTGCTTTCCTATCTCTGTAACGTCTCCAGCCTTGCTCTCCACTGTCTGTAACATGTACAGCCTTGCTTTCCTCTCTCTGTAACATCTCCAGCCTTGCATTCCTCTCTTTGTTACGTCTGCAAACTTGCTTTGCTATATCTGTAACATCTCTGGCCTTGCTTTCCACTATCTGAACCATCTCCAGCTTTGCTTTCCTCCCTCTGTGACATCTGCAAACTTGCTTTCTTCTCTCTGTAATATCTCTAGCCTTGCTTTCCACCCTCTGTAACATCTCTAGCCTTGCTTTCCTATCTCTGTAACATCTCAGGCTTTGCGTTCCTCTCTCTGTGACATATCCAGCCTTGCTTTCCTCTCTCTGTTACATCTGCAAACTTGCTTTCCTTTCTCTGTAACAAATCCGACCTTGCTTTCCACTATCTGAACCATCTCCAGCCTTGCTTTCCTCTCTCTGTGACATCTGTAAAATTGCTTTCCTATCTCTGTAACATCTCCAGCCTTGCATTCCTATCACTGTAACGTCTCCAGCCTTGCTCTCCACTGTCTGCAACATCTCCATCCTTGCTTCCTCTCTCTATAACATTTCCAGACTTGCTTTCCACTCTCTGTAACATCTCCAGCCTTGATTTCCTCTCTCTGTAACATCTCGTCCCTTGCTTTCCTATCTCTGTAACATCTCCAGCCTTGCTTTCCACTCTCTGAAACATCTCCTGCCTTGCTTTCCTATCTCTGTTATATCGCTAGCCTTGCTTTCCTCTCTCTCTAACATCTCCAGCCTTGCTTTCGTCTCTCTGTAACATCTGCAAACTTGCTTTCCTATACCTGTAAAATCTCCAGAATTGCTTTCCTATCTCTGTAACATCTCCAGCCTTGCTTTCCTCTCTCTCTGTTAAATCGGCAAACTTGCTTTCCGATCTCTGTAACATCTCCGGCCATGCTTTCCTCTCTCTGTAATCTCTCCAGCTTTGCGTTCCTCTCTCTGTAACATCTCCAGCCTTGCTTTGCTCTCCCTGCAACATCTCCAGCATTGCTTTCCTCTCTCTGTAACATCTGCAAACGTGCTTTGCTATCTCTGTAACATCTCCAGCCTTGCTTTCCTCTCTCTGTAACATCTCCAGCTTTGCTTTCCTCTCTCAGTAACATCTGCAAACTTGCTATCCACTCTCTGTAACATCTCCAGCCTTGCTTTCTTCTCTCTGTAACATCTGCAAACTTGCTTTCAACTCTCTGCGACATCTGCAAACTTGCTTTACTATCTCAATAATATCTCCAGCCTTGCTTTCCTATCCCTGTAATATCTCCAGCCTTGCTTTCCACTCTCTGTAACATCTGCAAACTTGCTTTACTATCTTTGTAACGTCTCCAGCCTTACTTTCCTATCTCTGTCACATCTCTTACCTTGCTTTCCTATTTCTGTAACAACTCCAGCATTGCTTTCCTATCTCTGTAACCTCTCAGGCCTTGCTTTCCACTCTCTGAAACAACTCCTGCCTTGCTTTCCTTTCTCTGTTATATCGCTAGCCTTGCTTTCCTCTCTCACTAACATCTCCAGGCTTGCTTTCATCTCTCTGTAACATCTGCAAACTTGATTTCCTTTTTCTGTAACATCTCTAGCATTGCTTTCCTATCTCTGTATAATTTCCAACATTGCTTTCCTATCTTTGTAACATATTCAGCCTAGCTTTTCTCTCTCTGTAACATATCCAGCTTTGCTCTCCTCTCTCTGTAACATTTGCAGCCTTGCTTTCCACTCTCTGTAACATCTCTAGCATTGCTTTTCTCTCTCAGTAACATCACTAGCCTTGCTTTCCTCTCTCAGTAACATCTGCAAACTTGCTTTCCTATCTCTGTAACATCTCCAGCTTTGCTTTCCTCTCTCTGTAACATCTCCGAACGTACCTTCCTATCTCTGTATCATCTCCAGCCTTGCTTTCCTCTCTGTGTTACATTGCAAACATGCTTTACTATTTCTGTAACATCGCCGGACTTGCTTTCCACTATTGAACCATCTCCAGCCTTGCTTTCCTCTCTCTGTAACATCTCCAGCGTTACGATCCTCTGCCTGTAACATCTGCAGCCTTGCTTTCCACTCTCTGAAACATCTCCAGCTTTGCGTTCCTCTCTCTGTAACATATCCAGCCTTTCGTTCCTCTCTCTGTTACAGCTGCAAACTTGCTTTCCTCTCTCTGTAACATCTCCGACCTTGCTTTCCACTATCTGAACCATCTCCAACTTTGCTTTCCTATCTCTGTAACATACCCGACCTTGCTTTCCACCATCTGAACCATGTCCAGCCTTGCTTTCCCCTCTCTTACATCTCCTGTCTTGCTTTCCTATCACTGTAACATCTCTAGCCTTGCTTAGCTCTCTCTGTAACATCTCCAGCCTTGCTTTCGTCTCTCTGTAACATCTCCAGCTTTGCGTTTCTCTCTCTAACATCTCCAGCCTTGCTTTCCTATCTCTGAAACATCTCCAGCCTTGCTTTCCTCTTACTGTAACAACTGCCAACTTGCTTTTCTATCTCTGTAACATCTCCAGCCTTGCTTCCCTCTCTCTGTTACATCTCCTGTCTTGCTTTCCTATCACTGTAACATCTCCAGCCTTGCTTTCCACTCTCGACAACATCTCCAGCTTTGCGTTCCTCTCTCTGTAACATCTGCAGCCTTGCTTTGCACTCTCTGTAACGTCTCCAGCCTTGCTTTGCACAGTCTGTAACATCTTCAGCCTTGCTTTCCTATCTCTGTAACATCTGCAAACTTGCTTTGCTATCTCTGGGACATCTCCAGCCTTGCTTTCCTCTTACTGTAACAACTGCAACCTTGCTTTCCTATCTCTGTAACATTTCCAGCCTTGTTATCCTCTCTCTTTAACATGTCCGGTCACGCTTTCCTCTCTCTGTAAAATCTCCAGCGTTGCTTTCCTATCTCGGTCGCATCTTGACCCTTGTTTCCTCTCTCCATAACATCTCCAAACTTGCTTTCCTCAATCCGTAACATCTCCAGCTTTGCGTTCCTCTCTCTAACATCTGCAGCCTTGCTTTCCTCTCGCTGTAACATCTCCAGCCTTCCTTTCCTATCTCTGTAACATCTCGATCCTTGCTTTCCTCTCTCTGTAACATCTGCAAAATTGCTTTCCTATATCTGTAACATCTCCAGATTTGCTTTCCTCTCTCTGTAATATCTCCAGCCTTGTTTTACTCTCTCTGTAACATCTGCAAACTTGCTTTCCGAAATCTTTAACAACTCCGAACCTTGCATTCCTGTCTCTGAACATCACTGGCTTTGCTTTCCTATTTCTGTAACATCTCCAGCTTTGCTTTCCACTCTCTGTAACATCTCCAGCCTTGCTTTCCACTCTGTGTAACATCTGAAAACTTGCTTTACTATCTCTGTATCAACTCGAGGCTTGCATTCCTCTCTCTGTAACGTGTTCAGCTTTGCGTTCCTCTTTCTGTAACATCGCCAGCCGTGCCTTCTGATCTCTGTAACATCTCAACCCTTGCTTTCCTCTCGCTGTAACATCTGCAAACTTGCTTTCCTATCTCTGTAACATCACCTGCCTTACCTTCCACTCTCTGTAACATTTTCAGCCTTGCTTTCCTCTCTCTGTAACATCTGCAAATTTGCTTTCCTATCTCTGTAACATCTCCAGCATTCCTTTCCTCTCTCTGTAACATCTCCAGCTTTGCGTTCCTCTCTCTATCACTGGTCTTGCTTTCCTATCTCTGTAACATCTCGACCCTTGCTGTCCTCTCTCTGTAACATCTCCAGCCTTGCTGTCCTCTCTCTGTAACATCTGCAAACTTGCTTTCCACTCTCTGTAGCATCTGCAAAATTGGTTTCCTATCTCTGTAACATCTCCAGCTTTGCTTTCCTCTCTCAGTAACATCTGCAAACTTGCTTTCCACTCTCTGTAACATCTCCAGACTTGCTTTCCTCTCTCAGTAACATCTGCAAACTTGCTATCCACTCTCTGTAACATCTCCAGCCTTGCTTTCTTTTCTCTGTAACATCTGCAAACTTGCTTTCCACTCTCTGCGACATCTGCAAACTTGCTTTACTATCTCAGTAATATCTCCAGCCTTGCTTTCCTATCCCTGTAATATCTCCAGCCTTGCTTTCCACTCTCTGTAACATCTGCAATCTTGCTTTACTATCTCTGTAACGTCTCCAGCCTTACTTTCCTATCTCTGTCACATCTCTCACCTTGCTTTCCTATTTCTGTAACAACTCCAGCATTGCTTTCCTACCTCTGTAACCTCTCAGGCCTTGCTTTCCACTCTCTGAAACAACTCCTGCCTTGCTTTCCTTTTTTCTGTTATATCGCTAGCCTTGCTTTCCTCTCTCTCTAACATTTCCAGGCTTGCTTTCATCTCTCTGTAACATCTGCAAACTTGCTTTCCTTTTTCTGTAACATCTCTAGCATTGCTTTCCTATCTCTGTATAATTTCCAACATTGCTTTCCTATCTTTGTAACATATCCAGCCTAGCTTTCCTCTCTCTGTAACATATCCAGCTTTGCTCTCCTCTCTCTGTAACATTTGCAGCCTTGCTTTCCTCTCTCAGTAACATCTGCAAACTTGTTATCCACTCTCTGTGACATCTGCAAACTTGCTTTCCTATCTCTGTAACATCTCCAGCTTTGCTTTCCTCTCTCTGTGACATCTGCAAACTTGCTTTCCTATCTCTGTAACATCTCCAGCTTTGCTTTCCTCTCTCTGTAACATCTGCAAACTTGCTTTCCTATAACGGCAACATGTCCGGCCTTGCTTTCCCCTCTCTGTAACATCTCCAGCTTTGCGTTCCCTTCTCTGAAACATCTCCAGCCTTGCTTTCCTATCTCTGTAACATCTCCAGCCTTGCCTTCCTATCTCTGTAACATCACCAGCGTTACTTTCCACTGTCTGCAACATCTTCTGCCTTGCTTTCCTCTCTCTGTAACATCTGCAAACTTGCTTTCCTATAACTGCAACATGTCCGACCTTGCACTCCTATCTCTGTAACATCTCCGGCCTTGCTTTCCCCTCTCTGTAACATCTCTACCCTTGCTTTCCTAACTCTGTAACAACTCAGGCCTTGCTTACCACTCTCTGAAACATCTCCTGCCTTGCTTTCCTATCTCTGTTGTATCACAAGCCTTGCTTTCCTCTCTCTCTAACATCTCCAGCCTTGCTTTCGTCTCTCTGTAACATCTGCAAACTTGCTTTCCTATATCTGTAACATCTCCAGCATTGCTTTCCTCTCTCTGTAATATCTCCAGCCTTGATTTCCTCTTTCTGTAACATCTGCAAACTTGCTTTTCTGTCTCTGTAACATCTCCATCCTTGATTCCTTCTCTCCGTAACATCTCCAGCGTTGCTTTCCTCTCTCTGTAACATCTCCTAACTTGTTTTATTATCTCTGTAACATCTCCAGCCTTGCTTTCCAACCTCTGTAACATCTCCGGCCTTGCTTTGCTATCTCTGCAACATTACCAGGATGCTTTCCTATCTCTGTAACGTCTCCAGCTTTACTTTCCTGTCACTCTAACATCTCCAGTCTTACTTTCCTATTTCTGTAATGTCACCAGCCTTACTTTCCTATCTCTGTCACATCTCTAACCTGGCTTTCCTATCTCTGTAGCATCTTCGGCCTTGCTTTCCTCTCTCCGTAATATCTCCAGCCTTGCTTTGCTGTATCTTTAACATCTCCAGCCTGGCATTCCTAATCTCTGTAACCTCTCCAGACTTGCTTTCCTTCTTTGTAACATTACCAGAATGCTTTCCTATCTCTGTAACATCTCCAGCCTTGCATTTCTGTCTCTGTAATATCTCCAGCCTTGCTTTCTATCTCTGTACCAACTCCAGACTAGTTTTCCTACCACTGTAACATCACCAGCCTTCCTTTCCTCTCTCTCTGTAACATCTCCGGGCTTGCTTTCTTCTCTCTGTAAGGACTCCAGTCTTAATTTCCTATCCCTGTAACATCTCTGACCTTACTTTCCTATCTCTGTATCATCTCCAGCCTTGCTTTCCACTCTCTGTAACATCTCCAGCCTTGCTTTCCTATCTCTGCAACATCTCCAGCCTGGCATTCCTATCTCTGTCACCTCTCCAGGCTTGCTTTCCGATCGCTGTGACATCTCCTGACTTGCTTTCCTCTCTCTGTAACATCTCCAGCCTTTCTTTCCTGTCTATGTAATATCAGAGGAGAAATTGAGGACTGCAGATGCTGGAGATCAGAGCTGAAAAGTGTTGCTGGAATAGCGCAGCAGGTCATGCAGCATCCAAGGAGCAGGAGAATCGAAATTTCGGGCATAAGCCCTTCTTCAGGAATGAGGAGGGTGTGCCAAGCAGGCTAAGATAAAAGGTAGGGAGGAGGGACACGGGGGTAGGGCGTTGGGAAAGCGATAGTTTGAAGGAGGTTAAGGTGAGGGTGATAGGCCGGAGAGGGGGTGGGGGCGGAGATGTCGGGAAGAAGATTGCAGGTCAACATGGCGGCGCTGAGTCCGAGGGTTGGGACTGAGATAAGGTGCGGGAGGGGAATTATGGATGCTGGAGAAATCTGCATTCATCCCTTGTGGTTGGAAGATTCCTAGGTGGAAGATGACGTGCTCTTCCTCCAGGCGTCGTGTTGCCATGGTCTGGTGATGGATCAGGCCATGGACCTGCATGTCCTTGGCGGAGTGGGAGGGGAAGTTAAAGTGTTCAGCCACGGGAGAGTTGGGTTGGTTGGTGCGGGTGTCCCAGAGGTGTTCCCTGAAATGTTCCACAAGTAGGCGACCTGTCTCCCAATGTATATGAAGCCACATCGGGTGCAGCGGATGCAGTAAATGATGCGTGTGGAGGTGCAGGGGAATTTGTGATGGATATGGAAGGATCCCTTGGGGCCTTGGAGGGAAGTGAGGGGGGAGGTGTGGGCGCAAGTTTTGTATTTCTTGTGGTTGCAGGGGTAGGTGCTGGGAGTCGAGGTTGGATTGGTTGTGGGGTGTGGACCTGATGAGGGAGTTGCGGAGGGAGTGGTCTTTCTGGAACGCTGATAGGGGAGGGGAGGGAAAGGAAATATATCCTTGGTGGTGGGGTCTGTTTGGAGGTGGCGGAAATGACGATGTCTGATACGATGTATGTGGAAGTTGGTGGGGTGGTAGGTGAGGAACAGTGGGGTTCTGTGCTGGTGGCGATTGGAGGTGCGGGGCTCAAGGGCAGAGGAGCGGGAAGTAGAGGAGATGTGGTGGAGAGCATCATCAATCTCGTCTGAGGGGAAATTGCGGTCTTTGAAGAAGGAGGCCATCTGGCTTGTTCAGTATTGGAACTGGTCCTCCTGGGAGCAGATGCGGGGGAGGCAAAGGAATTGGGAATATAGGATGGCATTTTTTACAGGGGGCATGGTGGGAGGAGGTGCAATCTCGGTAGCTGTGGGAGTCAGTTGGTTTATAGTAAATGTCTGTGTTGAGTCAGTCACGCGAGATAGAAATGGAGAGGTCTTTTTAACATCTGCAAACTTGCTTTCCACTCTCTGCAACATCTCCAGCCTTGCTTTCCTCTCTCTGTAACATCTCCGGCCTTGCTTTCCTCTCTCTGTAACATCTCCAGCCTTGCTTTCCTCTCTCTGTAACATCTCCAGCCTTGCTTTCCTCTCTCTGTAACATATCAGCCGTGCTTTTCTATCTCATTAACATCTCCAGCCTTGCTTTCCTCTGTTGTGGTTCTGTTCGCCGAGCTGGGAATTTGTCTTGCAAACGTTTCGTCCCTGTCTAGGTGACATCCTCAGTGCTTGGGAGCCTCCTGTGAAGCGCTTCTGTGCTGTTTCTTCCGGCATTTATAGTGGCCTGTCTCTGCCGCTTCCGGTTGTCAGTTCCAGCTGTCGCTGTAGTGGCCGGTATATTGGGTCCAGGTCAATGTGTTTGTTGATAGAGTCTGTGGATGAGTGCCATGCCTCTAGGAATTCCCTGGCTGTTCTCTGTTTGGCTTGCCCTATAATGGTAGTGTTGTCCCAGTCGAATTCATGTTGCTTGTCGTCTGTGTGTGTGGCTAAGGATAGCTGGTCGTGTCATTTCGTGGCTAGTTGGTGTTCGTGTATACGGATCGTTAACTGTTTTCCTGTTTGTCCGATGTAGTGTTTTGTGCAGTCCTTGCCTAAGGGAGAGACAACGGAACGAGGACATGCCGCAGCCCAAAGTACGAGCCACACTACCATACATCAGTAGCATTTCTGAACTGACAGCCAGACTACTGCGACCACTAGGACTCATAACAGCACACAAACCAACAGCCACGCTCAGACAACAACTCACCAGAACAAAGGACCCGATACCCAACATGAGCAAAACTAATGTAGTGTACAAAATCCCATGCAAGGACTGCACAAAACACTACATCGGACAAACAGGAAGACAGTTAACGATCCGTATACACGAACACCAACTAGCCACGAAATGACACGACCAGCTATCCTTAGTAGCCACACACACAGACGACAAGCAACATGAATTCTACTGGGACAACACTTCCATTATAGGTCAAGCCAAACAGAGAACAGCCAGGGAACTCCTAGAGACATGACACTCATCCACAGACTCTATCAACAAACACATCGACCTGGACCCAATATACCGGCCACTACAGCAGACAGCTGGAACTGACATCCGGAAGCGGCAGAGACAGGCCACTATAAATGCCGGAGGAAACAGCACAGAAGCGCTTCACAGGAGGCTCCCAAGCACTGAGCATGTCACCTAGACAGGGGACGAAATGTTTGCAAGACAAATTCCCAGCTCGGCGAACAGAACCACAACAATGAGCACCCGAGCTACAAATCTTCTCCCAAACCTTGCTTTCCTCTCCAGCCTTGCTTTCCTATCTCTCTAACATTACCACAATGCTTTCGTATCTCCAGCCTTACATTCTTGTCTCAGTAATATCTCCAGCTTTGCTTTTCTATCTCTGCAACGTCTCCAGACTTGCTTTCCCCTCTCTGTAACATCTCCAGCCTTGCTTTCCTATCTCTGTAACATCTCCAGCCTTGCATTCCCCTCTCTGTAACATCTCCAGCCTTGCATTCCCCTCTCTGCAACATCTCCAGCCTTGCTTTCCTCTCTCTGTAAGACCTCCGACCTGGATTTCCTATCTCTGTGACATCTCCAGACTTGCATTCACCTCTTTGTATCATCTCCAGCCTTTTCTATGAAGTTCTCATATCTCGGATGATCGGGAGTGCATCCAGCACCAGCTCCTGAACGCAGTCTCCCAGGAGCTGCAGCTGGCTGCACTTCCCACACACGTGCACTCATAAAAAAATTGAAATCTCCCTTAACTCCCACATCCTGTAGGAAGAACATGCGACTGCCCTAACTGCCATCTCGACTGCTGTAAGACTAGAGTTAAAAGGAGTTTACCTGAACTTATCGGCACCTTTTGCTGAGCTGCTGCTTACCGAAACCGCTTGAATCAAAGGACGACGACCTACTCTGCTCCTGGTAGCATATCTGTGGACCACTCCACATTTAGTTTTGGCGAGGGAAGGAGGGAGTCACTACAATGATGGGGTCTTAAGCACTCCTTCACACCACAGACATAATGCCCTTTTCTTCAGTGCAGGTCACTGGTTGACCTTGGAAGGTGCCTTACTGAGGTCTTCCTTCTGGTCGTGCTGACTGCACTGAAGCAGATACTTCCCCTGAGATCCAATCCACGCTGATGCAGTCCTCTGGTATTTTCTGTCTAATAGCACTGCATTTATGAATACCTTGAATCTCTTGATTCCATTCCAAACTGTGTCTCACTCCCCAGGGAGAGAGGTTGAAATTCTACTCAATACGGCTATTGGAAAAAAAGCTTACCATTGGTCATATGAGTGGCAGTATACCGATCCAGTCACTGATTCTGCTTATCCTTTTAATTAGCGTATATTTATTCTGATAACCCTCCATTCCACTTTCCTGCATTTTCCCCATAACTCTTGTTTAAAAATCTGTCCTTCTCAGCCTTGAAGATATTCAGTGATCCAGCTTCAACAGCCTGCATAATTTTCTACAGTTGTTTCGGTCCCACTGATGTGAGACTTGGTGGTCTTTAAACCCATGATTTTTTTTTCTAACACTGTGGAAGTTGAACCTACATTAAATGATGTCCTATTCGATCACACCACCTCTGTGGCCAGATGCAAAATCAAAAACGCAAAGTTTAGGAGCCTGCAACCTCTTCCCTCATCTTCCATATCAGCCTAGGGTACAGTTCATCCGGATCTCGGGATTTGCCCACTTTCTATCCGCCATAAACTTCCAATTCTTCTCTGCTTATGTGTCAATTTGCTCAAAGCACTCTATTAGGGACTGACAGTGAATCCAGGAACTGCTTCTCCAAAGTGAAGACCGATATGTAATACGTATTTAACTTGTTCTCTGGCTCTGTGCACAGACTGCTTCTTCGGGCCCTAATACTCCTTATTGTTTCTCATGTTAACCTTTTGCCCTTAATAAACCGATTAAATGTCTTTGGATTATTGGACCTATTGCCTGCAAATGCTTTTGTTAACCCCCTTTTTGTTCTTCTACCAACTTTCTTGGGTTTAGCCCGACACGTTCACTGCTCTTCTGGCACCCATTTTGGATCGGCTTCGTATTGTTATAAGAAGTTCTCTGGAATAAATGTAAAGACATGTTTCCCCTCTTAAAAAACATTCACTGCCCTAATGAATTTTTGGAATTGAAATGCCTAAATACAATGATCCTATTATTACACAACTCAATGCATTGTTTACATGTCTGCTCCTGTACACATGTGGTAGGGGCAGCAGTATATCTCTGTGACAGTCTTGAGGGCTGAATTGAGGAACAACGAATGGCGTAGGGGTAGCAGTCGGGCATTTGTCTGCACCATTCAGAATGGTCATGGCTGATATAAGTGTGTCTGTCTATCCGTCTCCTGTCTGTCCCCAATAAACATTGACTGTCCTGTCCAGCAAAGATCATTCAAGCTCAGAGTTATGCACTTAATGGTAAGGTCATCGGGTGTGTTGCTGAACAAAGAGACCTTGGAGTGCAGCTACATAACTCTTTGAAAGTGGAGTCGCAGGTAGATAGGATAGTGAAGAAGGCATTTGGTATGCTTTCCTTTATTGGTCAGAGTATTGAGTCCTGGAATAGGGAGGTAATGTTGCTGCTGGACAGGACATTGGTAAGGCAACTGTTGGAATATTGCTTGCAATTCTAGTCTCCTAACTATTGGAAAGATGTTGTGAAGCTTGAAAGGTTCAGAAATGATTTAAAAGGGTTGGAGGATTTGAGATATATAACAGGCTGGGGCTGTTTTCCCTGGAGAGCCAGAGGCTGAGGGGTGACTTTATGGAGGTTTACAAAGTTGTGAGGAGCATGGATAGGATAAATAGACAAGGTATTTTCCCTGGGGTCAGGAAGTCCTGAACTAGAGGGCATAGGTTTAGGGTGAGAGGGGAAAGATATAAAAGAGAACTAAGGGGCAACGTTTTCACGCAGAGGGTGGTATATATATGAACTGAGCTGCCAGAGGATGTGGTGGAGGTTGGTACAATTGCAACATTTAAGAGGCATCTGGATGGGTATAAGAATAGGAAGGGTTTGGAGGGATATGGGCCGGGTGCTGACAGGTGGGACTAGATTGGGTTGGGATATCTGGTTGGCAAGGACGGGTCGGACCGAAAGGTCTGCTTCCATGCTGAATATCGCTGTGACTCTACGAATCAATAAAAGAGTCTTCACTGCTCCCTGAGGATAAGTACACCACAGGTAGCACAACACTAAAGTGAAAGGGACGTCCTTATTTCTTTGTGAGACCTGTTATTTTAAAACTGAACATCAAATCACCACCTCTTTTCAGAAATAAAGAAAGAGTAATTAGGAATAAACGTAAACCATTCCAGACTCCAAACCTGTCCCACATTGCCACTGACCCTTTCGAATTGAATATATATCAAACCCAGCCTCTGTCGCTGTCTCAGGAAGAGAATACCTGATAGCATAACACCACATGAGCATGAAAAATGTAGCAGAATGAGGCCATTCGGCCCATCGAGTCTGATAGGACATTCAATCATTTCTTATATGTTCCTCAACGTCATTCTCCTGCCTTCCCCTGAGAATCCTTGATCGCCTTATAAATCAAAAACTTATCTATTTGTTTCTTAATGACACTCGTGTCTGCGTGTGTGTGATTGTGTGTGTGTGTCCCCATCTGCTTGTCACCTGTCTGTGCGTCTATGTCTGTCTTTCTGTGTATCAGCCTGTGCGTTGTATCTGTGTTTGTGTCTATTTGTGTGTGACTCTATATGTCTGTGTGTGTTTCTACGTGTCAGTCTGCCTATCCTCTTGTATGTATTGTGTTTGTTCGTATGTTGGGGTGTTTAACAATAATTCTGTGTATTTCAGTGTCAGCATCTGCATTTTTTATTGGGGGGGGATAAGAAAGGAATGTCGTTGGAACTGCCAGTGGGTTTAAAGTGAGAATTGTCTTTCACTGAGCACTGCTCCTTAATCGGTCAGTGGGATATGGATGTTTCAGAAACTCCACGTGAGTTATCCCAGTCCACTCCATCTTGTACTATGGCGGGGTTAGGCGGGTGAGGGAATGGATATTGGGAACTCCACCACCCGGCTTGGCCATTTCTGTCCGATTCCAGACTTTTTCTCTTGGAATGGGAGAAAGGGAGGGAGGAAGTGAGGGCAGGAGTGGGTGGGCCTGCAATTAGCGCTGGTGTAGGTGGGGCTGGGGGGAGTTTTGAGGTGTCCAGATGAGTTAGTATAAAGTTTTGAATCCATATAGTATTATTTGTATTATTCGTGTGAGGTATATTGCGTAGGTGACAGAGAAAGTGTGAGAAGGAAGTTGCTGAATTCAATAGTGAGTGTGGTAGTGCCTGAGCCTTATTTGGAAATAGAGCATGAGGATTGTCTGGGGCTCGGTGCTATACAGATACACAGTAAGTTTGAGGGAGCAGAGAGAATACAGTGACCTTTATCCTGACAGGGTGGGAAGGTTATTGATGCTTGTCCTGTATTTTTTCAGATCATCTCAGTGTCGAGGTGAGCCTCCCTGAATGTCTTGTCCAAGTCTCTCATTAATAATGACACTGAGCTGTCCCTCAGATTCCACAGAATCAGTTTAGCTAGAGCTTAAAAATAGCAAGGAGAAGCAAATATTGGTGTGTTATATATCGAAACCAAAACCGTTGCAGGAAATCTGAACATCATATGTTCTGGAAATTAGATATGTAAGTATCATGGATACTGCAGTTTTGTTGGTTAGTCTCCAGATGCGTCTAAACTGCATTAACGAAGTGACTGCTCCCGCTGTGAAAAATAAATTCTGTAAGTGTATATGAGGTGGGTTGAAGATTATGTTGTGAAGCAAACTAGAGAGCAGGTTATTTTGTATTTGGTGTTGTGTGACCAGAAGATGAATTAATAACCTTGCTCTGAAACAGTTTTTAAGGAATAGTGACATTAATAAGGTGCATTTTACACGGTGTCTGCATTCTACAT
Source organism: Chiloscyllium punctatum (assembly GCF_047496795.1). Taxonomy (NCBI): domain Eukaryota; kingdom Metazoa; phylum Chordata; class Chondrichthyes; order Orectolobiformes; family Hemiscylliidae; genus Chiloscyllium; species Chiloscyllium punctatum. Next base: position 19,024,534 of record NC_092772.1, read on the forward strand.
AGAATGCTTGAACATTCTGGTCAAACGTCATGGTAGCCTGGAGGGTCACTCTCACTCCAGTCAATTGGGAAAGTACAATATAACATTCAGTGGGACACAAGCAATGGTTGTTAGAGTCATAGAGTCCGACAGCACGGAGATAGGCCCTTCGGCCCAAACTGGTCCATTCCGACCAAAATGTCCATCCACGCTAACCCCATTTCCCTGCCATTGTCCTGTATTTTTCTAATCCTTTCCTGTCCGTGTATTTGTCCAAAAGCCTTTTAAATGTCGCAAATGTTCCCTCCTCAACCTCTTCCGCTGGCACATCATTCCATATGCGTATCACCCCTGTGTGAAAAGCAGTTGGTCCTCAGGTTCCCTTTTATTGTTCCCCTCTGACCTTAAACTGATGCCCTCTTGTCCGTGATTGTCTAACCCTGAGAAAAAAAATTGAGTGCATTCACTGTGTCCATCCCTCCCATGATCTTATTCACTTCTATCAGATCCCCCCTCAGCCTCATACATCTAAAATAAAAAAGTCCTAGCTTGTCCAACCTCTCCCAATAAGTCAGACCATTGAGTCATTTGCAGCATTCTTATAAATTTCTTCTGCACTCTTCCCAGTTTAATACCATACTTCCCATAGCAAAGTGAACACAACTGAACATAACGCTCCCAGTATGGTCTCACCAGCATCCTGTATAATTGCAACGTAACTCCCTAATTTACATACTTACTGATATACACTGATGAAGGCCAGTGTGCCAAAAGCTTTCTTCACTGCCCTGTCTGCCTTTGAATGAACTTTCAGAGAACCATGCAACTGAATTCCAAGGTCCCTCTGTTCCACTACAGCCCCTAGGACAGAACCATTCACCAGGAAACTCCAACCTTGATTTGACTTTCTAAAATGCAAGAACTTACACTGATCTATATTAATATCCATTTGCCATTTCTCAGCCCACTTCTCCAGCTGATCAAGATACTGCTGTATTTTCTGAAATTTCTGATAACCTTGCTCACTCTCCATGAAGCTGCTTATTTTCGTGTCATCTTCAAACTTACAAATCATGCCTGTACATTCTCATCTAAATTATAGATATATGTAAAATGCAGTGGTCGCAGCACCAACCCGTGAGGCATTCCACTCGTCACAGGCCTCCCGGCTGACAAGCATCCTACCACTATTACCCTCTGCTTCCTACCATCAAGACAATTTTGTATCTAATTTGGCAGCTCCTCCTAAATTTCATGCAATCTAACCGTCCAGAGCAGCATACCATATGGAACCTTATTGAAGGCCTTACTGGAATTCATATAGACTACGTATACCACTCTGTCTTCCTCAACGTTGCTAGTCACATCATCAAAGAATTCGAACAAATTTGTGAGCCATGATCTCCCATGCACAATGCCGTGCTGAGTTTGATGATGGACGTTTGCCTGAAACATTGAATTTCCTGTTCCTCGAATGTTGCTTGACCTGCTGTGCTTTTCGAGCACTACTCTAATCTTACTCCTAATCGCACCCTGTTTTTCCAAATGCATGTATATCTTATCTCTCAGAACCTTTTCCAGTAAGATACCTACTACAGATTTTAGGTTTCCTGGTCTATAGTTCTCAGGTTTTTCTTTGTAACCCTTCTTGAGTAGAGGGCACAGCTTTCGCTACCTTCCAGTGCTCCGGGACCTCACCCGTTGATCAGAGATGATGCAAAACTATCAGCCAGGGCTCCCGCAATTCCTTCTCTGTCCTCCCGCAGTGTTCCTGAATATATCTAGCCAGACCAGGAGATTAATAGAAATACAAAGTCTGAAAAATACGTCTATTTATTTCAGGTACAAACACTAAAGAAAGGGAAAGTGACACAATAATGTTTAACATAACAAATTCGAAAATGTATTAATCTTAGGATGTGGCTTCAGAAGAATTTCAGTCATTGTGGAAACCTGAGAATTTTCAGAAATTCACGATTCAGAAACGAGGGCCTTGAAACTGATAAGGAAATCAGAAAGAGACCATGAATGCCCAACAAACAGGAACAAAAACACTGCATAAATCTACAATCTGTGTTTCAAAGGAAACAAAATAAAAGTAAGGTCAAATATGGAAATTTGTAATCAAGAGAGGAGAGTTTATTGTGAAGAACAGGGAAATCGCCAAGAAAATAATCAGTTACTATGCACCTGACTTCATGGAGGAAGATCCACAAATCACCCAGTAATACCCAGTGATATTGTGGGGCTTGTGCAACTAAAGACATAAAGTCAATTTATATCAGTAACAAGGTAATATTTGAAAGTGTAACTGGATTGAGCATTGCTAAGTCTGACAAGCCCGATGTACTTCATATTAAAATGTCAGGCATAAATCAGTAATAGAAGTATTAAATACATTGTCGAGACTGTTTTATTTTCCTGTGCATTCTGCAGAGACCGGAATCCATTGTGGATAAATGGAAGTTAGTAATCCACGATAGATTAATGGAAAGGATCCAAGCATCTATAAAGGGAAGAAGACATAGTTTGGAGAACTGCCGACCAATTAACTTCACATCTGCAGGGAAACTATTGGAATCTATGAAACAGCATGTGATTTTGGATATTCAGGAATTAACAGCAACAATGGAGAGAATCCGTATGTCTTTCTCACAGATGTCTAACTAGATGTGCTGTTGGTTGTTAGACCCCATCTACCACCACCTGAGAAAAGCAACAGCAAGTGACTTCACCACAGGAAATAACATCACCACAGGAATTGACATCAACAACCCAAAGAAACCCAAACATGCAAATAGAAAGCAGGAAATTTTAGCATTATTCGCGTGAGGTCCACTGAAGATGTAAGGTAATGAAACGTCTGCAAATGAACCTTCCAAACCTGCATCCATTGTGTACAGTGTTGGTGACCCAATCTGAGAAAGAAAGAATATACTGACCACAAAATAAGTGCAAAGGACATTCTCCAGATTAATGCCACAGATGGCGAGGTTGTCTGATGAGGAAACTCAACCTATGTTCTCCAGAGTTTCAAAGAATGAGAGATGGGTCACAGTGAAATTTAGAAAATTCACAAAACATATGAAAGTTCGGAAATTAACAGAAAGCTTCTCTGGCTGTCTAACCCACATTCAGGGCAAATAATGACAAGATAAAGGATTTGCCACATAAGACCGTAATAATGAGGAAATTCATCATTCGGTGAGAACTGCCTAAAACAGGAGCATAGAAACCTGCTGCCAGGGTAAGATTAGGGAGGATCCCCAGATATTCTGCAAGTGCGTCAAGCAGGAAAGAATAACAAGGGAAAAGGTGGAGTCATTGGTGACTTGCCAAGTTGCATCCAAACCAACTTAGTGCAAGGAGACAGAGGGTAGTGGTTGAAGGCTGTTAGTGTGACTGGAGAACAGTATTTAATGGTGTATCACAGGGATCAGTGCAGTGTCCCTTATTATTTGTGATTCGGAGGTGCTTGTGTTGGACTGGGGTGCACAAACCTAAACATCACATAATATCAGGTTATAGTCCAGCAGGATTATTCAGAGGCACGTACTTTGAGAGTGCATAACACCTGATGAAAAAGCAGCCCTTCGAAGCTAGTGCCTTCGAATAAACCTGTTGGACTATAACCTGGTGTTGTGTGAACTATAACATTCTTATGTGTGGTACCCATAAATGATGCAACTTTGAATACTGACGCTGTTGGCGGGAGTATGACAACTAAGTTTGTGTTTGATACAAAGATTGGCCGGGTGGTTGGCAGTGAGGAGAAAGGCCTTATGTTACAGGAAGATACAGATGGAATGGTCAGATGGATAGATCAATAGCAGATGGAATGTAACCCTGATAAATATGAGATGATACACTTTAGAAGAAAGAACAAGACAGGGGAGTACTCAATGAATGGCAGCACAGGGGGATGCTTAGAGGGTGCTTCTCCACACATCCCTGAATGTGACTAAACAGGTTAATACACAATTTGAGAAAGCATCTGGAACATAAACATAACCTTTATTCATCAGGGCATAGATTATATGAGCTATGCGGAACTTTGGTTTGGCCAAGATGGAATACTGTATGTAGTTCTGGGAACCACACTTCGGGAAGGATCTGATTGTAGTGGAGGGGGCTGAGAGGAGATTCACCAGGATGTTCCCAGGGATAGAGCATATCAGCAATGGAGAGAGGCTGGATCAGCTTGGGTTATTTAGTTTGGAGGAGAAAAGGCTGAGTGGGCCGTGATTTGGAAGGATAGTATTCCAAGGGACATGGATAGACAGCAGCTGTTCTTTTCAGTCAAAGGACCAAGAACAATGCAACACATTTTAAAGTGATGTGTTTGAGATTTGGAGAGGAATTGAGGATTGTTTTTCACCCAGAGGATGTTGCGGTCAGGAATGCCCTTCTTGAGAGAGGAGTTGTAATGGTAACTTCACAACCATAAGTAAATACACGGCTGTGCAGTTGAACTGCCATAAGGTTCACGGCTACGGGTCTTGTGTCGGAAAGTGGGGCTAATGTAGACGGTGCTGTATTTCTGATGGTACAAAGTCTGTGCTTCTGTGTTTGCATGTCTGTGGAAGGTCAATCATTCAGTAGCTTAAGATAGGAATTGATGGGCTTCTGAAGAGTATATTAACAAGGATTTTAAGATTGAACTTGTAGTATCTTCTGAAAATATGTCAGTGGCAAAATTAAGGGAAAAAAGGTGCAGCTTTCTTACAGTCTGATACCAGAGAATTGAGGACAGGGAAAAGGCAGAACTATGGAGCAAATACGTCAGTTATGTCTTCACAGAAGGAGAAAAAAAACAAAAAAGAAAACTTCCCAACAATCCTAGTGAACATTAGTCTGTTGAAAAAAAGGGAATAGAATGAAATTAGCAACCAAACAGTTTTAGAGGAAGTATTGGAACTGAAAGTAATGAGCACAGACAAAGCCAACAGAGATTTATCAAATGGGAATCATATTTGAGAAGGTGACTTTTAGCATAATTATGAAAAAGCAATCAATACAGTACGATTCAATTTTCAGGAAGATTTTTGATAAAGCTCCAAGCCTATTATGAAAATTAAAATCCTATGGGACTGGGACTAATATGGTTTTAGAATGGGAGAGCTGGCAGGAAGCAGTGAGCAGAAATAAACAAGTTTTGTTTCGAGTGGAACCCTTGGTGGATATAACAGGCCTGGGGCTTGGGCCCCAGCTATTCCAAATACATGTCATATATTTGGTTGAGGAAATCAAATACAATATTTCCAAGTCTGCTGATGGCACTAAACAATATCGGATTGTGAGTGGGTGAGCAGGATGTCCAAAAAACTGCAAGGTGATTGAGATAAGTGGAGTGTCTGGACAAATACGTGGCAGATGAAGAACAATGGGGGGAGCGGGGGATATGTGATGTTGTGACTTTTGATGGGAATAACAGAACGGGAGCTTATCATTTGGAAAGGGATTTTTTGAAAAACATTGACCTATAAAGGAACTTAAGCTGCATTTTTGTATCCTTCTGTGCAGCCATCCGAGTTCAGTGCAGGGCAGTGAGATCTGAAACAAGAAGTCAATACTGGGAATGGCAATGGCACGCTGACGAGTATACACAGACCCAACAGGTGGGGAGCTGTAACATTGAAAAGGATCTGGATCTCCCTGTACACCAGTCACTGAAAGCAATATTGCAGGAACAGAAAGCTGGTAGGCAGATAAATCGTGTATTCACCTTCATTTCAGGGGGATTTGAATACAGGAGTAAGGATATTTTACTGTAGCTGTACAGGGCCTTGGTGAGATCTCATTTCAAACATTGTGCAGTATTGTGTGCAGTTTTGGTCTCCTTGCCTTATAAAGGACAAACCTGACATTGAGGGAGAGCAGCGAAGGAGACCAGACTGATCTCTGGAATGACGGGGTTGTTGTGGGTGAAGGGTCTGGTGCAGCTGGGCCTGTATTCCAAGGGGTTTAGGAAAATGAGTGGGCATCTCTATGAAATACATAAAATTCTGTCAGGACCAGTCAGATTGGAAGCAGGGATGATGATTTCCCTCGGTGGGACATCAAAAACAAAGGGCTACAATATTAGATACAGACAAGCCACTCTGCATTGAGATGAGAATAAATGTCTCTACTCAGAGACTGGTGAACCTGGGGAATAGTCTCCCAGATTAGGCTGTGGAAACCAAGGCACTGAATATAAAAATGGATTTCTATACAGTAAAGGAGAGAGCAGGGTATGGTATGAAGATAGAGGATCAGATATTTTTATAGGTTGTTCTCCAATATCACAGTAGCTGTATACCTGTGCAATACTATATTACAGAAAATTGTGCAGTATTAATAATGGGGCCAATGGGAAAAAACCGGGTAAGGGGCGAACCGCAAAATATCAGTAAAAACCAAAAATTAAAGTTAGTCTAAGTAAACCTTTAAATCATACATTTTAATGCAATAGTGCTCTTAATGTAACACTTTCACACTATAGTCACTGACTACAGCCCTGTACCTTTCTCCAAGCTATTCACCAGAAAGCATTCAGGGCTGACTGACCACGTGATGCTGATGCGGTATCCCAGTTCTCCCCAAGATTCTCCTCCGGTTTGAAATAAAGATCTTTCTAAATGGATACTGTAATTCCCCGTTTCAGGCTCAGTTTCAAGGCTTCCAGAGCGGATTACATTCCTGTTTTAGCTGGACACATTGATTGTGCATTTTGCAGACAGAGGATCCGGAGGCTGGGTTTTATTGTTCAGCTGGTGCCAGGCAAGGAACCGTGTCACAGTGAACGGAAGTTCACTTTATAGAAAAAGGTGCGAAATTCATGAATCGCATTGTAGTGAAATTGTATTTAATAAACACGTGCTATCAGAGAACTGTCTGTATATTGAATCGATGAGCAAAATTGATGGACCGAAGGGACTACAGCTGTTCTTATTTTATACTTCACAAAGTTTACACATATTAATAGATATGAACACTGTGTCGGGAAAACTCCATTGAGATTTTCTCCATGAACTAGAATGGGGAGGCTCAATGTGTCGAATGGCCTACTCCTTTCCCGGTGTTTCTGTGCAGTCTGTGGGAAAGCTCTGTAAATGCTATCACAAGCTCTTAGATGAGAGGTCTCTGCAGGGTCAACAGGTCTGTGTTTCCCGTTCCCTTTTCCGGTATGAAGGCTGGGGCCGGGTATTCTGTCCGGTTTTATCCTTTAAGACCTCAGAGAAGTTTGATACAATAGAGTGTCTTGCTTGACCGTTTCATAGACCATTGAAGAGTTGATCATATGTCTGTGTGTCTGGAGTTACTCTTAGGGCCAGACCAGGAAAACACGGGAGATTCACTTCCTGAAAGTACATTGGGGTAGGAGATCGAAGTTAAAAATCAACATTGGTGGAAGGTCACTGTTACTGACACCAGATCCTAGATCTTGAAACTGTATTAATTGTTTATAACTTCCACCAGCTGCAAGAGCATTATCCTGTATTGGATTAGTAATCCTGTGACATTTCCACAACAGCACCATGTCCACATAGGAACCTATCGGAAACCACACTGCGCAGGTTATTTCTGTACTGCTGGACAACCCTGCCAAAAAGACCTCCCACCAATCTGATTATTGTGAAGGGACTGAGGGAGTGTTAAATTGTCAGAATGCAATTATTCATCCATTAGGGGATAGGATATATTCGAGTACTTTTCCACATTGCCAGGGACTTGTCAGAGTTGGAGCTGGAATGAAGCAGCTTCCCCAGGGACACGGCTTGTTGTGCAGCACAAGTCTTCAGTCCTATTACAGGAATGGTGTCAGGGCCCATTGCCTTTGTCGTATCTACTGTGTTCAGCTATTTCCTCATGTCACGTGCAGCGAATCGAATTAGTTGAACACTGCCATCTGTGATTCTGTGGGCATCATGGCGAGGATGAGGTGGATCATCCTTTCAACACCTCTGGCTGAGGATGGTGCAGATACTACATCCTTGTCTTTTTCACTAATGTGCACGGCTGTTCCATTATTTAGGATGGGGATATTTCTGGTGTTCTCTCCACCAGTACGTTATTTAATAGTACACTGACATTTCTGTCTGGATGTGGCAGCACTGCAGAGCTTAGATCTGATCTGTTGGTCTTGGGATCATTTTGTCCTCTCAATCAGATGTTAATTCTGCTGTTTGGAATGAAACCACGTAAGTGTGGTAGCTTTAATGGTTTGTCATCAGGTTTAGGTACACATGGTTCTGACCTTGGCATGTTCACCCACACTCGTCACTGAACCATCACTCAGTTTGATGGTACTTATAGACTGATGGAATATCCTGGGGAAAATGTTACAGATTATGTTTGAATATAATCCTGCTTCTATTGCTGCTGTTGTTTACAGCATCGCATGAATGCCCAGGTTGAGCTGCAATATCTGCAATTCAATTGTACTGACTGTCCCCCAGTTCACATTGAGACCCATTCACCCATCAGCCGTGAACTCAGTGACCTCACCTGGTGTCTGATGCAGGAATACTTCCATTTTAATATTCTCATTCTGCTGAGGGTCTCTCCTTGGTGTCATGCTTCAAATTTGTTACATTACTCAAACCCTTTAACATATTCATCTGAATCGTTTCCTTTCTCATAATGCCATCTTCAGCGTTTGAATTAAATGTGTTTCCCTCTGGTTTTCCCCGTGACCATGATTAAGAGCTCTGTGGTGTCAGTGATGCCAGCCTTTTGCAGTTTCAGAGCCAATGAATGTGTGAACTTTGCGTTATCAGTGTAGGGCGCTCGGTGTTGGACAGGGCGTTTGAGCAGCTTTCACACACGTCATTGGAACTCGTTCAAAAACAGAAATTGCTGAAGAAACAAAGCAGGTCTGGCGGCATCTTCTGTAGTGAATGCGGAGATCATTTTTCGGGTCCAGTGACCCTTTTACGAAGCTCTCAGTTTCTCCAGCATTTTTTGTGTTTTTAGTTCCAGTATCCTTCCTATTTCTTTAATTGAAAATTTGTGCTGTGCCTATTCGTTTCTGGAGAAACTCAGCAGGTCTGGCAGAATATGCAGAGACAGAGAAGCAGAGTGAGCGTTACAAGTCAGTGTGACTTGTTCAGAACTGAAAAGGGTTGGAAACTGGGCTTTTTAATCCCTTGCCGGAGATGGGGGATGGTTGACTTGGAAAAAAGGGCATGGCAAAATATAAACGGGCTATTAGCAGTTGTGAACGGGAAGATGATGCAAAATGGGTTTAAATTAAGGTGTGAATGGGGGAAAGGGGTTTCTCTAACTGAGTGTAAGATAAAGAAGACACAACCATACAAATTCATAGGGAGAACAGGAGGGAGAATGTTGACCAGGTGATATTAAATATATCTAAATTTATACGTTTTCACAGTATACATCATCACTGCCTTCACACTAAGGAATTCAGGTGCTTGACCTCTTATTGGCACTAGTAAGAGTTTCATGCTGCCTTAGTTTTGTAACATAGAGCAAAACTAACAGTATGAATTTTGGGCTGTTTTCTACACCTGTCATTTTTAATATTCTTTCAGATTTGCAGTGCTTATCGTTAAATGTTTGATCTCCTATCAGAAGGAGTGTACGAGGTTGAGGGGTGGCATACTAGAAGTTTATAATATCATGGGAGGCATGGTGAATAGTCAAGGTCTTTTCTGCAGAATCGGGGAGTTCAAACACAGATGCACAGCTTTAAGTTGACAGGGGGGAAACTTGAAAGGGACAAAGGGGCAACTTTTTTTACACAGAGGTTGATGTATGTGTGGAATAAGCTGCCAGAGGAACAACTACAGCTACAATATTTCAAAGACATTTGGACCAACATATGAATGGGAAATGTGAAGAGGCATATGGGCCAAGTGCAAGCAGATGGGATTAGTATAATTTAGAAAATCTGATCAGCATGGACAAGTTGGACGAAATGTTCTGTTGGCGCATGGTATGACTATGAATCTAGAAAGCGAGGAAAATGTATGAAAAGATATGATGTAATAAATTGGCAAGAAATATAAAAACAAGCATCATGAGCTTTTTCGTCTACAAAAGAAAAGCTTGAAGATGTGTGTGTGAGCTGAGTCAGAAGTGAAGTGAGTAAAGTACATTGAGGCCATTTGGAGGGGGTGACTGGAGAACTGGCCACAGGGAACAGGCAGATAATTTACAACAGTATTTCCACATGGGGAAGGCACTGTAAGCATGTCAATCGTTTAAACAAAATGGTAATAGGAGGTCAGTTCTTGAACTGTCTCTAACAAAAGGAGCAAGGTTTTTAACTAACAGATAAGAATAAAGATAGACAGGTCAGCAGTAATTCATAGTTAATTTTAAAAGAAGTGCTCACAGAATGACTTGCGGCACTGTGTGAAATATTCCTGAATTCTCTGCATTACAGGAGTGTTCCACTGAAACTGGAGAACTTCCAATGTGGCGCCTGTCTTCAAGAAAGGAATGAGACAGAGGGCAGGAACAATTTAGCCTAACCATTATTGCTGGGAATCTGCTAGAACCTGTTATTAAGGAAGGAATTGCAGGTCACTTAGAAAAGCTTAATGGAGAGTTGGCATGGTTTTTGAAGGGGAAACTATGAGATCCCTGAGAATGTCAAGGTTAGAGTCATGCTGGAAAAGCACAGCATGTCAGGCAGCATCCAAGGATAAAGAAAATTAATGTTTCGGCAGGGGCCCTTCATCAGGAATCCCTGAGAAAGTGACAATCAGATTTGATAAAGGGAACTGATCAACTTGAGGCTTTCCAGAGATTTTTCACAAAGTATCACAAAATAAACGTTCTGATACGTGACAGGCTCGTAGTATGATGAATAATGTATTAGCATGGGATGATTGTTGTTTAACACACAGAAATCGGAGAGTCAGGATTAGTGGATGTTTATTATAAAGACGGATTACCACAAATATCAGCCGATGGCATCAGTTGTAAATAACTGATAGCCTGACGGCGGGAGCTGAGTGCAATTTCCATCCGAGTTTGTGGATGACACTGAGAACCAAAATGCAGGCTGTTATTTAATGAAGAGGACTCCCAAATAAGGAGCAGTACAAAGGGATTGGAGTGTTCCTGTATATGAATCATAACGTCAGCATGCTGATGCAGCAAGTAACTAGGTTGGTTCATGAGGCGGCTTCCTGGGATGGAAGGAATGAATTATTGAAGGCATCTCCAATGGTTAGGCGATTATTCATTGTGGTTGAAATGAATGAGGGTGATATTATTGATATGTACAAGATACAGAGGGAACTTGACTAGGTAGATGCTGAAAAGGTGTTTCCCCTGAGTCTCGAACTCGAGGCAGTAGATACCGAATAAGGAACATCGATTTCAATCTGAGGTGAAAAATGATGAACTCTCTCAGAAGGTAGTGAATGTCTGGAATTCCCTAACCTAGAGAGTTGTGGAGGGATACAGGGAATTTGGTAGGAAATTGGAGTTAAGCCCGGAAGTACATCAGCCATGTTCTTATTGAATGAGAGTTCAGGCCTGAGGGGCCGAATAGCCCCTACTTGTTCCTACTTCTTAAGTTTTTATGTTATGCTTTTGGAAAGTAATTGGTTATTTTCATGGAAGTCGTGTTGTACAATGTTGCATTTGGGAGAGGAGGAAATTTGCCTGAATTAACCTTGGATGGGCTATGGGGGCTGTATTCCGAGCAATTCCAGAGCAGAAGTTACAGAGTGGGGAAGCCTGGAAAAAGAGATTGCGGCTGGGGGTCACTTCCTGACGAAGCCTGCAATTTCCAAGTCTATTTCCGAAACTACACCTAACCATCGGCGTGGCCTCGATCTGCCTGTGTGTAGCAGGTCCGAAGGGCTGAATCGGACATCAGAATACAGGGCTGAGGGACACGAGTGGGCCAATCGGCCCTTTGACACTACTCCACCAGTAAGTGGTCATGGCTCATCTCATTGTGCTCCCTTCTGCACTTTTCTCTCCATGCAGCATTATCCCTGATTCCTCGGTCTACGGAAAATCAGACAAAGCCATAAAAAGATCATACAATATTATAATAAAGATTCAACCATCCCAAACTTCTGGGAAAGAGAATTCCCACTTGAATGAAATCCCACTTTGTGAATGTTTATTCACTCCGGTTCTGACTAAGGATGAATGGTGTCACTGTTTCCGTTTCTAGTCCCACTCCTCCACTGTTCACAACAAATTTTAAATATAACCAGGTTGGTGATATGACCGATGATAAAGGTCTCAGACTGTGTCAGGTTCAGTGATAGGGACAAGTCAGGCAGATTTCTTTCATCAGCCGCAGGTAACTAATAGGGCTAACGGAGCAGCATGTTAGATTTGTGGTTAGTACTGCTGGCTCTTATAACAACGAAGAGCTGAGCTCAATTCCAACCTCGTCCGACCCTCTATGTGGAGTTTGAACATTCTTCCCATGTCTGTGTGGGTTTCTTCCCAGTTCTCCAGTTTCCTCCCACAGTTCAAAGATGTGCAGCTTAGTTTGATTGGCCATGCTAAATTATCCAGAGTGACCAGGAATATGTAGGTTAAGTGGGTTATTCATGGGAATTGCAGGGTTACATGGATAGGGTAGGGGGACAGGTCTGGATGGGATACTGTTCAGTGGGTTAGTGTGGACTCGATGGGTTGAATGTCCAGCTTCCACACTGTAGGCGTTCAATGACAACGGGATCAAGGTTGGGATATTAGCTCCCAGTAGGTATATACCTGATCCACTCGCCTCAAGGCTTTGTATATTTCAATAAGATCAGCTCTCATTCTAAGGGTAACCTGTTAAAGTTTCCATAGTATTAGCCCTTGATGCATGGAATGAATGAAGTGAAACACATCAGAACTGCTTCCAGTATTACTCTATCCTTTCTCAGATAAGAATGCCAAACTAAAACTAATCTCACACTCCGATGAGTCAGTTTATCTTTGTTTTCTCAGGGTGTAGTGAGTCTTTTGAACACTCTTCCCAGCAGAACATAGGAGGCAGAGTAATAGAATATTTTTGAGGCAAGGTTCACGAATCACAAAGGAGTCAAGGATTATCGAGGAATGGGCAGCAATATGCCTTGTGGAGAAAATGTAGACAGTGGTACTGAATTGCACGGCTCCAGAATATCCAGGAATTAAACGAAATGGATAACATCGATAAAGTTTTAAAGGGGAAACAAGATGGCAGAGATCCGAAAGGTCTGCTTTGCTGAGCTCTGCATCACGGTAATGCTCTATCCCACCCCACCACAGTCATTTACTTAAAAGTCAACACTAAAAGAGCGACAGAATCCTTACTAATCCCATTTTGTCAAGTGGAAATGAGAACATGGGAAAGGAGTTAAAAACAATGACTGCAGATGCTGGAAACCAGATTCTGGATTAGTGGTGCTGGAAGAGCACAGCAGTTCAGGCAGCATCCAAGTAGCTTCGAAATCGACGTTTCAAGCAAAATCCCTTCATCAGGAATAAAGGCAGTGAGCCTGAAGCGTGGAGAGATAAGCTAGAGGAGGGTGGGGGTGGGGAGAAAGTAGCATAGAGTACAATGGGTGAGTGGGGGAGGGGATGAAGGTGATATGTCAGGGAGGAGAGGGTGGAGTGGATAGGTGGAAAAGAAGATAGGCAGGTAGGACAAGTCCGGACAAGTCATGGGGACAGGTACCGAGCTGGAAGTTTAGAACTAGGGTGAGGTGAGGGAAGGGGAAATGAGGAAACTGTTGAAGTCCACATTGATGCCCTGGGGTTGAAATGTTCCGAGGTGGAAGATGAGGCGTTCTTCCTCCAGGCGTCTGGTGGTGAGGGAGCGGCGGTGAAGGAGGCCCAGGACCTCCATGTCCTCGGCAGAGTGGGAGGGGGAGTTGAAATGTTGGGCCACAAGGCGGTGTGGTTGATTGGTGCGGGTGTCCTGGAGATGTTCCCTAAAGCGCTCTGCTAGGAGGCGCCCAGCCTCCCCAATGTAGAGGAGACCGCATCGGGAGCAACGGATACAATAAATGATATTAATGGATGTGCAAGTAAAACTTTGATGGATGTGGAAGGCTCCTTTAGGGCCTTGGATAGAGGTGAGGGAGGCAGTGTGGGCGCAGGTTTTACAGTTCCTGCGGTGGCAGGGGAAAGTGCCAGGATTGGAGGGTGGGTTGTTTGGGGGTGTGAACCTGACCAGATCGTCAAGGAGAGAACGGTCTTTACGGAAGGCGGAAAGGGGTGGGGAGGGAAATATATCCCTGGTAGTGGGGTCTGTTTGGAGGTGGCGGAAATGTCGGCGGATGATTTGGTTTATGCGAAGGTATGTAGGGTGGAAGGTGAGCACCAGACGAGATGCATTGGAGGGCATCTTTAACCACGTGGGAAGGGAAATTGCAGTCTCTAAAGAAGGAGTCCATCTGGTGTGTTCTGCACATCTCAACTACATCCCGCACCTCCGCCCTCAGACCCCACCACTCCAACCGTAACATTGACAGAACGTCCCTGGTGCTCACCTTCCACCCTACCAACCTTCGCATAAACCAAATCATCCGCCGACATTTCCGCCACCTCCAATGTTGTTCCAGTGTGTTATGGCTAATGTCATGCTTAAATGTTGTATTTGTAGCATTAAGGGGAGGCAGTTAAGAGGAAAAAAGTACTTTCTAGCCTTAAAACGGAGAGGATGGATATTGTCCTATTGCAGAGATGCACCTTGATGACAAGGAACATTTGACATTACAGCAGGGCGGGTTTGATCGGGTTTATTTCTCGTCTTTTAATACTAGGAGTAGAGGAGAAGCCATACTGGATAGGAAGAATCTTCCATTTACATCACGAGATTTTATTATGCACCCACGGAGGATCATGATCCTCAAACATATATGGGGAAGAAACGGTATTTTGAATGTTATTCCCCCCTGGCGCACAGCCTGAAATTCCTGATATGTGCATTTTCCAAATTAAGTCATCTTTCTTCGCAGCTCATTATTGTAGGAGGAGACTTTAATTGTCTTTTGCACCCACGGTGGACAGAATGCCCAAAATCCCCAGTACCATCTTTACAAGCTAAGCAATTAGTGGATTTTTGTGTGGTACTGGGGCTGGTGTATGTATGGAGGCAGATCCACCTCATGTATATGGATATTCCTTTTTCTTTTAACCCGCAGAAATGCCACACTAGGTTGATCTCTTCCTCACCTTGCAGCAATCTTCGATTCAGTGGTGTTCGGTACAATTGGGAATATTACCATTTCTGACCATGCAGCAGTATACTTATTGGTTAAGATTAAGGGTAATGTAACAGGCTCAAGACACTGGCGAATGGATCCATTTATTCTTAAGGATAGTAAGTTCATTGAGTATTTCTGTAATGAATTCAGATCTTTCTTAGCCATTAATTCAGATCCAAACAGTAACCCATCCATTCTATGGAAAATTGCGAAGGCTGATGCCAAAGGAATAATTATTACTTAGGATGAGGCAGATGCTGGAGCAGGAACGCTTGCTCCAGGCAGGGTTGAAGGCAGCCGAGAGGGCACATTGTGATAGACCTTCAGTGGCTACGCTGCAGAGGATCACAACTCTTTGGTCTACAATGAATTCTATTCTCACACAGACAACCAAGAAGGAACTTACTTCTGCATAACAAAGACTGTTTGAGCATGGTGATAAGCCAGGGAAATACTTAGCCTATCTTGCGTGGAAAAGAGAGCCCCAAAGCCATTGCCTCAGGGAAGGTTCTGGAACCTTTACCCGCAATCCCATAAAGGTTAAAGCACCATTTCGGAGATTTTACTCCGAATTATATCAGACTGAGCATAATGAGGTTAGGTGGATTAAGATGGAGTCTTTCTTCAAGAACTTGAATATTCCAGGGGTAACCCACAAATACGTGCCTTGCCTTAATGCACCATTATCAGTGCTGGAGGGTGCAAAGCAGCTTCAGGGCGGAAAGGCACCCGATCCTGTCGGATTTCCAAGTAAATTTTACGTGTAATTTATAAACCTATTATCAGGGCCGATGCTTACCATGTTAGTCACTCACGCAGTCACGACTGACTCCTACCATCCTTAAGAGAGGTTCATGTCTCTCTTGTTCTTAAGAAAACGAAGACACTAGAAGATCGTGCTTCTTATAGGCCCATCTCACTTTTAAATGTTGATTTCAAAATCCTGTCTGAGACCCTTACATTACGGCTGGAAAATGTGTATCCTTCCATTGTCAAACTGGACCACACCAGCTTATAAAGGGCTGCAGATACTCCCAATAATATTAGGCGATTACTCAATATTGTCCAAGCGTGTCCAGAACAAATTATATAGGAATAAGTGATCCCTTTTGACGCAGAAAAGGCATTTGATTGGTTTGAATGGCTTTATCTCTTATATACGTTGGAATGGTTTGGTCGACGCAAAGTTTTAATCAGGTGGGTGATGGTCCTTGAAAGCTATCCTCTGGCCACGTTTCTAACCAATGTTGTGCGATCCTATAACATTAATATTGCTAGAGTCAGTCCAAAGTAGACCCCTTTCGCCAGTGTTGTTTACATTGATGTTTGAGACATTGGTGAAGGCCATCTGCAGGGACCCCAACTTATCTGCCCCAGAAGTGGGAGAGAAGTCACTTCAGATCACATTGTCTGCAGATGATGGTCTAATATTTTTGTTAAATCCCACAGTTTTGGTTGCTCAACTCATGCAATGCAGCAGTTCGAATGGTGCCTTTTCCGGCTATACCATTGATTTTACAAAGTCGGAGGTCATGTCTATGGGCAATCTTGGGGAAATACCTGATGTCGATGGAGAAATCTGTTGTTTTTTTTCAATGTTCCCGGGGTTTATGGGGATATTCCCTATTTAGGTGTATTCACTAATCCTATCTTTGAACTTATATTTAACGTGGAATTTGGCCATTTGTTTGACAAAATTAAACAAAACCTTACAAGATTGGAGGCATTTCCAATATTCGGGCTCGATCGGATAGCTCTTATTAAAATGAATTCCCTCCCTTGTTTGCTATACCCTGTGTGAATGCTTTATTTGATGTTTCACAGATAGACTTTTAGGAGACTCAATGGATGATTTAGCTCTTTGATTTGTCACCATAAGCGACCCCTTATCAAGTTAACCAAATTACAAAGACCACACAATTTGTGGGGAGTAGTTCTCCCGGATATTAAAATCTATCAGTTAAGCTCTTCGTTACCCGATGTTACTGAGGCCTCGGCGTCAATATGGTAAGATATTGATGCTTCTAAGGCAAAGTGCTCCCTTATTAGTCTGCTATTCATAGACAAAATGAAGATGGAGTTACAGAGTATTGCCATTTCCCAATGAGTATCAATAATTTTAAAGTAGGGAGGGCAATGTGTCCGATCGAGGGCAATATAGCCAAACCTCATTTCATACCGCAAAACTTGGTGTACAGTGTTTCCAACAGGGGGAATACTGGATTCCATGTTTCAACTATGGACAATTCGTGGGTGTATCTTGCTTTGATGAGTTATTTGAGGGAGAAACAAGGATATCCTTTGATAAAATAAGTAGTAACTATAGACTACTGAGTAGAGATCTCCTCTGTTTTCTTTTATCAGTTCAGAGATGTTATTCAAAAAAGAACCACACTTTTAACAGGTCCGTACAGATCCGATAGAGAGAAGAGGGTGCTTAGTGCTAAGAATGCACCCTCTGTCAGTACCATTTATCATTTGTTGGAGAGTGGCCCCCAGACGAGACTTTGTGCCTTTCTGAGGTCTGCAAAGAGAGTTGGCGGTTCAGATCTCTTCGAAAACGGGGAGGATATTTGTGAAAAAGCAAGAAGCATTTCGATCTGTAAGAAGACTCTTGCCATGTAGTTGAAGATTCTTCACAGAGTCTATCTGGCCCCAGATCCTCTCTCAAAATTCAAGATGGGCGTATGTCTTAAATACAGAATGACTATGGGCACTCTTACTCATTGCTTGTTGACCTACCACTGGCACTATAGGAGCAGTGTGTTCAGTGGGATGGAGAGGATCTTGGGGACCGAATTGGAGATGGATCAGTTTTCCCTTTTCCTGGACCTGCATAGTCTACCTTACTCAAATGTGCGTAGGAGAAATTACTTCAATACCCTGACTCTCTCTGTTCAGAAAAATGTTCTGTTGTGTTGGGTGTCTGAAAACCTCCGGGGTCTATTAGGTTGTCGTAACCTCGTCATGGAGCATCGCTCTTTGGACTTTTTTAAAGGTATGTTGCACCAGAAAATAAAGGATTTTTTATAAGACATGGCAGCCCTTTTTGAATTAACAAGATACAGGCTGATCTGCCACTCTAATAAGGAGCTTTATATAGCTATGACGAACTTGACTAATGAATCTAATGTCCAGAGAGGAAGAATTACGAAAAAATGAACATGTATTAGTTAATGCTTTTGAAGGTTGAGAGCTATAGTTTTGTTACACTGAGCTCCACTATTCATTTTTAGTTTTTAAAAAATTTTTCTTCGGAATGTTGATTTAGCTTGTTTCTGTGATGTACATGCGCATGGGTGTAATTGTGTTCAATTTGCATTGTTTTTTGAGTTGGGAACTTATTGGTACATTGAAGCTTTAAAAAGATTTTCTCTAAATAAAAATATTTTTGAAAAAATTAAAATGTTAACATGTATAGAATAGAGTCCCAAAGGACAACTTGCTCATTAGTGAGACCACAAATTATGGTTTATCTTAAGGATCTTCACACCACGGGTGACAGGATGATGTTGAGAGTCCGCTTCGTGGCAACCTGTGTCTGTGTGGGGAATTGAACCTGTGCTGTTAGACTTCGTGTGCATCACAAACCAGCTAATAGATTGCGAGACTGTGTAACTGTTATAGATAGAAGTAGCCAAAGTCAAAGTAAAATATAAACTTTGATAAGAAGGAAAAAAAGGTACAATTCAGATAATGGTCAAGATAATGACTGAGGAAAAAAAATTCTCTGCTGGAAATTGTATGTTATAACGAGAGAGTTGATTGGATGCTGACTTTGGTTGAATATAATAAGATAATCCAAGCGAAATAACTAGAATTACTAATTGTGATTAGATATCGATAACTATAAAATATGAGTATACTTTTGATTGGTCTGTGTGAAGCATGCTAAACATTGTATGAAAGTTAAAAGCTTATGGAACATATTTTTTGGAGGGTTGATCCCCATGGGAAATACCTCCCGAACACATGCTTGAAGAAACCCAGGGTAGAAAGTGCGTGAGTGTCGTCTGGTCAGTGACAGGAAACCAGGGGGCTGAATGATTGAAAGTTCCTGCAACGTGAAACTCAGGAGACAGTCAGATCACCCCGATCTTATTAAATGGTACAGCACATTTGAAGGGCTCAATGGACTCATTATGGATTTTGATTGCATGTGATTTTAAAAAAAACACACTCTGTTACTTCACCTAATGTTTTACACACTGGGGCACTGCCATTTTCCTGAAACTGGAAATTGTTTGGAATATTATCTGGAACATTCCATAATCAGCATTCTCCAGAGCATTCTATAATCTGGGGAGATATTACACAGGCAAGAGATACGGGGTGGGGGGCGGGGGCGGGGAGAGGGTGCTTCATGCAGGAGTGAGAGTGGTGGAGCGTAAACCTTGTTCTGGTGTCGGTGCTGGAACAGACATACATTGAGTGTGAGGGACCAGAGAGCATCCGATGACCCTTATCCTCGCAGAGTGGGAAATGTTATCGATGCTTGTTCTGTATTGCTAGACATTACTACAGATCGCAGATACTGCACTGAGCTGGGTGGTGAGCTCAGACCTTGCTCAGTGGGTCTGGTGGTGTTGCCCCCTTGTGAAGACATGTACTAATCCATCCACCCGGACATCTGTGACCCTGTTGACAAACCGTGGTGTAATTGATCCTTATCTGCTATGCTCTGGGTAAACTGTACATGGCAGCTCCAAACTGAGGAAAGCTCAGTTGAGTGCCCATTGTCCTTTTAAAGATGCCACCAGTGCCAGGGATAATGGAATATCCAGGGGCATCCGGGCGATGGTGGGTACCTCCAACCGTGGTGGGTGGGGAAATCGGGCTAGCATTGAATGAGAGGGACACCATGGGATGGGGTGGGTAGTTAATGAGGTGAGTTCAGTAAGATAGCGCAAGGAAACTAGTTCGGCCTTGTGCAGACAGTCCCCCTTGTCACACTCAATGAAAATTACTCCAAGATAAATTATTGTTAGGTTCAGAGGGATGAGTTGACGACTCTGCTGACCCCATTCACAGTTACAGAGTTGCAGAACAAATCCTCATCCACAACTCTCCATCATCTGAACTCATTACTATATTCCATTCACCATCATTCCTGGTAATACTGGCTTATTTTGCCGGATGCTATTGAAATGTCTATATCTTAGCATTCTGAAACCTGTGAACGCATCCTTCCAAGACATTGTTGCTCAATCTCACCCGCTCTGTCTATACCCCAAACCACTTTCATTTACAGTCATGCACGGAGACAGGCCCTTCAGCCAAAACTGGTCCATACCAACCAAAATGTCCGTCCACATTAACCCCAATTCCCTGCACTTGGCCCATATCCTTCACTGCCTTTTCTATTCATATATTGCTCGAACAAAGTGCAGCGAGGTTTTGTGACATCAAGAAAGGCCTCAGGAAAGATCTCACTGAATCTACCATTCATCTCACCCCAGCAATAAGATTACACAGAAACAACTTGACTGGAGGTTATAAACAAGAAGTACAAGCAAACATTGGTGGGAGATGTGTATGGAAGTCAATACTGCAGGGAAAAAATGTGTACGTTCCAAACAGGAATTAGATACATAAGTGTTTGCAGGCAAAACTCAACGGGTCTGGTACCATTTGAAGGAAAAATGTCGAAAGTTTGGCCCTCGAATAGCACAGCAGGTCAGGCCACATCCAAGGAGCAGGAGAGTCTATGTTTCAGTCATAAGCCCTTCATCAGGAATTCATTTCAGAATTCACTTTTTGCTAATCCTCTGTAGGAAGACAGTGAGTCGATATTTTTAATTTGGGGATTCTTCATCCGAACAGTTTTTTGTTTCAGATCTCCAGTATATGCAGCTCTTTGTTTTAGTTTAGATCAGCAATTATCTTGCATGCTGCAGTATTAGTGGACAACTTGATTTGGAAAGAAGGGGAAGGGGTGAGGACAGAAGAGCACGCAATGTGTCAGTCACAGCTTAAGGCCCTGTCATTCAGAATGTGAATCCTGGGGTTGAGGTAAAGGAGGGCTTGTCGGAAGCACCGGACTGGAATTCGACATCATTTGAACAGATGTGACAGATCCAGAGGAAGTGGAAGGATGCAGTTTCTCTCGCAGCTGGTCATTGAGTGGCACAGTGGCTAGTAATACTGCCTTACAGCACCAATGACCTGGGTTCGATTCCACCCTTTGGTGACTCTCTGTGCGGTGTTTGCACCCCCTACCTGTGTGTGCGTGAGTTTCCTCTGGGTGTTTGGTTTTCCTCTCACAGCCAAAAATGTCCAGGTTAGGTTCAGTGACCTCACTAAATTGTTCCGCAGTATCCAGGGATGTGCAGGTTCGTTGGATTGTCTATGGGAAATGTAGAGTTACCGGGGTAACGTTTGGGTTTGTTGGTCGGTATGTTATCTGGAGGTAAAAACAATGACTGCAGATGTTGGAAACCAGATTCTGGATTAGTGGTGCTGGAAGAACACAGCAGTTCAGGCAGCATCCAAGTAGCTTCGAAATCGACGTTTCGGGCAAAAGCCCTTCATCAGGAATAAAGGCAGTGAGCCTGAAGCGTGGAGAGATAAACTAGAGGAGGGTGGGGGTGGGGGTGGGGGTGGGGAGAAAGTAGCATAGAGTACAATGGGTGAGTGGGGGAGGGGATGAAAGTGATAGGTCAGGGAGGAGAAGGTGGAGTGGATAGGTGGAAAAGAAGATAGGCAGGTGTTACAAGTCCGGACAAGTCATGGGGACAGTTACTGAGCTGGAAGTTTAGAATAGGGTGAGGTGGGGGACGGGGAAATGAGGAAAATGTTGAAGTCCATATTGATGCCCTGGGGTTGAAGTGTTCCGAGGCGGAAGATGAGGCATTCTTCCTCCAGGCGTCTGGTGGTGAGGGAGCGGCAGTGAAAGAGACCCAGGACCTCCATGCACTCGGCAGAGTGGGAGGGGGGGTTGAAATGTTGGGCCACGGGGCGGATCTGGATGGTCAGTGTGGACTCGGTGGGCCAAATGGCATTTTTCCACACTGCAGGGCTTCTATAATTTCTATGCAGCTGTCTGTGTTTGAAAACACTTCTCAGGATCCTACCTATAACTGCTAACACAATTTGCCTCAACCAAATGCTACACCTTCCGTTTGTCTAACATGAACTCCGTCAGCCACTCCTCAGCCCTTTAGTCTATCTGATCAGCGTCCCGTTTTACTTTGAGTTAACTATCTTCACTGTCCACTACCTCACCTATTTTGGTGTTATCTGCAAACTCACTAACCATTCCTATTGTATTCACATCCAAATTATTTTATAAAATGACAAAATCCATTAGACCCTTGTGGTACTCTGCTGGTCACAGGCCTTCAGTCCAAAAAAAATAACAGTTCACAAACATTTCCTTCATATATTACCTTGGATCCAATGACCTCCAACTCTCCCTGTATTCCATATGATCTCACCATGCTAACCATGCCTTACTGAAGTCCACATTCCATTCCAAAGTTCTATTTCTGTGCCTTCATTAATCTTATTCGTCACTTATTAAAAACGCTAAATCAAATTAGTGAGAAACGATTTCCCACATGCAAAGTCATGTTGACTATCGCTTATCGGAATTTACATTTCCAAACACAAATAATTCCTGTCCCTCTGAATCCCCTCCAACAAGTTACTCACCAATGACATCAGTCCCACTTGTCTACAGTTTCCTTGCTTTTCCTTATGAACTGTTGTTTAATAATGATTCAAACTTCCCTGTGACTGTCCATGATACAAGTATCTCAGCCAGAGACCGAACAGTTACTTCCCTAGCTTCCCAATAGATTCTGGAGTACACCTGATCAGTTCATGGATCATAGAGCAGTGCAGCACAGTACAGGCATTTGAGCTGTTGATGTCGTGCCGGTATTTTATCCTACTCTAATCAGACTAACCTTCATGCCCTTCATTGTACTAAAATCCATCTTCTGTACTATGGACAATTCACCATTCATTTCCCCAAGTTCTCTACCTTCCATATCCTTATCTATGGTAAATGCTGATGCAAAATATTTATTTAGTATCTCACCGATCTCCTGTATCTCCAAACATAGGTCAGTTTGCTGATAGTTAAGGGGTCCTGTTCTCTCCCTAGTTACTCTTTTGACCTTAATGTATTTGTAAAGTCTCGTTGGATTGTTCCTTACCCTATTTTCGAAAGATATCTTATGTCCCCATTTTGCCCTTCTGATTTCCCTCTTGGATATTAGCCTATCCCTGGTACTCATCGAATGATTCACTCGATCCTTACTGTCTGTACCTATCATATGCTTCGGCCTTTTCTTGAACAGAGCTTCATTTCAGCTCGCCATTCAGCATTCCCTACACCTACCTGCCTTACCCTGCTCATGGACAGTAACATGCTGTCGCTAGACTCTGTAACTTACTTGTGAGGGCCTCCCACCTTCCCGCCAATAGCTTCTCCAAAGCAGCTTTTCAAAGTGCCAATATAAAACGTTCAAAGTTGGCCTGACTCAACTTACAACTTTAAAATATATATTAGGACTATTCTTCTCCATAACTAATAGTATTTGCATAACAGGCTCAAGAAGCAGAATGGCCTCCTCCTGTCCCTCTGTAACAAACTTGAGAGGCTGAATGGCTTCCCCCGTCCCTTTATAACAGGGGCATGGGGACAGAATTACTTCCTCCTGTTCCTGCGCAGCAGTCTCGAAGCGCTGAATGATGTCCCAAGGTTATGGAAGAATTTAACAACAGTGCACATAAAACCAGGAGCAACATTACACAAAGTCAATGGGCAATAAACATATACACTGGTTTATTGGCTCTGGAAATTACCCCACCAGTCACCTTCTGCAGCGGGTCTGTTACTTTATCACTGTCTCCCTTTATAAACAGCATGTAATATGCACAGTCCTGCAGTGTTCTTGCTCTACTCCCACATACACGGAAGAAACAATAAGAAGATTGAAAGATTAATGGTCCATCCCTAAGCAACGCCCATCCATTCCACCCACACCGAATACACTTTCACTTTTATTGGGATATGAAAAGTGATATCAGGAAGGGGTGAACTGGACCTGTTTGTTCAGTGACTGTGATTAATGTTAGTCGCCATGGTTTGCAATTACCCCAGTGGACGTTTTCCATCTTTTAATGATAAGTGGGCTCCGTTCAATGTGTTATCTCACAGTATGGTGGGAGCATCACCAACAGTGT
The DNA here is from genome assembly GCF_047496795.1 of Chiloscyllium punctatum. Classification (NCBI taxonomy): domain Eukaryota; kingdom Metazoa; phylum Chordata; class Chondrichthyes; order Orectolobiformes; family Hemiscylliidae; genus Chiloscyllium; species Chiloscyllium punctatum. The sequence continues at coordinate 19,048,878 of NC_092772.1, forward strand.
TAACAGAATCAGCAGCTCCAGAGAGACAGGGTGGAGGCAACAAAGTCTGAGCACAAGAGTCTGGAATGCTTCAGCAATGAATCAGAATCTGAGAGCATTAGACTGGAATATTACAGCAATGGATCACAATCTGAGAACATTAGACTGTAATGTCCCAAGAATGGACAGGAGTTTATACAAAGATGTTTGGTTTCTTTCTACATAATATGATCAAAGGTCATTATTGTGGCGGATCAAATATGCTCTTTACATTATTCAATATTTTTATTACCCAATCCTGGCTTTTGTTAGCGTACCTGGTAAGTCTCACTGTTCAGTCATTAATTGTATAAATCATGTTTGACAGTAATACTGATATTTCATTCACTCTACCCTCCTTGCCACTGTTATTGTTCCTGCCAAGACACTAAATCCAGATATTCACTTGACAAACCACTACTAAATTGTGAATTCACTCTCTCCCTCCTTGCTCCTGGCAGTGTTACTCATGGGTTGGTATGTTGTCTTGCTCAGTTTCAGCTGTGAATCATGATTCGCTGTATCACTGCACTTGCTATCGAAATATTGAAAGCATTGTGTTCACTATCTTCTGTTCTGGTTACAAACTGCATTTCCTTCCTCTGACTCCATCTCATCCCCGGCCAATATCTTAAGCTGAAATAAACAAATGACAGCAGTGGTGATTCTTTTGGCCATGAACCAATTCCTGACAGTATACCCTGACCATTCCTAATTATAACTACTGATAAATCCAGCATATACTTCACTGGCTCATCCCATCTGTTATTGCAACCATGATCTGTGAAATACATTCTTAAAGATGGTATTCGTCTGTTGCTGAAACTCACAGCTGCAAATAAATCTGAGTTAATACTCCACAGCTCATATCTGATATCACACAGAACTCCCCATCCATCCATCATTCCTGTGCGTACTGATCTATAATGCTATTGGGTCCGCAATGCCTTTATTATAATATTCTCAAGCACGTCATTAACAGCTGCCCATGAACTGTTTCTTCATTTCTCCTTCCCCCACCTCGCCCCAGTTCCAAACTTCCAGTTCAGCACTGTCCCCATGACTTGTACTACCTGCCTGTCTTCTTTTCCACCTAACTACTCCACCCTGTCTCCCCCCCGACCTATCACCTTCATCCCGTCCCCCACACACCTATTGTACACTATGCTACTTTCTCCCCACCACACCCTCCTCTCACTTATCTCTCCACCCTTCAGACTCTCTGTCTGTATTCATGATGAAGGGCTTTTGCCCAAAACATCAATTTTACTGCTCCTCGGATGCTGTCTGAACTGCTGTGCTCTTCCAGTACCACTAATCCAGAACAAATCTGCCCATTATACTAAGCCTTAACAGTTGTTCACATTTCAACTGATTTCCTCCATGTGTGCTCTCTCATAGACAATGACTTTCACATCTAACACTGCCCCAGACACATACACACATGCACTCATAAAACCCCTTGCTTTGAACTGATGCATGAAGATACAGAGACATTAATTTATGGGAGCCCATTTACTATCACTCGCAGTATAGGCGGCAAATTGTCCCGTGTTACTCATTTACGTAGTGCAAATGTAGCAGCAATATACCTGCAAAGTTTTGCAATACTGCCATGCTGGGCAGATAGTACAGTTTACTGAACAATATACTAGCATAGTCTGCACAGCTCCCCATGCTGGCCAGGTAGTACAGTTTACTGAGAAATGCACTGGGATAGTCTGCACAGCTCCCTATGCTGGGCAGATAGTCCAGTTTATCGAGCAATGCCCTGACACAGTCTGCACAGCTCCCCATGCTGGGCAGGTAGTCCAGTTTACTGAGCAATACACTGGCATAGACTGCACAGCTCCCGATACTGGGCAGATAGCGAGTTTATTGAACAACACACTGGCATGGTCTACACAGCTCTTCATGCTGGCCAGATAGTCCAGCGAACTGAGCAAAACTACTGGGATAGTCTGAACAGTCCCCCATGCTGGCCAGATAGTCCAGTTTACTGAGCAATGCACTAGCACAGTTTGCACAGCTCCCCATGCTGGGCAGATACTCTGGTTTACTGACCCATACACTGACATAGTCTGCACAATTCTCCATGCTGGCCCGATAGTCCAGCGAACTGAGCAAAACACTGAGATAATCAACACAGCTCTCAATGATGGGCAAATAGTATGGTTTACTGAGCAATGCACTGGCATAAGCTGCACTGATCTCCACACTGGGTTGTCTTCTTGTCCCAGTTTATAGTTTCTGCGTTTGTTCTGTGAGGCAAATTCAGAATTTAGTGGAACGGATTTTGTCAGCTGATCTGGCAATGCCTTTATTCAATGTTCGCATTTTTGTGACCTGGCCGCCAAGGTCTCACTGCTCCAGATAGACCCACTCCCTTGTTTTTTTTTCATATTTCAACAACATGCTCTGTTTCTGTATAAATTGTCTGTTTCTGTCTTTAATGTGAATGTCTCTGTCCATCTGTATCTTTCCCTGGCCTTGGTTTTTCGTTGTGTTTTGTATCGAATACTGGCATTATGAAGTTCAGAAATAATTTAATGGTATATGTCAGGCTATTGTTCACTTCCCGTTGTGTCCCCTGTGTTACTCTATGGACAGGGGAGTATGTACTGGGCTGTTGTTCATTTTCTGGTGTGTCCCTTGACGTGCTTCATGAAGGGGTGTGGAGGGCAGCTGTTCACTTCTCGCTGTGTCCCACGTCGTGCTCCATGTTGGACAGGGAGTTTCAGCATATTTGACTCATGTCTTTAAAACTTGATCTGTGCCTGTCTACTGAAAGCCTGTGTTTGCCCCTCTCAGCTAATCACGTGGTCAGAAACACGAGGAGGACCCTGAAGTATAATTATAAAGGAGTAGATATCTCACTTTTAGTGGAGGGAAGTCTGATTGTCTCCTGTTATTGAAAAGGTAGTGAAGGGGCTGGGGATGGTTTGCTGGAAGTTGTTCTGTGAGCTGTCTTGGACATTCAGGGAGACCAGCGGATTTGGTGACCCAACTCTGTATGAAACATAGGGACTGTAGTTACAGCATCAGGGTCTGTAACATCAACAACAAATGGAACAGAGGCTACAGAGCATGGAAACTCTGAAACCACGAACTGGGGAAAGGGATCTGCCAAATTTGTATGTGTCTTAACGTGAGCACAGGCTCTCACGCTCATCCGTAAACATACACACACACCCTCTTTATCTCACACACGGACAAAATCATACACATCCTCTCTCTCTCACTCGCACGCTGCCCGCCCACCCCATCCCCATCCTCACCCCCCCACCCCACGCACTCCACATCTCTCGCACAGACACACATATAAATCTGGGAGGGCTAATTTGCATTTGCAGATTTATTTTTGTGGATAGTTTGTATTTTGTTCAAAACAACATTCAATTTGTACGCAGCCAATCAGTGTGGCATTTTATAAAGTCCTGCTTTGGAAATAAAACTACTATGACTCCAGGGTAAAACAAGTCGGACTCCACTCAAGATCTTCCATGATTTGTGCAGGGAAGGTCACATCTTAGCAAACATAATAGAATTCTTTGAGGAATGACAAAGTTGACAGTGGAGAAAGGACTGTAGATATCATATACATGGACTTCAGTCAGGCGTTTGATGAGGTAGACTCATAAAGTTGAAGGTGAAGTCGCAAGGCATCCAGGGTGTACTAGCTAGATGGATTAGAGAACTGGCTGGGCAACAGGAGACAGGGAGTAGTAATGAAAGGGAGTTTCTCAAAATGGACAACTGTTCTGTGTGGTGTTTCACAGGGATCCGTGCTGGGACCACTGTTTGTTGTGATGTACCTACATGATCTGAAGGAATGTATAGGTGGTCTGATTAGCAAGTTTGCAGATTACACTAAGATTGGTAGAGTAGCAGAAAGTTGAGGAGAATATCAGAGAACACAACTGAATGTAAATAGATTGGAGAGTTGGGTGAAGAAAGGGTAGATGAGAGGTGATGCATTTTGGAAGATCCAATTCTAGAACGAATTATACAGTAACTGGAAAAAGCCCTGGGGAATATTGATGTACAGAGAGATCTGGGTGTTCAGGTCCATTGTTCGCTGAAAGTGGCAGGTCGATAGAATGATCAAGAAGGCATACAGCATACTTCCTTCCTGCATTCTAACAATTTAAGAAGTGGAGAACCACAGACCAGTTAACTCGTCACCCACAGGAAGGGATCTGTTGGAATCTATTGCGTACAAGAGTAGGCTAGCCATATTACAGTTGTATAGGACTTTGATTCGGCCACATTCAGAATATTGTGAACAGTTCTGGTTGCCACATTACTGAAAGGATCTGGATGCTTTGGAAAGAGGGCAGAGGATTTTCACCAGGATGTTGCCTAGCATGGAGAGAATGATATATAAAGAGAGATTTGATAGATTAGGGTTATTTTCATTAAAAAGACGAAGGTTGAGGGAGGACTTGGTTGAGGTTTACAAAATCATGAGAGGTGCAAATAGCGTGGATAGCAAGAAGTTTATTCCCAGAGTGGGGGAGTCAGTTACTAGGGATCAAGAATTCATGACGAAAGGGGAAGAGTTTGGGGATATGCTCCAAAAGTTCTTTGCACAGGGGGTTATGGATGCTGGGTTGCGTTGCCAGTGGAGGTGGAAGAGGTGGGGACGAAAGTGTCAGTTAATATGTATCTAGACAGAGGCGTGAATGGGCAGGGAGCAGAAAGATACAGACCTTAGAAAATAGGTGACAGGTATAGATAGAGGATCTGGATTGACACAGGCTTGGAGGACTGAAGTGGCCGTTCCTGTGCTGTGATTTTCTTTGTTATTTGTAAATACTAACAAAAAGCGTTTGTTGATACTTGAAAGGAAAATGAAACCAAGATCAAATATGGCACAACGAATGTGTGGACACGAGAATTTATTGTAGAGAGTAGAAAAATGATAAGGAGACAAAACAGTTACATTGCGTCTGTCTTCAAAGAGGAAGATCCAGAAAATCTCCCAGAAATACCAAGTCACCATGGGACCTTTTTAACTAAAGACTAAAATCAATCATATACAGTTATGGGGTCCTATTTGGAAACAGAACTGGGATGAGTATAGATAAGTCTGACAGACCAGATACAATTCAAACTGAAATTTCAGAGAAAACAACAATACACATATTGATTGCAAAAGGGACCACTGTATTTCTCTGTCTTCACTTCGGAAGGTTATAAATGCATTCAAATGAATTAAGAAGGGAAGAAGTGGGAGAGTGGAGGACTACAGGCCAGTTAGTTGTCATCCACAGAAGGGAAACTGTTGCAACCTATTGGACACTGAGTAGATAATAGCAAATTTCAAGAGAGTTGTTCTGCATTTATGAAAGGGAAGTTATAATTTACAATTGTTTTCTTGAAGATATCTCTCTGTAGATGTAAACAATGGCGAATCAGTGAATGTGGTACAGTCAGATATTCAGGAGGAGGTTTAATCAGCACATAGAGCAAGTTATCAGAAAACATTACAGCAAAGTGTATTGGGTGGAACATATGCAAACGGGGAAGGTAAGCATTAGAGAAACTATTGCAGAACATAGATAGTTGTAGATGGTTGTTTGTGTGACTGCAGACCGGTGCACGCTGGTGTGCCACAGGTTTCAGTGCTGTGTCCCTTTAAACGCCTTCATTTAAAGGGAATCAGAATATAGACGATGAAGTATCAATTAGACTCAAAGTATCAGCTTGCTCTCTCTTTATAGATGTTGTCTGACTCACTGTGATCTCTAGCATGTGTTGGTTTCAGTACAGATTCAGCTTCTGAAGTGATTTGCTCCTACTAGAAATAAAGACATTCTGCACTAGTAACACAGAGAGTTGGGGAGACTGTACCTGGACTGGACCTGTACAATTTTGATGTCTTGATCTAAGTAAAATATTCTGATCACATATACTGAATGAGCATTCTCCAGATTAATCTCTCAGCTGGCACAATGGTCTGCCGAGGAGACTTGGTCTGAGATCAAGGCGAGAATCTGTGTTTGAAACTGAAGTTCGTTGATTGATTGTTATATGAGAACTTCACGTCTGTTTACTTGGGAAAAGGAGGAGGCAGGTACAGAATTCAAGAAGATGGACTGGGAAGCTCCTGAACAGATTGATGTAAGATGTGAGTAGGGATTCATGGTTTTGGCTGGTACAAAATTGGAACAATCCCCATGTCCAGAATAGTTACATCTCATGCTGCTGTTGGAGACAAGGGATGAAAGGCGCTGATGCAAATGTTTAAGTAGAATCTGGTCACAGGTTAGGTGCCCGAAGACTGGAAATCACCCTTTATATGAAGGGTTGTAGAGATAGAGCAGGGAACGATGGACTAGTGTGTTTCAAATCGGTGTCAGAGAAAATTTTGCAAAAAATAGGTGGTGGTGGAAGGCTGTTTGTGTGACTGGAGACCAGTGTCCCCTGATGTACCACAATGATCAGCACTGTCTCCCTTATTATTTGTGGTATTATAAATGATGTAGGTGCGAATGTGGAGGGGGGGGGGTGGGGTGGCAGCGTGATAAGTAAGTCTATGTTTGACACAAATATTGGCTGGGTGTTTGGCAGTGAGGAGGAATTTCTTATGGAAGATACAGATGGAATGGTCAGATGGGTGGATCAATGGCAGATGGAATGTAACCCTGATGAATATGAGGTGATGCACTTTGGAGGAAGGAACCAGACAGGAGAGTACACAATGAATGGCAGCACACCAGGAAGCTCAGATGGTGCTTCTCCACACATCCGTGAATGTAACGGGGGAGGATCAAAGATTACGTAAGAAATCATTGGAAAAAGTAGGCATACCCTTTATCGAGGCGGAGATTACAAGAGTTATGTAGCACTTTGGTAAGGTCAAGATGGAATACTATTTGGGGTTCTAGGAGCAACATTACAGGCAGGATGTGATTGTTCTGGAGGGGGCACAGAGATTCACCAGAATGTTCCCAAGGATGGAACATGTCAGCTAAGGAGAGAAGTTTCATAAGCTCCATTTGTTTACTTTGGAGCAGAAAAGGCTTTCGGGGGACGTGATTCAGGTTAAGATTACGAGGGTCATGGGCAGGGTGGATAGACAGCAGCTGTTCCTTTTAGACAAAGAGCCAAGAACAGGCGAACACACTTTTAAAGGGAAAGATTTGATAATTAGAGCGGAGTCAGGGATCGTTTTCCACCAAGAGGGTTATGGGGTCCGGAATGCACCTCCTGAGGATGTGGTGGGGGTTTGTTATCACGGATCGCGTCACAACCATTAAAAAGTATTTGGACGAGCACTTGAAGGGTCAAACCATTCATGGCTATGGGACTGATGTAGTCAATTTGGAATAACGTAGATCGTGCTGTAATTTTGATGCTACACAGACTATGCATCTCTGATTGTATGGCTGTGGAAAGTCAATCATTGAACAGCTAAAGACAGGAAGAAATAGGTTTCGGAGCAGTACATTAAACAAGCATGAAACGTAAAAGTTTCTCAAAGTACAATATACCAAGGTGAAATGTTGGCAAAGATAATTGTAGCTTCGTTACCGTCCAAAACCAGCAAATGGTGAACAGGAAAATGGCAGACTATGAAGCAACTACTTCAGCTCTGCCTTCATGAAAGAAGAAAAATAAAAACTTCCAAGCAATTCTTGGTCGACTGACAAAAAGCAGGGATTACAATCGTATCCGTAAATAAACAGTTTTGAAGAAAATATTTGGTCTGAAATCTGATGAATCCGCACGGCCTGATAATCTTTATCTATGATTCCTGAAGGAGGTGGCCATGGTAATAATGAATACTTTGCTTGCTGTCTTCCAAATTCCTGATGCCTGAATTGACAGATTTGAGAGCAGCAAATATAACCCCAGTATTTCTAAAGGAGGCAGGGAGAAAACAAGGAATTACATTCTGCCTAGTGCCAAAGAAGCAATCAGGATAATACAAGAGTCTATTAGAAATAATGCTTTGCCAGGGAACGTTGAGAATTAAGTTAATTTGAAAGTAATGAACATAGATCAAGTCAATGCCAAATTATTAAAGGTGAATCATATTTGAGAAAGCGACTGCGAAATAAATTATGGCAAAGCAATAGTTGCAGTGAATTTGGATTTTCAGAAACTTTTTGATGAAGTCCCAAGTCTAGTGTTGTGAAAATGCTACTCCTTTAACAAGGTCATGCTGTCCTTGTTTTTTTTTCAAAGGTGTCTGAAAAGCAGTGAATCCGAAATATTTTGGTTTGACTGCTCTAAAATAAAAGCACGTACAATAAAGAGCAAGCTATGCTAGATCTGGTCCTGTGTAATGAGACAGGAGTAATTAATAACCTCATCGGTAGAATCAACTTGAAATGAATGATCACAGGATGGTTGAATTTAAAATACAGATGGAGAGTGTGAAGATAAAATCCAATACCAGGGTCCTGTGCTTAAACAGGGAGACTACTTTAGAATGTGAGTGGACTTGGCTAAAGTCGACTGAAAAATAAGACTTTATAGTGAGAGTTGACTAGCAGTGTAGGATTTTCAAAGAAATTTTTAAAAAGTCCTTAGCAAAAGTATATTCACTGAAAAGGATATACTCTAAGAAAAGGGGTAATCTCTATGGGGTGTCTAAGCAATAATCGAGGCTACCAAGTTTAAAGAGAAGGCATGTAAAGTGGCCAAGAACAGCAGGAACCTAGAAGATTGGAAAAACATTAAAGGTCAACAGAAAGGCATGAAAACAGCTATAAAGAAAATTAGGATAGAACACAAGAAAAGAACTAGCACAGAATATGAAAATAGATTGCAAATGATTCCCTAAATATATAAAATGGAAATGAGTGGCGAACATAAATGTTGGACCTTTAGAGGATGGGAAGGCGCATTTAGTGATAAGATGTGATGAAATGACTGAGGCATTTAGCACGTAATTTGTGGAAGACACTAATAACATACCAGTAATTGACAAACATACGAGGGTAGGTGAGGGCATGTGCATAATCATTATTCCGGAGGAGGTAGTGTTGGGTAAACTAACGGATCTAAAGGCAGACAAGTCCCCGAATGAAATGCATCCAGGGTACTAAAAAAGATAGCGGGAGAAGTATCAAGTGCAATTGTGGTATTTCTTATTTAAATTTAATGAACAATGAGGCAGTCCCAGCAGATTGGAAAACAGCAAATGAGACGCCACTGTTTAAAAAAGGCTGGCAGATAAAAGATGGGGAATTTTAAACCAGTTAACTTAATCTGTGTAATGGGAAAGATGTATGAGTGTATTATCAAGGGAGAAATAGCACGTCATTTTGATAGGAATCGACCCATTGCGCAGACACAGCATAGTTTCCTAAAGGGCAGGTGATGCTTATCAAATCTGTTGGAAATTTATGAAGATATTATGAGCAAGGTAGACAACGAGGCCCCAGTGAATGCGGTATATCTAGGTTTCCAAATGGTCTTCGACAAGGTGCCGCACGATAGACTGCTGCAGAAGATAAAAATGGAATGCGTTATGGGTAAAGTATTGGTATGGATAGAAGATTGGTTGACTAACAGGAAGCAAAAGGTGGGTCTAAATGAGTGCTATTCATATCTGGCAATCAGTGACTAGTGGCGTGCTTCAGGGATCTGTGTTGGGGCTGCAATTATGGAGTTGGGAGCATCCGTAGATTGTCAACGTTTGCAAATGACACGAAGATAAGTGGCAGAGCAACGTGTGCAGAGATCTATGAAACGTTTTAGAGAAGCACAGATACTTTGAGTGAGTAGGCAAATGTCTGGCAGATGGAATACGATGTCAGTAAATGTGAATTCATCCATTTTGTTGGGAATACCAGTAAAAGGATTGTTTCTTGAATGGTAAAACGTTGCAGCATGCTGCTCAGCAGAGGGACCTGGGTGTCCATGTGCATGAATCACACAAGGTTGGTCTGCAGGTACAGCAAGTACTGAGGAAAGCAAATGGTATATTGTATGTCGTTGCTGAAGGGATTCAATTTAAAATCAGGTAAGTCATTTTGCAGCTGTACAGGGTGCTGGTGAGGCTACACCTGGTGTATTGTATCAAGTTTAAGCCACCTTACTTGAGAAAGAATGTACTGGCACTAGATGGAGTGCAGAAGAGTTTCACTGCGTTGAATCCAGAGTTGAGAGATAATTTGTTGGTTTTTCAGAAAGTTACGTTAGTCTATCTGCTATCCTCTTGTGTTTGTGTTTCATTTAGCTGCATCACTCCTGGAATATCCATCTTAAACCTGCTAAAGTCAATGAGCAAATGTTGGGTCTGCGCTACTTCCTTGAAGTGATTTGAGGAGGTCTGTCCTGGTCCATATCAGTGTGTAACAGCTAGATCTAATATACTGGCATGGGTTGAGAATGGGAGAGTTTAAATGAAAAAGTGAATCAGTATGAACAGTTCTATATATTTTGGAGTGGAAAGCAATGGCTAGTATGATAATCCAGGATTTGATGCTTGGACCCCATCTATTCAGAAAACATATTAAACATTTGTTCAAGGGCATTGTATATAATCTTTCCAAATCGGCTGATGGCCCCAAATTGAGATTGTGATTGGGTGATCAGGATGTAAAGAAGTTCAAATGTGAAGACAATTGGAGGGAATGGACAAATACCTGGCAGGTGAAGAACAACGTGGATAGATGTGACATTGAGCACATTGGTTGGAAAAACAAAATAACGGTTAGCATTTCAAAAGGAATTGACGTAAACTTGTGAAATATGTGTATACTTTTGTTGACTTCTTTACAAATTGACAGACCAAAGTTCCTACTTCACTTTTTATCCAGATAGTTAATCACTTCAAAGGATATAGAGTATTCAGTGTTTGGGCAAAGTCAATTGAAGAAATGTTTGGCCATAAACTAGAGTGGAGAAGGCTCAATGTGTTGGATTACCTACCCTTTTCCCGATGTTTCTGTGCAGCATGTGGGAAAGCTCTGTAAATGTTGTTCTAAACTCTCAGATGTTAGGAAGGGGGTCTCTAAAGGATCGACAGGACTATATTTCCCGTTCCCTTTTCCAATAGAGAGGCTGCTGCCCGGTGTCCTATCTGGGTTTATCATTTAAGACCTCGAAATAATTTGATACAAAGGCCTTGCAGTTTCGGAGACCACTGATGAGTTTACCACATGGTTGTGTTTCTGGAGTTACATTTCGACAAGACCAGGAAAGCATGGGAGAATCATTTCTTGAATGTCCAATGGGGCAGAAAATTTATATTGACAATTGACATGGGCTTCAATGTCAATATTACTGGCACCAGATTTTACATCTCGATATTTTATTAATTGTTTTTAACTTCCACCAGCTGCCAGAGCATTAGCCCTGTCTGGATTAGTAATCCAGTGACATTTCCACAACATCACCATCTCCACCTGGCAACCTATGGGAAACCACACTGAGCTGGTTATTTCTTTACTGCTTGACATCTCTGGCAGAAAGAACTCTCACCAATTTGATTGTCGTGATGGGACTGAGGGATGGTAATTGGTCAGCTTGTAATTATTCCCCTCTTAGGGGATGGGACATAGTTGAGTAATTTTTTACATTGCCAGGGAGATGTCAGAATTGGAGCTGGAATGACACAGCGTCCCCAGGGACATGGCTTGTTGTGCAGCACAAGTCTTCAGTCCTATTGCAGGAATGGGGTCAGGGCTCATTGCCTTTGCCGTACCTATTGTGTTCAGTTGTTTCTTCAAGTAACGTGCAGCAAATAGAATTGGTTGAAGACTGGCATCTGTGATTCTGTGGGAGTCATTCAAGCAACACTTCTGCCTGAGGATGTTGCAGTCACGGCATCCTTGTCTTTTACACTAATGTACAGGAAGGTTCCATTCTTTCGAGGAATACTAGAGCAATAGCCTCAGAAATAGCTGTTGAGATGTTAGTCTAACAACCCCAGTAATGTTCTGGTGATCTGAGATCGAATCCTGCTACAGTAGATGGTGTAATTCGAATGCAATACATGTTTGGGATTAAGTGTCTAATGATGCGATAATAATCAATTGCTGGTTCCCTGCTGCACTTAAGGAATGGAAATTGCCATCCATACCTGCTCTGGATACATGTAACTCCAGTCCCACAGTAATGCGGTTGACTCTTAACTACCCTCTGGGCAATAACCAGTGACGCCCTAATCCGATTGAACAATGTTTTTTTTTAAATAATATTTGTGGAGTCCTCTTTTATCGTAAGTTGTTTCATAGTTCAACTCAATTTCTGACTGGATGTGGCAGAACTGTAGAATTTCTATCTGATCTGTTTGCTTTGTAATCATTTTGCCTTCTCTCTTAGATATTAGTCCTGCTGTTTGGAATGTAAGTACAGTGGTCAAGTGCAGTAGCTTTAAATGAATTGTCATCAGTTTTAGGTATACATGGTTCTGACACTAGTACATTTCCCAACTCGTCTCTGAAACATCGATCAGCTTAATGGGAATGATAGACTGAGGGATGATCCTGGGCAAAAAGTTGCAGGTTTTGATTCAATACAATTCTCCTTCTGTCCAGCTGTGATCGACAGTTCCACATGAATTCCCAGTTTTGAGCTGCAATTTCTGCATTGCAATTCAGCCATCTATCCCCAAGCTCACACCGAGACCCATTCACCCATCACCCCATGACCTACTCTGGTTTCGGATGTGGTAACACTTCCATTTTTGTATTCTCATTCTTCTGAGCGTTTGTCCATGATATCACTCCTCTTAACTGTCATGATTCTCAAAACCCCTAAGCACATTTCGCCGGGCAGCACCGTGGTTCAGTGGTTAGCGCTGCTGCCTCATCACACTCTGGACTCAAGTTCGATTCCATCCTTCGGCGATTGTTTGTGGAGTTTACGCATTCTCCCCGTGTCTGCATGGATTCCTTCCAGGTGCTTCGGTTTCCATCCACAGTCCAAAAGCGTGTCGTTTAGGTACAATGGCCTTGTTAAATTGCCCATAGTGTTCACGGATGCGTAGGTTGTGTCCAATAGTCAGGAGTAAAGTAGGATATGGGAATGGGTCTGGTTAGATTGGTCTTCAGAGAATCGTTTTGGACTTGTTGAGCCGAAGAGCCTGTTTCCCCACTGTATGCTAATGCTAACATTCATATGGATCTTTTCCCTTCCAGTCGTGCCATTTTCGGTGTTTAAATTGAATGTGTTTCCCTCTGTTTCTCTCCGTGGTCTTCATTAAGAACTCTGTAGCGTCAATGATGCTGGTCTTATGTCGTTTCAGAACTAATGAATTTCTACATTCTTGCATTATTGTTCACGCCCCCCCCCTCCCCGCCCCCGCTGTATGGCACTGATGATGGACATGGCGTTTGAGTGGCTTGGACACACGTCTTTCAAGCTGCTCAAAACCAGGAATTGCTGGGAAAAATCAGCAGATCTAGCAGCTGTGGAGACAGAGAGACAGAGACACTGTTTCAAGTCCAGCGTGACCGTTAGTTAGAACTGAAAAGAACTCCTTAATCCCTTGACAAAAGTGGACGAGGGATGATGGGAAACAGAGCATGTGGAGATGCAATGCCACAAAGGAATGAGCTTTTAATTGTGATAAAAGAGAAACAGATGTAAAATGGGTGTAAATTAAAGTGTAAATGGGAGAAATGCGTTCTCTCTATTCAGTGCAAGATAAACAAGTCACAGGCAAGATCATAGAGAAACCAGGAAGCAGAATGTATGAAAAATGGAGAACAGCCATAATGGGGTCTGGCTGTGTAATTATGGAATTGAATATTAACTCCTTCAGGCTGTAATATACCAAAGTGTAAAGTGAGGTGTTACTCAAGATGGGGGTTGTGCCTTTTTGTAACATTACAGCAGCTCAGGACCGAAAAGTCAGCATGAGAACAACTAAGGTTATTGAAATGGGAAGGTCAGGATTATTCCTGCAGAGAGAGTGGAACTCTTCCTTAAAACAGTCTCTGTTTAATCTCCAAAGTGTAAGGGAGACGGCATTGTGATCAGCAATGACAGGAGATTGGATTGAACGAATACAAGTGGAATGCTTCTTCAACTGGAAGTTGTGGCTGGGACCTTGGACAGTGAGGAGTGAAGAGGTGAATAGGCAAGTGTTGCACCTTCTGTAATTGCATGCGAAGGTGCCATGGGGGGAGTGGGGAAGTGTTCAGTGTGATGAGGGGTGTCACAGAAGGAATGGTCACAATGTAATGCTGACAATGGACTGGAGGGAAAGATGTGTTTGATGGTGTAATCCTGCTGGAGGTGGTGGAAGTGGCAGAGGATGCTTCCATGGATGTGGATTCTTGTGTAGTAGGAAGTGATGACAAGGGGAGATATATCATTGTTCTGGGAAGGAGGGGACTGAGTGAGGGTGACACTGTGGGCGATGGGACAGTGACAGCTGAAGGCCCTATCTACTGGAGTTAGGGGATTTCTGGTTTAAAGGAAAAGGAGGTCACATCAGTGGCAGTTCTCTGGAGTGTGACATCATCAAACAGAAACAACAAAGATGGAGATACTGGAAGAATGGAGTCAGCCTCCGCTGATCGTGTGGTCAGCCACATGCAGAAGTTCCTCCTAAATGATTGAAAAGAACCAAACATTTAAATTGAGGATTTCTGTCTCACATCTGGTCTGAAGAGGGATGTGGAAATAGACCCAGAGAATGTCAGTGGATATACAGGAGCAGACATTCAAGCAGATATCCCATAAAACGCAGCAGTTATTGTTTCTGTTCAAAAAGAAGGACTCGGAGGAAGATGTACCGCCCGTGGTTGACAAAATCTGTCAAGGATACTAATCAATCGCAAATTAACGAGCATTAGCGTGTGCCCAGATTTAGGGTGGATATTTCAGGGACCATGAGCAGAAGCTGGGCATGAATTTCAGCTGTGCTTCCTGAATTACCCGCAGAAACCCCAGCCATTACTGCTCCATCCTCTTCCAGGTTGTCCCTCTCCAATTACGGAGTGCATTCGCTCACGTTACGGTTCCTATCTGAGGCTTCTTGATCAGGTCTATCTTTCCTGCACTCGCAAAAAGCTGTGTTTCGTGCTGCCACTTTGCCTCTGGTGTCAGTGCGACTCGGCCTCTCCATTCATGTTGTTTTACACCTCCCACTCACATCTCATTCTGGAAAGTTTCCTTCTTGGAGTAAACCTTATTGAAATCACCTCCCCCCTCCCCTTTGCACTGAATTCACACTGTGATCCAAATTTCAACAAGTATACTCAGCCTTCATTTCACTCTGCTAAAGGCAACTGCATGCTTACTGTGTGGTATAAGAATTCCCTTTCTTACGTGGATTTGGCCAGACATACACTTTCAGTGTAGGGATCATCACGCTCTTTCGACAAAGGAATTCAAGAGTTTAACTTCCTAATGGCACTGGTAAGGGTTTCACACTGTCTTGGTATTGTTACTTTGAGAAAAAAACAAATCACAGTATGAAGTTTTGTCTGTTGTTTACTTGTTATTTTTAAATATTGTTTCAAATTTGCAGTGCCTACGATTAAATGCTTGTTCTTGAAGTTGGTATTAGATGGAGTGGAGGAGGAGGTTGAAAAGTGACGTTATAGAAGCTTATAAAATCATAAGAGGCATGGATTGAATAGAGAGCCAAGGCATTCTCGCCCGGAGAGTGGGGGTGTTCAAACATAGAGTACATCGCTTTAATGTGAAAGGGAGAAGATTTAAAAGGTCCAATGGTGCAACGTTTTCACATGTAGGGTGATGTGTGTATGGAATAAGCTGCAAGAGGAAGAGTCGTAGATGAAAGAACAGCTGCAACATTTAAAGGACATTTGGACAAATATAAATATGAACCGTTTAGAGGCATATGGGACACGTGAAAGCAGGTGGGACTAGTTTAGTTAAGCATGGACAAGTTGGACCAAAGGGGTCTGTTTGTGCGTGATGTGACTGTATGAATCTAGAAAGCGAGGAAAAAGGGAACAAAAGATATTATGTAAGTAAATTGGCAAGAAATATAAAAACAAGAATCACAAAATTTTCTGCGTATATATAAAAAGAAGTTCAAAATGAGTGTGTGACCTTAGGTAGAAATAAAGTTTGTAAAGTATATTGAGGCCATTTGGAGGATGTGACTGGGTAACTGGCTATAGAGAACGGGCAAAAAGTTACACCAGTACTTTGCATTGTTCCTCACAGGGGAAGGCACTGTAAGGATGTCAATGATATAGACAAAATGTTAATGGGAGGCAAGTTTTTGAACTGTCTCGAACAAAAGGAACAAGGTTTTTTGACAAACGGATAAGAGTAAGGGTAGACCGGTCAGCAGTAATTCATAGTTGTTTTTTTTAAAAGTGGTTAATGAATGGTTGATGGTACTGTGTGAAAGATTCCATAACTCTCTGGATTTCAGTGGTTTTCCAGCGAAACTGGAGAACCTGCAATGTGGCGCCTATCTTCGAGAAAGGAGTGAGACAGAAAGCAGGAAACATTTAGCCCAACCATAATTACTGGGAATCTGATAGAGTCTATTATTAAGGCAAGAATTGAAGGGCATTCAGAAAAGCTTCACGCAGAGTCAGTATGGTTTTGTGAATGGGAAACTATATTCTGCCTGCAAAGTTATTCTGAGATCCCTGAAAATGTAACAAGCGGACTTGATAAAGGGGAACTGGTCGGCATGTGGCTTACCTGAGATCTTCCACAAGTTATCACAAAATAAAGGTCCGTACACAAGACAGAAGCTCATAGTGTTGTGGACAATGTATTAGCATTGGATGATGGGTGGTTAACACAGAAATTGGAGAGTCAGGATTAATGGATTGTTATGATAAAGATATATCTACTGGAGTATCACAAATAACAGTTCGATGGCATCAGTTATTTACACTCTATTCTGACAGCCTGACGGCGGGAGCTGAATGCAATATACATCCGAGTTTGAGGATGACACTGCGAACCAAAAGGCAGGCTGTTATTTAATGAAGAAGACTCCCAACAAAGGAGCAGTAAAAAGGGATTGGAGTGTTCCTGTGTATGAAACATAAAGTCAGCGTAGTGATGCAGCAAGTAACTAGAATGATACAATACGAAGGTTCCTAGAATGAAAGAGTTGTATTATTGAATGCATCTAAAATGGTGAGGCGATTATTCATTGTGCTTGAAATGAATGTGCGTGATATTACTGAAATGTAAATTATACCGAAGTTCATTGACAAGGAAGATGCTGAGAATGTGTTTCCTCACCTGGGCAGACCCTCGAACTCAGGGACAGAATAAGGGATATCGATTTCAAACAAAGAAATGTCTTCTTTCAGAAGTTAATTAATTCTGAATTCCACTCACCAGTGAGTTGTGGAGGCTGGGTCACTGAATGCTTTTTCAGATGGGCTGGATTGTTTTTTGTCACATCAGCAAGTTGAGGAATATGAGGGGTTAGCAGGAAAGTATAATTGAGCCCTGGAGGTTGAGAGAATGTCCCCATCATGGTGACCTCTGTCAGTGTGGGGAATTGAACCTGCGCTATTGGCCTCCCTCTTCATCACAAACCAGACGTCCAGCCAACTGAATGGGAGCCTATGTAACTGTTTCAGACAGAAACACTCACAGACGAAGGGCAAGAGAAACTTTCATAACAAGGAAAAAGGTACAATTCAGTTAACGTTCAAGGTACTAGCTGAGGAAAAAATGTTTTCTGCTGGAAATTGTGGAAACAAGTGTTTAGATGCTATCTTGAGCAGAATGCACTCAGGTGACACAAGCAAAATAACCAGAGTAATCATTGCATTTAGATATCGACAACTATTAAATAACAGTATATTTCTGATTGGTCTGTGTGAAGGATGCTTACTATTGCATGAAAATAGAAAGCTGATGGGACATATTGGTAGTTGAGTCCCTCCCCATGGGAAATGCCTCAGGAACACATGCTTGAAGAAACCCAGGATAAAAATGCCTGAGTGTCGTCTGGTCAGTGACAGGACGCCGAGGGCTGAATGACTGAAAGTTCCTATAGCATGTAGCTCAGGAGACAGTTAGATCACTCCCGACCTTATTAAATGGTAGGGCACATTTCAAGGACTGAATGCCCTCATAATGGATTTCAATTTCGTGTGCATGTAATTTTAATTTTAAAAAACACACTGTTCCTTCCCCTCATGTTTTCCACACTGTGGCACTGTCATTCTCCTGAAACTGGGACACTTGGAACGTTATCTGGAATATTCCATAACCAGCATTCTCCAGAGCATTCTATAAATGTGCGGGGGTATCACAAAGGCAGAGAGAGAGATAGAGAGGAGGGGGAGGTATTGCCTGTAGCGATGAGAATGTTGGAGCATGAGCCTTGTTTGGGGGTTGGTGGTATAACAGATATACAGTGAGTGTGAGGGAGCAGAGAGAATAAGGGGACCCTTATCCTGACAGAGCGGGGAAGGTTGATGCATGTCCTGTATTGCTGGGCATTTCTTCAGACCACAGATACTGCACTGAGCTGGGTGGTGAGCTCAGACCATGCTTGGTGGGTCTGGTGGGTGTGCACCCCTTTGAGAAGAGAATGGTCCCCCAATCTACTACCCCATCCACCAGGAGCTCAATGACCCTGTCGACAAACCAGTAGTGTAATTGCTTCTTATGGATAGATAGAGATCTTAAAGATGGTGGAATCAAAGGTTATGGCGATTAGGCAGGAACAAGATACTGATTGTGGATGATCAGCCATGTTCATAATGAATGTTGGTTTTGGCTCGAAGGGCCGAATGGCCTACTCCTGCACCTATTGTCTACTGTCTATTATCAATTACCTTATCTGCCATGCTCGGGCTAAACTGGGCAGGGCAGCTCCGAACTGAGAAAGCTAAATTATTTGCCCACTAGCCTTTATTTTTTAACATCAGTGCCAGGGATCACAGAATATCCAGTGATTTCCGGCGATGCTGAGTACCTGCAGCCTTGATGGGAGGGAGAATCTGGCTGGCATTGAATGACAAGGGCACCATGCGGTGGAGTGGGTAGTTAATGAGGTGAGTTCGATAAGATAGCAACAGGAAACTAGCTCAGTCTCAGACAGACAATGCCTCTGTCACTTAATGAAAATGTTACTGAGACAAATTAGTGTTAGATTCAGCCCAGAGTCGAAGACTCTGCAGACCCCACTCCCAGGTACAAAGCTGCAGAACAAAACGCTCCATCATCTGCACTCACACCAATATCCCATTCACCCATCATTCCTGGTAATGTTGTCTTATGTTGCCAGATGCTATTGACATGTCTAGATTTAGAATTCTGAAACCTGTAAACATATCTTTCCTTGACATTGTTTCTCAAACTCCCCCTCTCTGTCTATGTCCCAAACTACTTTCATTTCCAGTCATACAATCCTACTGCATGGACACAGGCCCTTCAGCCAGAACTGGTCCATTCTGACCAAAATGTCAGTCCATATTCACTCCATGTTCCTGCACTTGGCCCATATCCTTCTCAGACTTTCTTATCCATGCGTTTTTCGAACAAAATGCAGCGAGAGTTTGTAACATCAAGAAAGGCCTCAAGACAAAAATCACTGAATCTACCATTCATCTCACCAGGCTGCTCAGTTTACACAGAAACAGTTTGACTGCAGCTTAGAACCAAGAAGGAAGAGGAAACACTGGTGGGAGATGTAAATGGAAGACAATGCTGCAGGGAAAACTTTGTTTATGTTATAAACAGGAAATTAGATACCCAAGAATTTGCAAGAAAAACTCAACGGTCTGGTTGCATCTGCATGAGGAAAGTAGAAGAGTGTGGCCCCCGAAGAGCACAGCAGGTCAGGCAGAATCCGAGGAGCAGGAAAGACTATGTTTCAGTCATAAACCCTTCATCAGGAATTCACTTCAGAATTCACTGCATTTGCAGTCATCACTTTTTCTCAATCCTTTGTCGGAAGAGAGAAGAGTCATTTTTTTTCAAATCTGGGGAGTATTCATCAGAACAGTACTGGTTACCGATATCCAGTGTATACAGTTCTTCGTTTTATTTTAGATCACCAATTCTCTTGCATGCTGCAGTATTAATGGAACACTTGATCTGGAAAGGACAGGAATGGGTGAGGGCAGATGTGCAGGCAATGTGTCAGTCACAACTTAAGGCCCTGTCCATTAGAATGTGAATCGTGGGATGAAGGTAAAGGAGGGCTTGTTAGAGGCACCACGCTGGAATTCGACATCATCTGAACAGATGTGACAGATCCAGAGAAAGTGGGAGGAATCAGCTACTCTCCCTGATGGTCATTAGTAGCAAAGTGGCTAGCAATGCTGCCTTGCAACACCAATGACCAGGGTTCGAATCCACCCTTTGGTGACTGTGCAGTGTTTGCCATTTCTCCCCGTGTTTGTATGGGTTTCCTTCGGGAGCTTGGTTTTCCTCCCACAGTCTAAAAATGCACAGGATCGGTTCAGTGGTCTCATTAAACTGTCCCACAGTATCCAGAGATAAGCAGGTTAGGTGAATTGTTTCAGGGAATTGTAGAGTTACTGGGGTACAATTGTAGAGTATGGGTGTGTTGGTCAGCATGTTATCTGGAGGGTCAGTGTGGACTCGATGGGCCAAATGGCCTATTTCCACACTGCAGGGTTCCCATAGTTTCTACTTAGCTGTCTGTGTTTGAAACACTTCTCAGGGTCCTGCCTACAAGTGCTGACCCAATTTGGCTCACAAAAATGTTACACCATCCATTTGTCTGAAATGAACTCCATCAGCCACTCCTTTGACCTTTGGCACATCTTATCAGGGTCCCATTTTACTCTGAGTTAACCATCTTTACTGTCCACTACCTCACAATTTTGGTGTTATCTGTAAACTCACTAACCATTCTCTACTAATATTCACATCCAAATCATTTACATAAAAGACAAAAGCCATTAGATCGTTGTAGTACATTGCTGGTCACAGGCCTCCAGTCCAAATAAAATATGCTGCACCAGCATTAGCTTCATCTCTTACCTTTGAGCGAATTATCTACAACTCTCCCTGTATTCCATGTGATCTAACCATGTTTAACAGTTTACCACGCGGAACCTTTTTGAATGCCTTAATAAAGTCCATATTCTATTCCACAGTTATATTTTTGTGCCTTTATCAATCTTATTCATCACTTCTTCAATAAACTAAATCAAATTAATGAGACAAGATTTCCCACATGCAAAGTCATATTGACTATCGCTAATTGGAATTTTCCTTTCCAAACACAAGTAAGTCCTGTCCTTCAGAATCCCCTCCAACAACTTACCCACCAATGACATCAGGCCCACCGGTCTATAGTTTCCTCACTTTTCCTTACCAACTGTTCTTAAACAATGGCACAACCTTACCTGTGGCTGTCCATGATAAAAATATCTCAGCCAGATATCAAACAATGGCTTCCCTAGCTTCCCATAGGATTCTGGGGTACACCTGATCAGGTCATAGAACCCAGAACAGTGCAGCACAGTAGAGGCCCTTGAGCTGTTGATGCTGTGCCGGCAGTTTCTCCTACTCTAAGATCAGGCTAACCTATGTGTCCTTTATTGTACTAACTTCCAAGTGCCTATCCAAGAGTCACATAAAAGGTCGGATGGAGTTATGCACCTTAATGCATTTTAAGACGGCTAGCTCCTCATAATCTGTAACATAGACACTTTTCAAGATATCACCATTCATTTCCCCAAGTTCTCTCCCGTCCATTTCCTACTGCACAGTAAATACTGATGCAAAATATTTATGCAGTATCTCACCAATCTCCTGTAATTCCACACATAGGTCACTTTGCTGATCTTTAAAGGGCCCTGTCCTCTCCCTAGTTACTGTTTTGACCTCAATGTATTGGTAGATTCTCTTTGGATTGTCCCTTACCTTATTTTCGAAAGATTTTTATGCCCCCAGTTTACCTCCTGATTTCCCTCTTGAGTATTAGCATTCAGCCCTGGTACTTCATATGGATTCACTCGATCCCTACTTTCTGTACCTATCATATACTTCCGTCTTTTTCTTGAACAAAACCGCTATTCCACTCGCCATCCAAGCATTCCCGACCAGCCTTGCATTGCTCATGAACCCGATCACACTCTATCTAGACTCTGTAATCTCATTTGTGAACGCATCCCACTTTCCTGCCACGAGCTTCTCCCAAGCAGCTTTTGAAATTGCCAATGCAAAACGTTCAAAGTTGGCCTGATTCAATTTAGAACTTTACCATTTATGTCAGGACTGTTCTTCTCCATAAGTATTTTAAAAGTGGTAGTTACTGAATAACAGGCTCAAGAAGCAGAATGGTCTCCTGCTGTCCCTCTGGAACAGACTCAAGAGGTTGAATGGCCTCCTCCTGACCCTCTGCAACAGACCCGAGAGGCTGAATGGTCTCCTCTCCCTCTGCAACAGACCCGAGAGGCTTTGTGGCCTCTTACTGTCCATCTGTAACAGGGTCAAGAGGCTGAATGGTCTCCTCCTGTCCCTCTGTGACAGACTCATAGGGACAGAATTACTTTCTCCTGTTCCTGAGCAGCAGTCTCAATGCTCTGAATGATGTCACAAGGAGCAGCACTGCACAACGCCAATGGGCAATAAATAGTGTACACTGTTTTATTGTCTATGGAAGTGTCCCTACTGGTCACCTTATGCAGCTGGTCTGTTTATTTATCTCTATCGCCCTTTATAAACAGTATGTAATATAAACAATCCTGCAGTGTTCTTGCACTACTCCCATATACAGGGAAGAAAGAATAAGAAGACTGAAAGATTTATGGTCCATCCCTAAGCAACGCCCATCTATTCCAAAATTTACGTAAGTTAGGGGTTAACTGAGCCTGTTTGTTTAGTGACTGTGATTAATGCCAGTCTCCATGGATTGTAATTATCACAGTGGAGGGGTTCCATCTTTTAATGATAAATGGGTTCCGTTGAATGTGCTATTCCACAGTATGAGTTGGGGAGCATCACCGACAGCATTAACAGGGATCGGCAGCTCAAGAGATGAAGTTGGGAGAGATCAGAATCTGAGCACAAGTCTCTGGAATGTTCTAACAATGAATCAGATTCTGAGAACATTAGACTGGAATGTCTCAAGAATGGACAGGAGTTTATATTCTGATGTTTGGTTTCTTTCAACATATTATGATCAAAGCCTATTATCGTGGCGGATCAAATTTGCACTTTACATTATTCAATATTTTTATTATCCAATCCTGGCTTTCGTTGGTGTCCCTGGTAAGTCTCAATGTTCAGTCATTAATTTTATAAATCATGATTGAGTGTAATACTGTCCTTTCATTGACTCTATTATCATTGTCGCTGTTAGTGTTCCTGCTGAGACTAAATCGAGATGTTCACTTTACAAACCACTATTAACTGCAGCAATGAACTTGTTAATTCACTCTCTCGCTCCTTACTTCTGGCAGTGTTACTCATGGGTCTCTACGTTGACCTGTCCAGTTTCAATTGTGAAACATGATTCATTGTATCACTGCCCTTGCTGTTTAAACATTTAAAGCATTGAGGTCACTGTGTTCTGTTCTGGTTACAGATTGAATTTCGTTCCTCTGACTACATCCCATCCCCGGCTAATACTGAGGCTGAAATACACTGGAATAGTCTACACAACTCCCCATGCTGGGCAGACAGTCCAGCTTACTGAGCAATACATTGGCACTGTCTGCACAGCTCCCTATGCTGGGTAGATAGTTCAGCTTACTGAGCAATACACTGGTACAGTCTGCACAGCTCTGCATGCTGGGCAGATAGTTCATTTTACGAAGCAATACATTGGCATAGTCTGCACAGCTCCCCAGTGTGTCCCACTGCCCTGTCTTTTTCCACATATTTCACCAGTATGGCCTATTTCTGTCTTAATTATCTGGTTCTATCTTTAATGTGCATTTTTCTGTCCCTCAGTATCTTTCCATGGCTTTGAGTTTTGGCTCCCTAATGTCTGACATTGTGAAACTCAGAAACAATGAAATGGGGTGTGGGGGCTTTTGTTCACTTCCCCTTGTGACCCATGTTCCTTGTTAGATATGCAATCCTGTAGTGCTTTTGCACTACTCCCACACACATGGAAGAAAGAAAATTGGTTGACAGTTTAATAATCATGTTGGACAGGAGGGATTCAGCAGTTTTGACTCACGTCTTTGAAACTTAGTCTGTGCCTGTCCACTGAATGCCTGTGTTTGCCCCTCTCAGCTGATCGTGTGGCCAGTAACACGAGGAAGACCTCGAGTAATCTTGTAAAGGGGCAGGCATCGAACTTGCGTCGGAGGCTGAGGAGTGACCTTATAGAGGTTTGCAAAATTATAGTGGCATTGATAGAGTAAATAGACAAGTATTTTCCCTAGGGTCGGGAAGTCCAGAAATAGAGGGCATAGGTTTAGGGTGAGAGGGGAAAGAGACCTAAGGGGCAACTTTTTCACACAGTGTAGTACGAGTATGGAATGAGCAGTCGGGGAGAGTGGTGGAGGCTGGTAAAATTGCAACATTTAAGAGGCATTTGGATGGGTATATGAATAGGAAGGGTTTGGAGCGATAATCGGCTGGGTGCTGGCAGGAAGGACTTGATTGGGTTGGGATCTCTGGTCCGCCAGGACGGGTTGGACCAAAAGGTCTGTTTCCATGCTGTACATCTCTGTGACTCTATGAAAACTAGATTAGATTACTTAAAGCGTGGAAACAGGCCCTTCAGCCCAAAAAGCCCACACCGAAGCATAACCCACCCATACCCCTAACCTAACACTACGGGCAATTAAAGCATGACCAATTCATTTGGCCTTCGCCAGTTCTTTGGACTGTGGGAGGAAACTGGAGCACCCAGAGGAAACACGGGGAGAACGTGCAAACTCCACACAGTCAGTCGCCTGAGGCGGGAATTGACACCGGGTCTCTGGCGCTGTGAGGCAGCAGTGCTAACCACTGTGCCACCCATTCTGGCTGACTCCTGTTATTCAAAATTGAGTGGAACTGTTGGGGATGGTTTGCTGGAAGTTGTGCTGTGAGCTGCCCCAGACATTCAGGGAGTCCTCAGGATTTTGTGACCCAACTCTGGATGGAGCACAGGGACTGTAGTTACAGTATCTGAGTCTGTAACATGATCAACAAATGGAGCGGAGGCTGCAGAGTGTAGAAGCTCTGAATCCAGGGCGTTAGTCTGTTTGGGGAAAGGCATTTGCCAAATCTGTCTGTGACTTAACGAGGACACACACACCTGCCACACTTGCACGCACATGTATACACACACACACACACACACACACGCACACGCTAATTCTCTCGCACACACACACATACACACGCGCTCTCTCTCACACACTTCCCCCGCCCCCGGACACACACACTCCGCATTTCTCAGATGCACACACACATAAATCTGTGGGGTGAATTTGAATTTGTAGCTTTGTATGTGCAAATGCATTCAATTTTGTTTTTTTTAAAAAAAGCATGCACTTTGTAGGCAGTTAGTCAATGTGGCATTTTATAATGTTCTGCCTTGGAAATAAAACCTGTCTGATTCCAGAGTACAACACAGACAGACTTCAAACAAGACCTTCCCTGGTTTTGTTCCAGGGAGGTCACATCTTCGCAAAAATAATAGATTTCTTTGTGGAAGTGAAAATTGATAGTGAGGAAAAGGCTGTAGATGTTATACAACGGACGTCGGTAAGGTATTTGTTGAGGTAAGCTGATGGAGAAGGTAAAGTTGCAAGGGGTCCAGGATCTACTAGCTAAATGAATGGGGAACAGGCTGGGCAGCAGCAGACAGTGAGCAGCAGTGGAAGGGACTTTCTCAAAATGAAGAACTGTTCTGGGTGGTGCTTCACAGGGTTTAGACTGGGATCACTATTGTTTATGATACACATAAATGAACAAAAGGAAGGTAAAGGTGGTCTGACTAATAAGTTTGCAGATGGCACTACGATTGATAGAGTAGCAGAAAGTGAAGGGGACTGTCAGAGAATGCAGCAGAAAATAGATCGATTGGAGAGTTGTGCAGAGAAATGGCAAATAGAGTTCAATCTGGACAAATGTGAGATGATGCATTTTGGAAGATCCAATTCAAAAGTGAACTATAGGGTAAATGGCAAAAGCCCTGGGCAAAATTGATGTACAGAGAGATCTGGGTGTTCAGATCCATTGTTTCTTTGAGGGGCAGGTCGATAGAGAGGTCAAGAAGGCATACAACATAGTTTGCTTCCACCATTTTAATAAGGGCAGAAAAGAGAAAGTGGCGAAGTACAGACCAGTTAACTTGTGATCCACAGGAGGGAATCTGTTGGAATCTATTGTGTACAAGAGATGACAGGTCATGTTACAGTTGCATACAGATTTGGTTCGACAACATTTGAAATAGTTCGTACAGTTCTGATCGCCACCTTACCAAAAGGATGTGGATGCTTTGGAGAGGGTTCAGAGGAGTTTCATCAGGAAGTTTCCTGGTATTGGACAGAACTGGCTATAAAGAGAGGTTTGGTAGTTTAGGATTATTTTCATTAGACTGGCGGAAGTTCGAGGTCCTGATTGAGTTCTACAAAATCATAAGAGGTTTAGAAAAGATGGATAGCAAGATGCTTATTCCCAGAGTGGGGTACTCAATTTCTAGTGGTCAGGAATTCAAGATGAGAGGGAAAATGTTTTTGGGAGATATGTTCAGAAAGTTCATTACACAGTGTCTGGCAGATGCTTGAAACGCAATGCCAGCGGAGGTGTAAGACATGGTCTTGATAGTGACATTTAATATGTATCTAGACAGATACATTAATGGGTAGGAAGCAGGGGGATACAGATTCTTCGAAAATAGGTGACATGTTTAGACAGAGCATCTGGATCGGTGCAGGCTTGGAAGGCCCTAAGGGCTGTTCCTATGCTGTTTTTTTTTTCTTGGTAAATACTGGCGCAAAGTGTCTGTCCATATTTGAAAGGAAAATGAAAACAAGGCCAAATGTGGCACAGTGAATGTGTGGACAGGATAATTTTTTTTAGAGAACAGAAAATTGACTGGGAGACGAAAATGTTACATTATGTCTGCCTTCACGGAAGAAGATCCAGAACATATCCCAGAAATACCATAGAACTTTTGTAACTGAACACTAAAATCCTTCATACTAGTGCCGTGGTAGTATATGACAACATACCTGGATTGAGGATTGATAAATCTGACAGTCCAGATGTACTTCACACTGCAATTTCAGAGAAAGCCGCAATACACAGATGGATTATATTGTGAATGACTGTATTTATCCGTATTCAATTTAAAAGGATATAGATGCATTCCAATGATTTAGGAATGGAAGAAGAGGGAGAGTGGAAAACTACAGACCAGTTTACTTGTCATCCACAGGAAGTAATCTTTTGCAATCTATCATAACGAATGTGATATTGGACACTGAGAAAGAAATAGCAAATTTCAAGAGAATGATTCTGCATTTATGAAAGGGAAGTTATAATTTAAAAACGTTTTGTTTGAAGATATATCTTGTAGCCCTAATCATAGAGAAGCAATGGATGTGATGCAGTCAGATATTCAGGAGGATTTTTAATCAGCACATACAGTATGTTAGCAGAAACATTAAAGCAAAGGGTATTGGGAGAAACATATATAAACAGGGAAGGTAAAAGTTAAGTTTGCCTTCATTTAAATACAGACGATGAAGGGTCACCTAGACTCAAAGCATTAACTTACTCTCTCTTTACGGATGCTGTCTGACTCACTGTGATGTCTACCATGTGTTAGTTTCAGTACAGATTCCAGCTTTTGCAGTAATTTGTTCAGACGAGCAAGAAACACATTCTGCACTAGTTACACAGAGTGCTGGTGAGACTGTACCTGGAGCATTGTATACAATTTTGATGTCTTGATCTAAATAAAATATACTGATCCCATATACTGAATGGGCATTCTCAGATTAATCCCTCAGATAGCAAGGTATTCTGCTGGGGAAACTTGGCCTGAGATCAAGGTGGAATTCTGTTTGTGAAGCTGGTGAACATTGATAGATTGATATATGAGAGCTTCATGTCTGTTTTACTTAGGATAAGGAGAATGTAGGGACAAAATTCGAGAAGATGGACTGAGAAGCTCTTGAACAGATTGATGTAAGATGTGTACAGGGATTGATAGTTTTGGATGGTATAAAATTGGAAACGTCCCTTGGTCCAGATCAGTTACATCTCAGGCTGCTGCTGGAGACAAGAGATGAAAGGCGCTGATGAAAATGTTTAAATACAATCTGGTCACAGGTAATGTACCGAGGGCTGGAGAACACCCTTTTTTGGAAGGGCTGTAGAGATTGACCAAGGAACTACAGACCAGTGAGAATCAAATCAGTGTTCGAGAAACTGTTGCAGAAAATAGGTGGTTGTCGAAGACTGTTTGTATGTCAGTGCTGTGTCACTTATTATTTGTGGTATTCATAAATGATAGAGATGTGAATGTGAAGGGGCATGGGGTGAGTGTAATAATTAAGTTTGTGTCCGACACATAGATTACTCGGGTGGTTGGCAGTGAGAAGGAAGGTCTTACGTTACAGGAAGATGCAGATAGAATGGTCAGATGGGTAGATCAATGGCAGATGGAATGTAACCATGATAAATATGAGGTGACGCACTTTGGAAGAAGGAACCAGACAGGGGAGGACTCAATAAATGGCAGCAGACTCGCGAATTCAGAAGGTGTTTCTCCACACATCCCTGAATGTGACGGGACTGGGTAATAGATTAGTTAAGAAGTAATTGAAGATAGTAGGCATAGCCTTTAATAATCGAGACATAGATTACAAGAGCTATATAGCACTTTGGTTAGGCCAAGATGGAATACTGTGTGCAGTTCAGGGATCCACATTACAGGAAAGATGCGATTGCACTGAAAGTGGCGCAAAAGACATTCACCAGGATGTTCCCTGGAATGAAGCGTATCAGCTATGGAGAGAGGCTGGATGCGCTCGTGTTGTTTACTTTGGAGCAGAGAAGACTGAGGGGAACGTGATTCAGAAGGGTAAGACTACAAAGGACATGGACAGGGTGGATAGTCAGCTGCGGTTCCTTTAAGTCAGAGGGTCAAGAAAAAAGGAGCACGCTTTTAAAGTGAAGGGTTTGAGGTTTAGAGAGGATTTCAGGATGGTTTTTCACCCAGAGGATGTTGGTGTCTGGAATGCACTTCTTGAGAGGGAAGTTGTCGTGAGTCATCGCACAGCCGTTAAAACGTACGTGGACAAGCACGTGAAATGTCAAAACACTCACGCCTATGGGCCTGATGTATGAAAGTGGGACAAATGTAGATTGTACCATATTTCTGACTGTACAGAGATTGCTTCTGTGATTGTATGGCTGTGGAAGGTCAATCACTGATCAGCTTAAGACAGGAAGTGATGGGTGTATGAAGCGTACATTAACAAGAGTGAAATGTAAAAGCTTCTCAACATACAGTATACCAAGGTGAAATGTTACAGAAGATCATTGTACCTTCCTTACAGGCTGAAACCAGAGAACAGGAAAATGGCAGGCCTATGGAGCAACCACTTCTGTTCTGTCTTCACAAAAGAAAACATTTCAAAAGGTAAACTCCAAGCTCTTCTCAGTCTACTGAGAAAAAGTAAATAGAATCAAATCTGTACATCAACAGTTTTGGAGAAATTATTTTAACTGAAATCTGGTAAATCCCCATGACCTGTTAATCTTCTCGTTGATTACAAAGGGAGGTGGTCAAGGTAATAATGAATACTCTGTTTTACCTCCTCCACATGCTTGATGATTCTGGAACTGAATTCACGGATTTGACCGCAGCAAATGTAGCCCCAGTATTTCTGATGGAGGCAGGGAATCACAGTCTGCTTCGCACCAAAAAAGCAATCAGGACAATACAAGTGTGTATTAGAAAGGACGCATTTTCAGGGAGCTTTGAAAATTACATTAATGGTAAAGTAATGAACATAGATAAATTTATTAATTTATTAATTTTTCCAATTTATTAAAGGCCAATTATATTTGAGAAACTGATTGGGAAATAAATTATGGCACAGCAATGGATGCAGTGAATTTGGATGATCAGAAACATTTTTGATGAAGGCCCAAGTCTAGTGTTGTGACAATGCTACTCCTTTTACAAGTTTATTCTGGCCTTGTTTTACATTTCATGGATGTCTTAAAAGCAGCGAATCCAAAAAGTCTGGTTTTGAATACTAGGAAATGCTTTCAAGTCTAAAATAAAAGCACGCATAATGAGGAGCAAGGTATTATTGGTCTGGTCATGTACAATGAGACAAGAATAATTATTCACATCATAGTGAAGGAGTGATCACAGTATGGCTGAATTTAGAATCCAGATGGAGAGTGTGAAGGTAAAAATCCAATAACAGGTTTCTGTGCTTCAGCAAGGGAGACTACAATAGAATGAGGGAGGAGTTGGCGAAAGTCGCCTCGAAACAAATACTGCATGATGGGAGAGTTGGCAAGCAGTGGAGAATTTTCAAAGGAGATTTTTAATTTCCGTGGCAAAAGTACATTCTAGTGAAAAGGAAAGACTCTAAGAAAATGGCTAATCTGTCAATTGTGTCTATGAAAATAAGGGATGCCACCAAATTGAAAGAGAAGGAATGTGAAGTGGCCAAGAACAGCAGAAAGCTAAAAGATTGGGAAAAACATTAAAGGTCAACACAAAGCTACAAAACGAACTATAAAGAAAAGTATGATAGAACACGAGAGAAAAAAGAAAACAGAATATCAAGATAGATAGATGATGGTATATACCATAAATGTATAAAATGAAAAATCAGGACTCACGTAAATGTTGGTCATTCAGAGGATGGGAATGGTCATTTAGTCATAGTATATGATGAAATGGCCGAGGCATTGAACAGGTGTTTCGTATCTGTCATCATAGTGGAGGACACCAATAGCATGCTAGTAATTGCCAAAGAGACGGAGGGAGGTGAGGACCTTGGAAACAATCATTATTATGGAAGAGATAGTGTTGGGCAAGCTAATGGAGCTGAGGGTTGGAAAGTCTCCTGTCCGTGATGGAATGCATCTTAGGGTTCTAGAAGAGTTAGCAGGAAAAATAGTAAATGCAATTGTGGCAATTTGATAATATCTGCTGAACTCCAGGGCAGCCCCAGCAGATTGGAAAACAGCAAATGTGACGCCACTGTTTAAAAAGGGAGGTAAACAAAATATGGGGAATTATAGACCGGTTAGCTTTTCCTGCGTAGTTGGCAAACTGCTTGAGTGTATTATCAAGGAAGAAATAGCAAGGCATTTCGATAGATGCAGCATGGATTCATGAAGAACAGGTCATGTTTAACAAGTCGTTTGGAAATCTATGGAGACAATACGAGCAAGATGGACAACGAGGCCCCAGTGGCTATGGTGTACCTAGATTTGCAAAAGGTCTTCAACAAGTTGCCGCACAAGAAACTGCTGCATAAGAAAAAGGTGCATGGCGCTACGGGTAAAGTATCAACGTAAAGGATTGCTTGACTAACAGGAAGCAAATTGTGAGTGTAAGTGAGTGATATTCTGGCTGGCAATCAATACCTAGTGGTGTGCCTCAGGGATCGGTGTTGGGGCCACAATTATTCACAATTTATTGTAGATGATTTGGAGTTGGGGAGAACGTGTAATGTGTCAAGGTTTGTGGATGACACGAAGATGCATTTAATAGAAAAGCATGCAGAGGACTGTGAGACTTCGTGGATGAACATAGATACTTTGAGTGAGTGGGTGAAAGTCTGGCAGATGGAATACAATGTTGATAAATGTGATGTCATCCATTTTGTTGGGAGTGCCAGTAAAAAGCATTATTACTTGAATGGTAAAACATTGCAGCATGCTGTAATACAGAGGGACCTGTGTCTCCATGTGCATGAATCACAGAAGGTTGGTCTGCAGCTACAGCAATTACTGAGGAAAGCAAATGGAATGTTGCCCTTCATTGCTAAAGGGATTGAGGTTAAAGGCAGGGAGGTTATGTTGCAGCTATCCAGAGTGCTGGTGAGGCCACACCTGGAGTAGTGCATGCAGTTTTGGTCTCCTTACTTCAGGAAGGGTATACTGGCACTGGAGGGGGTGCAGAGGTGGTTTATTCAGATGATTCCAGAGGTGAGGGGGTTGGCTTCTGAGGTGTGACATAGTAGACTGGAACTATATTTGTTGGAATTTCGAAGAATGAGGGGATGATCTCATAGAAACATATAAAGTTATGCAGGGAGTAGATAAGATAGAAGTAGAGAGGATGTTTCCATTGGCAGGTGAAGCTAGGACAAGAGGGAATGGCATCAATATTAGCGGGAGTAGATTGAGGATTGAATTAAGAAGGAACCTCTTCACCCAGAGGTTTGTAATCTCTGGAATTCTCTGCCCAGTTAAGTAATTGGTACTACTTCAGTAAACGTATTTAAAACTAAGGTAGATACATTTTGAACAATGAAGTAAATAGGGGATACGGTGAGAGCACGGGAAAGTAGATCAGAGTCCACAAGTAGATCAGTCATAATCTTATTGAATGGCAGGGGACCAGACCGCCTACTCCTGCTCCTAGTTCTTCTGTTCTTATGAAAGGGGAGTGGCCAGTTATCTCAGTTCAGTTCCTCTGATTTGGTTTGTTTGGTCTGATTTTCCGCAGTCTGGCTGTTTACTTAAAGCAGGCAGCCAGTTGTGAAGCTACCGGACCCAGAAAAGCAGGTCCATGTTGTTCCTCCGTCTTTCTGACGTATCTCCTTTTAGAAACTGGGTTTGATTTTTTTTTTCCTTTCAGTTTTGCCATGGGGTTTTTATGGGGATTATATCAAGTACTTGGAACACCATCATTAAGTTGGTATAATCTGTTCGGTTTTCGGATAGGTTAAGTTATTGTGTATTGTATCCTCTTTTGTTTGTGTCTCACTCAGTAATCTTGCAAAGACATTCTATTTTTTTTAAAACTAAGTGATTTGTCCAGCTGCGTCACTCCTGGAATATCCGCCTTACACTTGCTTAAGACAATGAGCAAAAGATTGGTCTGCACTACATTCTTGAAATGATTTGAGGGGGTCTGTCCTGGCCTTTAACAGTGTGTAACAGCCAGACCTAATATAATGGCATGGGTTGAGAATAGGAGAGCTGACAGAAAAAAGGGAATCCGCACAAACCTTTCCATATATTTTGCAGTAGAAAGCAATGACTAGCGGGATAATCCAGGAATTGATGTTTGGGCCTCATCTACTTAGAAAACAGATAAAACATTTGTTCATGGGTATTAAACATAATCTTTCCAAATCTGCTGATGGTACCAAACTGAGATTGTGAGTGGGTAGGGAGGATATAAAAAGGTTTCAAGGTCGTTGAGACAAGTGGACTAAATAGTAAAATATGTGTCAGCTGCAGAACAATGTGGATAGATGTTACATTGAGCAATTCGGTTGGAAAAATAGACGAACAGGGTAGCATTTCAAATTAATGTAAAAAGGTTGCTGCATGAAGATACTTATGTGTATACTTTTGTTGACTTCTACACCAAACTCCAAGGTCCATGCAGGGCAGTGAGTTCTGAAGCCAGAAGTCAATACTGGGATTGATAATGGCACCCTTACCAGTATACATAAACCCACCAAGTGCTGAGCTGTGTCATTGAAAAAGATCTCGACCTCCTTGTACACCATTCACAGAAAGCAACACTGCTGCAAAAGAAAGCAGGCAGGAAGATAAATGATGTGTTGACCTTCATTTCCGGGGGATTTGAGTCCAGTTGTTTCTTATTGCAGCTACACAGGGCCTTGGTGAGCTCCCATCTCGAACATTGTGATTTATTCTGTGTAGTTTTGGTCTCCTTACCTAACAAGGGACAAACCTGATATTGAGGGAGAGCAGCAAAGGATGACCAGACTGATCTCGGGGATGACATGCTTGTTGTGGGAGCAGAGTTTGATGTGACTGGGCCTGTATTCCGTGGAGTTTAGGAAAATGGGTGGAGATCTCAGTGAAATATATAAAACTCTGACAGGGTGCAACTGATTGTCAGCAGGGATGATAATTCCACTGGCTGGGACGTCTAAAACAAGGGTCACAGTATTAGGTACAGACAAGCCACTCTGAAATGAGATGAGAATAAGTGTCTACACTCGCAGACTGGTGAACCTAGGGAATTCGGTCCCACATAACACTGCGTACACTAAGGCACTGAATATAAATAAGGATTTCTAGACACTAAAGGGGTGAAGTTGCAGCAGGCTTTTGGTGTGGAGGTACAGGATCAGCCATTGTTATAATGAATGGGTGAGCAAAATTGACGAAAGTTCCTACTTCATATTTTTCTGATATATGATCACTTCAAAAGATATACTGCACCTAGTGTTAGGGAAAAGTAAATTGAAAAGTTGTTTGGCCCAAACCTAGAGTGGGGAAGGCCCAGTGTGTTGAAAGGCCGAATCATTTCGCGATGTTTCTGTGCAGTTTGTGGGAAAGCTCTGCTAATGTTGCCATAAGGTCTCAGATGTAAGGAAGGAGGTCACTGTAGTGTCGACAGGACTGTGCTTCCTATTCCCTTCTCCGAGACAGAGGCTAGTGCCGGGTGTTATCTCATTTTTATCCTTTAAGACCTCGGAGAAGTTTGATATAACGGCCTTGCATGGCCGCTTCAGAGACCATTGAAGAGTTTACCTCAAGTCTGTACGTCTGGAGTCACTTTTTGGCTCGACTAGGAAAGCACTGGAGATTCACTTCCTGAATGTACATTGGGGAAGGAAATTTACGTTGACAATGGACATGTGCTTCAAGGTCAATATTACTGACACCAGATTTTAGATCTCGATATTTTATTAATTATATCTAACTTCCACCAACTGCCAGAGCATTATTCTGGTCTGGATTAGTAATCCAGTGACATTTCCACAGCAACACCGTCTCCACATGGGGGCCTGTGCACATTATTTCTGTGCTGGTCGACAGATCTGTCAAAGGAATTACCACCAATTTGATTATCGTGAAGGGACTGAGGGGGTGGCAATTGATCAGATTGTTATTATTCTCCTCTTAGGCGACGGAACACTTTTGTGTAATTATCCGCATTGCCAGGGAAATGTCAGAGTTGGAAGTGGAATGAAACGGCTTCCACAGAGACACGGCTTGTTGTGCCGCACAAGTCTTTTGTTCTATTGCAGGAATGGTGTCAGGGCCGATTCCCTTTGTCGTATCTACTGTGTTCAGATGTTTCTTCATGTTACGTGCAGAGAATCGAATTGTTTGAAGTCTGGCATCTGTGATTCTGTGGGGATGACCCTACCAATACTTCTGGGCTGAGGATGGGGTATATACTGCATCATTGTCTTTTACACTGATGAGCAGGAAGGTTCAATTTTTTTCGCGGAATGGTAAAGCAATAGCCGAGTGTTGTTGCTGATAATGTGTTAGTCTCACAACCACAGTAATATTCTGGTGACCTGAGTTCGAATCCTGTTACAGGACACGATGGAATTCAAATCCAATAAATGTTTGGGATTAAGTGTCGAATGATGATATGTAATCAATTGCTGATTGTGGGAACAATCGATTTGGTTTATTCATGTCCTTTAGGGAAGGAAACTGCCATCCATACCTGCTCCGGCCCACATGTAACTCCAGACACACAGCAATGTCATTGACTCTTAACAATCCTCTGGGCAATAAATGCTGACCTAGTCAGCAACGCCCTAATCCCAATGAACATTATTTTCAAATAATATTCGTGGAGTCCTTTTCTCTCGTTAGTTGTTCCATGGTTCGACCATATTTCTGACAGGATGTGGCAGGACTGTAGAGCTTCGATCGGATATGTTTGCTTTGTAATCATGCTGCCCTCTCTATCAGATTTTAGCCCCGCTGTTTGGAATGTAAGTACAGTAGTCAGTGTGATAGCTTTAACGTTTCATCAGTTTTCGGTACACATATTTCTGACATTGGTATATTCTATTCAATGAAACATTGATGCAATAATGGGAAAGATTAGACTGGGCAAAACGTTACCGGTTGTAACTGAATACAATTCTCCTTCTATCCAACTGTGATCTACAATGCCAAATGAATTTCCAGGTTTGAGCTGCCCTGCAGTGCAATTCTACTGTATATCCCCCAGTTCACACCGAGACCCATTCACCCATCACCCCGTGATCTACCCTGTTTACTAATGTGGTAACAATTCCATTTTAATATTCTCATTCCTCTCAGTTTTTGTCCATGGTGTCACATTTCTTACTTGCCGTGTTTTAGAAAACCCCGGGTATTTTCCGTGGGGGAACACCGTGGCTCAGTGATTCGTGTTGCTGCCTCACAACGCTGGGACCCAGGTCCAATTCCATCCTCTGGCAACTATCTTGCACATTCTCCCTGTGTCTGTGTGATTTTTTTTTCCACAAGCTCCAGTTCCCATCCACAATCCAAAAATGTGCAGGTTACTGGCCTTGCTGAACTGCCTATAGTGTCCAGAAATGTGCAGGTAAGGTCCATTAGGATAGGGGAATAGGTCTGGTTGGTTTAGTCTTCAGAGGATCAGTGTGGACTTGTTGGGCCGAAGGGCCTGTTTCCACACGGTAACGATTCCAATTCCATCCCGTCGTGCCACTTTCGGTTTTAACATTGCAACTCTTTATCTCTGTTTCTCTCCATGGCCTTGATTAAGAACTTTGTAGTGTCAATCTTATGTAATTTCATAACAAATGAATTTGTACATCTTGCGTTATTGTTCACTTCCCAATGTATGGTGCTCCATGTTGGACAGGGTGTTTGAGCAACTTTGACACACGTCTTTCAAGCTGTTCAAAACCAGAATTTGCTGGAGAAACTCAGCAGATCTGGCCTCATCTGTGGCAACAGAGAATCGAAGCAGAGGTAGTATTTCAAGTCCAGCTTGACCCTTGTTCAGAACTGAAAATGACGTTTTAATCCCTTGACAAAAGTGGACGAGGGATGATTGGAAACAGAGCATGTGGAGATGCAATGACACAGAGGTGGGGCTTTTGATTGTGGTGAAAGAGAAACAGATGTAGATTGAGTGAACATTAAAGTGTGAATGGGAAAATTGTTTCTCTCTACTGAGTGCAACATAAACAAGACATAGACAAGGTCATAGGGAAACCAGGAAGCAGAATATATGTAAAATGGAGAGTAGCCATAATGTGTTCAGAGTGTGAAGTTATGGAAATGAATGTTAACTCCTACGGGCTGTAACATACAATCCGTACAGTGAGGTGTGACTCGAGCTTGGGTTGTGCTTCATTGGAACATTGCAGCAGCTCAGGACCGAAATGTCAGCATGAGAGCAAGGAAGATTAGTGAAATGGGAAGCAGTGAGAAGGTCAAGGTTATTCTTCCAGACAGAGTGGGAATGTTCCTCGGCGCAGTCTCTGTTTGGTCTCACCAGTGTAAAGGAGACTGCATTGTGAGCAGCAATGACAGGAGACTGGATTGAAATAGTATAAGTGAAATGTTGCTTCACCTGGGAGGTGTGATTGAGTCAGTCTCCACTGATCATATGTTCAGCCACATGCAGAAGTTCTGCCAAATGATTGAATTGAACCAGACATCTAAATTAAGGATTTCTGTCTTACATCTGGTCTGAGTCATGATGTGGAATTACAACCAGAGGAAGGGTACACATGGGCAGACATTCAAGCAGATATCCCATACTATTCAGAAATTATTATTTGTGTTCGAAAAGAAGGACTCGAAAGAAGATGCTTCACAAAGTCTTTCAGGGATACTATTCAATCACAAATTAACGAGCATTAGTGTGTGCCCAGATTTAGGACATTTATTTCAAGGACCAGAAGCATATGTGAGGCATGAATTTCAATTGCGCTTCCTAAATTATGCCTTTAAACCCCTGCCATTACTGTTCCATCCTCTTCCCTTCTTGTCTCCCCTTTCTGATTCCAGGTTCTCCCTCTCCAATTACAGAGCACATTCGCTCACATTATGGTCCATAGCCACTACACTGAAGTTCTTTGAACATGTCTACCTTCCCTGCAGTAGCATCAAGCTCCGTTTGTGCTGACACATTACCTCTGGTCTCAGTGTGGTTCGGCCTCTCTATTCATGCTGTTTTACACCTCCCACTCACATCTCACTCCGGAAAGTTTCCTTCTTGGAGTAAACTTTATTGTAATCACCTCTTCCCCTTTGCACTGAATAATCCAAAATTCAAAAAGTATTCTCAGCCTTCATCTCAATGTGCTAAAGGCAACTGTACGCTGACCATGTGGTATAACAATTCCCTTTCTTATATAGCTCTGGCCAGAGAAACGTTTTCACTGTAGAGATCATCATCCCCTGTAGACAAAGGAATTTATTTTCTTGACGTCATATTGACACTAGTAAGAGTTTCACGCTGCCTTAGTATTGTAACATGGAGAAAAAACAAATCACAGTATGAAGTCTGGGCTGAGTGTTCTTTACCTGTCATTTTTTTAAAAAATATTGTTTCAAATTTGCAATGCTATTAGTGAATGCTTGTTCTTGAAGTTAGTATCAACTGGAATGCAAGATGTTGAGAGGTGATGTTCTGGAAGTTAATAAAATCATGGGAAGCTTGGATAGGGTGAATTGCCAAGGTCTTTTCCACACGATAGGGGAGACCAACCATATAGCTTTAATGCGAAAAGGGGAAGATTTAACAGGGACAAAACGGCAACTTTTTCATGCAGAGGAGGTGTGTGTATGAAATGAGCTGCCAGATGAGCTGTTAGATGCAAGTACATTGACAACATTTAAATGACAGTTGGGCAAACATATGAATGGGAAGTATTTAGAGGCATGTGGACCAAATGCAATCAGATGAGACGAGTTTAGTTTGGAAAACCTGGTCAGCATGGACAGGTTGATTAAAATGTTTGTGCTCAATATGACTGTATGAATCTAGAAAGCGAGGGACAAAGCAAGAAATAGACGGAAAAAGGATGAAAACCTATGATGTAAATAAATTGGCAAGAAATATAAAAACAAGCATCACAAGTTTTCTTCTGTGTGTATATAAAATGTTGAAGATGTGTGTGTGACTTTTGGTAGAAAGAAAGTCAGGAAAGTAAATTGAGGACATTCGGAGTGTGTCACCGGGCAAGTGGCTACAGGGAACTGGGAGATAATTTACACCAGTATTTGACATCAATCCTCACAGGAGAAAGCGTTGTAAGTATTTCAAAATCATCAAGAAAATGGTAATAGGAGGGTTCTTGAACTGTCTCAAACAAAAGGTACAAGGATTTTAACAACGGATAAAACTAAGGATAGGCAGGTCAGCAGTAATTCATAATTGGCTTTAAAAGAAGTGGTTACAGAGTGACTGGTGCGACTTTGTGAAATATTCCATAACTCTCTGGATTACAAAAGTGTTCCAGTGAAACTCGTGAAGCTCCATTATGGCGCCTGTTTTCAAGGATGGAGCAAGACACAAAGCAGGAACCATTTAGCCTAGCCATTATTGCTAGAAATGAACGACAGTCTTTTATTAAGGAAGGAATTACAGGGCATTTAGAAAAGCATCAGGCAGAGTCAGCATGGTTTTGTTAAAGGGAAACTATGTTTTGCCTTGTAAAATCATGCAAAGTTTTTCCGGAGATCCCTGAGAATGTAACAAGCGGACTTGATAAAGGGGAACTGGTAGACATGAGACTTTCCAGAGATTTTCCACAAGGTATCACAAAGTAAATGTTGTTCCACCAGACAGAAACTCATAGTATGATGGATACTATATTAGCATGGGATGAAGGATGGTTAGCACATAGAAATTGGAGAGTCAGGATTCATCGATCTTTATGATAAAGCCATATCTACTGTAGTAGCACCAATATCAGTCCAATGGCTTCAGTTATTTGCATCTATACTGCGAGGCTGAAGGAGAGAACTGAGTGCAATACACATCCGAGTTTGAGGATGACACTGACAACCAAAAGTCAGACTGTTATTTAATGAAGTGGAGTCCCAACAAAGGAGTAGTACAAAGGGATTGGAGTGTTCCTGAGCATGAAACATAAAGTCAGCATGCTGACGCTGAAAGTAACTAGATTGGTACATTAAGCCGGTTTCTGGGATGAAAGGGTTGAATTTTTTAGTATATCTAAAATGATGAGGCAATTATTCATTGTGCTTGAATGTATGACTGTGACATTACTGAAATGGACAAGATACAGAGGGGGATTGACAAGGTATTTGTTGAGAATGTGGTTCCACATCTGGGCAGAGTGTCTCACTCTGGGATACTGATACAGAATAATGGATATCGATTTCAAACTGAGATGTAAAGAAATGTCATCTTTCAGAAGGTAGTGAATGTCTGGAATTCCCGAACCCAGAGAATTGTGGAAGGTGGGTCACTGAATGTATTTACAGAGGGGGTGGATTGGTTTCTGACATCTATGCGAGTTGAGAGTTACGAGGGGGCAGCAGGAAAGTGGAGTTGAGGCAGCCTGGAATCTACAATTACATTTTCGAAACAAGGCCTAACCATCAGAGTGACCTCGATCTGCCCCTGTGTAGCAGGTCCGAAGGGCTGAATAGAACATCAGAACACAGGGCTGAGGGACACGAGGGGGCCATTCGGCCCTTTGACACTACTCCACCAGTAAAGTAGGTTATGGTTCATCTCACTGTGCTCTCAGCTGCACTTTTCTTTCCATGCACCATTATCCCTGATACACATGTCTACGGAAAATCAGATGAAGCAAGCCTCAATATAATACAAAGATTCAGCCATCACAAACTTCTGGGAAAGACAATTCCCACTTGAATAAATGCCCACTTTGTGAATTCTCCTTACTCCGGTTTTGACTGTGTTTGGAGGATGCCACTGATTCCTTTTCTAGTACCACTCCTCCACAGTTCGCAACAAAAAATATAAATGTAACCATGTTGGAGATATGGCCAATGATAAAGGTCTCAGACTGGGTCAGATTCAGTGATAGGAACAAGTCAGGCAGACTTCTTCAGTCAGCCACATATAACTAATAGAAATAATGGATGAGCATGGTGGATCTGCGATTAGCACTGCTGCCTCATATCAGCAAAGAGCTGGGTTCAATTGCAACCTTCAATTCTCCCCGTGTCTATGTGTGTTTCCTCCATTTTTAATCCAGTTTCCTCCCACAATCCAAAGATGTGCAGGTTAGAGTTAATTGGCCATGCTCAATTGCCCATAGTGCTCAGGGATGTGTAGGTTAGGTGGTTTAGTCATGGAAAATGCAGGATTACATGATTCGGGTAGGGGGATAGGTCTGGGTGGGATGCAGTTCAGTTGGCCAGTGTGGACTCAATGGACAGAATGTCCTGCTTCTACACTGTAGAGGTTCTATGACAAAGACAAGTTTGGACTAGACAAACACCCAGTGGGTATCTACCTGATCCATGCTCCTCAAGGTCTTGCATATTTCAATAACATCGCCTCTCATTCCAAGAATAATCTGTTAAAGCCTCTATAATATTAAGTTAAAAATCACACAACACCAGGTTATAGTCCAACAGGTTTAATTGGAAGCAATCTAGCTTTCGGAGCGACGCTCCTTCATCAAGTAATAGTGGAGGGCTCGATCGTAACACAGAATTTATAGCAGAAATTTACAGCGTGATATAACTGAAATTATACATTGAAACATTGATTGTCTGTTCAGCTTTTCATCTATTAGAATACAGTGATAGTTTCACTTCTTTCATGTGTAAATCGCAAAACCGTTTTTTTTGAAGTTGCAGTCTCGGGTTAGCTGTTAACAATGGTGATAGCTAGACATCACCTTCAACATATTGTCTAGTTGAACAGATAGCTAGTGGACTGGAGAGAACTGTGCTATATTCCATCCTGGACTGATTGCTGGGTTGTACTCAACCTGGTCTGCACAGTGCTCCATGTTGAGTAGATATCTCATCTGGGCTTATACGGTCTGGGCTGGATCTGTGAGGTGGATTAACTAAGCGATATAATTCTTG
Organism: Chiloscyllium punctatum; assembly: GCF_047496795.1. NCBI lineage: Eukaryota > Metazoa > Chordata > Chondrichthyes > Orectolobiformes > Hemiscylliidae > Chiloscyllium > Chiloscyllium punctatum. The sequence goes on from NC_092772.1 coordinate 19,090,722, forward strand.
ATAGAGTTATTACTCCTCCAGAATGGCGAATTCCGCTGTCCAATCCTGTGTTTCTGCAACATGTTGTTCATTAAGTAATTAGCCAATTAAAACGTGAATATCTGTCTTTTTTGTTATGCAACTGAACAGACACATCTCAAAATATATGCTGAAGGTAGATTTGACCAGAACATTTTCTTATTTTAAATAAAAATGTGAGGCGCTGTGTTTTAGATGCAATTCACTTGGTTAAAATATTCGACATGAAGCAAAACACAATTCATTCAACCACTGTCAACAAAACACAAAAAATCGGAGTAATAGATTGTTTACCTACTAAACAATAACTGTTCCTACATGGTAAAATCCTATAAGCACACACTTGTCAAAGAACAAATTCAGGAAACAGATTGTTTCACGTGTAGTTCTCCAATCCAGGAAAGAACATCAAAAGACAATTCTGAGGGAAATCTCAGAGAGACTGTAGCAGCTGGGAGAGATTTCCAGCCTTCCCCTCCTGCTGAGACCCCAGCAATAACTGGGGGAAGGTAAAATGAAGAATCCTGGTTCTGTGACAGCTTGACCGTCACTCCAAAGGACTTGGCCGCAGCTGCAAGGACCGCAAGGAATGGACTGTATCTACGCTGTTTATGGAACTGTAGGAGCCTCTCAGAAATGTCTAACCCCACCTAAGCCGTTAAATGATGGTAAGATAAATGTCAAAGTTAAATATAAATAACTAAAATGAAAGGATACAGCAGGCCTGGTTAACAGACACAGCCGGCCCTGGGAGCCCAACAATTCTAACCCTGCCAAAACATAGTAGGATCATCGAGCTAGTGGATAGAAAGCGTCAGCTCTCTGCCTCACCTATAACCATACAAGTGGAGATGATGCTATTAGCCCAATAGGCAGCAATGTCAATATCCCAACCAGACCAAGTATTATTGTGACTTATAAGGATTGAAGTGAAAGAGTTAACTGGAGCTGTTTGTACAGTGACTGTGATTGATGTCAGTCACCGTGGATACTAACTGTGTCACTGAAGGATTTCCCCCTTCTATTAGTAAGGGGCTTCCGTCAACCTGTTATTCCATAGTATCAGTGGCAGCATCATCCTCAAGATGATTGGGCTCAGCAGCTACAGAGAGAGGGAGACGAAAATCATCTTAGAACAACAGACTGGAATGTTCCAACAATGGATCAGAATCCGAGAGCATTAGATTGGAATGTTCCAACAATGGATCAGAATCTGAGAGCATTAGACTGGAATGTTCCAACAATGGATCAGAATCTGAGAGCATTAGACTGGAATGTTCCAACAATGGATCAGAATCTGAGAGCATTAGACTGGAACGTTCAAACAATGGATCAGAATCCGAGAGCATTAGACTGGAATGTTCCAACAATGGATCAGAATCTGAGAGCATTAGACTGGAATGTTCCAACAATGGATCAGAATCTGAGAGCATTAGACTGGAATGTTCCAACAATGGATCAGAATCTGAGAGCATTAGACTGGAATGTTCCAACAATGGATCAGAATCTGATAGCATTAGACTGAGATGTTCCAACAATGGATCAGAATCTGAGAGCATTAGACTGGAATGTTCCAACAATGGATCAGAATCTGAGAGCATTAGACTGGAATGTTCCAACAATGGATCAGAATCTAAGAGCATTAGACTGGAACGTTCAAACATTGGATCAGAATCCGAGAGCATTAGACTGGAATGTTCCAACAATGGATCAGAATCTGAGAGCATTAGACTGGAATGTTCCAACAATGGATCAGAATCTGAGAGCATTAGACTGGAATGTTCCAACAATGGATCAGAATCTGAGAGCATTAGACTGGAATGTTCCAACAATGGATCAGAATCTGATAGCATTAGACTGAGATGTTCCAACAATGGATCAGAATCTGAGAGCATTAGACTGGAATGTTCCAACAATGGATCAGAATCTGAGAGCATTAGACTGGAATGTTCCAACAATGGATCAGAATCTGAGAGCATTAGACTGGAATGTTCCAACAATGGATCAGAATCTGAGAGCATAAGACTCGAATGTTCCAACAATGGATCAGAATCTGAGAGCATTAGACTGGAAAGTTCCAACAATGGATCAGAATCTGAGAGCATAAGACTGGAATGTTCCAACAATGGATCAGAATCTGAGAGCATTAGACTGGAATGTTCCAACAATGGATCAGAATCTGAGAGCATCAGACTGGAATGTTCCAACAATGGATCAGAATCTGAGAGCATTAGACTGGAATGGTCCACCAATGGATAGTCGTTTATCCTTGGGTCTATACTTGGTTTCTCAGGATTGGGCATGGTTAGAATTGAGGATACGAGCTGTTCTGATGATTATTCAGGCAGGTTGCCATCCTATCCTCGCTATTGTTGGTGTTCCTGGTAAGCGTATCTCTGTCAATTCTGTTAGCGATGGTGAAGGTTATTGCTATTTCTGTTATTTATATTTAACAAATACATAGCCTGTTATCTTCAGTCACAAATTCCACTTCATTTCGATCGATTTCCGAATCCTCACTCGTAAACATCTAAGAAGGAACAAGTCTGTTCAGACCCTTGAGTTTTCCTTTTGCCCTGAACTGTTTTATGTCTCTATATTGTCTCTGTTATCAACCCTGCCTACACCCACCACTATAATATCCCCAGTTTCCAGCTGTGTCTCAGTGCTGTTGCAAAATAAGCTATCATCTGCCCTCTTGTTAACTTCAGATTTCATGGCTTTTCTGACCACTCTTCCAGTTACAAATATTTTTACTACAATCTTGTACTTATCTCTCCAGTTATTTCATAATAGTAACCTCATATCTGAATAATAATGTCACTTGCCGTGTTATGACTCTAAACGCATTGTTTCAAATTCTACCAGAACCAATAATAGAACTTAAATTCAAATGGCAACAATTGGAAAGAAACCTCTTACAAACGGCAATGATAAACTATCAGGATTTCTTTTATTATTTCACTGATAACATTTGGTAAAGAAACCAAGTGTGACAAAAAAAGGTTGAGTCCATATTGTCTTGACAAATGGTCTCGCGGTCAACCACAATTAGTGATGGATGACAAATGCTGCCCTTGCCAGTGATGCGGACATCTCGTGAAACAACAGAATTAAAGTTGAATTAAACCAAGGAACTGTGGATGATGGAGATCTGAAATAAAATTCCCCAGCGTCAGAAAATATTGGAGAATCTCAGCAATTATAGCAGCCTCTGTCAGGAGAAAAACAGATAAATTTCCAAATCTAGTGACCCTATATCACAACTGAAAGCAACTGAGAAGTAATGTTATTTATATCAGGGACGGTCGGATGTGTGAGGGGGAAGTTAGTTGAATGGATGTAGAAATGCCCGGCGAGAAAGAGAGAGAGAGAGGAATGAAAAGCAAACTAGGAACTGCTGATGATGAACCAGAAGGAAAGTAACATGGGAGCTTATTCTAACATTTCCCTTTTCCCATATTCCTGAATATCATGTGAATTTAGATGTGTCCCTGTTTACATTGAGTTATATTCCCTCTGTCTTTCTTCTCTGAGTGTGATGATCAACTCCATCGGCAATACTGGTGCCGCCCTTATAGTTGCTGAGATACAAAGGAACGGAATGTCACATTGTCAACTGATTTTTTTGGAGAAGGGAACTGTAACTGTAGGGCTGTGCAGAGATGTAACTGCTTTTTTCTGCTAAGAACAGAAACATTTTCAACACTGAATGGGTGCACCGTGTGTGGGGGGATTTGGCTTGCTCCAGTAATTACAGAGTAAAGAGACGTTCTGTGGACACTTTTCACTGTTTTGTGTTATCAGCTGCTGCATCCACTCAGAGAGACCCAAGGGTATGGTGACCCCACTCTGGACGAGATATGAGCACTGCATTTACAGAGTGTTCTGGGTTCATGATGAACACATGGAATCGTGGCTACACAGAAGGGAAACTCTGTACACAGGGAGGACCAGGGCACTGCATGATCCTCCCAGGAATTTCCAGAACCATTTGGCTAAACTGGACCCATTCCAAGTGTAAAATGTGAAACCAGCGTCTTTCAAAAATGAGGTGGTCACTGAGCTGTGTCCCCTCCTTCAAACTCACAGCAGGGACAGGACTGTGCTGACACTCACCATGAAGTGAACTGGAATGATTCTGGAACTTTACAGGCAGAGTGGGTGACATATCCATCACCATGAAGTGTATTTGATTGAGTCTGGAACTTTCCAGGCAGGAGTGAGTAACATATCCAGAGTGCAGTCCTCTGATATATCACTAGCTGATAGAAGCCCATCTGCCTGCTGAGAGGATTACATTGGTTCTGTCTCCACAGAAGAAGGTGCAGAAACTAACTTTCAGAAATAGTAGGGATCAGGGGCCCTGGTGAAAATGAGGGGCTGCACGAAATTAGAATTAATAAAGAGTATGCCTTTGAAAATCTAATCGAATAGAAGACTGGCATGTTGCGGGAACTGATGAGCTACATCCCCTAGTATGGAGGAGGTGGCAACAGAGCTAGTTAAAGAATTACTGACTATTCGTCAAAGCTGGTTAGATTCTGCAAAGGATCCTGCAGAATGTATATCAGCAATTGTAAACCTAAACATTTTAAACAGGACGGAGAGTGCAAACAGAAAACGAAATAGCTTGATGTCAGCTGTGAGAAAAACATTGTAACCTTTTATGTGACAACTAGACATTTGGAAAGTAATGATATGATTTGGCAGAGTCAGCCTAGATTCAGGAAGGGGAAATGATCTTTGATAAACCTGCTGTAGATTGTGGAGATTGTCCATTGTGACATCGAAAAGTGACAACTAGTGGGAGTAGAGGATTTGAATTTTCAGAAAACATTTGACACGGTTGAATACTGGTGGGTGGGGAATGTTAGAGTACATGGGTAGGTAGGGGTGGAACACACAGAATGGATTCAAAATTGGATAATGTGCAAAATGAAGAGAGTAGTGTTTTTCTGTGGGTGGAAGGCTTGTGGGGTATCAGAAGGATCTGTGCTTGGGCAATAGCTATTCGCAAGGTATAACATGATTCAGGTAGGAACAACAAATGTAATGATTCTCATTTAAGTTTATTAAATGGTGAGAGGTTGGGAAGTTCTGTTGTTGAAATGGACCTGGATGTCCTTGGTTATAAGTCACTTACAGAATTCAGATGAGACAGTAAATAATTATAACCGGAAATGATATCTGGTCTTTCATGCAAAGTACTTGAAGCACTACAGCAAATATACCTTACTCAATGGTAGTGTTTTGTTGAAAGAGCATTTGGGGTATTATGTACAGACTGAGTCTACTTCATAAATAATGATCCTGGCGTGATGGTATCATCAGGAGAGAGAGCGGTAACTATGTAGTTAACCGGTAGCATTTTGAGAGAATACAACGGTGAAACTTGACGGTTATGGACACTCATTTTGTCCCAAGCAGCCAATGATAAGGTGAGAAATTTCGTACTTTTCGTAGGATGCTCGATTCCCAATAGTTTACGTGTCAGTGCATAGAGCTCATTTCGATTAACAGAGAGGTACAGGCTCCGAAAGAACTTTGAACACTGTGCAGTTAACGTGTGACCCTCCACTCAACGTTACATTGTCCATAATCCTGTCAGCAGCCACAATACCTTCATTCTGAAACAGTTAGCCATTCCCCAACAGCTTCTGATTTCCAGAGAGAACATAGGTCTGCTCTCGCAGCGACGAAGATGCTTTTGAGACTTTATTTTTAAAAAGGCTTCATTCCCATTGCCAGGAAGGCATGCTAAGATAACCCTGATGCACTACGAATAATGAAGCCACCAAGAATACCATTGAACAGTCCATCTGTGCAGTTCCTGCTCCTTTTGTTTGTTGTGCTGAAGAGTATCTGACACTTTCCTGTTCCTGCGTTAGTGTCTTGAGAAGGTAAATGGCCTCTTCCTGTTCCTTTGTAAGCGACTCTAGGTGTGAAATGGTCACTTTCTGATCCCGTGTAAGTGATGTGTGGGAGTGAGCAGACTCCTTGTCTTCCTGTGTAAAGGCAGGAGGGATTGAGCAGGAGGGATTGAATGGGCTATCCCTCTTCTTGTCCAGTAGTTTTGATGGGCCGAATGATTTTCCCATATTCCTGTGAAGCCAGATTGAGGTACTGAGTGAACGCCTCCTTTTACTGTGGAAATGAGCAGCGCTGTTTCATGAATGTTACTGACAGTTTAACAGCACAAGCTTGAACGTTGTCTAAGCCTTGTTGCACATGGACACAGACTGCATCAGGAGGTCAGGGCTGACGAAGCTTTCTGAGTATTGTGTAACGTACAGTAAATATCCCCACTTCTGATCGATGTGGGCTCAATGGGATGAATGGCTTCCTTCCTCACAGCAGGGATTCCCTGCTGATAACTGGGGATGCCTGGGCTGAGGTAGCTACCCTGAGGATCTCCTGCAGAGATGTCCCACAGCTGAGATGATTGATGCCCACCGATGATAAACATGTTCCATTGTGCTGTGGATGATTCCAAACACTGGAGAGTTTGCAATGGATTCTGATGAAGTGTAATTTTGCTCAGGCTCCTTGATGTTAAAAACTGCCTTGATATCAGGGCCAGTCGCTCGATTGCTCATATCAATAGGGCATCGTGTAGGAACAGGCAGTGATTTCTTCAAACAGGGGTTAGTGAATGTCAGGAATTCTCTATTCCAGAGAGTCAAGGGAGCTATAGCAGTAAGTGGCCTCCAACTGCATCTGTCTAGCAGGTTGGTGGGTCTGAAAGAACATCAGAACAGGAGCAGGGTTATATTGTTAGACACTATGAACATTCTCCATCAGGCACTATGATTGTGGCTGATCAGGTTGTGGTCTCAGCCCCACGTTCCTGTCTGTATCCGATCATCTGTGACTCACTTCTCTGTCAAATATTAAACTAACTCAGCTTTGGATAAATGTGAACAAAGAGGCACCACATACCTCTGGAGAAGAGAATTCCCACTCAAATGGTCCTTTTAGAATTTCTCCTCATCTCCCTTATAGTGTCATGCAGCACGGAGACCTGTCCACATAACTCAGACATCCCAATCTGATCTAGTCCTACTTGCCAGGATTAGGCCCATATTCTTCTAAATCCTTCCTATTAATATGCATACCCAGATGCCTTTTAAATGTTGTAACTGTACCAGCCTCCATCACTTTCTCTGAGAGCTCATTCCATACAAACTACACAACCTGAAAACATTGACCCTTTACTATCTTTCTTCTCTCACCTAAAGCCTTTTTCCTATAGTTTTGGACTCCTCTAACGTGGGAAAAATATCTTGGCTATTCAGATTATCCACGTTCCTCATGATTTTATAAACCTCTATAATGTCACGTCTCAGCCTCCGATGCTCCAGAGTAAACAAACCCCAGTCTGTCCAGCCTCTCACTGTAGCCTAATCCCTCCATGCCTGGCAATATCCTTGTACATCTTTTCTGTGCCCGATCAAGTTTAACAACATCCTTCCTGGAGGAGAGCGAACTGAATTAAACACCGTATTCTCAATCTGGCCTCAGCAACATCCTGCCCAGTCACAACATGATCTCCCCAACTCGCATACTCAATGGACTGATCAATGAAAGCAAGGATACCAAACCCCACCTTCACCACCCTGTCTACCTGTGACTTCACTTTCAAGGATCTGTGATTGTGGGCTCTTTTGTCCAATAACGCTCCCCATGACCTCACCATTAATTGTATATGTCTTGCCCTATTTTACCTTACCAAAAGCAATACTTCACATTTATCTAAGCTTAACTCCATCTATCACTCCTTGGCCCATGGCCCATCTGACCAAGGTCTCATTGTACTCTGAGGTAAAACTTGCTGGCCACTGCACCTCCAATTTTAATGTCATGTGTAAACATAATAAACGGGCAAATATTCACATTCAAATCATTTATATAAATAATGAAAAGCAGTGGATTAAGTACGGCTCTTTGTGGCACATCTCTGGTCATAGACCTCCAGTCTGAAAAAACATTTCTTTGCCACCTCTGTCTCCTACCTTCACTCTAATTTTGTCGTCAATTGGCTAGCTTATCTTGGATCTATTTATGACCTAACCGTACTAACTTGTCTGCCATGTGGGATCATGTCGACTGCCTTGCTAAATCTATATGGACAGCGTCGACCACACAGTCATCTTCAATCTTCTTTGTCACCTCTTCACAAAATGCAATCAACTTTGTTAGAAATGATTCCCCATGCACAAAGCCATGTTGGCTATCCTTCATCAGTTGCATTTGCAAATACATGGAAATCCTGCCCCTCTCAATGCTCTCCAACAATATGACCACCAATGACGTTAGGCTCACTGATCTATAGTTCAGGTCACTATTCCATTTCCTCGTCCCACGCTTCCGCTGCTCAGTGCAAATGTTAATGTAACCGGGTTGGTGATATGATAGGAATATAGGTCTCACACTGGGTGAGGATTAGGAACGAATCATGCAGGATTCTTTAATCTGCTAAAATTAACAAGTTTATGACCGAAACAAAGTTACTCAAACTAAGATGGAAAGATGAATGACAAATAGTTTGACTACTGCAAATCTGTGCGTCGATCTTTCCCTCTCTAAAAATACTGACACATGCACACGTTTGATGACAAACGGAAAAATATAATCTCTGCAGAACGTTAACTTGAAAGAATTGTGCCCAAATATTAATTGAACTCATGACGATAGGAAACATTAGTGATAGTTCCAAACATCATTCAGCTTATGAAGCTCCTCTGCTCTTACAAGCGACTGGTAATGGGATAACTTCCTGGAACAGGTGGATTTAGTTGGATTGCCTTTACTTCAGGCAGTGGGGCGATTCCAATCAATCCTCGACAGGAATCCTCCATGAGTGGTAAAGATGACTGAGGAGTTTTCAGCTCACACACATTGCAGGGAAGAGGAACAGAGAGAGAGAGGGAGCAACAGGCTGTTACTTCTCAGGAATGATGCATTTCCTCCCTCTCTGAGTTGACTCACACAATAACGTTATCCGGCCCCAAACTGAACCAAATGAAGTCTGTTTGAACAGTGTCTGAACTGTACGACTCCATCACATTCCCTGCTCCATGTAGGTAACTCACTGCTGCTGTTGGACGCCTAGCCATTTCTTTTGGAACAAATAACGCCACTAGGCCTCAAAAGGCCTCCGCTTCTTCCTTTCCCGCCGGACCAACCAGTACCCTTCCACTGACACCCTCGTTCGACTGCCTGAACTGGTCCTCTCTCCGAACAACTTGACTTTCCAATCCTCCGACTTTCTCCAAATCAAAGGAGTAGCCATGGGCACCCGCATGGGCCCCAGCTATGCCTGCCTCTTCATAGGATATGTGGAAGAGTCCAGCTACACTGGCATCACCCCTCCCCAATCTTTTCCTCCGTTACATCGACGACTGTATCGGCGCTACCTCGTGCTCCCACGGGGATGTTGAACAGTTCGTCCACTTTACTAACACCTTCCACCCCAACCTCAAATTTACCTGGACCATCGCAGACTCCTCCATCTCCTTCCTAGACCTCTCCATTTCTATCTCGGACGACCGACTCAACACGGATGTTTACTATAAACCGACCGACTCCCGCAGCTACCTAGATTACAACTCCTCCCACCCTGCCCCTGTAAAAACACCATCCCATATTCCCAATTTCCTCGCCTCCGCCGCATCTGCTCCCAAGTGGACCAATTCCAATACCAAACAACCCAGATGGCCTCCTTCTTCAAAGACCGCAATTTCCCCTCAGACGTGATTGATGATGCTCTCCACCACATTTCCCCCACTTCCCGCTCCTCCACCCTTGAACGCCGCCCATCCAATCGCCATCAGGACAGAGCCCCACTGGTCCTAACCTACCAATCCAACAACCTCAAGATACATTGTATCATCCTTCGTCATTTCCGCAAACTCCAAACAGACCCCACCACCAGGGATATATTTCCCTCCCCTCCCCTACCAGTGTTCCGGAAAGATCACTCCCTCCGCGACTCCCTCGTCAGTTCCACACCCCCCACCAACCCAACCTGCACTCCATGCACCTTCCACTGCCACCGCAAGAAATACAAACTTGCGCCCACACCTCTCCCGTCACTTCCCTCCAAGGCCCCAAGGGATCCTCTCATATCCATCACAAATACACCTGCACCTGCACAAACCTCATTTACTGCATCCGCTGCACCCGATGTGGCCTCCTATACATTGGGGAGACAGGTCGCCTACTTGCAGAACGTTTCAGAGAACATCTCTGGGATACCTGCACCAACAAACCCAACCGCCCCGTGGCTGAACACATTAACTCCCCCTCCCACTCCGCCAAGGACATTCAGGTCCTTGGCCTCCTCCATCGCCAGACCATAGCAACATGACTGCTGGAGGAAGAGCGCCTCATCTTCCGCCTAGGAACCCTCCAACTACAAGGGATGAATGCTGATTTCTCCTTTTTTCTCATTTCCCCTCTCCCACCTCTTCTCAGTCCCAACCGTCGGACTCAGCACCGCCTTCTTGACCTGCAATCTTCTTCCCGATCTGTCCGCCCCCACCCCCTCTCCGACCTATCACCCTCACCTGAACCTCCTTCCACCTATCCCATTCACAACGCCCCTCCCCCAAGTCCCTCCTCCCTACCTTTTATCTTAGCCTGCTTGACACACCCTCCTCATGCCTGAAACGTCGATTCTCCTGCTCATTGGATGCTGCCTGAACTGCTTCGCTTTTCCAGCAAAAGGTATTTATCCTGTCGTAAGGGAGTCCAGAACTAGACGGCATAGGTTTAGGGTGAGAAGAGAAATATATAAAAGAGACCTCACAGGCAACGTTTTCATGCAGAGGGTGGTACGTGTATGGAATGGTTCATGAGAGCAAGTGGCGGAAGCTAGTACAACTGCAACATTTGAAAGGCATCTGCATGGGAATATCAGTAGGAGGGCTTTGGAGCGATATGGCATGTGGGACTAGTTTGGGTTGGGATATGTGTTCAGTATGGAGTTAGACCGAGATGTCTGTTTCCATGCTGTACATCACTAGGACTCTAGGACTCTATGGCCCAGTCTTCACTATTCACTGGGGATGAGAATACCACAGACAGTACAACTCTAAGGAGATAGGAACATCCTTATCTCAATCTTAAATGGGGAAACATTTAATGGTAAAAGTGTATGAACCTCACACCAAGTCGGCTTCCATTTTTTTAAAAATGAGGGCACAACCAATAGGAAAGACATAGACCATTCAGCCCCTCAAACCTATCCCATATTCCCATTGGCTACATTTAGTAAAGTATTTATCAAACGCAGCCTCCACTGCTCCCTTGGTCAGCCATTTCAGATAGCGTAAACCATAGAGCGTATGAAATTGGTGAAGAACTAGACTGTTTCAGTCAACAAGTCTGATCTGCCGTTCAATAAGGCCTGACATGTTTCTCAACAAATTTGTCCCGCTTTCTCCCTGTTATCTTGATCCATGTATCAATCAGAATATATCTATCTGTGTCTGTGCTCTATGTCTGTATGCGTGTGTGTGTTTCAGCTTATTGGCAGGAGGCAGAGGGTAGTGGAAGAAAGGTGACTTTTGGACTGGAGGCCTGTGACCAGTGGCATTCCAAAGGGATTGCTGCTGGATCCACTTTTGCTTGTCATTTACATCAATTATTTAGATGAGAATTATACAATGTATGGTGTGCAAATTTACAGACGACAAAACAATTAGCTATGTAGTGAAAGGTGAAGAAGATTACATAAGATTACAACGAGATTATGTTTAATTGCTCAATGTATCATAGAAATGTACAGCACAGAAACGGAGCTCTGGTCAAACTCATTCGTGCCAACCAGATGTTGTAAGTTAACTTAGTTTCATTTTTCCGCATTTGTACCATATCGCTCTTAACCCTTCCAATTCATGTCCCTATCCAGATGCGTTTTAAATGATGCAATTAGACCACCCTCCACCACTTTGTCTGGCAGCTCGTTGCATACATATACCACCTTCTGTATGAAAATGGTCCCCTTAGGTCCCTTTTATATCTTGTACATCTCATCTTAAATCTATTTCCCCTCGTTTTGGACTTCCCTACACTGGGGAAAAGACCCTGAATATTCACCTTATCCATTGTCTTCATGATTTTACGAAACTCTAGAATGTGCAAAATTGATTCCCATCAACACGAATGGCTGTGTTTTCAGTAAACCTGGGCCTAAATTTTGAAATTCAATACTGACTCCTCTTCCTTCTTCATCACATCAGAATTCTAAATTCATTTTAACAACTTGTTCAGCCACATTATGAAACACCTCTGTGGGATTTGAATAAAAACTTATGGGCTCAGAGGTAGACATACTACCACCATTTGGCAACAATTCCTGAAGCTGCAACATTATTCTTCTGTGTGTTTGTTCATCAGACACTTTTGAAATACCGTGGCATACTTCTGTGACAGTCAGGTCTTGAATCCAGACATTCTGGTCCAGAGTGAGAGACACTACCACGCACGTTCATGTATAGGAATCTAACCCAGAGCTCTGGCTCAGAGGCATGGGCGTTACTCACTATACAAGTCTTAAACCATGCCCAGATTTTGGGTCACATTTTAAATGTCAGCTTTCAGCTCGATGTGGATTCATTAAAATTTGGTTCACTTTACTGACTCACACAGTTAAATGAATTACATTGTTAAACAGGTGAAATGTACTCACTTCAACTCTAGATTGTTGAGTTTATGTGTGCTGCCTTTGAGATAAACTATGAAGATCTTTAATTGCTTGGCTATGGTTTCCACCTTAAGTGGCTATTATCTGACATCTGTAATATGAGGGAGAAAGCATCCTGCAGACACACTCTGCACTATAAAGGATCTGGAATAGATATTTATTACTGAACACCAGAGACGAAGAAAGAGCATACTTTCTGGATCAAAAACACCAATCACTCTTTCCTGCTTCTAATGTGCGGCTGCTCTCTTCTTAAAACCACGAAGGAATCCAAGGCAGCTGATTACTGTCCAGCCTTTCTTCCCCAGTACTATCAGTCACTGGACTGAGGAGTGGCAGATGGAGTTTAATTTCAATAATTACAATGTATCACAATTTGAGAAAACAAACAAGGAGAGGACATCTACAATTAAATGCCGGGCCATTGGTAGTATTGTAGAACAGAGATATCTAGGGTTCTGGTTTTTTTTTTAAGTTTGCACCATGTGTAGGCACTGTGGTTATGAAGGCGTTTGGTTTGCTAGCCTTCTTTGCTCAGACCTTTGAGTACAGGAGCTGGAACATTATCTTCAGGTTGCACTGGACATTCGTGAGGTCTCTCCTGAAGTACTGTGTAGTTATGGTCACCCAGTTACATTGAGGATATTATTAAACTGGAGAGGGTTCAGAAAGGATTTGTCAGTCTGTTGTTGGGAATGGAGTGTTTAAGGACAGGTTCGATGGACTTTGACCTTTGCCACTGCAGCGTCGAAGGTTGAGGCATTATCAAACTTGAAGAGGTGTATAAAACATTTAGGGGTATCGATAATGTTGAATGGAAGGTGCCCTTTCCTTACAGTGGTGGATATCAAGACTAGAGGGTAATTTTAAGATGACAGGAGAAAGGTTTACAGAAGACAAAGTGTCAAAAAGCTACCCAGCTCTACCCAACCTGTTCCTGCCATACAGATGACCTACATTAGTGTAGTTCCATTTGCCAGCATTTGGCCTATATCCCCCTAAACACTTCCTATTCACGTGCCCGTCCGGATGCCTTTTAAATGTTGTAATTGTCCCAGCCTGCACAACTTCCTCTGGCAGCTCGTTATATATAAAGCACCCTCTCTTTGAAAGCGTTGCACCTTACATCCCTTTTAAGTCTTGCCCCTCTGAACTTCAACCTACCTCCTCTAGCTTTGGAGCATGCTACCCTGGAGAAAAGACCTTGGCTATTGATACTACCCATTCCCCTTGTGAGTATATAAACCTCCATGATCACAATTCAACCGCTGATGCTTCAGGGAAAATAATCCCGGCATTTTAAGCCTCTCCATAAATCTCAAAACATCCAACTCTGGCAATATCTTTGTAAATCTTTTCTGAATTCTTTCACGATTCACACATCTTTCCTCGAATAACGGGACCATAATTGCACGAAGTATTAAATAGTGGCCTAACCAATGTCCTGTACAGCTGCAAAATGACCTTACAACTCCTACATTCAATGCACTGTCCAACAACGACAAGCAGATCAAACAACTCAAAGTTGGTGAGAAGATTTGTTGCTCGGATGCTCATTATTGTGGTTCTGTTCGCCAAGCTGGGAATTTGTGTTGCAGACGTTTCATCCCCTGTCTAGGTGACATCCTCAGTGCTTGGGAGCCTCCTGTGAAGCGCTTCTGTGATTTTTCCTCTGACATTTATAGTGGTTTGAATCTGCTGCTTCCACTTGCCATATCCAGTTGTCCGTTGCAGTGGCCGGCATATTGGGTCCAGGTCGATGTGCTTGTTGATTGAGTCTGTGGACGAGTGCCATGCATCTAGGAATTCCCTGGCTGTTCTCTGTTCGGCTTGTCCTAAAATAGTAGTATTGTCCCAGTCGAACTGATGTTGCTTGTCATCTGCGTGTGTGACTACTAAGGATAGCTGGTCGTGTCGTTTCGTGGCTAGTTGGTGTTCATGGATGAAGATCGTTAGCTGTCTTCCTGTTTGTCCTATGTAGTGTTTTGTGCAGTGCTTGCATGGGAGTTTGTACACTACAGAATTGAGTCAGAGTTCTGGGTGGAGTACAATTTGTACGAAACATCCAGGAGAGTTGTCTTGAGCAGTATGTCGATAGTCTGACGAGAGAAGTGGCCATATTGGACCTGGTACTGGGAACGAGCCAGGACAAGTAGTAGAAGTTGCGTTGGGGGATTTCTTTTGGAACAGTGACCACAATTCCGTAAGTTTCAGAATACTTGTAAATAAAGAAGAGAGTGGTCCTCAGGGAAGTGTACTAAACTGGGCCAAAGCCAATTATTTCAAAATTAGTCAGGAGCTGGGAAATGTGGATTGGGGACAGCTATTTGAAGGGAAGTGCACATTTTGAGATGTGGGAGGCTTTCAAAGATAGGCTAAAGATAGTATAGGATAGGCATGTCCAGTTGAAGGCAAAGGATAGGAAGGGCAAGATTCGTGAACCGTGGATGACAGCAGAAATTGTACGACAAGCCAAGAGGAAAAGGGAAGTGAACATAAGATCTAGGCATCTGAGAACAGAACGGATCCTGGAGGAATATCGGACGCGTAGGACAAGTCTTAAACAAGGAATCAAGCGGGCGAAAAGGGGGAATGAAATAGCTTTAGCAAGCAGAATTAAGGAAAATCCCAAAACATTTTGTTCTTATATAAGAAGCAAGTGGGTAACTAGTGAAAGGATTAGTCCACTAAAAGACAATGAAGGAAGGCTGTGTGCCGAACCTGAGAGTGTTCACTGAGGAGAGGAACATAATGAATCTTGAGAATAGAGATAGACGTTTGATTAGTCTCGATCACGTTGGCATAAGTAGGGAAGATGTGTTGTGTATGCTAGAGGCTATTAAGGTGGACAAATCCCCAGGGCCAGATGGGATCTGTCCCAGGTTGTTGAGGGAGGCGAGCGAGGAAATAACTGAGGCCCAGAAAGATATCTTTGTGGCATCCTTTAATACAAGCGTGGTGCCAGAGGACGAGAGAGTAGATTAAGTTGTACCCCTGTATAAGAAGGGTAATAGGGATATTCTGGGTAACTACACACCAGTGAACCTGACGTCAGTGGTGGGGAATGTGCTGGAGAGAGTACGAAGAGATAGGATCTATTTATATTTCGTAAAGAATGAGCTTATCAGTGATAGGCAACATGGTTTTGTGCAGGCGAGATTGTGCCTTACCAACTAAATAGATTTCTTCAAGTAAGTAATCAAGTTGTTAGATGAAGGAAGAGCTGTTGATGTCATATACATGGAGTTTAGTAAGGCGTTTGGTAAAGTTCCCCATTGCAGACTAATGGAGAAAGTGAAGTCACATGGTGTGCAGCTAGGTAGAAAAAGAACTGGTTGAGCAACAGGAGACAGAGAGTAGTAGTTGAAGGGAATTTCTCGAAATGGAGAAAGGTGACCAGCGGTGTTCCACATGAGGTCAGTGCTGGGACCATGTTGTTTGTAATATACATAAATGATCCAGAAGAGGGCATGATCATCAGGTTTGCAGATGACACAAAGATTAGCAGAAAACATAAGAGACTGTCAGAAAATACAGAAGGATATAGATAGACTGGAGAGTTGGGCAGAAAAGTGGCAGATAAAGTTCATTCCAGGTAAATGTGAGGTGATGCATTTTGGCAAGTCTAATTCTAGAGCGAATTATACAATGAATGGAAGAGCCTTGGGAAATGTTGATGGGTAGAGAGATCTGGGAA
This sequence comes from Chiloscyllium punctatum, assembly GCF_047496795.1. NCBI lineage: Eukaryota > Metazoa > Chordata > Chondrichthyes > Orectolobiformes > Hemiscylliidae > Chiloscyllium > Chiloscyllium punctatum. The sequence continues at coordinate 19,107,149 of NC_092772.1, forward strand.
AGCAGGTCCATTGTACCCTGAAGGTTGCTGCACAGTTGGATAGAGTGGTCAAGAAGGCATATAGTACGCTTGCCTTCATTGGACCGGATATTGAGTATAAGAGCTGGCAAGTCATGTCAAAATTTTACAAGATATTGGTTCGGCCGCATTTAGAATATTGTGTACATTTCTGGCCGCCACAATACCAAAAGGATGTGGACGCTTTGGACAGGGTGGAGAGAAGGGTTACGAGGATGTTGCCTAGTATGGGAGGTGCTAGCTATGAAGAGAGGTTTAGTAGGTTAGGTTTATGTTCACTAGAGAAAAAGAGAGTGAGGGGTGGACCTGATTGAGGTTTACAAAATCGTGAAGGGCATAGACAGTCTGGATAGAGACAAGCTTTTTTCCCAGGGTGAAGGATTCAATCAACAGAGGTCATGCTTTCAAGATGAGAGGTGGAAAGTTTAAGTGGGATACACGCGGCTAGTACTTCACACAGAGGGCGTTTGGAACGCATTGCCAGCAGAGGTGGTAGAGGCAGGCACGGTAGATTAAGTTAAGATGCGTCTGGATAGATGCATGAGTAGGTGGGGAGCAGAGGGATACAAATGCTTAGAAATTGACTGACAGGTTTGGACAGTACATTTGGATTGGCTCAGGCTTGAAGGGCCGAAGGGAATGTTATTGGGCTGCAAATTTTCTTTGTTCTTCTTCTTTGTTCTTGGTAAGTGTGCGTGTGTGGGGAGTGTGGGTGTCTGTGTGTGTGTGGGGGGGGGAGGGGGGATGTCTTCGTCGGTGGCAAGTGTGGCTGTCTGTGTCTTTGTGCGTGTGTCGGTATGTGTGTTTGTCTCTCTGTCTGTCTGTGTGTTTCTGTGTCTGTCTGTGTGTGATTTTCTGCGTCTATGTGTATGTGTTTCTGCATCTATGTGTGTGCATGTGTGTGTCTGTGTTGAAAGAGTGTGGTGCTGAAAAACCGCAACCATTCACGCAGAATCCTAGGAGCAGCAGAGTTGAAATATCGATCATAATCCCTTCATTAGAAAAGACGCTTGTGGGCCAAGGGGACTGAGGGATAAATGTGAGGGGGTGGTGCTGGGGGCAAGGTAGCTGGGAAGGTGTTTCAGAGTCTCCACACGAGGCATCCCGGTCCTCTCGGGCTCATACCAGGGTCTTCCCCACATGAGGGGGGAGGGTAGGGAACGGATATCGGGCACTCCACCACCCAGCTTGGCCCTTTCTGTCCTATTCCAGGCTGTTTCTCCTGGAATGGGAGAAAGGGAGGGAGGGAGAGTGGGAGTGGGTAGCCCTGCTGTTACTCTGGTGCAGGTGGGGTGGTGTCCAGAGGGATTCGATCCACAGTGTTGTATCCATGCAGTGTTATTTGTATGGGAAGTAAAGTGGAGCGAGAGAGAGAGAAAGAGAGAGAGAGAGAGAGAGAGAGACTGCATGCAGTAGTGAGAGTGGTGGAGCATGAGCCTTGATCGGGGGTAGGTGCTATAACAGATATACAGTGGGTTTGCGGGAGCAGAGAGAATATGGTGAGCCTTATCCTGATTGTTGTGGTTCTGTTCGCCGACCTGGGAATTTGTGTTGCTCCTGATAGAGCAGGGAAGGTTATTGCTGCTTGTTCGTTATTGCTGGACATTTCTTCAGATTGCAGATACTGCACTGAGCTGGGTGGGGAGCTCAGACCATGCTCACACCAATATCCTGTTCACCCATCATTCCTGGGAACATTGGCTCATGGTGCAAGATACGGTAGAAATTTCTTCATTTCAGCATTCTGGAACCATGCACACATCCTTCCATGACACTGTCTCTCAATCTCACTCACTCTGTCTATTCCACAAACCCCTCCCATTTGTTGATACCTTGAACTGATTTCCCCGCCATCTCTCTCTGGCAGTGATGTTCACACCCACAGCACCCCCATGTCATGGCACAAGGGAGATATGGAGCTGTAATTGGGTGGGAGCTGCACATTCTGCCACTTCCAGCATGGGCAGCAAGTTTCCCCTCACTGGGCAGTGATCTCACACAGTATTACTGAGCAATGTACTAGGGTGATGGACACAATTCCACACCCTGGTCACATAGCTTATCTGGGTTTATAGATCAATGCACTGCTATAATGTGCAGTGTTCCTCTCTGGACTGATTGCAGGGTGGGGTTCAGCAGTACACCAGCCTGGTCTGCACAGTGCGCCATGCTGAACTGATATCTCCTCTGGGTTTATAGTGTCTGGTCTGGTTCTGTGAGGTGGATTGAGAACGTGATATAACTGGTCCTTTCAGTTGATATGGCAATGCCTTTATTTTTGTTCGCAACCATGTGATTGGACCCTTCAAATTCTGACTCTGCCAGCCAGTCCCATTCTTCAGTCGAACTCCATAGTTCAGCAACATGTTGTCCCATGAGTAATTGTCCAGTTTCAATGTGAATAACTATTCTGTCTATTTCCCTGGCCGTTGGCCTTGCTCATCCTGGAGCATCGGAATTCACCGCAATAAACCTCAGTAAGGTCACTCCTGAGAACCAACGCTCCAGGGAACATAGTCCCAGCCCATTCATACTCTCCATCACTCGCCAACACCACCCTGCACAACTCTGTCAATATACTTGGAAATCTTTTCTGCATGATTTCAAGTTTAACAACATCTTTCCTGTAGCAGTGTGAACAGAATTAAAGGCAGTATTACTGAAGTGACTAAAACTAGCGAAAGTGAGTATTGCAGATACGGGAGATTAGGGTCGAGAGTGTGAAAACGTCAAAGTTTCCAGCTCCTCGAATGCTGCCTGAATCGCTGTGTTTTTCCTGCACCACTCTTTGAACCCAGTATATATCCCAGATGGCCTCCTTCTTCAAAGACAGCAATTTACCCTCCCACATGGTCGACGATGCCATCCGCTGCATCTCATCCACTTCCCACACCTCCGCCTTCGAATCCCACCCCTCCAAACTCAACAGGAAAAGGACACCCCATTCCTTACCTTCCATCCCACCAAACCTCCAGATACAATGCATTATCCTCCCCCATGTGCGCCACCTACAAACAGACCCCACTACCATGAATATATTCCCCCCTTCCCACCCTGATCTGCTTTCCATAAAGAACATTCCCATCGTGACTCCTTTGTCAGGTCCACACCACCCACCAATACAGCATTCACTCCTGGCACCTTCCACTGCCACCGCATGAATTGGAAAACCAGGACCCTAACGATTGTCTGAGACCCCAAAGTATCCTTCCACATCCTTCCGAGTTTTACCTGCACTTACACAAGTCACCTACAGTATCCATTGCTCCTGTTGTCTCCTCGACATTGGGGAGATAGAATGCCAATGTGTGGAACACTTCAGGGAATATCTCTGGGACAACAGCACCAACAAACCCCACCACACCGTGGCTGAACACTTTAAGACCCCCTCCCATTCCGCCATAGACATTCAGGTCCTGGGCATCCTCCACCACCGAACCTTAACCATCCAATGCCTGGTGGAAGAAATACTGCTCTTCTACCTTGGGACCCTGCGACCACATGGGGTCAATGTGGATTTCACCAGTTTCCTAATTTCCCGTCCCCCCACCTTATCCCAGATCTACCCTACCAATTCAGCACCGCCCCATGACCTGCCTTACCTGTACATCTTCATTCTCCCCATCCACTCCACCTTCCTCTCCGACATTTTACCTCCAACCCCAACTTCATCGCCCGATCATATTCTCAGCTGCCTTCCCCTAGCACCATCCCCTCCCCATTTATCTCTCAGTACCCTTGGGCCACAAACAGCATTCCTGATGAAAAGCTTACACAAGAAATGCCGATGCTCCTCCAATGCTGCTTGACAGCCTGTGCTTTCCCAGCACTACGTTCTCGACTCTGATCTCCAGCATCTACAATCCTAATTTTGTCCCTTGATTTAATGCATCCCATAATTTCCCCACCAGACATCTTAGTTAGCTTTTCTGTTAATTTATCCCTTTCCCTTTCTCCTTTATAAACAGAATGGGACATATACAGCCGCGCAGTGCGCTGACAATACTCCCACATGCAATGAAAAAGTTTTTATAAATTACAAGATTTATAGGCCATTCATCGGTAACCCTCATCCATTCCATTCAGATTGAGTAAATATTCCCTTTTACTGTGATGTGAAATATTATGTAAGGAAAGGGTTAACTGAACTTGTTTGTTTAGTGACTTTGATTAATGGCAGTCACCGTGTTTTGTAATTATCCCAGTGGAGAGTTTCCATCTTTTAATGATCAATGGGCTCCATTCAATATGTTATGCCATAGTATGAGCAGAAGCATCACCAACAGCACTAACAGGGATCAGCAGCTCCAGAGAGAAGGGGGAGGAGAGATCATTATCTGAGGACGTTAGATTTGAATGTTACAACAATGGATCAGAATCTGAGAACGTTATACTGGAATGTTCCAACAATGGATCCGAATCTGAGAACTTTGGACTGGAACGTTACAACAATGGACAGGAGTTTATCCTTTTATGTTTGGTATCTTTCTACAAATTATTATTGGTTGTCATTGAATTTGCAGATTTATTGTGCTCTTCGCATTATTCAATATTTTTATTATCCTCTCCTGTCTACCATTGGTAAGTCTCACTGTCCAGATATGTTTTCCTTTAAACTAATTACGACTGCATTACTGTTCTTTCATATAGTCTTCACTTCTTGCCACGATTATTGTTCATGTTGAGACTCTGAATCCAGATATCCATTCTGCAGATCATGTCTAACTGCATCAGTGAACTTGTTCAATTACTGTCTCCCTCCTTGATTCTGTCAGTGTTACTCATGGGTCTCTATGTTGACCTACTCAGTTTCAGATGTGAACCATTGTCTCACTGTCCTTGTTATTTAAATATTGGGAGCGTGGAGGTCATTGTCATCTATTATGTTTACAAACTCCGTTTCCTTCCTGGGACTCCATCTCATCCCTGGCCAATATTTTTATTCATTCATTTCTTGGACTTGGGTGTCGCTGGCTGGCCAGCATTGATAGCCTCCCTCTATTTGCCCTTGAGAAGGTAGTGGTGAGCTGCCTTCTTGAATCGCTGCAGTCCACTTGCTGTCGGTTGACCCATAATGCCGTTAGGGAGGGAATTTCAGGATTTTGACCCAACGACTGTGAAGAAACAACGGTATATTTCCAAGTCAAGGTAGTGAGTGGCTTGGAGGGGAACTTGCAGGTGGTGTTTTAACCAGACGAATCACAACATTGGTCATCCCTTTAGCCATGAGCTGATTCCTGACACCATGCCCTGACCATTATTAACTTTAACTATTCACTGTTCCAGAATATACTTCACTGGCATAACCCATCTGCTGTTTAAACCTTGAGCTGTGTAACACAGACTTAATGATAACAACAATATCCTGCTGACACTCTCGGTTTGAAACCTGCAGAAATCTGATTCGAACTCAGATCAAATTTCCATCCATCTGACATTCTTGTGCACGATGATCTATATCGCTGTTGTGTCTGGCAATGCCTTTATTTTACTATTCTCAAGTACTTTAACTCATCTGTCCATGAAACTTCCCTCAGTTCCTCTGTGTGGATTATCCAAATCCCTGCCAATTTTTCATATTTAGCCTGGTTTCCTTTAAGTACAGTTTTCAATACTCCTCATGCTGGACAGATAATCCAGTCTACCGAGCAATGCACTAGCACAGTCTGCACAGCTCTCCATGTTGGCCTGTCATCTTGTCACAGCGTATTTTGTTTGAAGTGTTCCGTGAAACCGATTCAGAGTTTGATGAAACAATCCATTTCAGCTGATCCGAAAATACCTTTATTCAATGATCTCGTTCTTGTAATTTTGCTCTCCAGGTGATCAATTCTCCAGTTAGTCCCACTCCCCAGTCTTTTTCTCCATATTTCCACAACATGGTCTCAGTTAGTTAATTGTCTGTTTCTGTCTTTAATGTGAATCTCTCTATCCCCCTGTAACTTTCCATAGCCTTGGGCTTTGACTCTCTAGTGTGTTGAGTGCTGGCATTGTGAAGCTCAGAAGCAATGAAATGGTGTGTGTCAGGCTGTTGTTCACTTCCCAGTGTGTGCCATGCGGTGTTCCACGGATGGGGGGGGGTGGGAGGTGGGAAAGAAGTAGGTAGTGTGTGTCAGCCTGTTATTCACTTCCATGTGGTGTTCCATATTGGAAAGGGGTGTATGTGTGTGTGTATCAGTCGGTTGTTCACTTCCCAATGTGCCCTATGTGGTGCTCCATGTTGGATAGGGGTGTCAGCAACCTTGACTCATGTCTTTGAAAGATGCTCTGTGCCTGCCCACTGAGCGTCTGACGTCTGTATCTGCCCCTTTGAGCTGATTGTGTGGTCAGTAACATGAGGAATCCCCTTTAGTATTGTTGTAAAAGACCAGGTGTCTAACATCTGTGACAATGCTCTCACTTTTTAAAAAAAAGTTTATTTTCTCATTTTCTTTAAAGAGAGATCTTAAAGGCCGAACTTCCTACTGCAAACGGCTGAAGTAAATAACTTAGGAGGCTTTTAGGGTGTTTTTTTTTAAATAGTGATAACAATGACCAGCTTTCACAGACCAGACTTTCCAGGTTTGCTGAGCTGTAACAATCACCAGGTTCCTGGGGTGGGAGAAGGGTTGGATGCTTCAGTAAATGATCCCTAGCTGTATCCTCTCTGAAATCTGTCTTGATGCTGTTTCGTCCTGGATTGGATGTGTCTTTTTGCCAAGAGACGAGTTTATGGGATGTTAGTACATTGGAACTCTTCATTAGTGGAAAGTACTGTATCTAATACACTGTTAAGATTTCCAATAGTTAAGTTATTCTAAACTTCTCTTCTTTTTGTATGTATTTTTATTATGGTGTTTAAATAAATTGTGTTTTGGTTAAGGTTGAGTGTTTTGACCAACCGCATCACACCTGGAGTACCCATTTCACATCTAACTTAACTAAAAAGTAGTGGGGCGACAGCACCAGGGACCCAGGTTCAATTCCCACTGATGACTGTGTGGAGTTTGCACATTCCCTCTGTATCTGCATGGGTTTCCTCTGGGTTCTGTGGTTTCCTCCCACAATCCAACGATGTTTAGGTCAGGTGAATTGGTCATGCAAAATTGCCCATAGTGTTAGGTGCATTAGTCAGGGGTAAATATGGGTAGGGGAGAGGGGCTGGGTGGTTATGTCTTCGTTGGGTCAGTGTGGACTTGTTGGGCTGTATGGCCTGTCTCCACACTGTTGGAAATCTAACCTAAGACAAGGTTGGTGTCCAGGCTACCATCTTAAAGCATGTGAAGGCAGTCTGGTCTGTTCCATAGCAAAGTGGGAAAAATTGCCCAGTTCAAAATCGATAATTCCAAATTGGGTTCAGGTTTAGAATCCCTACAGAGTGGAAGTCGGCCATTTGGCCAAACAAGTTCATACTAACCCTCCGAAGAGTAAATTACCCAGAAGCATTCCCCTCCCCTATTACTCCATATTTGCACCTGACTAGCGCAAATAACCTACATATCACTGAACGTTACGGGCAATTTAGCAATGGCATTTCACCTAAACTGCATATATCTGTCCTTGGGCCTCCATTGTTTGTAATTTTTATTAATGACTTGGATGAGGGGATTGAAGGATGGGTCAGCAAGTTTGCAGATGACACAAAGGTTCGAGGTGTCGTTGATAGTATCGAGGACTGTTGTAGGCTGCAGCGGGACATTGACAGGATGCAGAGATGGGCTGAGAGGTGGCAGATGGAGTTCAATCTGGATAAATGCGAGGTGATGCATTTTGGAAGGTCAAATTTGAAAGCTGAGTACATGATTAAGGATAGGATTCTTGGCAGTGTAGAGGAACAGAGGGATTTGGGGTGCAGGTACAAAGATCCCTTAAAATGGTCACCCAAGTGGACAGGGTTGTTAAGAAATCATATGGTCTTTTGGCTTTCATTAAACAGGGGTATTGAGTTTAAGAGTCGTGAGATCTTTTTGCAGCTCTATAAAACTTTTGTTAGAATGTACTTGGAATACTGCGTCTAGTTCTGGTCGCCCTAGTATAAGAAAAATGTGGATGCTTTGGAGAGGGTTCAGAGGAGGTTTATCAGGATGCTGCCTGGACCGGAGGGCTTATCTTATAAGGAGAGGTTGACTGAGCTCGGACTTTTTTCATTGGAGAAGAGGAGGAGAAGAGGGGGCCTAATTGAGGTTTACAAGATAATGAGAGGCATAGATAGAGTCGATAGCCAGAGACTATTTCTTAGGGCAGAAATGACCAACGCGAGGGGTCATAGTTTTAAGCTGGTTGGAGGAAAGTATAGAGGGGATGTCAGGTGGGTTCTTTACACAGAGAGTTGTGAGAGCATGGAATGCGTTGCCAGCAGCGGTTGTGGAGGGAAGGTCATTGGGGACATTTAAGAGACTACTGGACATGCATATGGTCACAGAATTTTGAGTGTGCATACATGAGGATCAATGGTCGGCACAACATCGTGGGCTGAACGGCCTGTTCTGTGCTGTACTGTTCTATTTCTATGTTCTATCTAGGTTCTAAATTGCCCATAGTGTTAGATGAAGGGGTAAATGTAGGGGACTGGGTCTTGGTGTGTTGCTCTTTGGCGGGTTGGTGTGGACTTGTTGGGCGAAAGGGCCTGTTTCCACACTGTAAGTAATCTAATCTCAACATCAATGCCACCATTTGGTGACGGAGGATATATATTGTGGATGAGATGAATGTTTTCTCTCTGAGCAGAGAGCTGCCAGGTGTATCCACGTTTTCTCAGTATAGCAGGATTCCCGATTATGTAAATGGCTCTGTGGGCTCCCCATGATAATGAGGGATCGAGAGGAAATGAAGAAACTCTCACTCCATTAACGTTACAGTGTGCCCATGCACAGGGCGTCCTGTTGGTGTCTACTCACTGTCCTGGCAGATGCCACTGCATCTTCATTCAGAAGCAGTCGGCCATTCCCATCGTCTTTGGATCTCCATTCGGAAAGAAAGGATAGTCTCTCGGTCCTTCATGCACAGCTCAAAACATCCTCACCCTCACCACTCCGCACCGCCAACTAACCACATCAAAATATCCCGTGTGTACTGAGAGCAATAGGACCATTGGCAATATCAGGGAGCAGACCATCAGGGAGATGGAGCAACACTTCCCATGTCTGAATGGGTTAGAGTAATCCCTCCAGAACACACTGTATCTCTATGTTGAGTAATCCTTCTCCATTTCAGTAACATACTGCCTTCCATTCTTCCTGAAAAAGCTGGCAGCTTATACATTCCGTTATATTCCACTTGGGAAAGTATTATTCATTGACTTTACCTGTCCATATCAATTTGCAGATTCTCCTCATCCTCTTGATAATTTAATGTCTTGCTTACCTGAGTGTCATCACTAAACTTAGTAGCAGTACATCTGTTCTACCGTCCTGATCACTGATATCGATTGTAAACAGTTGAGGACCCAGCACTGGTCACTGTGTGATTCCACTGGTTACGTTCTGTCAAACTGATTAAGACTGATTTATCCAGAGGGCCTGCTTCCTGTTTGATAACCAGTCCTCCCCGTTCCTGTGGAGCACAGTCGAAGGGCTGAATAAGAAAGAGCAACTATCCAGCCCCTCAAGCCTGTTCCGCCATTGAATACAATCATGACTGATGTCATCGCCAGCTCAGGTCCATTCCCCTGCCTGCTCTCCATATCGCTTCATTTATTCAATGTCCCATCATCCCTTGCACACTACGACAGTGAGCTCCACAGATTCACAACCCATTGAGAGAAGTAAGTTCTCGTCACCCCTGTTTTAAATCTGCTCAGCCTACTCCTAAAACTATGATCTCTTGTTCTAGTTTGCCCCAGATGAGGAAATGTCCACTCCACACCGACATTGTCAATCACCTTTAACATCCTTCAGGCCTCAATGAGGTCTCCTCTCATTCTTCCAAACCTAGAGTGCGTCGGCCTGAACTGCTCGAACTTGCTTCAAAAGGCAGATTCATCTCTGGAATCAACCTAATGAACTTGTTCTGAACTGCCTTTGTTGAAACAACGTCACTCCTGCAGTCAGAACAACAAACCTGAACACAGTATGTCAGTTACAGTCTCGCTAATACCTTGAAGATTTGCAGTAATTCTTCCCTCTATTTATACTCTATACTTTTATAAGTTAATGCTGAAAATGCACTTATTTTTCCAATTCCCTGCTGTACCTGCATTGAGTTTTCTGTGGTCTGCTCAAGGACACCCAGATGCCTCTGCAAATTAGCACTCTGAAGTTCCTGTCCATTTCCATAACATGTTGGATTCCTCTGGGGTATATCCTCGTTAAGTTTTTGCTTCCAGATGTTGGCACATTCATCTAAACTGTTCATGCCCATTTGTAAATGTTCTACATCTTCATTACATCAACCTTCTTTTCAACTTGTTTTAATGTCAGCCGAAAATGAGGCTGTGGATGGTAAATTGGCAGGTAATGCGGTGTGAACTCTATGCAACCCCAAAATTTGCCAACAACTAACGAAACAACCATTCTATCTCTCTGCATTTTGTTGGCTCACCAGCCCTCTATCCAGGCGAATAACTTCCTCCCAAACCCATGTCCTCTTATTTCACAGCTTAATATTTTTTGCAGCGTTTAATCAATGCCTTTTCAAAGTCCAGGTACTTTACTCCTCCAGGATACCTATTGTCTAACTTTGCATGTTTAAAGAATTCGAGCAAACAAATGCTTAAAAAAATGGTGATTCTGATGTATTCTGGTTTTACTTTGCAAATCCGCTGTTGTTAATTAATTAATAATGGAGTCTCACAATTTCCCTTAATTCCCAACAGTTTGCTCACAACCTTTTATTTACAAGTGAAGATGATTATCCTAATTCCTAACTTTTCGGTACCCTCTACGTTCCCTTTCTCGTGTTCCTCTGAAACAGGTACAAATCATTAAAAGATCTGCTCCAATTTCTGTGTAATCGACATGAGTATCTGAATGGATTCACTCAGTTCATGGTTTATATGCTCAACGGGCTGAGTGTCCCCATGGTGTTCCTACATTATAGTCTCGATGGACGGAATGTCCTGATTTCCAGATCCAAAATCTGCTTCTCCTCTTCCTGATAATACGTCAGAAGCCTGAGGGATTGCGTTATTTTACTGTTGCTGTGCAACATTTTGAGGGGCTGAAAGGTCTCTTTATATTCCTTCACAACAGGCTCGAGATACTGAACAATCACCTCCTGCATCCCTGAAAGGGGATTGAAGGAGTGATTAGTCTCCTCCAGTTCCCATACAACAGACACATGGGTGAATTACCTCCACCTTTCCGTAACAAGTCTCAAATAATGTTATCTCCTTCTTTATTTCTCGTGCTGAATGGCCTCCTGTTATTCTAGTGTACCCATCTCTTCCAGTTCCTGTGTTAGCGAATTGAGGAGGCTGAATGGACTGATTCTGTTGCTGCATAACAGGATACTGGTGCCTCATGGCCTACTCTGCGTGCAATGTTATAGACTCGAGGGGCAGATTGGCCTCCTCCTGTAACTGTATATCAGGATTCAGGGGCTGAATAACCTTGTCCTGTTCTGGTTAACAGGGTCGAAGTTCTGAATACCTTTCTGCTGTCCCTGTGTTACAGGCTGGAGAAATGGAATTGGCTGTGTAATTGGCTTCTGTTGCTGACTCTTTCCGGTGTTCTATGTAAAAATAAGGTCACTTCTCATTTTTGTAAACTCTCATGAGTATTGGATCAACCTAATAATCCTTTCCTTGTAAGTGAACCGCATCATTGCAGGAATTAGTTGAAGGAACCATTTCTGATCTGCTTCCAATATCGCAATATCCTTTCTTCAGTGAGGAGACTAAATCTGTGGACACTACTCTGGATGTGATCTGATTATGATCCTGTACAGCATCAGTAACACTTTACCAGTCTGCTGTAAGGTTCCCAGCCAGGTTAGAGTACGTTCAGCTGTCTGGGGAAATTCATAGATCGTTGAAAGATCATTGTCCTTCTCTACCCCACCAGCAAAATGGGAGATCTGGTGAAAATGTCATAATAACACTTGAGAAGAATGAATGACGTGACGAGATTATCTCAACGTCCAAATAGGCTTCACCAAATATCTCACCTGAATCTACCATTAATCTTCCAAGAGGCCACATAGCTCAGATTCCACAGAATCTAATAAGGCGAAGCTTAGAAACAACAAGGAGAAGCAATGATTGATGGAAGTCATATGTCAAAGTGAAAGTTGCAATACAAAAGTTAGGTATGATATAAAACAGGAAATTAGATATCCAGGTTTGTGGGTACTACAGTAATAATGAACAGTTTCAAGCTACATCTAAACCGTGGTAACCCACGTGAATAATAATGCTGGGAAAATGGATTTCATTAGGGTATTTGAGATGGTCTCCTTTAACAGTATGTTGAGTACTGAGGTCGAGGTGAGGCTGTTTTGAAAATGATATTATGTTATCAGAAGAGCCAATTGAAAACGCTGCTGAAAAGGAGGTTTCGGGAATAGTATTTATAATACATGGAATTTTATATAACGTCTGAAAGCAAACCAGTTATTTTTGAAACTGTGGTTGTAAACCTGAGTATGAGGCTAAAATTAGCTTCAGTGAATTGGAGAAGTACATGAAAATGATTTACTGGAAGACAGGGAATGGTTGTTGTTTGAATAAACACCTTAAAAAGTACAATATACACTTGTCCACAACTCAAATAGCAAAGGGGTAAGGTGACTTAACAATAGTGAACAAATTAATTAAAGATTGCATTAGATCAAAGGAAGCAGCTCAGGAAATTGTCAGATATTGTTGTAAGTTTGAGGACAAGTGAACTGATAATGAAATAATTTTTAAAAATGCAAACTAAAAAGAAAAATTAGGATGACCAAATGCTTCTCTCGGTACTTGATGGAAAAGTGAAGGCAAGGGCACGTGTGGAATGGGGAATATCCACACACGATATTTTCTTGCAGCGAACTTGGAAATTACAGAGAATCTAAACAGTTACTTTCATGCCAACCTTATTAGAGGCAAGATTAACAGATGGTGAAACTCAGTTTCTGTTCTCCGGTGATTGCCAAAATGAAATGAGATCGCAGTGAAGCTTAGAAAGTTCACACAGAGAGACGGACTGACACAGGGGCATGGAGAAGAGTTGCCAGGCAAGGTTAGGGGGAATCCCAAGATGTTGTCCACGTATATCAATCAGATGAAAATAAGCAGGGCACAACTAGGGCCCATTAGAGACCAAGGAAGCACTCTGTGTATGAAGCTGGAGAACATTTATCGATTGTTACATAAAGGCTCCATTTCTGTTCTACACAGAGAAGGAGAATGCAGGGACAGAATTCAAAAAGATGGGTTGGGAAGCTCTTGAACAGACTGATATAAGATGGGAGCAGGGATTGGAGTCTTTGGCTGGTATAAAATTGGACTGATTGCCAGGCCTGGATAAGATGTATTACAGGCTGCTGTTAGTGACAAAGGAGAAAAGGCGCTGACTCAAATTTTTAAGCCGAATCTGGCCACAGGGAAGTTGGAGTTGCCAGATGACAGGAGAACAACGAATATAGTCCCACTTTACAGGAAGGATGGCGAAAATAGACTGACTGTTAACCAGTCAGTTTTAGATCCCTGTTAGGGCAAGTACTGGAGAAAATGAGAAATGAGAAAATTTATCTCTATTTGCAGAGGCAAGGTTTGATCAGGGGGAGTCAGCATGACATCATAGGAGGGAAGTCATACCGAGTGAATGTTATTGTCTGTTTTCGAGCATGTTGTTCTTATGGGTTTTCAGCAAGTCCTTTGACAGAGCCCCATATGTGAAACTGATAACAAAATGCCATGATACCAAGGGTAACTTAGTGAGTTACATCAAACATTGGCTTATTCGCAGGAGTCAGAGGGTGGTGGAGGAAGGCTATTTGTGTGACTGGAGACCAGTGTCCCCTGATGTACCACAGGGATCAGTGCAGTGTATCTTATTATTTGTGGTATTAACAAATGTAAATGAATTAGCGGGTCGGGGGGGGGGGTGGGTGGTGGGGGGAGGAGGTGATGGTGAAGGACTGTGCTAATTAGGTTTGTATTTGACAATATTGGCCGGGTTGGCAGTGAGGAGGAAGACCTTATGTTACAGGAAGATGCAGATGGAATCATCAGATAATCAGATGGAATGTAACCCTCATAAACATGTGGTGATGCACTTTGGAAGGAGGAACTAAAAATGGGGGTATACAATGAATGCCAGCACACTAAGAAGCTGAGAGGGTGTTCCTCCACAAATCCCTGAATGTGACGGCGCAGGGTTATAGTTTAGGGGAAAAAATAAGGACTGCAGATGTTTGAGATCAGAATAAAGAAGTCCAGTTCTGGTAAAGCACAGTCGGTCAAGCAGCATGCAAGGAGCAGGAGAGTCGATGTTTTGATCATAAGCTTTTTATCAGGATTGTTGGCCACATTCCTGATGAAAAGCATATTCTCAAAAAGTCGACTTTCCAGCTGCTCGGATGCTGGCTGATCTGCTGTGCTTTTCCAGCAATATACTTTTTGACTGAGGTTAATACGTTAGTTAATATGGCAGAGGAAACCGTAGGCAGAGCCTTCATTCCCCGATGTATCGATTGTCAGAGCTATACATGTCTATGGATAGGCTGTGTTAGAACACTGTGCGTAGTTCTGGGAGCCATATTGCAGGAAGGATGTGATTGTAGTGGAGGGGTGCAGAGGAGATTCACCGGGATGCTCCCTGGGATGGAGCATATCAACTATGGAGAGAGGCTGGATAAGCTCAGGTTGTTTACTTTGGAGCAGAGAAGGTTGAGGGAGAGGTGATTCACAAGGATAGGATTACAAGGGGGATTTCCAGAAAGATTTTTGCTGAAGTCCCAAACCCAGTGTGCAAAATCAAATATTATGGGATTGTGGCAAATATTTGGACATGGTTACAGAATGGGACAGCTGGCAGGAAAGAGTGAGTAAAAGTTTTTGATTTTGATTTTATGACCAGGTGTACTTTCCAGGATAAATACAACAAAATACAGTGAAATGCTATCACTTGTTGCCACGAAGTGGTGCCATTTTGAATAATTTAAGACAGTGGAATAAACAGAGGATACAGCCTGATGAGAGTTTATGGGTTGTGAGACAGCTCCTCATCATCGACCACCCCTGCAACCCAACCCCTTCATGACAGCTTCATCCCCATCTACACCAGACCCCAGCAACATCGAAGTTTCTGATCCTAAGGCACCACCTTTGCCACTTGGCAGATACTCCTCCATCACCAGCTCATTGTCTCTTCTGCCAGGCCATTCAAATGTCAGAAACATGTCTCTTACTGCTGGGCCCACCTCATCGATGTTACCATCATGGTCTTCCACTATGCACTTCACCACAACCAGTGCAGGACCCAACCAACAACATGTCTCCAATCTTCAGGTATCACCTTTTGCTCCTGGGCCCGATCTCACTCACGTTGATTCTGCTGGTGTTGCAGCTGCCAATTCCAGGTCATGTGCTTGCTCCAGAAAAGTAAGTTATGACTCACTCTCCTCCACATTGGGCTTAGCTTGAGTTTCAAACCCTGGATCCAGCTTAAGGTCAGTAAATTAGAAAAAGAAAAGTGGAGGAGAAAATATGAAAAAGAAAGCAGGTCAGCAAAGAAGCATCTGGACCAGAAAAACAGGAATAAAATGATCTTTTTATTGGAGATGAAGGCTCGTGGAGTATCTCAGGATTATGTCCTTGGGTCTCAGCTATTCGCAAACACCTCAAACATTTGGTTGACGGAATCAATTGCAATATATCTCAGTCTGCTGTTGGAGAAATGCATTGAGTAGGTTCTCGGCCATGGTGAGAACGTGGGAGGCTCACTGTGTTGAATGACCTACTCCATTCCAAAAGTTTCTATGTAGTCTGTGGATAAGCACTGTCAATGTTGTCACAAGCTCTCAGATGTTAGGAAGGAGGTCTCTGCAGTGTTGACAGGCCAGTGTTTCCCTTTTCTGATGCAGAAGCTGATGCCGGGTGTTCTGACTGGTTTTATCCTTTAAGACTTCGGAGCAGTTTGATACAATTGTGTGTCTTGTTCGGCCATTTCAAAGACCATTGAAGAGTATATCACATATCTGTGTGTCTGGAGTTACTTTTAGGCCAGACCAGGAAAACACGGGAGATTCACTTCCTGAAAGTACATTGTGGAAGCAAATTGATGTTTATAATTGACATTGGCTTCAAGGTCATTATTACTGACTCAAGATTTTAGATCTCGATATTTTATTCATTGTTATTAACTTCCACCAACTGCCAGAGCATGAGCCTGGTCTGTATTAGAAATCTAGTGACATTTCCATCTCGACATGGTAACCTGTCGCAAACCACACTGAGCAGTTTATTTCTGTGCTGCTTGACAACTCTGTCAAAAAGAACTCCCAACAATTTGACTGTCATTATGGAATTGAGGGGGTGATGTTGGTCATACTGTAATTATTCTCCTCTTAAGAGACTTATCATAGCTGAGTAATTTTCCACATTGCTATATAGAAGTCAGAGTTGGAACTGGAATGAAACAGCTTCCCCAGGGACACGGCTTGTTGTACATTTCCTTTGTCATATCTACCGTATTCAGATGTTTCTTCATGTCACATAGAGCGAATCAGATTGTTTGAAAACTGCTATCTGTAATTCTGTGGGCATCCTGACGAGGTGAGGTAGATCATTGAATCAATACTTCTGCCTGAGTACGTCGCAGTTAATTACATGCTTGTCTTTTGCACTGATGTGCAGGGCTGTTCCATTATTAACGAGGGGGACATGTGTTGGGTCGTCTCCTGCAGTGAGTTGTTTAATACATTAACGACTGGGTCTGGCAGGACTGTAGAGCTTGGAACTGATCTGTTGGTCTTGCAATCATTCCGCCCTCCCTATCAGATGGTAGTTCTGCTGTTTGGAATGTAAACAGTCAAGTGTGGTAGCTCTATGGTTTGCCATCAGTTTTAGGTACACATAGTTCTGCCCTGGCATGTTCACCACACTCGTCGCTGAAGCATAGATTCGCTTATTGGTAATGGTAGACTGAGGGATAATCCCAGGCAAAAAGTTACAGATTATGGTTGAATATAATTTTGCTTCAGTTGCTGTTGTGGTCTACAGCATCACATGGAACACGCAGGTTGAGCTGCAATATCTCCAATACAGTCCTGCTGCCTGTCCCCCAGTCCACACCAAGTCCCACTCACCCATCAGCCATGTACTCCGTGACCCACTCTGGTTTCTGATGTGGCACACTTCCAATGTTATATTCTCATTCTACTGAGGGTCTCTCCATGGTTTTACACTTACAATTTGTCTCATTGCCCAACACCCTTTAACATAATCATCTGAATCCTTTCCTTTCCAGCATGTGCTACCTTCTGTGTTTAGAGTGAATGCGTGTCCCTCTGTTTCTCTCCATGACTAACAGTAAGAACTCTTTAGTTTCAGTAATGCCAGCTTTATGTTATTTCAGAGACACGGAAATTGTGCATCTTGTGTTATCTTTCACTTCCTGGTATATGCGCTCTAGGTTGAACAGGGCGTTTGAGCCACGTTAACACATGTCTTTGAAACGTGGTGAAAAGCAGAAATTGCGAGAGAAATTAAGCAGGTCTGACAGCATCAGTGGAGTGAAAGCAGACTTAATCATTTGGGTGCACTGACCATTCTTCAAGGCTCACAGGTTTTTTTTGTTCTCGTTTCAGATTTCAAGTATCCATAGTTATTTGTTTAATTGAAAATGTGTTTTTATCATTTCTGGAGAAACACAGCAGATCTGGCAGCATCTGCGGAGAGAGAGAAACACAGTTAGCATTTCAAGTCCAGTGTGACTCCTCTTCAGAATATTAAAGGATTGGAAAATGGGCTTTTAACTCCCTTGACCGAGGTAGAGGAGCGGTGGCCGGAAACAAGATGGTGTGGATGAGCAATGCCACTGACAAATTGACTTTTATTTCTGGTAAAAGAGAATCAATTGTAAAATGAGTATTAATTAGATTGTGAATGGGGGAAATTGGTTCTTTAATTAAGTGCAAGACAAACGATTCACAAACAGGGCAAGTTCATTGGGAGACCTGGAGAAAGAGTGTGTGAAGAATGGAGAACAGCCATAATGCGGTCAGGCTGTGGAAGTATGGAATTGAATAAAAACTCCTTCAGGATAGAACGTGCCAAGGTCTAAAGTGAGGTGTTACTCGAGTTTGAGTTGTGCTTCATTGCAGCATTACAGCAGCCCAGGACTGAAATGTTAGCATGTAAGCAAGGTACTTTATTGAAATGGAAAGCAATGAGAAGGTCAGGGTTATTCCCACAGACAGAGTGGGAGTGTTCCTCAAAACAGTTTATGTTTGGTCCCCCCAATGTAAAGGAGACTGCATTGTGGGTAGCAATGACAGAAGACTGAATTGAAAGAGTACAAGTGAAATGCTGCTTCATCTGGAAGGTGAAATAACGAATGTGTCCGCGATCTTTTCAAATGTCCAAATTTATTACTGCTTATATGTGGACCACCTAGTTCCACAGCTTGGAGAGAGGAAGTCCTATAGGTGCGGGAGGCCAGAGTTAATAAACTTGGAGCTGGATAAACACAGCAGACCAGAGAGAATCAGAGGAGCAGCAAAGGCACTATTTTGATCTTGGACCTTTCGTCAAGACTGATGAGGAGGAGGGAGCCCAGAAATGGAGTGATGGGATATGGAGGGGTGGCGGGTAGGTATGGTGGTGGTAGGCACATGCAGGTATGAGGTTACTGTGATTGGTCAATGAGAAGGATGGACCAGATACAGGTGGGTCTGTTCAGGGAAAAGGGACATGGGATAACGCTGTGGGTAGAGGGCTTTTGAAGCAGCTTCAGTCAATATTGAGGCCATTGGCCTATCAGCTTCAAAGGTAAACTCTCAGGTGGTGTTCCTCTGACAGTGGACAGGCTAAGGATGAGCATGTGGGAGTGGGAGTGGAAATCAAAATGAATGGTAACTGGAAAGTCGGGTTGTTTGCTTCGTGCAGAGCACTAATATTCCACACAGAGCCTGATCCTGACCAACCGAGCTCGTCTCCAACTCCCACCGTTGTCTCCTCTATGCTGTGGATACGAAAGGAAGACTCAGGGACATATTCATGGAGCATCGGCTCTCTGCACGCTTTAACAAACTCAGCATTCCAATTGCCATCCATTTCAATCACTCCCCTCCCCTTGTTCATCCAGCAACAGGTCCATCTTTGGCCTCCTCCACTTTTAGAGTGAAGCCAAACAGAAACTCGGGAACACAACTTGATATTTCAGCTGGAGACTTTACAGCTCAATGGTGTCAATATTGATTTGACTGGATTCAAAATTTCTCTACCCACAGCTTTACCCCATGTCCACTTCCCTGACCTGACCAAAGCTGTCCATCTTTCCATTCGTCTATCTGTCGCACCCTTCCCACTGACCAATCACAATAATTCCCTGCCTGCATCCCCCTATCGCCATTCCACCTACCCTTCCCCAGCCCCACGCCACTCCCTCTATTTACTTCCCGGCTCCCCTTCCCTTACCCCAATCCTGATGAAGTCTTTCAGCCTGAAATGTTGGCTTTCCTGTTCCTAGGATGCTGTCTCACTTGGTTTGCTTTTTCAGCTTCATATGTATTGGCGATATAGTTGTACATTGAGACCTTATCAGCAACAGATTTTATTCTGCTTTTTATGCATTCCTTGTTGTCTGTTTACTGACAAGCTTATCTCAACATTCTCACTGCAGGATCTAGGAAACAGTCTTTTTGTCACTAATGCTCCTGTCTGCTTCGAACTGATTTCCTTTGTTTTAACTGTACCTTCATCACTGCTGTTCGCAATGGCATTGTAAACGTAACTCTTGTTATGCTGTAGCTTAATCACACAATTTCCAATGTACTTCACAACTTCCTTGTACTTATACTCCACACATTTATTCATAAACCGAAAGATCCAATAAGTCTTTCTATAATTTCCTGTCTTCTGCGACCCTCTCTCCTTAAACAGGGAGGTTATATTTACCAGTCCTCCCTCACTCCAAAGTTTCCTGAAAGATCACCAGCAATGCCTCTACAATCACCTTCGATATCTCTTTAGAACTACGAGCTGTTTCCCAACTGGTCTCGCTGATTCATTCAACTTCACCTTCCCTAGCACCTTCTCCTTACTGAGGTCCGTATACTCACGTCTATACCCTGACTGTCTTGAAGTTCTGGCATTTTCCTGGTGTCTTCCACCGTGAAGACTGATGTAAAGTATCTATTCAATTCCTCTGCCATTCCATTGTTTCCCATAACTACTGAAGCCTCATTTTCCAACAGCCCTTTGTTTGTTTTTTACTCCCTGTCTTCCTTGTTATATATCCAACAATTGCTTTCCATATTCTTTTACACGATTAAGAAGCGTAATATCATATTTCATCCCCTCCTCCCATTTGCTGTTATTAGTTATCCGTGCTCGAATTTGTAGACTTCGTAATCCTTTGGATTCCCAATAATCTTCACCACATTGTGTGTATTTTCTTTTGTTTTTATGCTTTCCCTGAATTCGTTATCACTCGTGGCTGACTTGTCTTCTGCTGAATATTGTTCCTCTTATTTGGGATGAATTTCTGATGTGCTGCTGAATTATCCCCAGAAACTCCTGTCATTGCTGCTTCACCATTTTCCCGTGCTCAGCTTCCCTTCCAACTAACTCTGGCCATCTGCTCCCTCGTGTCTTGTAGTCACATTACTCAATTATAAGACATCACATCCAAAAGTGGTCAATAGATGTAAACAGAAGGAAGGAAGTCTGAGGCATGAGACAGAAAGAACGATTGGACGATGTATCAATTAGATTAAAACAGAAATGGAGAGACAGACAGAGGGAGCGAGAGAGAGAGAGAGAATATAGACATGGAGATATAAAAATAGAGAAGTCTACATGACTGATAGATATAGATGTACCTCTGTACTTGGTTTGACAATTCCTGTGTGTTGTGGTCCTTTGTACAGTGTCTGTGCAACAGATTAATATGTTTAAATGTGGGTCTGATGCCAGAACTTTTATCTCCATCAATATCATAGGCAACAGCTGTTGACAGAACCCAGCAGGCCAATGTATATGTTTCCCGGTAGAAAATTGATTAACTGAAATAAATTGAACACAAGAAGCAGGAATTTATAACATACATCCTGATAAGAATTAGAGATTAAGTCTGGGAATGCAGGGAAGAGGCAGAAGGCAGAGTGTACGTTGCAAGAAGGGGAACAGAACATCTCAGCTGAAGACTAAATAACATGTTAACGTTTTATAAATTTTGTACATCACATGCATCATTTTTATTAAATATGTCTCTCTTGTTCATTCTGAATATGGTACACACATACGAACAGTCTTATGTATCTGCACGCACACATGCACACACACACACTTCCACACACACCCACAACACAGACACACTCACTCACACACACAGACACCCTCACACACACAGACACACGCACAGACACCCACACACACAGACGCGCACTCACACAAAGAGACACACATGCGAACACCCACACACACTCTCGCACACAGAGACACACACACACGCACTCATACACACAGACACACACACTCACTCACGCACAGACACACACAGACACACACGAACTCACACACACACACAGATAGACACACACACACACACACAGGCACACCTACACACTGATCAATCATTGTTCAGCCATTCCATTTCAAATTATCCTGTTTTATTTACATTGTCACTTGTAATTCCTTCATCCGAATATATTCGGTTTCTTTCTCTACATTTGATTTTATTCTGTCTGTCAAGAAGACATTGGGGACTTGGGGGATGTAACTTTATTCCTCATCAGTCTCCACAGTCACTGTCTTCTGTTTCTTAGCCCATGGAACATACATACTGTGTCTGACCCTTGAATCCCGATAAGCAGGTCACTTTTTTTTTAGATTACATACAGTATGGAAACAGGCCCTTTGGCCCAACACATCCACATTGACTGTCCGAAGAGTAACCCACCCAGACCCATTCCCCTACCCTGTATTCACCCCTGACACTATGGGCAATTTAGCATGGCCAATTCACCTAACCTGCATATCTTTGGAATGTGGGAGGAAACCGTAGCACCCGGAGAAAATCCATGCAGACACAGCGACAATGTGCAAACACCACACAGACAGTTGGTCAATGTTGTTCAGTAAACAAGACATGTACATTTGTGCGAAGGCTACATGAAATATAAAATAGAAAAGGCAAACAAACTGTGCAATAAGATGTTTCCACCTTTGCAAGCAAATTATTGAATTACATTGTGTAAACGATAATTAACTGATAAAAGTTATGAGAGTATAATCCAGCGAAATACGTAGCACAGCGAGAGAATAACAAGCAATTACATTTCAACTTGAGGGTTCTGGACTAACATTTATTATGTCCAGAAAAAAGATGGTAATTTTATGAGAAATTGCATTTTCCCCATTTTATGTAATTCCCAATCGTTCACATTTCAGTGTGGAGACCCCATGTTGGTTGAGAGGGAGCTCCAGGCTCTGAATGAATTCTCACTGTCTCAATGTGCAGCTGGTGTGTGTCTCTGCACTGTTCATAAATCTATCAGCAGCCTTACTGCCTTACATCTGAAATAGTTTGCCATTCCCACCAGCTTCTGACCTCTATAGGAGTACAATAATGTCTTATCGGAAATAGAAGGCATTTCCTTGAGACTTGACAGAAACCATTCACTTTTCCCCCTCACGTTCAGCAAACCAAGTTAAAGTGACACATATGTACCACGAGCAAAGGAACCAGGAGGAACAACATAGAGCAGTCTATTTGTGTAGACTCTGCTTCACTCTTTGTCATGTTGGGGCATCAAAGACATCTTCCTATTTCTGTACACGTGGTTTGATAGGCTGAATGGCCACGTCCTGGTCATCTGGAAGCAGCTCAAGGACCTGACTTGGCGACTCCGGTTCCTGTTTAACATCTTGATGTGCTGACTACACTCCTTCACTCCTTGTGTAATAGGCAGGAGGGTCTGAATGGGCTATCCCTATTCTTATCCAATAGTTTCAATGGATTCAATAGCGTTCTTGTATTCTGTTGAAACCACGTTTCAGGCAGAAGCTTATGCTCAGAAACGGCGATTCTCCTGCTCCTCGGATGTTGCCTGACCTGATGTGCTTTTACAGCGCTACACTCTCGATTCTTCAGTCAGTGAATGGTCTCCTCTGTTTCTGTGCACCAGGTTATCGGAATAAATGAACTCCAAATGCTCCTGCCTTGCAGTTTTGAGGAACTGAATGGAACATAGGAACATAGGACTGAGGACACTTTAAGCCCTCTCAACTAGGCAGTAAGGTCGTGGCTGATCTGGATGTGGTCTCAGCCCCACTCCCATATCTGTAGTTCATTGTCCTTTACTGCCCAATATCTAAATGCTTTGACGAAATGCAAACACACAGGCACCACAAACTTCTGGGGAAGAGCATTCCCACTCAAACAACCCTTTGTGAAATTCTCCTCTTCCGTGTTCAGACTGGGGCTGGATGGACCACTGTTTCATTTTCTAGTCCCGTTCCTCCATTGATCATGATAAATTTTAAATGTAACCCAGTTGGTGATCTGACCAATGATATAGGTCTCAGACTAGGTCAGGTTCTTTGCTGGGGACAAGTCAGCTCGATATCTTACATTTGCAAAAATAATTCATCAAAGCAAAGTTACTCAAAGCTAAGATGGAAAAATAAATGGCAAACAGTTTGGACAAATACGTACATTAATATTTATCTTTGAACGCATACTGAGATGCAGTCTGTGCATACACACAGACACACACACTAAGACATACACAGTGTCTCACACACGCAAGTGCACACAGACACACACATACACATACCTAAATACAAGCAGGAAAAAAAGCTGCAAAATTTCAGCTTGAAAGAGCTTTGTCCAAGCATTAGTTAAACTCAAGACAAAAGTAAAATAATTAAATGTTATTCTGCCTCTGAGGTTGTTCTGCTCACACAAACAGGATTTATTCCTGGAACAGTCGGATTTGCTGAATTCCCTTTGATTTTAGGCAGTGGGGAGATGCCAATGATTCCTCAATAGTAATCCTACATGAATGATAAAGATGACTGAACGGTTTTCACCTCTCATACATTGCTGCGAGAAGGAACAAGGAAAGATAGGTAGCAATAAGCAGTGGCTTCTCCAGAATGTTGCATTTTCTCCATCTCGGAGCAGAAATATACAATAATGTTATCTCAACAGCAAACTGGACCACGTGAGGCCTCCTTGAACATTCTCGGAACTGTAGGACTATGTCCCTGTTCTCTGCTCCATGTAGGAGTTTTAATGAAGTTATGTTTGTATGTGTCCTCATTTTTTTGTCCAATAAAATCATGTCTTCATAGTATTTGTTTTCTTATACTATGAAAAGAGTATATAACATATACATGTTGTTTTCTTAAATTTGAATCCTCAGTTCGAGACTCATATACCAGAGAAAATGTCCATAGGCAATGCATCAGATACACTCTCCTCAATATCTTATACAGTTCAATACGAACGCCTCTCATTCTCAACCCTGAAGTGCTCTCGCCTTATAGAGGTTTAAAACATCATGAGGAGAAAAGACATGGTGAAGATCCAAGAACATTTTCCTCGCATAGGGCAGTGCACAATTAGAGCACATAGATTGAAGGTGAGGGGAGAAACATATAAAAGGGACAAAAGTGGTAACGTATCACAGAGTGTATAGAATGAACTGCCAGAGGAAATGTTGGAGGCTGGGACAGCTACAGCATTTTTAGCCATTTGAATGAAGCCATTTGAGTGAACACGAAGGTTTTATGGGATATGGGCCAAGTGCTGGCAAATGGATTGTGATTAATTTAGGAGATCTGGTCGGCATGGACATGGTGCAGTGAAGGGTCTGTTTCCGTGCTGTATGACAGAATAAGGCCTTCTTTCCAGGGGCAAGTGCAGTTAAACATATTCGCAAAATCTTCTAAAGCTATTGAGTATAGTTATTTTTCAGTTTATAGAATCATCACTGCCTACAGTACATCAGATGTTGACTCAGAAATCCTCTGTACAGATGCGGTAAAACATCCTGATAGCCTTTTCATGAAGTAATCATTCAATCTACCTTCCTAATTACTTGCTGCATCTGCATACTAACCCCGTGTGATGTATGTACCCTGGTGAACAAATGCCTTTGTACAACTGAGTTTTGTGATCTCTCTTCTTTGAATTAGATTACTGTTGTTTTCCCCTTCTGCCACAGCCCAAACTTCGGTACCCCATGTTATCCTGTTTCTGCTGAAGGTTTGCACACTAACCTTCCCTGTCTATATCACATTACAGCCTCTCTACCTCCACTTGACATCTTATCGAATCTTAGTGGTTGAGCCAATTGATTTCCATCCAATCAGTTCCCACACGCAAATTATTGACAGATTTTAAATAGCTTTTGATGTTGCACTGATCTCTGAGGCACTTCACCAAGTTAAAGATTTCCAACCCGAAAATACACATTTCTCCCGACTATCTATTTCCTCAAAGTTACCCAGGACTCCCCTGTTCCTGTGTAGCAATCTAGAAGGTAGGTGTGACCTCTTCTTGCGTTGCGTAATGTACTGAAATGGCTGAAGAGCTTCATCCTATTTCTTTATAATTACTGAGAGGTGCTGATCGATCCTGAATGGCTGAATGCGATCTTCCTCACCTTCTGTAACAGCATCGCGGGGTTGAGTGAGTGAACAATACATGAAGCAAGAGCAGCAGGTGGCCATTCAGCCCCTCGAGCCTGCTGTACAATTCTGAATGCTCATTGTTGATGTGATGGTAACTAAGCATCCCTTTCCTGTCTGTTCCCAACAATCATTGATTCTCTTGTTCATCAACGATCTATATAACTCCTCCTTGAGTGTTTTCATTAACACAGTCTTCACTGATCCTTGGGCATGAGAAGACCACAGACCATACAATCCTAAAGAAAAAGGAACATCCCTTTCCCAGTCTGAAATAGGAATACCCTTATTCTCAAAATGAGTTCCCCTCAAACCAATCATTATTCTTTTGACACAACGGTTAGGAACAGATATAGACCATTCAGCCCCTCAAACCTCCCCAAATTTCCATTAACCCTCAACAATCAAATACCGATCAGATTAACCTCCACTGAAGTTAAAGGAATTCCAGGTACAATATTTTCACAAGATTTCAAGAAATTAGAACAGCGAACATTGAACAGTACAGCATAGTAAGAGTCCTTCAGCCCTCAATGGTGTGGCGACCTTTTATCCGACTCTAAGATTAAACTAAACTGCAGAGCCTTCATCCTATTATCATCAATGTGCTTATCCAAGAGTGACTTGAATGTCCCTAATGTAGCTAATTCTACGACCACTGCTGGCAGTGCATTCCATGCAGCTATCACTACCTGTGTAAACAACCTGCCTCTTGACATCTCCCCAAAACCCTCCTCCAATCACATTAAAATTATGTTTTCCTCGTGTTAGCCATTTCTACCCTATGAAAAAGAATCTCCTAATCCATTCTATCTGTGCCTCTCATCATCTTGCACACCTCTATCAAGTCACCGTTCATCCTTCTTTACTCTAATGAGAAAAGCTAAAGCTCCCTCAAACCATCTTCATAAGACATGCCCTACAGGCCAGGCAATGTGCTGGGTACTCCCGTCTGCACCCTCTCTAAAACCTCCACATCCTTCCTTTAATGGGGCGAACAGAACTCAACACAATATTCCAAGTGTGGTCTAACCAGGCCTCTATGGAGCTGCAGCATAACCTCGCAGCTCTAAACTCAATCCCCCAGCTAATGAAAGCCAACACATCATACACATTCTTACCTTAAGGGCTTTGGCAACTTTGAAGAATCTACAGACGTGGACCCCAACAACTCTTTGTTCCTCCACACTACCAATAAGCCTACCTTTAACCCTGTAATCTGCATTCAAATTCAACCTTTGAAAGCTCTCTCCTGAATATGGGAAAATAGAGCAGAATTAGGCCACTTATCCCATTGGATCTGCTGTGCCATTGGATTACAGCTGAACTGTTTCTCACCTACATTCTCCTGCCTTCGCCAAATGATCACTGATTCCCAAATTAATGTAAAGCTTATTCGACTCTATCTTAAAGAAACTGTGTGCAGGAGTGTGTGTGTTTCTTTGTGTGTCCATATCTGTATGAATATGTGTTGTGTGTTTAACGTGTCTGTGTATGTTTGTGTGTATCTCCTGAGATGATGCCCTGCCGTTTTTTTGGGGTAAATCCATTGAAATTGAGATCAACCCCTCACCACCACCACCCCCACACCTCTACGTCTGTCTCTGTTTAGTTTATAGTTATACAATGCCACTTTCTGCTAGCCTCCCCATGCCTTTGCACTAGTGTCAGGTTCTTTTTGTTTCTTTCAGAAGACATCAAATACTGTCAATCTTTCACCTTGCATGGCTGTTTGGTTTTTCAAATAACGCCTTTGGAAGCACAGAGCAGTTTCGTCTGATCCCTAACGATATCGTTCCTGAGATATTACCACCACCACTGTGTCCATTTCAGGATTTTCAATGTTTTCTCATTTATAATTTGTAGGAGTATATTATAAAACATGTCAAAAAAATGAACGTGAAATACATTCATTGCATTGACTTACAAATTGTTCCGTCAATCTTGCTTGGATGCATTTGCAATGGAAATACACTTTAATTTGCGCACTCTGTGTCATGAATAATCTTCAAAGACAAATCACTTCCACATTGCAGAGCGACCATAGACATAACTTTACATGAACATTCTCCACTCTAAGGATCCTCAGTACGAATACAATCCTCCATATACCAAACTGTGTGTGTGTGTGTGCAGATGGTTCTGTCAGTTTGGTTGGCGCTATGAGCTGCCTCCCTCCCCCTCCCTCCCAGACTGAATCCCCTGATGGTTGTCACCCTGCGGTGTTGTCAACGCAGAGGAGTGTGAAGGCCAGCAGAGAGGGACATTGCATCACTTTAAACATCAGAGAGGCTGTCAGATCCGCTGTGCACAAGGACACACAGATACACACAGAGACGAAGACAGGCACGCAGACAAAATACAGAGATGAAAACAGACACGCAAATACACAAAGAGACAAATACAGACACACAGAGATGAATACAGATGCACAGGCGCACACAGAGATGAATACAGACGTGGAGCGACACACAGAAACAAATACAGGCACACAGATACATACAGAGACAAATACAGACAGGAAGATACACAACAGAGATGAACACAGACACGCAGATACACACAGAGACAAACACAGACCCGTAGCTACACACAGAGACGAATACAGACACACAGATACTCACACATGAACACAGGCATGAAGATAGACATAGAGATGAATACACACACGCAGATACAGACATGAATGCAAACACGCAGATGCACACAGAGACAGATGCAGACATGCAGATACACACAGATACACGCAGATAGACAGAGAGACGAATAGAGGCACACAGATACACGTAAGAAGAATACAGACACGCAGATACAAACAGAGACAAACGCAAACACTCAGATACACACAGAGACGACTAGAGTCACACAGATGCCCACAGAGACGAATAAAGTCACACGGATACACACAGAGACAAACACAGATACGCAGACACACATACAGACTCGCAGATACACACAGAGACGAATTTAATGACACACAGAGATGGATCCGGGCAGGCAGATGCACATAGAGATGAATAAAGGCACGCAGATTCAGAGATGAATGCAGACACGCAAATGTACACAGAGACAAATACATACACACAGATACACAGAAAGACAAATATAGACACGCAGATACACAGAAGGCCAAATATATACACTCAGTTACGCACAGAGATGAATAAAATCACACAGATACCAACAGAGATGAATACAAATACACGTAGACACACAGACTTGAATACAGATAAACTGATATACAGAGAGACAAAAACAGACGTGCTGATACACACAGAGATACGCAGAAGCACACAGAGACGAATAGAGACACACAGATACACGCAGAGATGGATACAGACACGCGGATACACACAGAGTTGAATACGGACAGTCTGGTACACACAGAGATGAATACAGACATGCAGCTGCACACAGACATAAACTCAGGCATGCAGATACACACAGAGACGCATACAGACATGCAGATATGCACAGAGACAAATACAGACATGCAGATACACACAGAGACAAATACAGACATGCAGATATACACAGCGATGAATGCAGAAACGCAGATACACACAGTGAAAAAATGAGACATGCAGAGACACACAGAGATGAATATAGATGCACAGACACACACGGAGACTGATGCAATAGCACATATATAGGCACACATAGACAAATTCCTGAAGAAGGGCTCATGCCCTAAACATCGATTCTCCTGCTCCTTGGATGCTGCCTGACCTGCTGCGCTTTTCCAGCAACACATTTTCAGCACACATAGACAAATGCCGATACACAGAAGCACATGCACACACAGATACCCGGTCTTCAATACAGACGCACTACACCCAGTGCCACACTGACGTTTAAATAGACATCGGGAACCTGCCAGTGTTTACTTTTCACGGGGTGACTTTCTGAATATTTCACTCACTCTATGTGGCTTGTGTCGATCTTTCTGCTGTTCCATAGATAATTCTCTGCATTCTCTCTATAGCTTCCACCTCTTTCCTTTAATGAGGTGACTAGAACACGGTATTACAAGTGTGATGTTATGACACGGCGATGAAACCTTCTGTGAATGAAACCAAACACTCAGTAAAGCTCACCTCACTCATAATCTGTTAAAGTCGAGTGACAGAGAGCTCGCAAATTCCGCTACTTAACAGGAAATAATATCAATGTATCCCTTAATTCTAAAAGTGAACATTGAACAACAACAGGTATTCCCAACTCTAAGTTTCCCTTTCTCTGAACTGTTTGTTATCTTTCTCCACCTTTAACAATATAATCTTCCAATTAAAGAAAAACTGTATTACAATTACTTAAACCAGACAGTGGCTGTAGCCTCCAATGCCCTCCTTCTTTCCACTGAATATCTCCCTGGGTCATGTTCTGTCTTTTAATGCAAGGATATTTCGTTCAAAAAATGAATCTTACACAGAGAATGTTGTTCATGGCAGACTCTCACGATGGTAGTTTAATCTCTGTCTAACTTCCAAAATGCGTGCCTCTTTATTCCCTCAACATCAGCTCATCTCCTTGGTTTGATGTTGACAAAACAATAAATTTAAAATCGATTGGGTTTAGTACAGTGCGACATTATTTAAACTAGGTTGTTTAAATTCGAATAGTTGTTAAAAGAGCAATCAAAGCTCAACATATCTGTTTCACAGCCAGATGTCACATAGTTTCAGTCCAGTAAACTCTGAAAATATTAGCTAGTCATTTGACAAGAACTTGCAAGCTCTCAATGCAGAACAACATTCAACTTCATCACAGTGGGTTAAACAGTGGGATTATAGAGCTGCGGCATAACCTCACAGCTCTGAAACTGATCTCCCCGGCTGTGAAAGCCTACACATCATATGCTTTCTAAACAACAGCACCAACCTGGATGGCAACTTTGAGGATCTATAGACATGGACCCAAGAGCCCACTGTTACAGATTTATCTCGATCTGTCACTCATCAGCTCAGTTATGTCAATGTCCTGTTGTAACCTAGAACAGCCCTCCACACTAACCACCAACTCCACCAAAGTTCGTGACATTGGCGAACCTATGAACCCACCCTTCCAATTCATCATCTACTCTCTTATAAAAAAAATCACAAAGAGCAGATTTCCCAGAACAGATCACCAAGTTAGTCACCAAGCTCCAGGCGGGATCTGTTCCATCTACCACCACCTTCTGTCTTCTGTGGGCCAGCCAATTCTGCATCCAGACATCCAGACCTCCCTGTAAGCCATGCCTCCTTATCTTGTGAATGAGCTTACCGTGAATAACTTTATCAAACGCCTTGTTAAAATCCATATATACCACATCCACTGCTCTAATTCATCAACGTGTTTTGTCACATCCTTAAGAAATTCAATAAGATTTATGAGGCATGATGTGCTCCTCACAAAGCCATGTTGACTGTCTCTAATCATTTATAATTTTCCAAGTATTCACAAATCCTGTCTCTCACATCCTCTCCAATACTTTGCCCATCACTGGTGTAAGACTGGTTGACCAATACTTCCCAGGATTATCCCTATTCCCTTTCTTGAACCAGGCATGAACCTTTGCCAGCCTCCTGACATCTGGCACGACTCCAGTGGACAGTGAGGATGCAAAAGATCATCGCAAAATGCGCAGCAATCTCTTCTCACTTCCTATAGTATCATAGGGCATAGCCTGTTTGGCCAAATAAATTTATCTATCCGTGTGTTTCTCAATTTTTTCAACACATCCTCTGTTCTAGCATATTCGCCTGTTTCATGCTGTCCTCAGAAACGTCAATGGCCCCCTCATTTGTGAATACTGAAGCAAATATTCATTAAGAAACTCCCCTACCTCCTCCGACTCCTGGCGTAAGTTCCCTCCACTATCCCTGATCCCCCTACCCTCACTCTGGCCATCCTCTTGTTTCTCATGTAAGTGTAGAACGTCTTAGGTTTTACCTTAATTCTACCCGCCAAGCCTTTATCATGCACACTTTTATCTCTCCTGAGTTTAGTCTTCATTTCCACCCTGGTTACCTTGCAACCTTCTAGGGCACTGCGTAACCCTTGGCTCCTCAACCTTATGTAAACTTCATCCTTCCTCTTAATTAGATGTTCTAAAGCGCCTGGAACAATGAAGATATGGAGCTGCAAATGGATGGGAGTTGCATATCCTGTCACTTGCAGCATGGGCTGCAAGTTTCCCGACAGTGTGCAGTGATCAAATACAGTATTACTGAGCAATGCACTCGGATGGTGGACACAGCTCTACATGCTGGAAGGGTAACTTCTCCAGGTTTACAGAGTTATTCACTGCACAGCCCCCCGTGGACTGATGTGGTCTGCACAGTCTGTACAGATTGCTGGTTTGTATTGAGCACTACACTAGACTCATCTGCACAGTGCTTCACGCTGAATATATATCTCATATGGATTATGATGTCTGATTCTGTGAGGTGGAGTTGGTATCGGGCATAACTGACCATTTGAGCTGATCTGTCAGCATATTTATTTTATGTTCTTACTCTTGTTATTGGACCCGTCAGCATCTGACTCCTCCGACTAATCCCATTTCTCTGAGAAGATTACTGATCAAGTAATCATCCAAATATAACACGAGTATCTGTCTTTCTGTACCTTAACCTGACCGTTGGTGCTAACATTCCTGAATCCCCGGGGACGTAAATATGAAGTTCAGAAACAACATGCAAAGTACACGGCTCATGCTCTTCTATACGTCACGGCTGTGGGTCCCATTTGGATCCTTAATGTATCAAGAGCTGGCACTGTGAAGCTCAGAAACAATGAAATGGTGTGTCTCGGGCTTTTCACTGCCTGGTGTGTCCCATGTGGTGCTCCATGAACCGTCTAGTGTGTGTTGGGCTGTTGCTCACTTCCCCATGTGTCCTATGTCGAGCTCCATGAACAGTGGAGTGTGTGTTGGGCTGTTGCTCACTTCCTGGTGTGTCCCATGTACTGCTCCTTGGTGGGCAGAGGGTCCCAGCAGCTTTGAGACATGTCTTTGAAACTTGGTCTGTGCCTGTTAACTGAACATCTGTGTTTGTCCCTCTCAGCTGATCATGCGGTCAATTACACGAGGAAGCCCCTCGAGTATTATTGTTAATTACCAGGCATCAAACTTGGACTGAGGGACTCCGGACTGACTCCTGTTATTGGAAAGTTAGTGGAGCCGCTGGGAATGTTTTATTGGAGGTTGAGCTGTGAGCTACCTCAGACATTCAGGAAGACCTGAGGATTTGGTGACACAACTCTGAATGGAGCATGGGGACGATAGTAAAAGCATCTGCGTCTGTAACATGAACAACAAATGGAGCAGAGGCTGTAGAGAGGGGAAGCTCTGAAACCACGCAATGCGTGTGTCTGGGGAAAGGGATCTGCTGGATCTACCCCGGGGTTTTCCAGGAACAGCTTCCCAAGCTCCACCTAACCAAGGAGCAGAGTGTGAGGGGACCCTGACTGAACAAGGAGCTGGTCACAGAGCGGTGTCACCTCCTTCAACACGACCTGCAGCTTCATATCAGGGGGACGACCGTGCTACCAGTGGTTTTGGGGTCAGAGTTTCATTCAGCTTCTATGTTCCAGATCTTTCCAGGCAGGACTGGGTGACAGCTCCATCAACTCTCCGGTCTCAACATCAGTGTCATCATTCAGTGACGGAGGATATATATGGTGGATGAGTGCAATAGGCCCGGTGGGAACATCAGGCAGCAGACAATCAGGGTGATGGAGCAACACATGCCATGTCTGCACGGCTCAGAGTAAACCCTTCAGTACACACGGTATCACTAAGTCCTGTAATCCCTCTGTATTTCAGTAACATACTGCTTGCCGTTCTTCCTGGAAGAAAATGACAGGTTATATATGAGGTTAAATCCCACCTGCCAAACTTTTATCCATTGATTAACTTGTCCATATCCATTTACAGACTCTACAACTTTCATTGATTATTTATTTTCCTGAATACAGTCATGGCTGATGTCAGCCTGCTCCATCACTGAATCCAATCACGGCTGATGTCAGCCTACTCCACCATTGAATACAATCATGGCTGATGTCAGCATACTCCACCATTGAATACAATCATGGCTGATGTCAGCCTGCTCTACCATTGAATACAATCATATGTGATGTCAGCCTGCTCCAACATTGATTACAATCATATGTGATGTCAGCCTGCTCCATCATTGAATACAATCACGGCTGATGTCAGCCTGCTCTACCATTGAATACAATCATGGCTGATTTCATCCTGCTCCATCATTGAATACAATCATATGTGATGTCAGCCTGCTCCACCATTGAAAACAATCATGGCTGATGTCAGCCTGCTCCACAATTGAATACAATCATGGCTGATGTCAGCCTGCTCCACCATTGAATACAATCATGGCTGATGTCAGACTGCTCCACCATTGAATACAATCATGGCTGATGTCAGCCTGCTCCATCACTGAATACAATCATGGCTGATGTCAGCCGGCTCCACCACTGAATACAATCATGGCTGATGTCAGCCTGCTCCACCATTGAAAACAATCATGGCTGATGTCAGCCTGCTCCACAATTGAATACAATCATGGCTGATGTCAGCCTGCTCCACCATTGAATACAATCATGGCTGATGTCAGACTGCTCCACCATTGAATACAATCATGGCTGATGTCAGTCTGCTCCATCACTGAATACAATCATGGCTGATGTCAGCCGGCTCCACCACTGAATACAATCATGGCTGATGTCAGCCTGCTCCACCATTGAAAACAATCATGGCTGATGTCAGCCTGCTCCACAATTGAATACAATCATGGCTGATGTCAGCCTGCTCCACCATTGAATACAATCATGGCTGATGTCAGTCTGCTCCATCACTGAATACAATCATGGCTGATGTCAGCCGGCTCCACCACTGAATACAATCATGGCTGATGTCAGCCTGCTCCACCATTGAAAACAATCATGGCTGATGTCAGCCTGCTCCACAATTGAATACAATCATGGCTGATGTCAGACTGCTCCACCATTGAATACAATCATGGCTGATGTCAGACTGCTCCACCATTGAATACAATCATGGCTGATGTCAGTCTGCTCTATCACTGAATACAATCACGGCTGATATCAGCCTGCTCCACCACTGAATACAATCATGGCTGATGTCAGCCTGCTCCACCATTAAATACAATCATTTCAGATGTCAGCCTGCTCCATCACTGATTACAATCATATCTGATGTCAGCCTGCTCCGCCATTGAAAAAAATCATGGCTGATGTCATCCTGCTCCATCATTGAATACAATCATGGCTGATGTCATCCCTGCTCCATCATTGAATACAATCATATCTGATGTCAGCCTGCTCCATCATTGAATACAATCATGGCTGATGTCATCCTGCTCCATCATTGAATACAATCATGGCTGATGTCATCCCTGCTCCATCATTGAATACAATCATATCTGATGTCAGCCTGCTCCACCATTGAATACAATCATATCTGATGTCAACCTGCTCCACCATTGAATACAATCATATCTGATGTCAGCCTGCTCCGCCATTGAAAATGTTCTGAGGTATTGAGGGAACACTTTCTGAGATACTAACAGAGCACATTCTGAGGTATTGAGGGATCACGTTCTGATGTATTGAGGGAGCAGTTTCTAGGGTTCTGAAGGAGCACTTTCTGAGGTACTGAGGGAACACTTTCTGAAGTATTGAGGGAGCACTATCTGAGGTATTGAGGTAGCACCAGCTGAGGTATTGAGGGAAAAGTTTCTAAGGTATGGAGGGAACACTATCTGAGGAATTGAGGGAACACTTAGTGTGGTATTGAGGGACAAATCTGCGTGGCATTGAGGTAGCACTTTCTGAGGTATTGAGAAAGCACCAGCTGAGCTATTGAGGAAGTGCTATCTGAGGTATTGAGGGAGCACTTTCTGAGGGACTGAGGAAGCAGTTTCTGAGATATTGAGGGATCACGGCTGAGTTATTGAGGAAGCACTATCTGAGGTACTGAGGAAACACTATCTGAAGTACTGAGAGAAAACGTTCTGAGGTATTGTGGGAACACTTTCTGAGGTAATGACTGAGCACTCTGATGTGAGCATGCTCCACCACTGAATACAATCATGGCTGATGTCAGCCTGCTCCACCATTGAATACAATCATGGCTGATGTCAATCTGCTCTACCATTGAATACAATCATGGCTGATGTCACCCTGCTCCACCATTGAATACAATCATGGCTGATGTCAGCCTGCTCCACCATTGAATACAATCATGGCTGATGTCAGCCTGCTCCATTGAATACAATCATATCTGATGTCAATCTGCTCCACAATTGAATACAATGAGGTATTGAGGCATCACTTTCGGATGTATTGAGGGAGCAGTTCCTGAGGTACTGAGGGAGCACGTTCTGAGGCATTGAGTGAGTACTTCCTGAGGTATTGAGGATGCAGTATCTAAGGTATTGAGGGAGCACTTTCTGAGGTATTGAGGAAGCCCTATCTCAGGTATTGAGGGATCACGTCTGAGGTATTGAGGAAGCACTATCTGAGGTACTGAGGAAACACTATCTGAGGTAATGAGAGAAAACGTTCTGAGGTATTGAGGGAACACTTTCTGATGTATTGAGGGAGCAGTTTCTGAGTTTCTAAGGGAGCACTTACTGAGGTACTGAGGGAACACTAACTGAGGTACTGAGGGAGCACTAACTGAGGTATTGAGGAAGCACTATCTGAGTTATTAGGGAGCACTTTCTGAGGTACAGAGGGATCACTTTCTGAGGTATTGAGGGAGCATTATCTGAGGTATTGAGGGATCACATTCTGATGTATTGATGGAGCAGTTACTGAGGTACTGAGGGAGCAATTTCTGAGGTAGTGGGAGAACACTTTCTGAGGTATTGAGGGAGCACTATCTGAGGTATTGAGGCAGCACTTTCTGAGGCATTGAGGGAGCACTTCCTGAGGAAGTGAGGATGCACTATATGAGGTATTGAGTGAGCACTAACTGAGGTATTGATAGAGCACTTTCTAAGGTATTGAGGGAACACTATCTGAGGCACTAAGTGAGCACTTTCTGAGGTATTGAGGGAACACGATCTGAGGAATTGAGGGAACACAGTGTGGAATTGAGGTAGCACATTTTGAGGTATTGCGGGAGCACTTTCTGTACTATTGAGGCAGAATTATCTGAGGTATTGAGGGAGCACTGTCTGAGGTAGTGGTGCAGAGCTTCCTAAGGTATTGGAGAAACACTATGTGAGGTATTGTCGGAGCAGTTTCTGAAGTACAGAGACAGCACTTTCTGATTTCTGAGGGAGCACTTTCTGAGAAATTGTATTTGCACATCTGAGGTATTGAGGAAGCACTATCTGAGGTATTGATTTTATGATTTCTAAGGGAGCACTTTCTGAGAAATTGTGTTTGCACATCTGAGGTATTGAGGAAGCACTATCTGAGGTATTGTGGCAGCACTTTCTGAGGTACTGACAGAGCACTTTCTGAGGTATTGAGGGATCATTTCTGATGTATTGAGAGAGCAGTTTCTGAGCTACTGAGAGAGCACTTTCTGAGGTATTTAGGAAGCACTTTCTGAGGTGTTGAGGAAGCACTATCTGAGGAATTTGGGGAGCACTTTCTGAGGTATTGAGGCAGCACATTTTGAGGAACTGAGGAAGCACTATCTAAGGTATGGAGGGAGATCGATCTGCGGTATTGAGGAAGCACTATCTGAGTTATTGTGGGAACAATTTCTGAGGTACTGACAGAGCGCCTTCTGAGGTATTAAGGGATCACTTTCTGATGTATTGAGAGAGCAGTTTCTGAGGTAGTGAGAGAGGACTTTGTGAGGTGTAGAGGGAGCACTTTCTGCGGTATTGAGGAAGCCCTATTTCATTTATTGGGGGATCATGTCTGAGGTATTGAGGAAGCACTATCTGAGATACTGAAGAAACACTATCTGAGGTAGTGAGAGAAAATGTTCTGAGGTATTGAGGGAACACTTTCTAAGATACTGACAGAGCACTTTTGGAGGTATTGAGGGATCACTTTCTGATGTATTGAGAGAGCAGTTTCTGAGGTACTGAAAGAGCACTTTCTGAGGTGTAGAGGGAGCACGTTCTGAGGTATTGAGGAAGCCCTATCTCATGTATTGAGTGATCATGTCTGAGGTATTGAGGAAGCACTATCTGAGGTACTGAGGAAACACTATCTGAGGTAGTGAGAG
This sequence comes from Chiloscyllium punctatum, assembly GCF_047496795.1. NCBI lineage: Eukaryota > Metazoa > Chordata > Chondrichthyes > Orectolobiformes > Hemiscylliidae > Chiloscyllium > Chiloscyllium punctatum. Next base: position 19,145,161 of record NC_092772.1, read on the forward strand.
AAAATGTTCTGAGGTATTGAGGGAAAATTTTCTAAGATACTAACAGAGCACTTTCTGAGGTATTGAGAGATCACTTTCTGATGTATTGAGGGAGCAGTTTCTAGGGATCTGAGGGAGCAATTTCTGAGGTACTGAGGGAACACTTTCTGAAGTATTGAGGGAGCACTAACTGAGGTATTGAGGGAAAAGTTTCTAAGGTATTGAGGGAACACTATCTGAGGAATTGAGGAACACTTAGTGTGGTATTGAGGGACAACTTTGCGTGGCATTGAGGTAGTACTTTCTGAGGTATTTAGGAAGCACCAGCTGAGCTACTGAGGAAGCGCTATCTGAGGTATTGAGGGAGCACTTTCTGAGGTATTGAGGGATCAAGTTCTGAATTATTGAGGGTGCACTATTTGAGGTATTGAGCAAGCACTGTCTGAGGTACAGAGGAAGCAGTTTCTGAGATATTGAGGGATCATGGCTGAGGTATTGAGGAAGCATAATCTGAGGTACTGAGGAAACACTATCTGAAGTACTGAGAGAAAAAGTTCTGAGGTGTTGTTTGAACACTTTCTGAGGTACTGACAGAGCTCTTTTTGAGGTATTGAGGGATCACTTTCTGATGTATTGAGGGAGCAGCCCTGAGGTACGGAGGGAGCAATATCTGAGGTATTGTGGGATCACTCTCTGAGGTATTGAGGCAGCACTACCTGAGGTATTGAGGCAGCACTTTCCGAGGCATTGAGGGAGCACGTTCTGAGGCATTGAGGGAGCACTTCCTGAGGTATTGACGATGCACTATCTGAACTATTGGAAGCACTTTCTGAGGTATTGAGGAAACCCTATCTCAGGTATCGAGTGATCACGTCTGAGGTATTGAGGAAACACTATCTGAGGTAGTGAGAGAAAACGTTCTGAGGTATTGAGGGAACACTTTCTGATGTATTGAGGGAGCAGTTTCTGAGTTTCTAAGGGAGCACTTACTGAGGTAACACTAACTGAGGTACTGAGGGAGCACTAATTGAGGTATTGAGGGAGAACTTTCTGAGGTTTTGAGGGAGCATTATCTGATGTATTGCTGGAGCACTTTCTGAGGTGTTGAGGGAACTTCTTCTGACGTATTGAGCAAGTACTTTCTGAGGTATTTAGGGAGCAATTTCTGAGGTATTGAGGTAGCACTTTCTCAGGTATTGTGGAAGTACTTTCTGATGTACTGAGGAAGGTCTATCTGAGGTAGAGCTGGAGCACTTTCTGAAGTATTGAGGGAGCACTTTCTCAGGTATTGTGGAAGCATTATCTGATGTACTGAGGAAGCTCTATCTGAGGTAGAGAGGGAGCACTTTCTGAGGTAGTGAGGAAGCACCATCTGTGTACTGAGAGAGCACTACCTGAGGTACTGAGGCAGCCCTATCTGAGGTATTGACGGCGCACGTTCTGCGGTACTGAGGAAGCACTGTCTGACGTAGTAAGGAAGCACTTTCTGAGGACCTGAGGAAGCACTATCTGTGGCATTGAGTGTGCACCTTCTGAGTTATTGAGGGAACACTTCCCGAGGTACTGAAGGAACTCCTCCTGAGGTACTGAGGGAGTACTTTCTGAGGTTTTGAGGGTGCACTTCCTGAGGTTTGAGAGAGCACTTTCTGAGGTATTGAGGGAGTACATTCTGATGTATTGAGGGATCACAATCTGTGGTACTGTGGAAGCACTATATGAGATATTGAGGAAGCACTATCTGAGGTACTGAGGAAGCACTATCTGAGGTACTGAGTGAGCACTTTCTGATGTATTGAGGGAGCACTTTCTGATGTATTGAGGGAGCTGTTTCTGTAGTACTGAGAGAGCGCTTTCTGAGGTAGAGTGAGCACTTTCTGAGGTATTGAGGGAGCACTATCTGAGGAACTGAGGGAGCAATTTCTGAGGTACTGAGGAAGCACTATCTGATGTACTGAGGAAGCTCATTCTGAGGTATTGAGGGAGTACTATATGAGGTACTGAGAATGCACTATCTGAGCTGTTGAGGAAGCACTATCTGAGTACTAAGGGAGCACCATCTCAGGTATTGCGGGAGCACTTTCTGAGGTACTGAGGCAGCACATTCTGAAGTATTGAGGGAACACTTTCTGAGGTATTCAGGGGCGGACTATCTGAGGTATTGGTGGAGCACTTTCTGAGGTATAGAGGGTGCACTATCTGAGGTACTGAGGAAGCACTATCTGAGGTATTGAGGGAGCAATTTCTGACATATAGAGTTTGCATTTTCTAAGGTATTGAGGGAGCACTTTCTGTGGTATTGTGGGAGCATTATCTAAAGTATTGAGGGAGCACTTTCTGAGGTATTGATGAAGCACCTTCTGAGGTATTGGGTGTGCACCATCTGAGGGAGAGAGGAACCATAATCTGAGGTACTGAGGCAGCACATTCTGAGGTAATGAGGGAGCATTTTCTGAGGTATTGAGGTAGAACTATCTGAGGTATTGTTGGAGCACTACCTGAGGTACTGAGGAAGCACTTTCTGTGGTATTGAGGGAGCATTATCTGAGGTATTGAGGGAGCACTTTCATCGGTACTGTGGTAGCAATCTCTGAGGTATTTAGGAAGCCCTTTCTGATGTGTTGAGGAAGCAATATCTGAGGAATTTGGGGAGCACTTTCTGAGGTAATGAGGGAGCACTTTCTGAAGTCCTGAGGCAGCACGTTCTGAGGTATTGAGTGAGCACTTCCTGAGATATTGAGGTAGGACTATCTGAGGTATTGATGGAGCACTATCTGAGTACTGAGGAAGCCCTTTCTGTGGTATTGAGGGAGCATTATCTGAGGTATTGAGTGATCACTTTCATCGGTACTGTGGGAGCACCTTCTGAGGTATTTAGGAAGCCCTTTCTGATGTTTTGAGGAAGCACTATCTGAGGAATTTTGGGACCAATTTCCGAGTTAATGAGCGAGCACTTTCTGCGGTATTGAGGCAGCATATCCTGAGATATTGAGGGAGCACTTTCTGAGGTATTGAGGTAGTACTTTCTGAGGCACTGAGGCAGCACATTCTGAGGTATTGAGGAAGCACTTTCTGAGGTATTGAGGTAGTACTATGTGAGGTATTTATGGAGCACTATCTGAGGTACTGAGGAAGCACTTTCTGTGGTATTGGGGGAGTGTTATCCGAGGTATTGAGGGAGCACTTTCATCAGTACTGTGGGAGCACCTACTGAGGTATTTAGGATGCCCTTTCTGATGTGTTGAGGAAGCACTATGTGAGAAATTTGGAGAGCACTTTCTGAGGTAATGTGGGAGCGCTATCTGAGGTATTGCAGGACCAGTTTAGTGGTACTGAGGCAGCCCGTTCTGAAGTATTTAGGGAGCACTTTCTGAGGAACTGAGGAAGCACTATCTCAGGTATTGAGGGAGCACTTTCTGAGGTATTGAGGAAGCACCGTGCATGCACGGTGGCACAGTGGTTAGCACTGCTGCCTCACAGCGCCAGAGACCTGGGTTCAATTCCTGCCTCAGGCGACTGACTGTGTGGAGTTTGCACATTCTCCCCGTGTCTGCGTGGGTTTCCTCCGGGTGCTCCGGTTTCCTCCCACAGTCCAAAGATGTGCAGGTTAGGTGAATTGGCCATGCTAAATTGCCCGTAGTGTTAGGTAAGGGGTAGATGTAGGGGTATGGGTGGGTTGCGCTTCGGCGGGGCGGTGTGGACTTGTTGGGCCGAAGGGCCTGTTTCCACACTGTAAGTAATCTAATCTAATCTAATCTTATCTAATCACTATCTGAGTACTGAGGGAGCACTATCCGAGGTATTGCGGGAGCACTAACTCAGGTATTGAGGAAGTACTATTGAGGTAGCAAATCTGATGTACTGACGAAGCACTATCTGAGGTATTGAGCGAGCACTTTCTGAGGATTTGAGGGTGCACTATCTGAGGTGTTGAGGGAGCTCCTTCTGAGGTATTGGGCAAGTAGTTTCTGAGGTACTGAGGGTGCACTTTCTGAGGTATTGAGGGATCACTTTCTGATGTATTGAGTGAGCAGTTTCTGAGGTACTGCGGGAGCACTTTCTGATGTATTGAAGGAGCACTTCCTGAGGTATTGAGGAAGCGCTATCTGAGGTATTGAGGGATTGCATCTGAGGTATTGAGGGAGCACTATCTGAGGTACCGAGGAAACACTATCTGATGTACTTAGGGAGCACAATGTGAGGTTTGGGGGGAGATCTATCTGCCGTATTGAAGAAGCACTATCTCAGGTCCTGAGGAAGCACTACCTGATGTATTGAGGGAGCACTTTCTGAGTTACTGAGGGACACTTTCTGAGGTAATGTGGTAGCATATCTGAGGTATTGAGGAAACACTATTTGTGTTATTTTGGGAGCACTTTATGAGGTACTGAGAGCAATTTCTGAGATATTGAGGTAGCACATTCTCAGGTATTGAGGAAGCACTATCTGATGTACTGAGGCAGCATATTCTGAAGTATTGAGGGAACAATTTTTGAGGTATTGAGGGAAGGAATATCTGAGGTATTGAGGGAGCAGTTTATGAGGTATAGAGGGTGCACTATCTGACGTACTGAGGAAGCACTATCTGAGGTACTGAGGGAGTAATTTCTGAATATAGAGTGTGCACTTTCTCAGGTATTGAGGGAGCACTTTCTGAGATATTGTGCGAGCATTATCTAAAGTATTGAGGGAGCACTTTCTGAGGTCTCTCTTGTCGTCCCCGGTGTCTCTCACCCCTGGTCTCTTAGATGCCCCCAGTCTCTCTCACCCCCCCTCCCCGGTCTCTCTCGCCCCCCTGTCCCTCGTCACCCCCCAGTCTCTCTCACCCCCAGTCTCTCGCATCACTCCCTCTCTCTCGCCCCCCCGTCTGTCTCTCTCTCTCCCCCCGGTCTCTCTCGCCCACAGTCTCTCACATCACTCCCTCTCTCTCGCCCCCGTCTCTCTCTCTCACCCCCCGGTCTCTCTTTCTCCCGGTCTCTCTCACCCCTGGTCGCTCTCGCCCCCAGATTCTCTCATCCCCGGTCTCTCGCCACCCCCCCCCCACCCCGTCTCTCTCGTCCCTGGTCTCTCTTGTCACCTCCGGTCTCTCTCGACCCCGGTCTCTCTTGTCACCCCCGGTCTCTCTCACCCACAGTCTCACTCATTGCCCCCGGTCTCTCTCGCCCACGATCTCTCTCGCACCCACTCTCTCTCTGCCCCGTGCTCTCTAGTCCCCGGTCTCTCGACCCTGGTCTCTCTCACCCGCAGTCTCTCTCTCGCCCCCGGTCTCTCTCGCACCCAATCTCTCTCGCCACTCCCCTCTCTATCACCCCTGGTCTCTCTCTCTCGCCATGGTCTCTCTCTCGTCCCCTGGCCTGTCTCTCGACCCCAGTGTCTATCACCCCGGTCTCTCTCTATCACCATGGTCTCTCTCTTGTCCCTGATCTGTCTCGACTCCCCAGTCTCTCTTGTCAACCCCTCTCTCTCACCCCCGGTCTCTCTCGCCCCCAGTCTCTCTGACCTCCACCCCACCCCCGTCTCTCTCGACCCCGGTCTCTCTCTCGCCACCATTCCCTCTCGCCTGCAGGCTCTCTCGACCCCGGTCTCTCTCTCCCCCCCAGTCTCTCTCTAGCCCCCGGTATCTCTCTTGCCCCCGGTCTCTCTCTTGCCCCCGGTCTCTCTCTAACCCCCAGCCTCTCTCTCGCCCCCGGTATCTCTCTCGCCCCCGGTCTTTCTCTCCCCACCGGTATCTCTCTCGCCCACGGTATCTCTCTCGCCCCCAGTCTCTCTCTCAACCCCGGTCTCTCTATCACCCCCAGTCTCTCTCTCGCCCCGGTATCTCTTGCCCCCGGTCTCTCTCTCGCCCCCGGTTTCTCTCTCGCCCTCAGTCTCTCTCTCGCCCCCGGTCTCTCTCACCCCCGCTTTCTCTCGCCCCCGGTATCTCTCTCACCCCCGGTCTCTCTCTCCCCCCCGGTTTCTCTCTCGCCCTCAGTCTCTCTCTCGCCCCCGGTCTCTCTCACCCCCGCTTTCTCTCGCCCCCGGTATCTCTCTCACCCCCGGTCTCTCTCTCCCCCCCGGTATCTCTCTCGCCCCTGGTCTCTCTCTCGCCCCCGGTCTCTCTCTTGCCCCCGGTTTCTCTCTCACCCTCAGTCTCTCTGTCGCCCCCGGTCTCTCTCACCCCCATTCTCTCTCTTGCCCCGGTATCTCTCTCACCCCCGGTCTCTTTCTCACCCCCGGTCTCTCTCTCCCCCCCCCGGTATCTCTCTTGCCCCGGTATCTCTCTCACCCCCGGTCTCTCTCTCACGCCCGGTCTCTCTCTCCCCCCGGTCTCTCTCGCCTCCGGTAACTCTCTCACCCCGGTCTCTCTCTTGCCCCCAGTCTCTCTCTCCCCCCCGGTCTCTCTCGCCCCCAGTATCTTTCTCACACCCGGTCTCTCTCTCCCCCCCCGGTATCTCTCTCGCTCCCGGTCTCTCTCTCGCCCCCCGGTCTCTCTTGCCCCCGGTCTCTCTCTTGCCCCCGGTTTCTCTCTCACCCTCGGTCTCTCTGTCGCCCCCGGTCTCTCTCACCCCCATTCTCTCTCTTGCCCCGGTATCTCTCTCACCCCCGGTCTCTCTCTCACGCCCGGTCTCTCTCTCCCCCCGGTCTCTCTCGCCTCCGGTAACTCTCTCACCCCGGTCTCTCTCTTGCCCCCAGTCTCTCTCTCCCCCCCGGTCTCTCTCGCCCCCAGTATCTTTCTCACCCCCGGTCTCTCTCTCCCCCCCCCCGGTATCTCTCTCGCTCCCGGTCTCTCTCTCACCCCCCGGTCTCTCTTGCCCCCGGTTTCTCTCTTGCCCCCAGTCTCTCTCGCGCCCCCGGTATCTCTCTCCCCCCCGGTATCTCTCTCCCCCCCAGTTTATTTCTCGCCCTCAGTCTCTCTCTCACCCCCGGTCTCTCTCTCTCACCCCCGGTCTCTCTTGCCCCCGGTCTCTCTCTTGCCCCCAGTCTCTCTCTCGCCCCCGGTTTCTCTCTCGCCCTCAGTCTCTCTCTTGCCCCCGGTCTCTCTCAACCCCATTCCCTCTCTCACCCCCGGTATCTCTCTCCCCCCCCCGTATCTCATTCCCCCCCAGTCTCTCTCTCGCCCCCGGTCTCTCTCACCCCCATTCTCTCTCTCGTCCCCGGTATCTCTCTCCCCCCGGTATCTCTCTCGCCCCCGGTATCTCTCTCACCCCGGTCTCTCTCTCGCCCCTGGTAACTCTCACACCCCTGGTCTCTCTCTCCCCCGCGGTATCTTTCTTGCCCCTGGTATCTCTCTCGCCCCTGGTCTCTCTCTCGCGCCCTGTCTCTCTTGCCCCCGGTCTCTCTCTTGCCCCCAGTCTCTCTCTCGCCCCTGGTTTCTCTCTCGCCCTCAGCCTCTCTCTCACCCCGGTCTGTCTCGTCACTCCTGGTCTATCGTCACCCCAGTCTCTCATCAACCCCGGTCTCCCTCGCTCCCGGTCTCCCTCGGCCTCAGTCTCTATCATCCCGGGTCTCTCTCTTCACCATTGGTCTCTCTTGTCCCCGGTCTCTCTTGACACCCCCGGTGTCTCCGTCTCTCTTGTCCCCCCCGGTGTCTCGGTCCCTCTTGTCACCCCCGGTGTCTCAGTCCCTCTTGTCACCCCCGGTGTCTCGGTCCCTCTTGTCACCCCCGGTGTCTCGGTCCCTCTTGTCACCCCCGGTGTCTCAGTCCCTCTTGTCCCCCCCGGTTTCTCGGTCCCTCTTGTCACCCCCGGTGTCTCAGTCTCTCTTGTCACCCCCGGTGTCTCAGTCCCTCTTGTCACCCCCGGTGTCTCGGTCTCTCTTGTCCCCCCCGGTGTCTCGGTCCCTCTTGTCACCCCCGGTGTCTCGGTCCCTCTTGTCACCCCCGGTGTCTCGGTCTCTCTTGTCACCCCCGATATCTCAGTCCCTCTTGTCACCCCCGGTGTCTCGGTCCCTCTTGTCACCCCCGGTGTCTCGGTCTCTCTTGTCACCCCCGGTGTCTAGTCTCTCTTGTCACCCCCGGTGTCTCGGATCTCTCTTGTCACCCCCGGTGTCTCGGTCCCTCTTGTCACCCCGGTGTCTCAGTCCCTCTTGTCACCCCCGGTGTCTCGGTCCCTCTTGTCACCCCCGGTGTCTCGGTCTCTCTTGTCACCCCCGGTGTCTCAGTCCCTCTTGTCCCCCCCCGGTGTCTCAGTCCCTATTGTCACCCCCGGTGTCTCGGTCCCTCTTGTCACCCCCGGTGTCTTGGTCCCTCTTGTCACCCCCGGTGTCTCGTTCGCTCTTGTCACCCCCGGTGTCTCAGTCCCTCTTGTCACCCCCCATGTCTCGGTCCCTCTTGTCACCCCCCATGTCTCGGTCGCTCTTGTCACCCCCGGTGTCTCGGTCTCTCTTGTCACCCCTGGTGTCTCTCTCCCCTGGTCACTCGTCAAACCCGGTCTCTCTCACTCACAGTTTCTCCTACCTCCGGTCTCTCCCGTCACCCACAGTCTCTCGTCATCCCCTGTCTCTCTCGTCCCCGATCTCTCAGGTGCCCCCAGTCTCTCTCTCACACCCGGTCCCTCGTCACCTCCTGGTCTCTCTTGTGACTTCCTCTCTCTCGCCCTCGGTATCTCTCATCGCCCCCCGATCTTTCTCGTCCCCGGTCTCTCTCGCCCCATCAGGTCTCTCGATTCCAGACTCTCTTGGCCCGGCCTCTCTCGCCATCCCCGGTCTTGCGTCCCACCCCCCCCTCAGTTTCTCTCGCCCACCCCATCGCTCTCTTGCCCCCGGTCTCTCTCTCTTGCCCCCGGTCTCTCTCTCTTACACCCGGTCTCTCTATCGCCCCCAGTCTGTCTCATCGTCCCCGGTCGCTCGTGCCCGCAGTCTCTCTGGTCACCCCTGGTCTCTCGTCACCCCCGGGCACTCTCGTCCCTCCGTCTCTCTCATCGACCCTGGTCTCTCATTGCCCCTGGTCTCTCATCGGCCCTGGTCTCTCTCGCCTCCTGTCTCTCTCATCATCCCCGGTCTCTCTCTCACCCCCAGGCTCTCTCGCCCCCGGTCTCTCACACCCCCCCCAGTCTCTCTCGCCCCGCTCTCTCTCTTCGCCCCCGGTCTCTCTTGCCCCTGTTCTCTCATCGCCCCCAGTCTCTCTCGCCCCCAGTCTCTCTTATCTCTCCTGGTCTCTCTTGCCCCCAGTCTCCCTCGCCCCTGGCCTCTCTCACGCCCCGGTCTCTCTCGTCGCTGTCACTCTCACGCCCCGGTCTCTCTTGCCCCCGGTCTCTCTTGTTGCCCCGGTCTCTCTCATCAACCCCCTCTCTCTCGTCAGGCCCGGTCTCTCATTGCCCCTGGTCTCTTGCCCCCGGTCTCTCTCTCGTAACCGATCTCTCGCAACCTCCCTGGTCTCGCCCCCAGTCTCTCTCACCCACCCCCGTCTCTCTCGCCCCGTTCTCTCTCTTTGCCCCCGGTCTCTCTTGCCCCTGTTCTCTCTCACCCCCGGTCTCTCACCCCCCGGTCTCTCTTCACCCCGGTTTCCCTCGTCAGCCCCCCTCTCACCCCTGGTCTCTCTCTCGCACCTGGGCTCTCTCGCCCCCAGTCTCTCTCATCTCCGGTCTCTTTTGCCCCCGGTCTCTCTCGCACCCAGTCTCTCTCGTCAAGCCCTCTCTCTCACCCCCAGTCTCTCTCTCTCTTGCCCCTGGTCTCTCTCGTGCCCGGTCTCTCTCGTCGTCCCCAGTCTCTCTCGCTCCCGGTCTCTCTCACCCCCGGCCCCCCTCGGCCTCCCGGTCTCTGTCATCACTCCAGGCCACTCTCGTCACCCCCAGTTTCTCTCTTCACCCCATGTCTCTCTTGCCCCCGGTCTCTCTCCCCCTGGCCTCTCTTGCCCCCGGTCTCTCTTGCCCCTGGTCTCTCTCTCTCGCCCCCGGTCTCTCTCGCCCCCGGTCTCTCTCGCCCCCGGTCTCTCTCGCCCCTGGTATCTCTCGCCCCCGGTCTCTCTCGCCCCTGGTCTCTCTCTCTCACCCCCGGTCTCTCTCGCCCCCGGTCTCTCTCGCCCCCGGTCTCTCTCTCCCCATGGTCTCTCTTGCCCCCGGTCTCTCTCCCCCTGGTCTCTCTTGCCCCCGGTCTCTCTCTCCCCCTGGTCTCTCTTGCCCCCGGTCTCTCTTGCCCCTGGTCTCTCTCTCTCACCCCTGGTCTCTCTCGCTCCCGGTCTCTCTCGCCCCTGGTATCTCTCGTCGCTCCCGGTCTGTCTCGTCGCCGGTCTCTATCAACCCCCGGTCTCTCGTCGGCCCCGGTCACTCGTCACCCTTGGTCTCCTGCCCAAGGTCTCTCTCGTCCCTGGTCTGTCTTGCACCCCCCCAGTCTCTCTCCCCCCCCCGGTCTCTCTTACCCCTGTTCTCTCTCGACCCCCCGGTCTGTCTCGTCACCCCCAAAATCTCTCGCCCCCCGGTCTCCCTCGTCCCCCACTCTCTCTCGCCTCCGGGCTGTCTCGCCCCAGGTCCCTCACCCCAGGTCTCTTTCGCCACTTCCCCCGGTCTCTCTCGCCCCATTATCACTCCCGGTCTCTCGTCGTCCCCGGTCTCTCGCCCATGGTCTCCCTGGCCCCTAGTCTCTCTTGCCCCCGGTCTCTCTTGACCCCGGTCTCTCTCGCCCCTAGTATCTCGCTCTCACCCCCGGTCTCTCTCTCACCCCCGGTCTCTCTCTCACCCCCTCTTTCTCTCTCACCCCCAGTATCTCTCTCACCCCTGGTCTCTCTTGTCCCTGGTCTGTCTTGCCCCTGGTCTTTCTCGCTACTTGTATCTCTCTCTCACCCCCGGTCTCTCTCTCGCCCCCAGTCTCTCTCTCACCCCCTCCATCTCTCTCGCCCCCGGTCTCTCTCTCACCCCCTCCGTCTCTCTCACCCCCGGTATCTCTCTCACCCCTGGTCTCTCTTGCCCCTGGTCTGTCTTGCCCCCGGTTTCTCTCTCTCAACGCCGGTATCACTCTCACCCCCGGTCTGTCTTATCGCCTGTCTCTATCAACCCTCGGTCTCTCGTCGGCCCCGGTCACTCATCACCGCTGGTCTCACGCCCGTGGTCTCTCTCGTCCCTGATCTGTCTCTGCCTCGCCCACTCTCAGTTTCTCTCCCCCCCCACCCCGGTCTCTCTCGTCCCTGATCTGTCTCTGTCTCGCCAACTCTCATTTCTCTCCCCCCCACCCCGGTCTCTCTCGTCCCTGATCTGTCTCCGTCTCGCCCACTCTCAGTTTCTCTCCCCCCCACCCCGGTCTTTCTCGTCCCTGATCTGTTTCTGTCTCGCCCACTCTCAGTCTCTCTCACCGCTGGTATCTCTCTCACCCCCGGTCTATCTTGCCCCTGGTCTATCTTGCCCCCGGTCTCTATTGCCCCCGGTCTCTCTTGCCCCCGGTCTCTCTTGCCTCCAGTCTCTCTCATCGACCCCGGTCTGTCTCGTCGCCTGTCTCTATCAATCCCCGGTCTCTCGTCGGCCCCGGTCACTCATCACCCCTGGTCTCACGCCCGTGGTCTCTCTCGACCCTGGTCTGCCTCCCCCCCAATCCCCAGTCTCTCTCCACCCCCCCCATTCTCTCTCCCCCCCACCCCGGTCTCTCTTACTCCTGGTCTCTCTCACCCTCGGTCTCTCTCGTCGCCCCCGGTCTCTCTCGTCCCCCACTCTCTCTCGCCTCCGGGCTGTCTCGCCTCCGGTCTCTCGCCCACGGTCTCCCTGGCCCCCGGTCTCTCTCGTCACTCCCACTCTCTCGCATCTGGTATCTCTCTCGTCCCCCTCTCTCTCACACCCAGTCTCTCTCATTCCCGGTCTCTCTCTCTCTCTCGCCCCCGGTCTCTCGCCCACGGTCTCCCTGGCCCCCAGTCTCTCTCGTCACTCCCTTTCTCTCGCATCTGGTATCTCTCTCGTCCCCAGTCTCTCTCACACCCAGTCTCTCTCATTCCCGGTCTCTCTCCTCGCCCCCGGTCTCTCCCTCGCTCCCTATCTCTATTGGCCCCGTCTCTCATTCGCCACGGTCTCTCTCTCACCCCCGGTCTCTTTCGCCCCACGGTTCCACTCGCCACCCTGGTCTCTCTTCGCCCCGGTCTCTCACTCGTCCCCAGTCTCTCTCACCCCTGGTCTCTCTTGTCACCCTGAACTCTCACCCCCAGTCTCTCTTGTTGCCCCCAGTCTCTTGTCACTCCCAGTGGCTCACCCCCGGTCTCTCTCGCACCTGGCTCTCTTGCTCCCAACTTGTCTCGTCGCCCCCAGTCTCTCTTGTCAACCCCCCTCATTCTCACCCCCCCGGTCTCTCTTGCCCCTGGTCTCTCTATTGCCCCCCCCGGTCTCTCTCTTTGCCCCCCCATCTCTCTCGCTCCCGGTCTCTCCCTTTGCCCCCCCGGTCTCTCTCTTTGACCCCTTGTCTCTCTTGCCCCTGTTCTCTCTCTTTGCCACCCCCCCGGTCTCTCTCTTTGCCCCCCCGGTCCCTCTCACCCACGGTCTCTCTCTTGCCGCCCCCAGTCTCTCTCGCCCGCGGTCTGTCACGTCACTCCCGGTCTCTTGCCACCCCCGGTCTCTCATTAACCCTGCACTCCCTCACCCTCGGTCTCTATCGCCCTCGGTCTCTCTCTTCACCATTGGTCGCTCTCGCCCCTGGTCTCTCTTGTCACCCCCCAGTGTCTCTCGCCCCTGGTCTCTCTCGCCCCACCAGGTCTTTCTCGACCCCAGACTCTCTCCTCCCCAGTCTCTCTCTAGCCCCTGGTCTCTCTCGCTGCCCCGGTCTCTCTTGCCCCTATCTCTCTTTGCCCCCGGTCTCTCTCTCTTGCCCCCGGTCTCTCTCACCCCCGGTCTCTCTCGTCACCCCCTGTCTCTCGCCCCAGGACTTTCTCTTGCCCCAGGACTCTCTCTCACCTCCGGTCTCTCTCACACCCCCGGTCTCTCTCGCCCCCCAGTCTCTCTCGCAAACCTGTCTCTTGCTCCCCAGTCTCTCTCTCACCCCCTGTCTTTCTCACTCCCGGTTTCTCGTCACCCCCGGTGTCTCACCCCCGGTCTCTCTCACCCACAGTGTCTCTTGCCCCCAGTCTCTCTCTAGCCCCTGGTCTCTCTCGCCACCCCGGTCTCTCTCATCCCCGTCTCACTTTGCCCCCGGTCTCTCTCTCTCTCGCCCATGGTCTCTCTCAGCCCTGGTCTCTCTCGTTACCCCCTCTCTCACCCCAGGACTCTCTCTCGCCCCCGGTCTCTCTCACCCTGGGTCTCTCTTGCCCACAGTCTCTCTTGTCGCCCCGGTCTCTCTCGCCCACAGTCTCTCTCGCCCCCAGTCTCTCTCACCACCGGTCTCTTGTCGCCCCCTGTCTCTCATCAACCATGGTGTCTCGCCCCTGTCTGTCTCGTTGCTCCCTGTCACTCTCGCCACCGGTCACTCTCGGCCGCCGGTCTCTCTCACTCACAGTCTCTCTCATCACTTCTTGTCTTTCTCACCCCCGGCCTCACTCGCCCCCGGTCACTCTCACCCTCGGCCTCTCTCACCCCCGGTCACTCTCACCCCCGGTCTTTCTCATCCCCGGCCTCTCTCGCCCCCGGTCACTCTCACCCTCGGCCTCTCTCACCCCCGGTCACTCTCATCCCCGGTCTTTCTCACCGTTGGCCTCTCTCGCCCCCGGTCACTCTCACCCCCGGTCTTTCTCACCCCCGGTCTTTCTCACCCTCGGCCTCTCTCACCCCCGGTCACTCTCACCCCCGGTCTTTCTCACCCCCGGTCTTTCTCACCCCCGGCCTCTCTCGCCCTCGGTCACTCTCACCCCCAGTCTTTCTCACCCCCGGTCTCTCGTCATCCCCGGTCTCTCTCGCCCACAGTCTCTCTTGCCCCAGGTGTGTCCCGTCGCCCCCTGTCTCTTTCGCACCCAGCCTGTCTTGCTTCTTGGTCTCTCTCTTGCCCCCGGTCTCTCTCTCTCTCTCTCTCTTGCCTCCGGTCCTTCTCTTGCCCCCGGTCTCTCTAGACCCCAGTCTCACTCGCAAACCCGTCTCTCACTCCCCAGTCTCTCTCTCGCCCCCAATCACTCTCACCCCTGGTCTTTCTCACTCCAGGTTTCTCGTCACCCCCGGTGTCTCGCCACCGGTCACGGTCTCCCACAGTCTCTCTCGCCCCCAGTCTCTCTCTAGCCCCTGGTCTCTCTCGCCGCCCCCGGTCTCTCTCGCCCCCATCTCTCTTTGCCCCCGGTCTCTCTCTCTCGCCCCCGTTCTCTCTCACCCCCGGTCTCTCTCACCCCCTGTCTCCCTCGTTACCCCCTCTCTCTCACCCCAGGACTCTCTCTCGCCCATGGCCTCTCTCGCTCCCGGTCTCTATCGCTCCCAGTCTCTCTCTCGCCTCCAGTCACTCATGCTGCCGGTCTCTCTCGACCCCACCTTCTCTCGCCCCTAATCTCTCTCATCGCCCCAGTATCTCTCGTCTCCCCCTGTCTCTCGCCTTCGGTCTTTCTCACCCCAGGTCTTTTTCGCGTCCCGGTCTCTCTCGCCCCTGTTCTCTCTCACCCCCATTCTCTCTTTGTCCCCTGTCTCTCTCCCTCTCTAGCCCCCCAGTCTCTCTCCCAAACCCTTCTCTTGCTCCCAAGTCTCTCTCTCGCCCCCGGTCACTCTCGCCCCCGTCTCTGTTTGCCCCCGGTCTCTCTCTCTTGCCCACGGTTTCTCTCGCCCCCCGGTCTCTCTCACCCCTGGACTCTCTCGTTACCCCATCTCTCTCGCCCCAGGACTCTCTCTTGCCCCTGGTCTCTCTCTCTCACCCCCGGTCTCTCTCGCCCCTGGTCTCTCTCACCCCCGGTCTCTCTCTCACCCCCGGTATCGCTCTTACCCCCCGGTCTGTCTCGTTGCCTATCTCTATCAACCCCCAGTCACTCATCACCCCTGGTCTCGTACCCGTGGTCTCTCTCGTCCCTGGTCTGTCTTGCAACCCCCCCAGTCTCTCTTACCCCTGGTCTCTCTCGCCCCTGGTCTGTCTCGTCGCCCCCAATATCTCTCGCCCCCCGGTCTCTCTCGACCCCCACTCTCTCTTATCTCTGGGCTGTCTCGCCCAAGGTCCCTCACACCCCGCTCTCTCTCTCCCCCGGTCTCTCTCGCCCCACCCCCGGTCTCTGTCGCCCGATTTTCACTCCCGGTCTCTCGTCGTCCCCGGTCTCTCGCCCACGGTCTCCCTGGCCCCCGGTCTCTCTTGTCCCCGGTATCTCTCTCACCCCGGTATCTCTCTCACCCCCGGTATCTCTCGTCGCCCCCGGTCTGTCGCCTGTCTCTATCAGCCCCCGGTCTCTTGTCGGCCCCGGTCACTCATCACCCCTGGTCTCACGCCCGTGGTCTCTCTCGTCCCTGATCTGTCTCGCCCACTCTCAGTCTCTCTCCCTCCCCGGTCTCTCTTGCCCCTGGTCTCTCTTGCCCCCAGTCTCTCTCGCCCCCGGTATCTCTCTCTCGCCCCCGGTCTCTCACTCACCCCCGGTCTCTCTCTCACACCCGGTCTCGCTTGCCCCCGGTCTCTCTCGCCCCCGGTCTCTCTCGCCCCGTTTCTTTTGCCCCCAGTATCTCTCTCTCGCCCCCGGTCTCTCTCTCGCCCCCGGTCTCTCTCTCGCCCCCGGTCTCTTTCTCGCCCCCGGTCTCTCGCCCATGGTCTCTCTCGCCCACGGTCTCTCTCACCCCGGTCTCTCTCACCCCGGTCTCTCTCACCCCCCGGTCTCTCTCATCCGCCCCGGTCTCTCTCATCCCGGTGTCTCTCATCATCCCCTTTCTCTTGCCCCCAGTCTCTTGTCACCTCCGGTGTCTCGCCCCCCAGTCTCTCTCACCTCCGGTCTCCCTCACCCTCCCGGTCTCTCTCATAACCCCCAGTCTCTCTCGTCCTCGGTCTCTCTCATTGCCGCCGGACTCTTGTCACTCCCTCTCTCTCTCTCTTGTCCCAGTCTCATCTCGTCACCGCCGGTCTTTCCCATTGCCCCCGGTCTCTCACGTCGCCCCCGATCACTCTCGCCCCCGGACTCTCTCGTCCCCGGTCTCACATGTCGCCCCCGTTCTCTCACGTCGCCCCCGATCTCTCTCGCCCCCGGACTCTCTCGTCCCCGGTCTCTCACGTCGCCCCCGATCTCTCTCGCCCCTGGACTCTCTCGCCCCCGGACTCTCTCGTCTCCGGTCTCTCACGTCGCTCCCGGTCTCTCTCGCCCCTGGACTCTCTCGTCTCCGATCTCTCACGTCGCCCCCGGTCTCTCACGTCGCCCCTGATCTCTCTCGTCCCCAGACTCTCTCGTCCCCGATCTCTCACGTCCCCCCCCGTTCTCCCACGTCGCCCCCGATCTCTCTCGCCCCCGATCTCTCTCGTCCCCAAACTCTCTCGTCCCTGGTCTCTCACGTCGCTCCCGGTCTCTCTCGCCCCAGGTCTCTCTCGCCCCTGATCTGTCTCGCCCCTGGACTCTCTCGCCCCCGGAATCTCTAGTCCCCGGTCTCTCTCGTCGCTAGCGGTCTCTCTCGCCCCCGGATTCTCTCGCTCCGGTCTCTCACGTCACCCCCGGTGTCTCTCTCTCGGCTCTGGTCTCTCTTGTCCCTCCCGTAGGTACCTCTCATTGCCCATGGTCTCTCGTCACCCCTGGTCTCTCTTATCTCCCCCGGTCTCTCGCCCCCCCTGTTTCTCGTCCCCACCAGTCTCTAGTGCCCCCTGTGCCTCGTCACCCCTGGTCTCCCATCACACCCTGTCACTCTCCCCCCCGGTTTCTCTCGCCCCCGGTTTCTCTTGTCTCCCCCGGTCTCTCGTCCCGGTGTCTCTCGATCCGATCTATATCTCCCCTGGTCTCTCTCATCACCCCCAGTTTCGCTTTCACCTCCCGCGCTCTCTCATGGCACCCCGGTCTCTTTCGCCCCCTGGTCTCTCTCGCCCCCTGGTCTCCCTCGCCCCGATCTCTCTCGCCCCCGGACTCTCTAGACCCCAGTCTCTCTCTCGCCCCCGATCTCTCTCGTCCCCAGACTCTCTCGTCCCCGTTCTCCCACGTCGCCCCCGATCTCTCTCGCCCCCGATCTCTCTCGTCCCCAACTCTCTCGTCCCCGGTCTCTCATGTCGCCCCCGGTCTCTCTCGCCCCAGGTCTCTCTCGCCCCTGATCTGTCTCGCCCCTGGACTCTCTCGCCCCCGGACTCTCTAGTCCCCGGTCTCTCTCGTCGCTCCCGGTCTCTCTCGCCCCCGGATTCTCTAGCCCCGGTCTCTCACGTCACCCCCGGTCTCTCTCTCGGCTCTGGTCTCTCTTGTCCCTCCCGTAGGTACCTCTCATTGCCCATGGTCACTCGTCACCCCTGGTCTCTCTTATCTCCCCCGGTCTCTCGCCTCCCCTGTTTCTCATCCCCACCAGTCTCTAGTGCCCCCGGTGCCTCGTCACCCCTGGTCTCTCATCACACCCTGTCACTCTCCCCCCCGGTTTCTCTCACCCCCGGTTTCTCTTGTCTCCCCCGGTCTCTCGTCCCGGTCTCTCTTGATCCGATCTATATCTCCCCTGGTCTCTCTCATCACCCCCAGTTTCGCTTTCACCTCCCGCGCTCTCTCATGGCCCCCCGGTCTCTTTCGCCCCCTGGTCTCTCTCGCCCCCTGGTCTCCCTCGCCCCGATCTCTCTCGCCCCCGGACTCTCTAGTCCCCAGTCTCTCTCGCTGCCCCCGATCTCGCTCGCCGCCGGTCTCTCTCGTCCCTGATCTCTCTCGCCCCCCAGTCTCTCTCGCCTCCCCGGTCTCTCTTGTTGGCCCTGGTCTCTCTTGTCCCCGGTCTCTCTTCTTCCCCCCCGTCTCTCACTCACCCCCAATCTTACTCGTCGCCAGTCTCTCGCCCCCACCAGTCTCTCGTTCGCCCCTGGTCTCTCTTGCCCCCGGTCTCTCTCGCCCCCGGTCTCTCGCGTCCCCGGTCTCTCTCGCCACCCGGGTCTCTCTCACCCCCGGTCTCTCTCACCCCCGGTCTCTCTCACCGCCCCCATCTCTCTGTTTGCACCCCTTGGTCTCTCTCGCCCCCATTCTCTCTCTCTTTGCCCCCCGGTCTCTCTCGCCCCCGGTCTCTCTCTTTGCCCCCCACCCCAGTCTCTCTCACCCCCGGTCTCTCTCTTTGCCCCCGCAGTCTCTCTCGCCCCCAGTCTCTCTTGCCGCCCCTGGTCTCTCTCGCCGCCCCCGTTCTCTCTCGCCCCCAGTCACTCTCTTTGCCCCCCCCTTCTCTCTCTTGTGCCTGGTCTCTCTCTTTGCCCCCCCCAGTCTCTCTCGCCCCCAGTCTCTCTCGCCCCCCTGTCTCTCTCTCCCCCGGTCTCACTTTTTGCCCCCCCCCAGTCTCTCTCGCCCCGAGTATCTCTCGCCACCCACGGTCTCTCTCGCCCCCAGTCTCTCTCACCCCCCCATCTCTCTGGCCCCCCCTGTCTCTCTCGACCCCGGTCTCACTCTTTGCCCCCATTGTCTCTCTCGACCCCTGTCTCTCTCTTTGCCCCCCGGTCTCTCTCGCCCCCGGTCTCACTCGCCCCCGGTCTCTCTCAACCCCAGTCTCTCTCGCCGCTCCCGATCTCTCTTGACCCCGGTCTGTCTCTTTGCCTCTTTGCCTCCCTCGTCACTCTCGCCCCCGGTCTCTCTCGCCCCCGGTCTCTCTTGTCGCCCCCTGTTTCTCGTCAATCCCGGTGTCTCGCCCCCACCTGTCTCTCTCGCCCCGGTCTCTCGCTTCCCAGTCTCTCTCGTCACTCCCTCTCTCTCGTCTCCAGTTTCTCTTGCCCCAGGTCTCTCTGTTAAACCCTGGTCTGTCTCGCCCCAATCTCTCTCGCCCCCCCCCCCCCACTCTCTCTCGCCCTCGGTCTCTCTCACCCCCGTCTCTCTCGTCCCCGGTCTGTCTTGTCGCCCCCGGTCTCTCTCGTACCCGGTCTCTCGTGTCGCCCCCGGTCTCTCTCTCGCCCCCTATCGCCCCCGGTCTTTCTCTCGCCCCCTCTCGCCCCCGGTCTCTCTCTCGCCCCCTATCGCCCCCTATCGCCCCCGTCTCTCTTTCGCCACGGTCTCTCTCTCTCGACCCCGGTCTGTCTCGTCGCCCGCAGTCTCATGTCACCCCCCTGGTCTCTCTCGCCCCTGTCTCTCTCGCCCCTGTCTCTCTCGTCCCCGGTCTGTCTTGTCGCCCCCGGTCTCTCTCGCGCACAGTCTCTCTCCTCGCCCCCGGTCTCTCTCTCGCCCCCTATCGCCCACACGTCTCTCTTTCGCCACGGTCTCTCTCTCTCTCTCGACCCCCGGTCTCTCTCTTTGCCCCCCCGGTCTCTCTCTTTGCCCCCCCCGGTCTCCCTCACCCCAAGACTCTCTTGCCGCCCCCGGTCTCTCTCTTGTCCCCCGGTCTCTCTCTCTCTCTCCCACGCTCTCTCTCGCCCCTGGTCTCTCTCGCCCCCTCCGGTCTGTCTCGCCCCCTGTCTCCCTTTGCCCCCGTCTGTCTCTCTCTCTCTTGCCCCCGATCTCTCTCACCCTCGGTCTCTCTCATCACACCCTCTTTCTCAGTCCCGGTCACTCTTGCCCCCGGTCTCTCTCTCTCCCACAGTCTCTCTCGCCCCTGGTCTGTCTCATTGCTCCCTGTCTCTCTTGCACCCGGCCTCTCTTCCTTCCCGGCCTCTCGCCCCGGTCACTCACCCCCAGTCTTTCTTACCCCCGTTTCTCATCACCCCAGGTGTCTCACCCACACTCTCTCTTGCCCCCGGTGTGTCTCATTGGCCACTGTCTCTTTAGCACCTGGCCTCTCTCACTTCCCAGCCTCTCTTGCTGCTAGTCTCTCTCTTACCCCCGGTCTTTCTAGCCCCCGGTCACTCTCGCAAACCCGTTTCTCTCGCTCCTTGGTCTCTCTCGCTCCCCGGTCTCTCTCTTCCCCGGTCTCTCTCACCCGCGGTCTGTTTTATCGACCTCCCGGTCTCTCTCTCGTCCCTGGTCTGTTTCATCATCCTGGTCTCTCTTGTCAACCCTGCTCTCTCGCCCCTGGTCTCTCTTGTCCCCAGTCACTTTCGCCCCGGTCTCTCTCACCCCCGGTCTCTATTGTTGCCCTCTGTCTCTCGTCACCTCCAGCCTCTCTCGCTCCCAGTGTCTCTCGCCCCCGTGCTCTCTCGCTTCCCCCCCGACCCCCCCCCCAGTCTCAAGCCCCCCAATCTCTCTCGGCTCCCGCACCAGTCTCTCTCACCCCCAGTCTCATGCCACCCCCCGGTTATCTCTCACCCCGCAGGTCTCTCTCGAAATCCCCTTTCTCTCGCCCCCCCGATCTCTCTCAGCCCCCCGGTCTCTCTCGCCCCAATCTCTCTCCTGCCTCCCGGTCTCTCTCGTACCAGGTCTCTCTCATTGCCCCCGGTCTCTCTCACCCCTCGGTCTCTCTCTCGCCCCAGACTCTCTCTCTCGCCTCCCGGTCTCTCTCGCACCAGGTCTCTCTCGCCCCCGATCTCTCTCACCCTCCGGGTCTCTCTCTCTCTTGCCCCTTGTCTCTCCTTTCTTCCCTTGTCTCTCTGGTCACCCCTGGTCTCTCGCCTGTGGTCACTCTCACCCTCAGTCTCTCATCACTCCTCGTCTCTCTTGGCTCCCCCCTTCCGTGTCTTTCGTCACCCCCGGGCTCTCTCGCCTCTGGTCTCACTCGCTCCTGGTCTCTCAGGCGTCCCCTCTCTGTCTTGCCTCCAGTCTATCTCTTCCCCGGTCTCTCTCACACCCGGTATCATCCGCCCCACGGTCTCTAATCGGCCTCAGTCCCTCATCATTCCCGGTTTCTCGCCTCTGGTCTCTTTCGCCCCCGGTCTGTCTTGCCCCCAGTCTCTCTCACTGCCCCCCGACTCTCTCGCCCCCGGTCTCTCTCACACCCGGTATCATCCGCCCCACGGTCTCTAATCGGCCTCATTCCCTCATCATTCCCGGTCTCTCGCCTCTGGTCTCTTTCGCCCCCGGTCTGTCTTGCCCCCAGTCTCTCTCACTGCCCCCCGACTCTCTCGCCCCCTATCTCTCTTGGTGCCCCCGGTCTCTAGTCCCACCCGGTGTCTTGCCCCCAGTCTCTCATCCCCCCCATCTTTCTCTTGCCCACAGTTTCTCTTGTCACCCCCTCTCTCTTGCCTGCGTCTCTCTCACCTCCCATTCTCTGTCGCCGCCCCCGGTGCCTTGCCCCCGATCTCTCTTCGCCCCCACCCTCCCCGTCTCTCTCACCCCCGTCTCTCTCACCCCCGGTCTCTCTCACCCCTGGTCGCTCTCACCCCCGGTCTCTCTCACCCCTGGTCTCTCTCACATCCGGTCTCTCTCGCCCTCGGTCTCTCTCGCCCCCGGTCTCTCTCGCCCCTGGTCTCTCTCACATCCGGTCTCTCTCGCCCCCGTTCTCTCTCACCCCCGTTCTCTCTCACCCCCGGTCTCTCTCGCCCCCGGTCTCTCTCGCCCTCGGTCTCTCTCACCCCCGGTCTCTCTCACCCCTGTCTCTCTCGCCCCCGGTCTCTCTCACATCCGGTCTCTCTCGCCCCCGTTCTCTCTCACCCCCGTTCTCTCTCACCCCCGGTCTCTCTCGCCCCCGTCTCTCTCGCCCCCGGTCTCTCTCACATCCGGTCTCTCTCGCCCCCGGTCTCTCTCGCCACTGGTCACTCTCCTTGCCCTCGTTCTCTCGCCCCCTGCTCACTCTCGCCCCCGGTCTCTATTGTTGCCCCCGGTCTCTCTTCGCCCTCAGTCTCTCTCTCGCCCCCAGTCCCTCTCTCTTGTCCCCAGTCTCTCTCTCCCATTCCCGGTCTCTCTCACCCCCGGTCTCTCTCGTCCCCCGTCTCTCTCACCCCCGGTCTCTTTCGCCTCCGGTCTCTCTCCTTGCCCCCGGTCTCTCTCAGCCACATTCTCTCTCACCCCTGGTCACTCTCGCCCCCGGTCTCTCTTGTTGCCCCCGGTCTCTCTTCGCCCTCAGTCTCTCTCTCGCCCCCAGTCTCTCTCTCTCGTCCCCCGTCTCTCTTGTCACCCCCCTCTTTCGCCCCCGGTCTCTCTCACCCCCGGTCTCTCTCACATCCGGTCTCTCTCGCCCCCGGTCTCTCTCACCCCCGGTCTCTCTCACATCCGGTCTCTCTCGCCCCTGGTCTCTCTCACCCCCGGTCTCTCTCACATCCGGTCTCTCTCGCCCCCGGTCTCTCTCACCCCCGGTCTCTCTCACCCCCGGTCTCTCTTCGCCCTCAGTCTCTCTCTCGCCCCCAGTCTCTCTCTCTTGCCCCTGGTCTGTCTCACCCCCGGTCTCTCTTACCCACAGTCTCTCTCACCCACAGTCTCTCTCACCCACAGTCTCTCTCACCCTCGGTCTCTCTCACCCACAGTCTCTCTCACCCCCGGTCTCTCTCACCCAGAGTCTCTCTCGCCCCCGGTCTCTCTCACCTCCGGTCTCTCTCCCCCCCCCGCGCTCTCTCACCCCCGGTCTCTCTCACCCCCGGTCTCTCTCACCCACAGTCTCTCTCACTCCCGGTCTCTCTGGTCACCCCTGGTCTCTCGCCTGTGGTCACTCTCACCCTCAGTCTCTCATCACTCCTCGTCTGTCTTGGCTCCCCCCTTCCATGTCTTTCATCACCCCCGGGCTCTCTCGCCTCTGGTCTCACTCGCTCCTGGTCTCTCAGGCGTCCCCTCTCTGTCTCGCCTCCAGTCTATCTCTTCCCCGGTCTCTCTCACACCCGGTATCATCCGCCCCCCGGTCTCTAATCGGCCTCAGTCTCTCATAATTCCCGGTCTCTCGCCTCTGGTCTCTTTCGCCCCCGGTCTGTCTTGCCCCCAGTCTCTCTCACTGCCCCCCGACTCTCTCGCCCCCTACCTCCCTTGGTGCCCCCAGTCTCTCGTCCCACCCGGTGTCTTGCCCCCAGTCTCTCATCCCCCCCATCTTTCTCTTGCCTACAATTTCTCTTGTCACCCCCTCTCTCTTGCCTGCGTCTCTCTCACCTCCCATTCTCTGTCGCCGCCCCCGGTGCCTTGCCCCCGATCTCTCTTCGCCCCCACCCTCCCCGTCTCTCTCACCCCTTGTCTCTCTCACCCCCGGTCTCTCTCACCCCTGGTCTCTCTCACCCCCGGTCTCTCTCACCCCTGGTCTGTCGCTCACCCCCGATCTCTCTCTCCGCCCCCGGTCTCTCTCACCCCCGGTCTCTCTCGCCCCCGGTTTCTCTCGCCCCCGGTCTCTCTCGTCCCCGGTCTCTCTCGCCCCCGGTCTCTCTCTCACACCCGGTCTCTCTCACATCCGGTCTCTCTCGCCCCCGGTCACTCTCACCCCCGGTCTCGCTCACATCTGGTCTCTCTCGCCCCCGGTCTCTCTCGCCCCCGGTCTCTCTCGCCCCCGGTCTCTCTCGCACCCGGTCTCTCTCGCCCCCGGTCTCTCTCGCCCCCGGTCTCTCTCACACCCGGTCTCTCTCACATCCGGTCTCTCTCGCCCCCGGTCTCTCTCAACCCCGGTCTCGCTCACATCTGGTCTCTCTCGCCCCCAGTCTCTCTCGCCCCCGGTCTCTCTCGCCCCCGTCTCTCTCGCCCCCGGTCTCCCTCACATCCACTCTCTCTCACCCCCGGTCTCTCTCACCCCCGGTCTCTCTCGCCCCCATCTCTCTCGCCCCCGGTCTCTCTCACATCCGGTCTCTCTCGCCCCTGGTCTCTCTCACATCCGGTCTCTCTCGCCTCCGGTCTCTCTCGCCCCCGGTCACTCTCCTTGCCCTCGTTCTCTCGCCCCCTGGTCACTCTCGCCCCCGGTCTCTATTGTTGCCCCCGGTCTCTCTTCGCCCTCAGTCTCTCTCTCGCCCCCAGTCCCTCTCTCTTGTCCCCAGTCTCTCTCTCCCATTCCCGGTCTCTCTCACCCCGGTCTTTCTCGTCCCCCGTCTCTCTCACCCCCGGTCTCTTTCACCTCCGGTCTCTCTCCTTGCCCCCGGTCTCTCTCACCCACATTCTCTCTCACCCCTGGTCACTCTCGCCCCCTGTCTCTCTTGTTGTCCCCGGTCTCTCTTCGCCCTCAGTCTCTCTCTCGCCCCCAGTCTCTCTCTCTCGTCCCCCGTCTCTCTTGTCACCCCCCTCTCTCGCCCCCGGTCTCTCTCACCCCCGGTCTCTCTCACATCCGGTCTCTCTCGCCCCCGGCCTCTCTCACCCCCGGTCTCTCTCACATCCGGTCTCTCTCGCCCCCGGTCTCTCTCACCCCCGGTCTCTCTCACATCCGGTCTCTCTCGCCCCCGGTCTCTCTCACCCCCGGTCTCTCTCACCCCCGGTCTCTCTTCGCCCTCAGTCTCTCTCTCGCCCTCAGTCTCTCTCTCTTGCCCCCGGTCTGTCTCACCCCCGGTCTCTCTCACCCACAGTCTCTCTCACCCACAGTCTCTCTCACCCCCGGTCTCTGTCGCCCCCGGTCTCTCTCACCCACAGTCTCTCTCACCCACAGCCTCTCTCACCCTCGGTCTCTCTCACCCCCGGTCTCTCTCACCCACAGTCTCTCTCACCCCCGGTCTCTCTCGCCCCCAGTCTCTCTCTCTTGCCCCCGGTATGTCTCATCCCCGGTCTCTCTCACCCCCGGTCTCTCTCACATCCGGTCTCTCTCGCCCCCGGTCTCTCTCACCCCCGGTCTCTCTCACCCCCGGTCTCTCTCACCCCCGGATTCTCTCACCCACAGTCTCTCTCACCCCCGGTCTCTCTCACCCACAGTCTCTCTCACCCCCAGTCTCTCTCACCCACAGTCTTTCTCACCCCCGGTCTCTCTCATCCCCGGTCTCTCTCACCCACAGTCTCTCTCACCCCCGGTCTCTCTCACCCACAGTCTCTCTCACCCACGGTCTCTCTCACCCCCGGTCTCTCTCACCCCTGGTCTCTCTCACCCCCGGTCTCTCTCACCCACAGTCTCTCTCACCCCCGGTCTCTCTCACCCACAGTCTCTCTCACCCACGGTCTCTCTCACCCACAGTCTCTCTCACCCCTGGTCACTATCGCCACCGGTCTCTCTTGTTGCCCCCAGTTTCTCTTCGCCCTCAGTCTCTCTCTCGCCCCCAGTCTCTCTCTCTCTTGTCCCCGGTCTCTCTCTCCCATTCCCGGTCTCTCTCGTCCCCCGTCTCTCTTGTCACCCCCCTCTCTCGCTCCCGGTCTCTCTCACCCCCGGTCTCTCTCACCCCCGGTCTCTCTCACACTCCGGTCTCTCTCGCCGATGGTCTCTCTCACCCCCGGTGTCTCATCGCCCTCAGCCTCTCATCGACCCAGTCTCTCATCACACGCAGTCTCTCACCCTCGGTCTCTTGACCCGGTCTTTCTCGCCCCCGGTCTCTCTCACCGGCCTCGGTCTCTCTCTTACCCCCCTGTCTCTCTCTCGCCCCGGGGCTCTACATGTCCTCAGTGTCTCTCGCCCCTGGTCTCTAACTCTCCCCGGTCTCTAACTCTCCCTGGTCTCTCTAGCCCCGGTCTCTCACTCTCCCTGGTCTCTCTTGCCACCGGTTTCTCTCTCAGTCCCGGTCTCTCATTGCCCCCGGTTTCTCTCCCGCCTCTGGTCTCACATCCCCCGCCCCCACCCCCCCCCCCCGGTGTCTGTTTGCCCCGTTCTCTCTCGTCGCGCTCGGTTTCTCGTTGCCCACGGTCTCTCTCATCCCCCGGTCTCCCTCGCTCCTGGTCTGTCTCGTCGGCTCCTGTCTTGCTCACCCCCGTCTCTTTTGTCGCTCCCGGTCTCTAACTCTCCCCAGTCTCTGTCGCCACCGGTCTCTAACTCTCCCCGGTCTCTAACTCTCCCTGGTCTCTCTTGCCCCCAGTCTCTAACTCTCCCCAGTCTCTCTCGCCACCGGTCTCTAACTCTCCCCGGTCTCTAACTCTCCTCGGTCTCTCTTGCCCCCGGTCTTTAACTCTCCCCAGTCTCTCTCGCCCCCTGTCTCGAACTCTCCCTAGTCTCTCTCGCCACCTGTCTCTAACTCTCCCCGGTCTCTCATCGCCCTGGTCTCTCCCTCTGCTCGATCTCTCTCACCCCCTGGGTCTCTCTTGTCCCTGTTCTCTCTCGCCCCGGTCTCTCTCGCCCCCAGTCTCTCTCACCCCCAGTCTCTCTTGTCATCCCGGTCTCTCATCAGCCCCTCTCTCTTGCCCCCGGTCTCTCTCGCCCCCGGTCTCTCTCGCTCCTTGTCTGTCTCGTCGGCTCCTGTCTTGCTCACGCCCCGGTCTCTCTTGTCGCCCCCTGTCTCTAACTCTCCCCGGTCTCTCTCGCCCCGGTCTCTCTCAGCTCTGGTCTCTCATCTCCCCGGGTCTCTCTCTCCCCTTGATCGCTCTCGCCCCCCGGGTCTCTCTTGTTCCTGTTCTCTCTCGCCTTTTGTCTCTCTTTCGCCCCCGGACTGTCTCACCCTCCCCCCCACTGTCTCTGCCTCTCTTCTCTCTTGCACCCGGTCTCTCTCTCTCATCCCCCGGTTCCTCTCGCCCCATTCTCTCTCGCCACCCCCGCGTCTCTCACCCCTGATCTCTCTCACCCTCCCTGGTCTCTCGTTGCACCCCCCCCCACCCCCCACCAACTCTCTCTCGCCTCTGTTCTCGCTCGCCTCCCCCCGGTCTCTCTCGCCCTCGGTCACTCATCCCCCCCAGTCTCTCTCTCCACTCGGTCTATCGCCCCAGTCTCTCTCACCCCCCCGGTCTCTCTCTTCACCCCTGGTATCCCTCGTCACCCCCGGTCTCTCTCTCCACCGGTCTCTCGTCATTCCTGGTCTCATTTACGCCCAGTCTCACTTGCCCCCAGTCTCTCTTGCCCCCGGTCTCTCTTGCCCCCGGTCTCTCATGTCAACCCCTCTCTCTCACCCCAGGTCTCTCTCTCGCCCCTGTTCTCTCTCGCTCCTGGTCTCTCTCAACCCCCAGTCTCTCTCGTCACCCCCGGTCTCTGGTCACCCCCTCTCTCTTGCCCCAGGTCTCTCTCACTCCCAGTCTCTCTCATCGCCTCTGGTCTCTCTCGCCCCAGTCTCTCTCAACCCCTCTGGTCTCTATCGCCCCAGTCTCTCTCAACCCCTCTGGTCTCTCTCGCCGCCCCCCCTCTCCCTGCTCTCTCGTTCCTCTGCGTCTCTCTCACCCTCTTCTCTCTCTCATCACTCCCATTCTCTCTCATCGCCTCTGGTCTCTCTCGCCCCAGCCTTGCCAACCCCGGTCTCTCTCACCCCCTTTTCTCTCTCATCACTCCCAGTCTCTCTCATCGCCTCTGGTCTCCCCCCACCTGCTCTCTCGCCCCCCTGCATCTCTCGCCCTCCCTGGTCTCTCTCGCCAACCCCGGTCTCTCTCTTTTCCTTCTCTCTCTCATCACCCCCAGTCTCTCTCATCACCCCTGGTCTCTCTCGTCGCTTCCAGTCTCTCGTCACCCCCTCCATCTCGACCCCGGTTGCTCTCACCCCCCAGTCTCTCATGTTCCTGGTTTCTCTCGTCACCCCCGGTCTCTCTCGCCCCTGGTCTCACATGTCCCCGGTTTCTCTCGTCGCCCACAGTCTCTCTCTCGTCCCCCTCTGTCTCGCACCCCCTCACTCAGTCGGCCCCCTCTCTCTCTCTCGCACCCCCTCCCTCTCTTGCCCCCCTCTCTCGGCCCCTTTTCTTTCACACCCCCCTCTCCCCCCTCTCTCTCTCACTGCCTCTCTCTCTCTCACCGCCTCTCTCCCTCGTCACCCCTTGTCTCTCACTCTCGGTCTCTCTCGCCCCCCCCACCCCCGGTCTCTCACGGCCCTGGTTTCTCTCATCGCCCCGGTCTCTCTCTTGTCCCCAGTCTCTTTCATCGCCTTCAGTCTCTCGTCGCCCCCCTCTCTCTTTCACCCCTCTGTCTCTCTCGCGCCCCTCTCTCTCGCCCCCTCTCTCTCGCCCCCCTCTCTCGCACCCCTGTCTCTCTTGCCTCCGCTCTCCCCCCCCCCCGGGCTCCCCTCTCTCGCCCCCCTCTCTCTCGCCGTTTCTCCCACCCCTTTTGTCAGTCCCCCTCTCTCTCTCGCCTGCCTCCTCTCTCTCTCTCTTGCCTCTCTCTCTCACCCCCTGTCTCTCGTCCCCCCACCCTGTCTCTCCCTGCTCTTTCACACTCTCTCGAATCACTGTCGCCTCATCTCTCTTTCTCTCCTCCCCCTCTCTGTTGTTCTCGCACCTGTCTCTCTCTCTTTCTCTTGCTGCCATCTCCCTCCCTCTCTTGCCCCCTCTGTTTACCCCTCTCTCGTTCCCTCTCTCAACTCCATCCCTATCTCCTCTCTCTCTCTCTCAAGGAGGGAGAGAGGGAAGAGTGGAGGCAGATGGAGAAACCGGGATTGGGGCTGTGTGTGATAGAGACGGGGGAATGAGTGAGAATGAAAAGGAGAGATGATGAGAAGGAAAGAGTATGCAGAGATAGAGAGGGAGAGCAATGAGGAGAAAGGGTAGGGGAGAGGAAATGGGTAGTCCAGGTTGGAGGGGGGGTACAGAGGGAGTTAAACCCAGCTCCTGAGCTCAGGGCGCGGTGCCCTCCCCTTCCCTGAGGACCAGGACTTGGGGCTGAGTCTGTCTCTCTCCAGCTCAGCTTCTCCAACACAAAGACACACAACGACATCGGTCACTCTGCTGCTCGGCACGATTTAATCAACATTTTTATTGGTTACAAATAGAAGTGATGGATACAGTCAGTGGGATGGTGCTTTTTCTCACTGGCCCCTGAGTTGTGAGAAACATTGAAATGTTTCCCTGTAACCCCCCTGGGGGATAAGGATGGACAAACCAGCGCTACCCTCAGTCTGTTACATAGCGACAGGCTGCTCCATCACTGAAACACTGAACTGAAATGAGAAAATCCCGGATGGATTGATTAATGAGGGAATTTGATGGATGGATGGATTTGGGTGAAGGGATATTTCAGCACATTCTTCAGCTGCTGTCTGAACTTAGTCTGGGTCACGGCATAAATCGCGGTGTTTGTGCAGCAACTGAGGAGCTGCAGCATGAAGCCCAATTCCTGCACAAAGGCATGGAGAAACAGAGGGGTATCCACAATCCAATCCATCCGGGCCCACATAGAAAACAGCATGAACGTTGACCATAACAGGATGAAATTGGCCGAGATCACAAACAGTAAAATGATAGATTTTTTTCGGTTTTTCATTTCAGTGTCAGACTGAGCGTCCCCATTGGTGTGAGCGCGGAGTCTCCTGCGGGCTCTGCTGGTCACTAAAATGTGTCTGACAGTGAGAACATTGAGCAGCAGAATCAGGAGAAATGGGACACACGGGGTTAGAATGTGGTGGAGGGACTCGATTGTGACCCAGACAATGGAGTAATAAACAGTGACTGTTACATCACAAAACCAGGGGAGGTTCCCCATCCGATACCGAGCCGTGAGCATAAAATACCGGGAAATGTTTTTTAAACAGCTCAGCACAGTCACTGCTCCCAGAACCACAGCCGCCGTTTTCTCACTGCAATATTTACTTTTCAGCTTCTGGCAACAAATGGCCACAAACCGATCAAAGGTGAAAGTGACGGTGAACCAGACAGAGCAGTCAGTGGCTGCATAAAGCAGGACGGCGTGAATATTACACACGGGGACGGAGTCCCGCAGGAAATAAAACTGTTCCGGATAAACAATTGGAATGTGTCTCAGGATCAGGTCGAGGATAATGACCAGGAGATCCGCCGCTGCCATGGCCCCCAGGTAACGTCTGACACATGGAGACAATCCACAATCTTTATAAAGCAGGACGTAGATGGTCACTGCGTTAACTGTGAGGAAGGAAAACAAACCCATTATCCATCAGCCTGGAGGCAAAGGGACCCGTTTGATCGGGGACCCAGTGAGATTTTCAAATGTGTCCCTGTATTCAGGGATTAATTAAAATAATTGGAGCTGGAATAACAAATGGGAAGGTCGGAATTAATGACAAAAATGTGACATAAACCACAAGAAACCCTCCCTCCCCAAACACACAGAGACACATCCATAAGGACAGATGGTTTCTAGAACATTCCCACACTCTCACTCACTCGAGAGCAGACACAGGTCACTACTTCCCAGTTCCTAATACGGAGGATGCAAACGTTACTGTCCTGAAGGATTCTCTCCCAGTTTCCTGAAGACAAACGGAGTTTGGAAATTCCTGTATTTTGGGCTAAATTGTGGTCGATCCTGTGTCGTGGAGAAATGTAAACGCAGGGACATCGTATTCACCCCTTTAACTGCCTGAGGGGCCTTCGGAACAGTGTCTCCTTCTCCCTGGAACGGGATCTCTTCCCTCGGGATCTTTATCATTTGTTCAATTCACTGACGTCCGGCCGTTCACAGACAATGTTAGGGACAGAACGTTCCGGGGATTGTCAGTTATAGAATGTCAGGGACAGAACGTTCCGGGGAATGTCAGTAATAGAATGTCACGGACAAAACGTTGCGGGGAATGGCAGTTATAGAATGTCAGGGACAGAACGTTCCAGGGAATGACAGTTATAGAATGTCGGGGACGGAACGTTCCGGAGAATGACAGTTATAGAATGTCGGGGACGGAACGTTCCGGGAAATAGCAGTTATAGAATGTCAGGGACAGAACGTTCCGGGGAATGGCAGTTATAGAATGTCAGGGACAGACGTTCCAGGGAATGACAGTTATAGAATGTCGGGGACGGAACGTTCCGGAGAATGTCAGTTATAGAATGTCGGGGACAGAGCATTCCGGGGAATCCCTTGACCTGTCCATGACCTTTCCCCCTTAACCACACCACCAACATGATGTACTGTGCCTGGACACACTGTAACATTAATGGGGAGAGAGAGGGAGGGTCCAATCACAGGAATGGGAACTAAAGGCATTGCCAGATCAGCTGAAATGGTGAGATATACCACATTCTCAATCCACCTCACAGAACCAGCCCAGACACCATACACCCAGAGGAGATATCTGTTCACCGGGGAACACTGTGTAGACCAGGCCAGTGTACGACTCAGTACAACTCAACAATCTGTGCAGATTCATCCATTGCACTGGTCAATACAATCCAGCAATCTGTCCAGAGTGCTACACTGCACAGATCAGATCAGGGCATTGATCTATAAACCAAGACCATATATCTGTCAAGCGCAGTGACCTGTGCAGACCACAGCAGTGTATTGATCTATAAACCCAGGCTAGATATCTGTCCAGCACAGGGGGCTATGCAGGCCATAGCAGTGCATTGATCTATAAATCAGGACTGGATATCTGTCCAGCACGGGGAGCTATGCAGACCACAGCAGGGCATTGATCTATAAACCCAGACGAGATATCTGTACACCACTGGGAGCTGCGAAGACCACAGCAGGGCAGTAATGTGCAAACCTGAAACAAATATATATCCAGCATAAGGAGCGAAACAAACCACATCATTGCATTATCCATAAAACTCAACAAGACAGTCTGACCAACACCGCAAACTGAGCATTGATCACAAGTGAATTAATCTGTAAATCTGCAGTAGTAACACTCCAAGTATTTAGAATTGTGTACACAAGCCCAGTGAATTGATTTGTAAACCAGGAGCAGTTACCCTCCCAGCATGTAGAGCTGTGTACACAACCATAAGACATTAATTTGTAAACCAGGAGCAGATATACTGTCAGCATGTAGGACAGTATACACCACCCCAGTACTTTCATTTGTAAAACGGCAGCAGTTACCCTCCCAGCATGTAGGACTGTGTACACCACACCAGTACATTGATCTGTAAACCAGGAGCAGTTACCCTCCCAGCATGTAGGACTGTGTACACCACCGCAGTACATTGATCTGTAACCCAGGAGCAGTTACCCTCCCAGCATGTAGGACTGTGTACACCACCCCAGTCCATTGATCTGTAACCCAGGAGCAGTCACCCTCTCAGCATGTAGGACTGTGTACCCCACCCCAGTGCATTGCTCAGTAACACTGTGTTAGATCCCTGCCCAGTGTGGGGAAACTTGCAGCCCGTTCTGGAAGTAACAGGATGTGCAGATCCCATCCATTTCCAGCTCCATGTCTCCATTGTGCCCTGACAAGGGTGTGCTGTGGGTATGAACCTCACTGCCAGAGAGAGATGGCAGGGGAACCAGTTTAAATATCACCACATGGGAGGGGTTTGGGGTATAGACAGAGAGGGGGAGACTGAGAGACAGTGTCATGGAAGGATGTGGTCCCAGGTTTCAGAATGCTGAAATGGAGACACTTCGATAACATCCTTTCACATGAGCCAGTCTTCCCAGGAAAGATGGGAAAAAGGGATATTGGTG
The DNA here is from genome assembly GCF_047496795.1 of Chiloscyllium punctatum. Taxonomy (NCBI): domain Eukaryota; kingdom Metazoa; phylum Chordata; class Chondrichthyes; order Orectolobiformes; family Hemiscylliidae; genus Chiloscyllium; species Chiloscyllium punctatum. The sequence continues at coordinate 19,177,209 of NC_092772.1, forward strand.
TGAGGTCAGATGAAACAACAGCTGCTGTGTGGTTTTGAAAATACCTTTGTGTAATTTTAATAAGTGTCTTTTTGAAACAGTACATTACTGTAAAGATGGAGTAGGGTAATAAGCAGTTAAGAGAATGGGGTCTCAGAGTTGTGAATAGTTGATGTAAAATGTTCACTTTCAGAGTGAAAAAAATAAATTGATGTTTTTATTTAAACAGTGGAATTTGGGTGTTCTCTGTCACTCATATTTTAACAGTTTACAAGGCCAATTGAGAGTTTCTTTATGTTTAGTTTATATTACCAGATGAGCTCAATGTTGTGTCCTAACAATTGCTGTGTGTATCTGTGTGTCTGGGTGTGGGGCAGATCTGGCAGTCTCTGTGGTGCTTAAAGTGAAACAATGCCACCCTCTGCTGGCCTTCACACGCCACTGCACAGGCATTGGCAGAGGGTGAAAACCAACAGGGATTCATTCAGAGATGGGGAGGGAGAGGGCAGCTGCTCACAGCACCATCCAAACTGATGTCTTATCCATGGACTGATCTAAATGTCCATTAAATGTTGTAACTGTCCCTGCTTTCACCACTTCCTCTGGAAGTTCATTCCACACACAAGCCAGACTCTGTCTAAAATATTTAACTCTCATGACTTCTGTAAATCTTTTTCCTCGCACCTTAAAATATCCCTCAGTTTTGAATCCCCAACTCTAGGGAAAAGACATCAGCCCTCCCTTTAGCTTCTCTGTACCCCACATTATTTTATAAACCTCTGTAAAGTTACTGCTTAATCTCATATGCCTAAGTGAAAAAAATCCCAGTCGATCCAGTCTCTCCTTATAGCTCAATCCCTCCTTTCCCAGCAACATCCAGGTTAATCTCTTCTGAACCCTCTCCAGCTTAATAATATCAAGGTCAGTAATATCAAAGTGAATGGTCAAGGTATTTTCTTAGGGCTGAGGGGTGGCATATGGAGTTTAGTTTGCATTAATGAGAGTCATTGGATTTGGTAAATCAAACAAGAACAGGACCTATACAATTAAAAGCAGGGCCTTTGGCAGTGCTGTAGTACAGAAAACCTAGGCCGTCAAGTTTAATTCTTTAAAATTTGCATCTCATATTGATAGTGTGGTTAAGAAAGTGTTTAACACACTTGTCTTCATTGGTCAGACCTTTGAGTATCGGAATGGGGACGTCATGTTGAGGTTGTACAGGATATTGGTGAGACCTCTTCTGGGCACAAAGGTCTCGGTGTAAAGCCCACAGAAGTGTCTCATGATACATCTGAACAAACTGATTAAACTGATTGTAGAATTGTGACTTGGTGGAGAAGGAAGAGGTGTCAGTATTGCATTTCAGAATTTAGGCCCAGGATGACTGAAAGTCAAGCCATTCGTGTTGATTGGAGTCACATTTCGCAGCAGTTAAGGTTTATAAAATCAGAATGGTCATGGATAGGGTGAGTAGTCAGGGTTTTTTCCGCAGGTTAGGGGCGTCCAAAACCAGAGGGCATTGGTGGAAAGTGAGAGGGGAAAACTTTTGATGAGGCCAAAAGGGCCCCTTTTCACACAGAGGGTGGTGTGCGGATGGAATGAGTTGCCAGAGGAAGTGGTGGAAGCTGGTACAAATACAGCATGTGAAAGGCATCTGGATGCTGACAGACCTGCCGAGATTTTCCAGCAATTTCTGTATTTCTTGAAAAAATGCATTCATTTTAACACAGGTATTCAGGATAAATTAAACATTTTTATTTTTTAATGACGCAGGGTCATATAAACATATCTTCAAATCGAGCGAGACCATTTTCTGCTCAGGGTATTGCTCTGTGTTTGACAGCAGCAATGATGCACCTACATGGAACAGGGAATGTGATGGAGACATAGTTTGGACAATGTACAAGGAGACCTCACATGGTCCAGTTTGGGAGAGGATGATATTACTGTATGATTCAACTCAGAGAGGGAGAAAATGTAATCTGCCTGAGAAGGAACGGCCGATTGCACTCTCTCTCCTTCAATGTTCCTCATCACAGCAATGTGTGTGAGCTAAAAAAATCTCTGAAGTCATCGTTACTATTCGTATTTTGATGGAATCCCTACAGTGCTGAAACAGGCCGTTCGGCCCAATAAGTCCAAACCAACCTTCCCAACCCATTTCCCTATATTTACCCCTGACTAATGCAGCTAACCTTGAAATCCCTGAACACTACAGACAATTTAGCGTGACCAATCCACCGAAACTACACAGTTTGTGGTTGAAAACTGGATCACCCATTGGAAGCTCACACAGACAAGGGGAGATTGTGCAAACTCCACACAGACAGTCACGCAAGGCTTGAATTGAACCCAAGTCCCTGGTGCTGTGAGGCTGCAGTGCTAACCACCGTGCGACCCTTTGGATGATCCCTAACCAGAATTCACTGGAATCTACTCACTGCCTAAAACAAAGGGAATTCAGCCAAATCCAATTCTCCCAGGATGAAATCCCATTGCTAGCAGCTTGTTTGAGTACAATATCTTCAGAAGCAGAATAACATTTTGGACAATCTCACAATTTTCCTTTTCACGTGTTCCAATAATATCTGGACAAAGTTCTTTCAAATTGAAGTTGCAGAGATTGTGTGTGTGTGTGTCTCAGTGTTTTAAACAGGGAACACTTGCTGCTCCTATATCATGGCCTATTGATATGAACAAGGGTTCAGGTAAAAATGACTGGCCCCAATATCAAGGCAGTGGTTGACGTCTGTTGACATCAAGGAGCTTAACAAAACTGGACTTAATGGGAATCAGAGTAACCTCTCCAGTGTTTGGGGTCAAACATGGCACAAAGGAAGATGGTCATCATCTCAGTCCTGGGTCAGCTCTGTGCGAGATCCTCAGGGTAGCTTCCTCTTCACAAACATCTTCAGCTGCTTCATCAATGTCTCCCCGCCCCCACCCTCCCCACCATAAGGTCAGAAGTGGGGATGGTCACTGAAGATTCCACAATGTTCAGAACATTTTATCCCCCTTCAGTTCCTGAACTGGTTTGAATCCATGTGCAACAAGACCCAGACTCCATTGAGGCGTGTGCTGTTAAAGTGTCCATAACATTCATGTAACAGCACTTCCTGACACTGCACATTGTCACAGTTAAACAAGAGTTCATTCAGCACCTAACGCTGGTTTCACAGGAATATGAGGAAACCATTCAGCCCATTGACACTATTGGAGATGAACAGGGATAGCCAATTCAGTGCCTCCAGCCTATTACTCAGGAAGGGAAGGAGTCTAGTGTGATGGGGCATACCAGAGCCCCTCGAAAACATTTCAAGGCGGTAGCCGAGACTCTAATGTTTTCTTATTTTAAAGGAAATGTAAACTGTCTGTTCCAGATGCAATGTGACAGGTCAAACTACTCGGTGGTAAGCAAAACACCATCTACTTAAACACGGAAGATAAAACAAAACCAAAGAAAGAGGAATTTAGAATAACGTAGTTCTATTGGGCAACTAAACAGAATAATAGATCTAGGAGCTATTACTAATGAACTCGTCCAAGATAGGAAACTCCCATAAACACAGCCCTTGGCAAAAAGGAACATTCAGGAATAGAATACAGCATCAAGAGAAAATTCAGAGAGAGTAGCAACCAGGAGACATTCACTGAAGTTTCCAACTCTGTTGAGACCCCAATAGTTTCTGATGTTACTGAGAAACCAAAACCCAGTGATACTAATCTGTGAGAGCTGGCCTCACCCATTAAGGCTGCATTAAAATTAACCTAAGGTCTCACTATCACTTACTCAAGTGGTCTTAACTAGCCAGCTTGGTAACGACCGTTCAATCTCTCTCTTAAAAGAAACCAGGATAAAAATGACCTCTTAAAGCTGCAGCATCATCACACTTGTCAGTAAATCGAGCTGTCAAACAGGAACCAGGGGTAACCCAGTCAGGACCTATCCAATCGGACGAGGAAGAAGCCAGTCGGTCCCTTGAGTCACTTATACAGCAACAGTAGGAGGCCACTCCCACCTCAAAGCACTTACACAGGGGCAGAATGAGGTAATTGATGCTGATTCCTGATGAATGTCTTATTCCGAAACGTCGATTCTCCTGCTTCTCGGACGCTGCCTGACCTGCTGTGCCTTTCCAGCAATCAACGCTCTACTCTGATCTCCAGCATCGGCAGTCTTAAGTGTCTCCAGATTGATGCTCCAACATGATGAACAAGTGGGGCAGAGGCTGCACAGACAGACTGCTCCACGTTGTTCCTCTTGGCTCCGTTGCTTATGATACACACGTGGGACTTTAACGTGGTTTTCTAGTGGTGAGCAGGGAAGCCGTATGTCTTGTGTGAAGTCTCAAGAAGGCACCTTCCATATCCAAGAAGACAGCCTGGTGTTCTCTATGTAGGGCGGAAGCTGGCGGGAATGGCTACCTGTTTCAGACAGAAGGTATTGTGGCTGCTGTTGGGGATTGTGAACAAACTGACGTTCAGTACAAGGTTAACACACCGACTGCACAATAACTTGGGGAGAGTTAATTTAGGCATATAAACTATTAGGAAAGTCACGTTAGACTGATGAATGGACTCTCTGTGTTCAAATAATGGTGATCTTGTTCATGTTGATCCTGTCTAGTGCACGTCCTGTGCAGTGTAACCTGTATGCCTTACTCTGTCCAAGTCTATTTCCACCCTATGATCTGTGTGGCCATGCTTACTATGATCTGCCCCAACTGCTCATAACCAAAGTGTTTCCCTGTACTGAGGCACACGTGACAATAAATCAAACCAATCAATCCTGGGTAAAGTATAGAATTTCTCACGCTGTCAATGTCTCTTTTGGAAATAAGTGATCGCTGCCACTCCTCGTGTTTCAGCGTAACCAATTTTTCATCTCTCACAGCTGTACAGATTAAACACTCAGCTTCTTTACTCTATCCTCCTGTTAACATCACTGGTGTCTGTGGTACGGAGATCATTCCTTACAAAGGAGATCAAATCTGTACAGAGTTCCCCTAATGCTCTCTCAGCAAGGCTCTACAACAGACGGAAGATGGCTTTACTTATGTACTCAAATCATCTTACAATGAAGGACAGCATACCATTGTCTGCACCCATTACTTACACAGGGTTTGATTCAGAGCGGTCAGCATAAAATTGTGAGTGGGAGATCATGCTTCCCAAATTTGTTCGAGTCCTTTGATGAGGTTATGAGGAAGGTTGATGAGGACAGAGCGGTAGACGTCGTCTCCATGGATTTCAGTAAGGCCTTTGTTAAGGTTCCACATGGCAGGCTGCTCTGGAAGGTTACATCACGTGAAATGCTGGGGGAACAGGCCAATTGGATACACAGTTGGCTTGATAGTAGGAACCAGAGGGTTTAGTGGAAGGATACTTGTCAGACTGGAGGCTGTTATCTATGATTATCTATGATTATCTATGACTGCCGACACATATACTTGTGATAAAACTTTTCAATGATCTCTGAATCAGCCAAGCTAGACACTCTTGTATCAAACTGCCCCGAGGTCTTAAAGGATAAACCCAGTAGAACACCCGGCCCCAGCCTCAGTATCGGAAAAAGGGAACAGGAACACAGTCCTGTTGACCCTTCTGAGACCTCCTTCCTAACATCTGAGAGCTTGTGACAGCATTTACAGAGCTTTCCCACAGACTGCACAGAAACATCGGGAATGGAGTGGGCCATACATCACATTGAGCCTTCCTCATTGTCATTCATGTTCAAATATCTCCACAATGCACTTATCCCACACAATGAATATATCCGTTAATGTGATTAACCGTGGGAAGCTATAAATTAGCAAGTGCAGTAGTCCCTTTGGTCCATTGAGTTTGCTACCCAATGCAATATAATGATGACTTGCCCTTTATTACCACACCGTACTTCTGCTCTCCCATCATATCTCTACTGTCTCTAAATCCATATTTATATTCAGTGTAATGGTTCGAGTGTATTCCCCAGGTTCGCTGAGGTCAGACATTTATTGGCATCTCAATGCAGAATAGCCTGTCTGTATCTAATACTGTGGCCCCTTGTTTTAGACACCACAGCCTGGGGAATTATCATCCCTGCTTCCAATCTGTCTCACCCTGTCAGAGTTTTATATATCTCACTGAGATCACCACTCATTTTCCTAAAGCCCATAGAATACAGGCCCAGTCGCACCAAACACTGCTGCCACAACAAGCCTGTCATCCCAGAGATCAGTCTGGTCATCCTTCACTGCTCTCCCTCAATGTTAGGGTTGCCCTTTATTAGGTACAGAGGCCAAAGGTGCACACAATACTGCACAATGTTCGGGATGGGGTCTCACTAAGGCCCTGTACAGCTGCAGTAAGACACCCTTATTACTGAAATGAAGGTCAACACCCATTTACCTTCCTAACTGCTTTCTGCTCCTGCAATATTGTTTTCAGTGACTGGTCTACAGGGATATCTAAATCCTTTGCAATGTTACAGCTCCCCACTTGGTGGTTCTATGTACACTGGGCAGCGTGCCAATGCCATTCCCAGTAATGTCTTCTGGGTTCAGACCTCACTGCACAGAAGGGACCTCGGAGGGCTGCGTAGAAGGAAACAACAAAAAGGAGCATTTGTCCCTTTGTAGATCAACATGTTTCAAACAATCCTGTTACAAACGATAAGCTTCAAATCAAAGTGCACACCGTCACCTCTACCCACCTTGCTCTCCATCTGCCACGTATTTGCCCATTCACTCCTCTTGTCTTAATCACCTTGGAGGTTTTTTACAACCTTCTCACCCACTCGCAATCCAACATCCTTTAGTTCTCTCAGCAGGTTGGGATATATTGTATTTGATTCCCACAATCAAATGTTTAATGGGTATTGTGAACAGCTGGGGACCGAGCACCGATCTCTGTGATATCTCAGCAACCTTCCTCTGTTATTTTTTTAAAAATAATATTTATTTCGTGAATCTGGATGTGACTGGTTGGGCCAGCAATAATTGCCTGTCCCTGGTTGCCCTTGAGAAGGTGGTTGTGAGCTGCCTTGTTGAACCACTGCATTCCACTGTGGATTCAGTGATGGTAACACCATTGAATGCCAAGGGGCAGTGTTAGATTGCATATTAGTGGTGATGTTCACGGTCTGGCATTTGTGCAGCATCAATATTACTTGCCACTTGTCAGCCAGGATACTGTCCAAATCTTGTCACATTTGGACATGGACTGCTTCAGTATCTGAGGACCCACAAATGTTGCTGAACATGGTGCAATCATTGGCGACCATCCCCACTTCTGACCTTATAATAGTGGGAAGGTCATTGATGAAGCAGCCCTGAAGATGTTTGGCCCTAGGCCACTGCCTGAGGGACTCCTACAGATTTATCCTGGAGCTGAGTTGACTGGCCTTTATCAACCATGACCATCTTCCTACGTGTCAGGTATGATTCTAACCAGCGGGGAGTTTGCCCCTGATACCCATTGGTTCCTGTTTTACTAACACCCCTTGATGCCACACTTGGTCAAAGGCAGCCTTGTTTTAAAGGGCTGTCACTCTCACCCCACCTCTGGAATTCAGCTCTTTTGTCCATGTTTGAACCACGGTAATGAGGTCAGGAGCTGAATGGCCCTGGTGGAGCCCAAACTGGGCGTCATTGACCAGGGTATTGCTGAGCAAGTGCTACTTGAAACCACTGAGACCTTCCATCACTTTACTGAAGATCAAAAGTAGACTGATGGGGTGGACACTCTCTCTGTACACTGGGCTATCTGTTCTTCTGTATATAAACCAACCTGAAACCCTCAATTATATTCCAGGCTGTAACTCAGACTGGGCTACCTGTAATTCTGTACATAACCCACCCTGAAAACCCTCGATTAGATTCCAGGCTGGAACTCACTCCTGGGGATCTGGTTTGCTGTATATAAACCACCCCGAACCCCTCGATTAGATTCCAGTCTGTCCCTCACTCCTGGGTACCTCATATGCTGTAGTAAACTCTAAACCCCTCAATTAGATTCCAGGCTGTAACTCACTCCTGGGGATCTGTTATTGGATCTGTGAAGTGATCCTTGTAGGATGTTAGACCGAAAACAAGATAAACTAAATGGTCAAATGTTACATTGGGAGCAGGAACACAGAAAGCTGCTGGTTCATTTCTGTCCTGTTACATATCTCCAAGTTTCAGATTAGGGCTGAATTTCTGTCACAATGGGGAAAGTCTCAAAAACTGTTTACTGTCCTGCATGAATGCATCATCATAACATGAATTGTCTTGCAAGATAGGAAATGGAGACAGCTTCTGGAAGGTGTCTGTATCCCTGTGTGTGTGATTCTGTGAGTCTGTGATTCTGTGTACATGTTCAATGTTTTATATATTTTCAAACTGTATTGATGTTGCCAATCTCTCTTGCTTTTCCTTATTTATAAACTCAATGTCATCGTTTTGCTGATATAAAATGGTGGCTGTGGACAAATCTAAAATGTCTGCCTGACTGATTTGTGTCAGGAATACTTTCAGCAAGGGAGAGGGGGCAATGTGTCAAAAGTCATTTCCATTCATTGATGCCAGCAGAGATAGGAAATGGAGACAGCTCTTTGAAGGTGGTTAAAATGTAAATCCCAGAACCTTTTTACAGTGAATGCGGAGAGACAATGTGACATTCCAGTAAGGTCTGCCTTATTTTCCAAGCTCCTAATATATGAGAGAAACATAATATGCAAAACCTGAAAGAGCTCAGCCACTGAATTGTAGATTTGCAGCGTTGGATCAGAATAATGCCTGGCGAGGCGTTATCCCAAATTGAAGGGTTTCTCAAATCCCACACTGACCTTCTGTGGGTTCAAATTGGGAAACCCATTAACTAGATTCAAGGCTGTAAATCACTCCGGGCTATTTTTTATTCTGGACATAACCACACTGAACCCCTAAATTAGATTCCAGGCTGTAACTCACTCTGGGCTACCTGTTAATCTCTATATAAACCACCCTGAACCCCTCAATTAGATTCCAGGCTTTAACTCACCCTGGGCTATCTGTTATTCTGTATATATACCACCCTGAACCCCTCAATTAGAATCCAGGCTGTAACTCACCCTGGTCTTTCTGTTATTCTGTATATAAACCAGCCTGAACCCCTCAATTAGAATCCAGGCTGTAACCCAGCCTGGGCGAACTGTTATTCTGTATATAAACCACCCTGAACCCCTCAATTAGAATCCAGGCTGTAACCCAGCCTGGGCGAACTGTTATTCTGTATATAAACCACCCTGAACCCCTCAATTAGATTCCAGGATATAACTCACTCTGGGCTACCTGTTATTCTATATATAAACCGACCTGAACCCCTCGATTAGATTCCAGGCTGTAACTCACTCCTGGGGATCTGGTTTGCTGTATAGAAACCACCCAGAACCGCTCGATTAGATTCCAGTCTGTCCCTCACTCCGGGTACCTCTCATGCTGTATGTAAACCCGAAACCCCTCAATTAGATTCCAGTCTGTAACTCACTCCTGGGTACCTCATATGCTGTATGTAAACCCTAAACCCCTCAATTAGATTCCAGTCTGTCCCTCACTCCTGGGGATCTGTTATTGGATCTCTGAAGTGATCCTTGTTGGATGTTAGACCGAAAACAAGATAAACTAAATGGTCAAATGTTACATTGGGAGCAGGAACACAGAAAGCTGCTGGTTCATTTCTGTCCTGTTACATATCTCCAAGTTTCAGATTGGGGCTGAATTTCTGTCACAATGGGGAAAGTCTCAAAAGCTGTTTACTGTCCTGCACGAATGCATCATCATAACATGAATTCTCTTGCAAGATAGGAAATGGAGGCAGCTTCTGGAAGGTGTCTGTATCCCTGTGTGTGTGATTCGGTGTGTCTGTGATTCTGTGTGCATGTTCAATGTTTTATATATTTTCAAACTGTATTGATGTTGCCAGTCTCTCTTGCTTTCCCTTATTTATAAACTCAATGTCATCGTTTTGCTGATATAAAATGGTGGCTGTGGACAAATCTAAAATGTCTGCCTGACTGATTTGTGTAAGGAATATTTTCAGCAAGGGAGAGGGGGCAATGTGTCAAAAGCCATTTCCATTTATTGATGCTAGCAGAGATAGGAAATGGAGACAGCTCTTTGAAGGTGGTTAAAATGTAAATCCCAGAACCTGTTTCCAGTGAATGCGGAGAGACAATGTGACATTCCAGTAAGGTCTGCCTTACTTTCCAAGCTCCTAATATATGAGAGAAACACAATATACAAAACCTGAAAGAGCTCAGCCACTGAATTGTTGATTTGCAGCGTTGGATCAGAATAATGCCTGGCGAGGCGTTATCCCAAATTGAAGGGTTTCTCAAATCCCACACTGACCTTCTGTGGGTTCAAGTTGGGAAACCATTGACTAGATTCAAGGCTGTAAATCACTCCGGGCTATCTTTTTATTCTCTACATAACCACACTGAACCCCTTGATTAGATTCCAGGCTGAAACTCACCCTGGGTTATCTGTTATTCTGTGTATAAACCACCCTAACCCCCTCAATTAGATTCCAGGCTGTAACTCACCCTGGGCTGTCTGTTATTCTCTATATTAACCACCCTGAACCCATTGATTTGATTCCACTTCCTGTCATGTTAAGCTGATATTCCCAACACAATCTAATCTCAATAATGATCAATGTATCACAGGTCCTCCTATCTGCTGGCACTACCATCATGTTAACTTACTGATGTATACTGACCTTCTGTGGGTTCAAATTGTGTGTTGTCTACAAATATATTTTAAAAATGTACCTGTAATTGAACAAAGCTCTTTCTGGAACTGTGTGTGTCTGTTGGTTTAAGTATCTTTCAACAGGATTGAAGATAAATGAGAGTGAGAGATAGGCAGCAATGTTACCAGAATGGCAGTGCAGTATAAAAGATATATTAATATCTTCGGTGAAAGGGGAAAACAGAGGAGGATAGTCCTCAAACTAGGACCGTGGGGAGTCAGTAATGTCGTGTACCATCACGTTAACTTTCTGATGTTTCTGTTCAAGATCAGCCAAACCCCCTAGACAATAACGTATCATTATACACAGAAACATTCAGCTTTTTCTATTCTTACTGCAAATCACCTTCCAGAATATTCTCTTGCACCTGCCAATGTTTTCAATATAATTCACAAAACACTGACAGCAGGGTAGATGATATGATAGGATGTAGCAAACTGTTACACTCAGTACCTTCATGTTGCAATGTAATAATATCCAGTCAGAAACCTGCCCTAGGTCAGGGATAAAGCATCCCTGGGTCTGGAAGTGGGGACTGGGCAGAGAACGGGGTTTTCGTCTGTCACTGAGTTAGTTTGGAAATCTGTGCTGCACATGGACATTTCTCCACATTATATTCAGTTTCTATGTGTGGGTGTGTGTGTGTGATGGAGAGAGTTTAAACTGAGTTTAACTCTGCGTCTCTGCTTAGGGATTCCCTGTCTTTCAGATATTTGACTGCAACGTAGAGAGAGAGGGACAGAGTGAGAGAGTGGGACAGAGAGAGACACACACACACAGACAAGGACATATATAGAGGGACAGAGAGAGAGAGAGGGACAGAGAGACAAAGAGGGACACAGAGAGAGAGGGAGAGAGGAAGAGAGAGAGAGAGAGGAACAGTGAGAGAGAGAGGGACAGTGAGAGAGAGGGACAGAGAGACATGAACACAGGGAGAGAGGGACACAGAGAGAGATGGACACAGAGAGAGAGGGGGACAGGGAGAGAGTTAGAGGGACAGAGAGAGAGTGAGGGACAGGGAGAGAGAGAGGGACAGGGAGAGAGAGAGAGGGACACGGAGAGATAGAGGGACAGGGATAGAGAGGGGGACAGGGAGAGTGAGAGGGACAGGGAGAGAGAGGGACAGGGAGAGGGAGGGACAGGGAGAGAGTGAGGGAGAGGGAGAGAGAGAGAGGGGGACAGGGAGAGAGTTAGAGGGACAGGGAGAGAGAGAGAGGGACAGGGAGAGAGAGAGAGGGACAGAGAGAGGGACAGGGAGAGAGAGAGAGGGACAGGGAGAGAGAGAGGGACAGGGAGAGAGAGAGGGACAGAGAGAGAAAGGAACAGGGAGAGAGAGAGAGGGACAGGGAGAGAGAGAGGGACAGAGAGAGAGAGAGAGAGAGAGAGACAGGGAGAGAGAGGGACAGGGAGAGAGAGAGAGAGGGACAGTGAGAGAGAGAGAGGGACAGAGAGAGGGACAGGGAGAGAGAGGGACAGGGAGAGAGAGAGGGACAGGGAGAGGGAAAGAGGGACAGGGAGAGAGTGAGGGACAGAGAGAGAGAGAGACAGGGAGAGAGAGAGAGAGGGACACGGAGAAAGAAAGAGGGACAGGGAGAGAGTGAGGGACACAGAGAGAGAGAGACAGGGAGAGAGAGAGGGACAGAGAGTGTGAGTGGGACACGGAGAGAGAGGGGGGATACGGAGAGAGAGAGAGAGAGAGAGAGAGAGAGAGAGGGACAGGGAGAGAGTGAGGGACAGGAAGAGAGTGAGGGACAGGAAGAGAGTGAGGGACAGGGAGAGAGTGAGGGACAGGAAGAGAGTGAGGGACAGGAAGAGAGTGAGGGACAGGGAGACAGTGAGGGACAGGGAGAGAGATGGGGGATACGGAGAGAGGGGGATACGGGGGATAAACCACTCTGAACCCCTCAATTAGATTCCAGGCTGTAACTCACTCCGGGATATCTGATATTCTGTATATAAACCACCCTGAAACCCTTGATTATATTCCAGTCTGTATCACACTCCTGGGTATCTGTTAGTCTGTATATTAACCATCCAATCCAAACCCTGTTCAAATTGCCAATGGTATTCAGGGATGGGTAGGTGAGGTGCATTAGTCCGGGGTAAATGTGGGGAAATGGGTCTGGATGGGTTATTCTTCTGATTAGATTCCAGGCTGTAACTCACTCTGGGCTATCTGTTATTCTGTATATAAACCAACCTTAACCCCTCTATTAGATTCCAGGCTGTAACTCACTCTGGGCTACATGTTATTCTGTATATAAACCACCCTGAACCCCTCAATTAGATTCCAGGACAGAACTCACCTCGGGTTGCCTGTTATTTTATACATTATCCAATCTGAAAACTCGATTAGATTCCAGGCTGTAACTCTGTCCGGCCTTTCTGTTATTCTGTATATAAACCACCCCGAACCCCTCGTTTAGATTCCAGTCTGTCCCTCACTCCTGGTTCCTCATATGCTGTATGTAAACCCTAAACCCCTCAATTAGATTCCAGTCTGTCCCTCACTCCTGAGGATCTGTTATTGGATCTATGATGTGATCGTTGTTGGATGTTAGACCGAAGACAAGATAAACTCAATGGTCAAATGTTACATTGGGAGCAGGAACACAGAAAGCTGCTGGTTCATTTCTGTCCTGTTACATATCTCCAAGTTTCAGATTGGGGCTGAATTTCTGTCAAAATGGGGAAAGTCTCAAAAGCTGTTTACTGTCCTGCATGAATGCATCATCATAACATGAATTCCCATGCAAGATAGGAAATGGAGACAGCTTCTGGAAGGTGTCTGTATCCCTGTGTGTGATTCTGTGTGTCTGTGATTCTGTGTACATGTTCAATGTTTTATATATTTTCAAACTGTATTGATGTTGCCAATCGCTCTTGCTTTTCCTTATTGATAAACTCAATGTCATCATTTCTTGATATAAAATGGTGTTTGTGCACAAATCTAAAATGTCTGCCTGACTGATTTGTGTCAGGAATACTTTCAGCAAGGGAGAGGGGGCAATGTGTCAAAGCCTAGGAGCAGTTACACACCCAGCATGTAGGACTGTTTACCCCACCACAGTACATTGATCATAAACCAGGAGCACTTACCCTCCCAATATGTAGGTCTGTGTACCCCACCCCAATACATTGATCTGTAAACCAGGAGCAGTTACCCTCCCAGCATGTAGGCCTGTGTACACCACCCCAGTGCATTGATCGGAAACCAGGAGCAGTTATCCTCCCAGCATGTAGGACTGTGTACACCACCCCAGTACATTGATCTGTAAACCAGGAGCAGTTACCCTACCAGAATGTATAACTGTGTACACCACCCCAGTGCGTTGATCAGTAAAGCAGGAGCAGTTACCCTCCCAGCATGTAGGACTGTGTACCCCACCCCAGTACATTGATCTGTAACCCAGGAGCAGTTACCCTCCCAGCATGTAGGACTGTGTAAATCACCCCAATACATTGATCTATAACCCAGGAGCAGATAACATCCCAGCATGTAGGACTGTGTACCCCACCCCAGTACATTGATCTGTAACCCAGGAGCAGTTACCCTCCCAGCATGTAGGACAGTGTACACCACACCAGTGCGTTAATCAGTAAAGCAGGAGCAGTTACCATCCCAGCATGTAGGACTGTGTACCCCACCCCAGTACATTGATCTGTAACGCAGGAGCACTTACCCTCCCAGCATGTAGGACTGTGTACACCACCCCAATACATTGATCTGTAAACCAGGAGCAGTAACGCTCCCAGCATGTAGGACTGTGTACATCCCCACGTGCATTGATCTGTAACCCAGGAGCAGTTACCCTCCCAGCATGTAGGACTGTGTACCCCACCCCAGTACATTGATCTGGAAACCAAGAGCAGTTACCCTCACTGCATGTAGGAATTTGTACCCCACCCCAGTGCACTGATCTGTAACCCAGGAGCAGTTACCCTCCCAGCATGTAGGACTGTGTACACCACCCCTGTACATTGATCTGTAACCCAGGAGCAGTTACCCTCCCAGCATGTAGGACTGTGTACATCACCCCAGTACATTGATCTGTAACCCAGGAGCAGTTACCCTCCCAGCATGTAGGACTGTGTACCCCACCGCAGTACATTGATCTGTCAACCAGGAGCAGTTACCCCACCCCCCCCCCAGCATGTAGGACTGTGTACATGACCCCAGTACATTGATCTGGAAACCAAGAGTAGTTACCCTCACTGCATGTAGGAATGTGTACCCCACCCCAGTGCACTGATCTGTAACCCAGGAGCACTTACCCTCCCAGCATGTAGGACTGTGTACACCACCCCAGTGCATTGATCTGTAACCCAGGAGCAGTTACCCACCCAGCATTTAGGACTGTGTACACCACCCCTGTACATTGATCTGTAACCCAGGAGCAGTTACCCTCCCAGCATGTAGGACTGTGCACACCACCCCAGTGCATTGATCTGTAACCCAGGAACAGTTACCCTCACAGCATGTAGGACTGTGTACACCACCCCTGTACATTTATCTGTAACCCAGGAGCAGTTACCCTTCTAGCATGTAGGACTGTGTACACCACCCCAGTGCATTGATCTGTAACCCAGGAGCAGTTACTCTCCCAGCATGTAGGACTGTGTAAACCACCCCAGTGCATTGATCTGTAACCCAGCAACAGTTACCCTCCCAGCATGAAGGACTGTGTACACCAACCCAGTACATTGATCTGTAACCCAGGAGCAGTTACCCTCCCAGCATGTAGGACTGCGTACACAACCCCAGTGAATTGATCTGTAACCCAGGAGCAGTTATCCTCCCAGCATGTAGGGCTGTGTACACCACCCCAGTGCATTGATCTGTAAACCAGGATCAGTTACCCTCCCAGCATGTTTGTCTGCGTACACCACCCCAGTGCATTGATCTGTAAACCAGGAGCAGTTACCCTCCCAGCTTGTAGGACAGTGTACACCACACCAGTGCGTTGAACTGTAACCCAGGAGCAGTTACCCTCCCAGCATGTAGCACTGTGTACACCACCGCAGTGCATTGATCTGTAATCCAGGAGCAGTTACCATCCCAGCATGTAGGACTGTGTACTCCACCCCAATACATTGATCTGTAACACAGGAGCAGTTACCCTCCCAGCATGTAGGACTGTGTACACCACCCCAGTGCATTGATCTGTAACCCAGGAACAGTTACCCTCCCAGCATGAAGGACTGTGTACACCACCCCAGTACATTGATCTGTAACCCAGGAGCAGTTACCCTCCCAGCATGTAGGACTGTGTACACAACCCTAGTGAATTGATCTGTAACCCAGGAGCAGTTATCCTCCCAGCATGTAGGGCTGTGTACACCACCCCAGTGCATTGATCTGTAAACCAGGATCAGTTACCCTCCCAGCATGTTTGTCGGCGTACACCACCCCAGTGCATTGATCTGTAACCCAGGAGCAGTTACCCTCCCAGCATGTAGGACAGTGTACACCACACCAGTGCGTTGATCTGTAACCCAGGAGCAGTTACACTCCCAGCATGTAGGACTGTGTACACCACCCCAATACATTGATCTGTAACCCATGAGCAGTTACCATCGCAGCATGTAGGACTGTGTACATCACCCCCGTGCATTGATCTGTAACCCAGGAGCTGTTACCCTCCCAGCATGCAGGACAGTGTACATCACCCCCGTGCATTGATCTGTAACCCAGGAGCTGTTACCCTCCCAGCATGTAGGAGTGTGTACCCCACCCCAGCACATTGATCTGTAAACCAGGTGCAGTTACCCTCCCAGCATGTAGGACTGTGTACATCACCCCCGTGCATTGATCTGTAACCCAGGAGCTGTTACCCTCCCAGCATGTAGGACTGTGTATCCCACCCCAGTACATTGATCTGTAAACCATGAGCAGTTACCCTCCCAGGAAGTAGGACTGTGTACCCCACCCCAGTGCATTGATCTGTTACCCAGGAGCAGTTACCCTCCCAGCATGTAGGACTGTGTACCCCACCCCAGTACATTGATCTGTAAACCAGGAGCAGTTACCCTCCCAGCAAGTAGGACTGTGTACCCCACCCCAGTACATTGATCTGTAAACCATGAGCAGTTACCCTCCCAGCATGTAGGACTGTGTACCCCACCCCAGTACATTGATCTGTTAGCCAGGAGCAGTTACCTCCCAGCATGTAGGACTGTGTACCCGATCCCAGTACATTGATCTGTAACCCAGGAGCAGTAACTCCACCCCCAGCCTGTCGGACTGTGTACCCCACCCCAGTACATTGATCTGTAATCCAGGTGCAGTTACCCTCCCAGCATGTAGGACTGTGTACCCCTCCCCAGTACATTGATCTGTAAACCATGAGCAGTTACCCTCCCAGCATGTAGGACTGTGTACCCCACCCCATACATTGATCTGTAACCCAGGAGCAGTTACCCTCCCAGCATGTAGGACTGTGTACACCAGCCCAGTGCATTGATCTGTAACCCAGGAGCAGTTACCCTCCCAGCATGTAGGACTGTGTACCCCACCCCAGCACATTGATCTGTAACTCAGGTGCATTAATCCCCCAGCCTGTAGGACTGTGTACACAACCCCAGTGCATTGATCTGTAAACCAGGAGCAGTTACCCTCCCAGCATGTAGGACTGTGTACACCACCCCAGTGCATTGATCTGTAACCCAGGAGCAGTTACCCTCCCAGCATGTCGGACTGTGTACCCCACCCCAGTACATTGATCTGTAACCCAGGTGCATTAATCCCCCAGCCTGTAGGACTGTGTACACAACCCCAGTGCATTGATCTGTAACCCAGGAGCAGTTACCCTCCCAGCATGTAGGACTGTGTACACCACCCCAGTGCATTGATCTGTAAACCAGGAGCATTTACCCTCCCAGCATGTTGGACAGTGCACACCACCCCAGTACATTAATCTGTAAACCAGGAGCAGTTACCCTCACAGCATTTAGGACTGTGTACACCACCCCAGTACTTTGATTGTTAACCCAGGAGCAGTTACCCTCCCAGCATGTAGGACTGTGTACACCACATCAATACATTGATCTGTAAACCAGGAGCAGTTAACATCCCAGCATGTAGGACGGTGTACATCACCCGCGTGCAGTGATCTGTAACCCAGGAGCTGTTACCCTCCAAGCATGTAGGACTGTGTACCCCACCCCAGTACACTGATCTGTAACCCAGGAGCAGTTACCCTCCCAGCATGTAGGACTGTGTACCCCACCAAAGTACATTGATCTGTAACCCAGGAGCAGTTACCCTCCCAGCATGTAGGACTGTGTCCACCACCACAGTACATTGATCTGTAACCCAGGAACAATTACCCTCCCAGCATGTAGGACTGTGTCCCCCACCCCTGTACATTGATCTGTAACCCAGGAGAAGTTACCCTCACAGCATGTAGGACTGTGTACACCACGCCAGTACATTGATCTGTAACCCAGGAGCATTAATCCCCCCAGCCTGTAGGACTGTGTACACAAACCCAGTGCATTGATCTGTAAACCAGGAGCAGTTACCCTCCCTGCATTTAGGACTGTGTACACCACCCCAGTACATTGATCTGTAACCCAGGAGCAGTTACCCTCCCAGCATGTAGGACTGTGTACATCACGCCCGTGCATTGATCTGTAACCCAGGAGCTGTTACCCTCCCAGCATGTAGGACTGTGTACATCACCCCAATACATTGATCTGTAACCCAGGAGCAGTTAACATCCCAGCATGTAGGACTGTGTACACCACACCAGTACATTGATCTGTAAACCATGAGCAGTTACCCTCCAAGCATGTAGGACTGTGTACCTCACCACAGTACATTGATCTGTAAACCATGAGCAGTTACCCTCCCAGCATGTAGGACTGTGTACCACACCCCAGTACATTGATCTGTAACCCAGGAGCATTTACCCTCCCAGCATGTAGGACTGTGTACCCCACCCCAGTACATTGATCTTTAACCCAGGAGCAGTAAGCCCCCCAGCCTGTAGAACTGTGTACCCCACCCCAGTACATTGATCTGTAATCCAGTTGCAGTTACCCTCCCAGCATGTAGGACTGTGTACACCACCCCAGTGCATTTATCAGTAAACCAGGAGCAGTTACCCTCCCAGCATGTAGGACTGTGTACACAACCCCAGTGCATTGATCTGTAAACCAGGAGCAGTTACTCTCCCAGCATGTAGGACTGTCTACAACACCCCAGTGCATTGATCTGTAACCCAGGGGAAATTACACTCCCAGTATGAAAGACTGCGTACCCCACCCCAGTACATTGATCTGTAACCCAGGAGCAGTTACCCTCCCAGCATGTAGGACTGTGTACCCCACCCCAGAGAACTTATCAGAAAACCCAGGAGCACTTACCCTCCCAGCATGTAGGACTGTGTACACCACCCCAGAGCATTGATCTGTAACCCAGTAGTAGTTACCCGCCCAGCATGTAGGACTGTGTACCCCACCCCAGTACATTGATCTGTAACCCAGGAGCAGTTAATCTCCCAGCATGTAGGACTGTGTACCCCACCCCAGTGCATTGATCGGTAACCCAGGTGCATTAATCCCCCAGCCTGTGGGACTGAGTACACAACCCCAGTGCATTGATCTGTAACCCAGGAGCAGTTACCCTCCCAGCATGTAGGACTGTGTACACCACCCCAGTGCATTGATCTGTAACCCAGGAGCATTTACCCGCCCAGCATGTTGGACAGTGCACACCACACCAGTGCGTTGATCTGTAACCCAGGAGCAGTTACCCTCCCAGCAGGTAGGACTGTGTACACCACCCCAGTGCATTGATCTGTAAACCAGGAGCAGTTACCCTCCCAGCATGTAGGACTGTGTACCGCATCCCAGTACATTGATCTGTAATCCAGGAGCAGTTACCCTCACAGCATGTAGAACTGTGTACACCACCCCCGTGCATTGATCTGTAACCCAGGAGCAGTTACCCTCCCAGCATGTAGAACTGTGTACACCACCCCAGTGCATTGATCTGTAAACCAGGAGCAGTTACCCTCCCAGCATGTAGGACTGTGTACCCCACCCCAGTACATTGATCTGTAACCCAGGTGCATTAATCCCCCAGCCTGTGGGACTGAGTACACAACCCCAGTGCATTGATCTGTAACCCATGAGCAGTTACCCTCCCAGCATGTAGGACTGTGTACACCACCCCAGTATTGATCTGTAACCCAGGAGCATTTACCCTCCCAGCATGTTGGACAGTGCACACCACACCAGTGCGTTGATCTGTAACCCAGGAGCATTTACCCTCCCAGCAGGTAGGACTGTGTACACCACCCCAGTGCATTGATCTGTAAACCATGAGCAGTTACACTCCAGCCTGTAGGACTGTAGACGCCACCCCAGTACATTGATCTGTAAGCCAGGAGCAGTTACCCTCACAGCATGTAGAACTGTGTACACCAACCCCGTGCATTGATCTGTAACCCAGGAGCAGTTACCCTCCCAGCATGTAGAACTGTGTACACCACCCCAGTGCATTGATCTGTAAACCACGAGCAGTTACCCTCACAGCATGTTGGTCTGCATACACCACCGCAGTGCATTGATCTGTAAACCAGGAGCAGTTACCCTCCCAGCATGTAGGACTGTGTACACCACCCCAATACATTGATCTGTAACACAGGAGCAGTTAACATCCCATCATGTCGGACTGTGTACTCCACCCCAGTGCAATGATCAGTAAACCAGGAACAGTTACCCTCCCAGCATTTAGGACTGTGTACACCACACCAATACATTGATCTGTAACCCAGGAGCAGTTACCCTCCCAGCATGTAGGATTGTGTACATCATGCCCGTGCATTGATCTGTAACCCAGGAGCTGTTACCCTCACAGCATGTAGGACTGTGTCCACCACCCCAGTGCATTGATCTGTAACCCAGGAGCAGTTACCCTCCCCGCATGTAGGACTGTGTACCCCACGCCAGTACATTGATCTGTAACCCAGGAGCTGTTACCCTCCCAGCCTGTAGGACTGTGTACCCCACCCCAGTACATTGATCTGTAACCCAGGAGCATTAATCCCCCCAGCCTGTAGGACTGTGTTCACAACCCCAGAGCACTTATCAGTAACCCAGGAGCACTTACCCTCCCAGCATGTAGGACTGTGTACACCACCCCAGTGCATTGATCTGTAAACCAGGAGCAGTTACCCGCCCAGCATGTAGGACTATGTACCCCACCCCAGTACATTGATCTGTAACCCAGGAGCAGTTAATCTCCCAGCATGTAGGACTGTGTACCCCACCCCAGTACATTGATCTGTAAACCATGAGCAGTTAACCTCCCAGCATGTCGGACTGTGTACTCCACCCCAGTGCAATGATCAGTAAACCAGGAGCAGTTACCCTCCCAGCATGTAGGACTGTGTACACCACACCAATACATTGATCTGTAACCCAGGAGCAGTTACCCTCCCAGCAGGTAGGACTGTGTACATCACGCCCGTGCATTGATCTGTAACCCAGGAGCAGTTAATCTCCCAGCATGTAGGACTGTGTACCCCACCCCAGTACATTGATATGTAACGCAGGAGCAGTAACCCCCCCTCAGCCTGAAGGACTGTGGACACCACCCCAGTGCATTGATTTGTAACCCAGGAGCAGTAACCCTCCCAACTTGTAGGACTGTGTACCCCACCCCAGTACATTGATCTGTAACCCAGGTGCATTAATCCCCCAGCCTGTGGGACTGAGTGCACAAACCCAGTGCATTGATCTGTAACCCAGGAGCAGTTACCCTCACAGCATGTAGGACTGTGTACCCCACCCCAGTACATTGATCTGTTACCCAGGTGCAGTTACCCTCACAGCATGTAGAACTGTGTACACCTCCCCCGTGCATTGATCTGTAACCCAGGAGCAGTTACCCTCCCAGCATGTAGAACTGTGTACACCACCCCAGTGCATTGATCTGTAAAAAAGGAGCAGTTACCCTCACATCATGTCGGACTGTGTACTCCACCCCAGTGCAATGATCAGTAAACCAGGAGCAGTTACCCTCCCAGCATGTAGGACTGTGTACACCACACCAATACATTGATCTGTAACCCAGGAGCAGTTACCCTCCCAGCATGTAGGACTGTGTACATCATGCCCGTGCATTGATCTGTAACCCAGGAGCTGTTACCCTCACAGCATGTAGGACTGTGTCCACCACCCCAGTGCATTGATCTGTAACCCAGGAGCAGTTACCCTCCCCGAATGAAGGACTGTGTACCCCACGCCAGTACATTGATCTGTAACCCAGGAGCTGTTACCCTCCCAGCCTGTAGGACTGTGTACCCCACCCCAGTACATTGATCTGTAACCCAGGAGCATTACTCCCCCCAGCCTGTAGGACTGTGTACACAACCCCAGAGCACTTATCAGTAACCCAGGAGCACTTACCCTCCCAGCATGTAGGACTGTGTACACCACCCCAGTGCATTGATCTGTAACCCAGGAGCAGTTACCCGCCCAGCATGTAGGACTGTGTACCCCACCCCAGTACATTGATCTGTAACCCAGGAGCAGTTAATCTCCCAGCATGTAGGACTGTGTACACCACCCCAGTGCATTGATCTGTAACCCAGGAGCAGTTACCCGCCCAGCATGTAGGACTGTGTACCCCACCCCAGTACATTGATCTGTAACCCAGGAGCAGTTAATCTCCCAGCATGTAGGACTGTGTACCCCACCCCAGTACATTGATATGTAACGCAGGAGCAGTAACACCCCCTCAGCCTGAAGGACTGTGGACACCACCCCAGTGCATTGATCTGTAACCCAGGAGCAGTAACCCTCCCAACTTGTAGGACTGTGTACCCCACCCCAGTGCATTTATCTGTAACCCAGGAGCAGTTACCCTCCCAGCATGTAGGACTGTGTCCCCCACCCCAGTACATTGATCTGTAACGCAGGTGCATTAATCCCCCAGCCTGTGGGACTGAGTACACAACCCCAGTGCATTGATCTGTAACCCAGGAGCAGTTACCCTCCCAGCATGTAGGACTGTGTACCCCACCCCAGTACATTGATCTGTAACCCAGGAGCAGTTACCCTCCCAGCATGTAGGACTGTGTACACCACCCCAGTGCATTGATCTGTAACCCAGGAGCATTTACCCTTCCAGCATGTTGGACAGAGCACACCACACCAGTGCGTTGATCTTTAACCCAGGAGCAGTTACCCTCCCAGCAGGTAGGACTGTGTACCCCACCCCAGTACATTGATCTGTAAACCATGAGCAGTTACCCTCCCACCATGTCGGACTGTGTACTCCACCCCAGTGCAATGATCAGTAAACCAGGAGCAGTTACCCTCCCAGCATGTAGGACTGTGTACACCACACCAATACGTTGATCTGTAACCCAGGAGCAGTTAACATCCCAGCATGTCGGACTGTGTACTCCACCCCAGTGCAATGATCAGTAAACCAGGAGCAGTTACCCTCCCAGCATGTTGGTCTGCATACACCACCGCAGTGCATTGATCTGTAACCCAGGAGCAGTTACCCTCCCAGCATGTAGGACTGTGTACATCACGCCCGTGCATTAATCTGTAACCCAGGAGCTGTTACCCTCCCAGCATGTAGGACTGTGTACATCACCCCAGTACATTGATCTGTAACCCAGGAGTAGTTCACCCCCCCAGCATGTCGGAATGTGTACCGCACCCCAGTGCATTCATCTGTAACCCAGGGGAAGTTACCCTCCCAGTATGAAAGACTGTGTACCCCACCCCAGTACATTGATCTGGAAACCATGAGCAGTTACCCTCCCAGCATGTAGCACTGTGTACCCCACCCCAGTACATTGATCTGTAAACCATGAGCAGTTACCCTCCCAGCATGTAGGACTGTGTACCCCACCCCAGTACATTGATCTGTAACCCAGGAGCAGTTATCCTCCCAGCATGTAGGACTGTGTACCCCACCCCAGTACATTGATCTGTAATCCAGGAGCAGTTACCCTCCCAGCATGTAGGACTGTGTACCCCACCCCAGTACATTGATCTGTAATCCAGGAGCAGTTACCCTCACAGCATGTAGAACTGTGTACACCACCCCCGTGCATTGATCTGTAACCCAGGAGCAGTTACCCTCCCAGCATGTAGAACTGTGTACACCACCCGAGTGCATTGATCTGTAAACCAGGAGCAGTTACCCTCACAGCATGTTGGTCTGCATACACCACCGCAGTGCATTGATCTGTAAACCAGGAGCAGTTACCATCCCAGCATGTAGGACTGTGTACACCACCCGAATACATTGATCTGTAACCCAGGAGCAGTTAACATCCCAGCATGTCGGACTGTGTACTCCACCCCAGTGCAATGATCAGTAAACCAGGAGCAGTTACCCTCCCAGCATGTTGGTCTGCATACACCACCGCAGTGCATTGATCTGTAACCCAGGAGCAGTTACCCTCCCAGCATGTAGGACTGTGTACATCACGCCCGTGCATTGATCTGTAACCCAGGAGCTGTTACCCTCCCAGCATGTAGGACTGTGTACATCACCCCAATACATTGATATGCAACCCAGGAGCAGTTAACATCCCAGCATGTAGGAATGTGTACATCACCCCCGTGCATTGTTCTGTAACCCAGGAGCTTTTACCCTCCCAGCATGTAGGACTGTGTACCCCACCCCAGTACATTGATCTGTAACGCAGGAGTAGTTCACCCCCCCAGCATGTCGGAATGTGTACCGCACCCCAGTGCATTCATCTGTAACCCAGGGGAAGTTACCCTCCCAGTATGAAAGACTGTGTACCGCACCCCAGTACATTGATCTGTAAACCATGAGCAGTTACCCTCCCAGCATGTAGCACTGTGTACACCACACCAGTACATTGATCTGTAACCCAGGAGCAGTTACCCTCCCAGCATGTAGGACTGTGTACCCCACCCCAGTACATTGATCTGTAATCCAGGAGCAGTTACCCTCCCAGCATGTAGGACTGTGTACCCCACCCCAGTACATTGATCTGTAATCCAGGAGCAGTTACCCTCACAGCATGTAGGACTGTGTAAACCACCCCCGTGCATTGATCTGTAACCCAGGAGCAGTTACCCTCCCAGCATGTAGAACTGTGTACACCACCCCAGTGCATTGATCTGTAAACCAGGAGCAGTTACCCTCACAGCATGTTGGTCTGCATACACCACCGCAGTGCATTGATCTGTAAACCAGGAGCAGTTACCCTCCCAGCATGTAGGACTGTGTACACCACCCCAATACATTGATCTGTAACACAGGAGCAGTTAACATCCCAGCATGTCGGACTGTGTACTCCACCCCAGTGCAATGATCAGTAAACCAGGAGCAGTTACCCTCCCAGCATGTAGGACTGTGTACACCACACCAATACATTGATCTGCAACCCAGGAGCAGTTAACATCCCAGCATGTCGGACTGTGTACTCCACCCCAGTGCAATGATCAGTAAACCAGGAGCAGTTACCCTCCCAGCATGTTGGTCTGCATACACCACCGCAGTGCATTGATCTGTAACCCAGGAGCAGTTACCCTCCCAGCATGTAGGACTGTGTACATCACGCCCGTGCATTGATCTGGAAACCAGGAGCTGTTACCCTCCCAGCATGTAGGACTGTGTACACCACCCCAATACATTGATCAGTAACCCAGGAGCAGTTAACATCCCAGCATGTAGGACTGTGTACATCACCCCCGTGCATTGTTCTGTAACCCAGGAGCTGTTACCCTCCCAGCATGTAGGACTGTGTACCCCACCCCAGTACATTGATCTGTAACCCAGGAGTAGTTCACCCCCCCAGCATGTCGGAATGTGTACCGCACCCCAGTGCATTCATCTGTAACCCAGGGGAAGTTACCCTCCCAGCATGTAAGACTGTGTACATCACGCCCGTGCATTGATCTGTAACCCAGGAGCTGTTACCCTCCCAGTATGTAGCACTGTGTACCCCACCCCAGTACATTGATCTGTAAACCATGAGCAGTTACCCTCCCAGCATGTAGGACTGTGTACCCCACCCCCGTGCATTGATCTGTAAACCAGGAGCAGTTACCCTCCCAGCATGTATGACTGTGTACCCCACCCCAGTACATTGATCTGTAATCCAGGAGCAGTTACCCTCACAGCATGTAGAACTGTGTACACCACCCCCGTGCATTGATCTGTAACCCAGGAGCAGTTACCCTCCCAGCATGTAGAACTGTGTACACCACCCCAGTGCATTGATCTGTAAACCAGGAGCAGTTACCCTCACAGCATGTTGGTCTGCATACACCACCGCAGTGCATTGATCTGTAAACCAGGAGCAGTTACCCTCCCAGCATGTAGGACTGTGTACACCACCCCAATACATTGATCTGTAACACAGGAGCAGTTAACATCCCAGCATGTCGGACTGTGTACTCCACCTCAGTGCAATGATCAGTAAACCAGGAGCAGTTACCCTCCCAGCATGTAGGACTGTGTACACCACACCAATACATTGATCTGTAACCCAGGAGCAGTTACCCTCCCAGCATGTAGGACTGTGTACACAACCCCAGTGCATTGATCTGTAACCCAGGAGCAGTTACCCTCCCAGCATGTAGGACTGTGTACACCACCCCAGTGCATTGATCTGTAAACCAGGAGCAGTTACCCTCACAGCATGTTGGTCTGCATACACCACCGCAGTGCATTGATCTGTAACCCAGGAGCAGTTACCCTCCCAGCATGTAGGACTGTGTACATCACGACCGTGCATTGATCTGTAACCCAGGAGCTGTTACCCTCCCAGCATGTAGGACTGTGTACATCACCCCAATACATTGATCTGTAACCCAGGAGCAGTTAACATCCCAGCATGTAGGAATGTGTACATCACCCCCGTGCATTGTTCTGTAACCCAGGAGCTGTTACCCTCCAAGCATGTAGGACTGTGTACCCCACCCCAGTACATTGATCTGTAACCCAGGAGTAGTTCACCCCCCCGCAGCATGTCGGAATGTGTACCGCACCCCAGTGCATTCATCTGTAACCCAGGAGACGTTACCCTCCCAGTATGAAAGACTGTGTATCCCACCCCAGTACATTGATCTGTAACCCAGGAGCAGTTACCCTCCCAGCATGTAGGACTGTGTACACCACCCCACTGCATTGATCTGTAAACCATGAGCAGTTACCCTCCCAGCATGTAGCACTGTGTACCCCAACCCAGTACATTGATCTGTAACCCAGGAGCAGTTACCCTCCCAGCATGTAGGACTATTTACCCCACCCCAGTACATTGAACTTTAACCCAGGAGCAGTAACCCCCCCAGCCTGTAGGACAGTGTACACCGCACCAGTGCGTTGATCTGTCACTCAGGAGCAGTTACCCTCCCAGCATGTAGGACTGTGTACACCACCCCAATACATTGATCTGTAACACAGGAGCAGTTAACATCCCAGCATGTCGGACTGTGTACTCCACCCCAGTGCAATGATCAGTAAACCAGGAGCAGTTACCCTCCCAGCATGTAGGACTGTGTGCACCACACCAATACATTGATCTGTACACCAGGAGCAGTTACCCTCCCAGCATGTAGGACGGTGTACCCCACCCAAGTACATTGATCTGTAACCCAGGAGCAGTTACGATCCCAGAATGTAGGACTGTGTACACCACCCCAATACATTAATCTGTAACACAGGAGCAGTTAACATCCCAGCATGTCGGACTGTGTACTCCACCCCAGTGCAATGATCAGTAAACCAGGAGCAGTTACCCTCCCAGCATGTAGGACTGTGTACACCACCCCAATACATTGATCTGTAACACAGGAGCAGTTAAAATCCCAGCATGTCGGACTGTGTACTCCACCCCAGTGCAATGATCAGTAAACCAGGAGCAGTTACCCTCCCAGCATGTAGGACTGTGTACACCACACCAATACATTGATTTGTAACCCAGGAGCAGTTAACATCCCAGCATGTCGGACTGTGTACCCCACCGCAGTGCATTGATCTGTAACCCAGTAGCAGTTACCCTCCCAGCATGTAGGACTGTGTACCCCACCCCAGTACATTGATCTGTAAACCATGAGCAGT
Organism: Chiloscyllium punctatum; assembly: GCF_047496795.1. Taxonomy (NCBI): domain Eukaryota; kingdom Metazoa; phylum Chordata; class Chondrichthyes; order Orectolobiformes; family Hemiscylliidae; genus Chiloscyllium; species Chiloscyllium punctatum. The sequence continues at coordinate 19,205,023 of NC_092772.1, forward strand.
TACCCTCCCAGCATGTAGCACTGTGTACCCCACCCCAGTACATTGATCTGTAAACCAGGAGCAGTTACCCTCACAGCATGTTGGTCTGCATACACCACCGCAGTGCATTGATCTGTAACCCAGGAGCAGTTACCCTCCCAGCATGTAGGACTGTTTACATCACGACCGTGCATTGATCTGTAACCCAGGGGCTGTTACCCTCCCAGCATGTAGGACTGTGTACATCACCCCAATACATTGATCTGTAACCCAGGAGCAGTTAACATCCCAGCATGTAGGAATGTGTACATCACCCCCGTGCATTGTTCTGTAACCCAGGAGCTGTTACCCTCCCAGCATGTAGGACTGTGTACCCCACCCCAGTACATTGATCTGTAACCCAGGAGTAGTTCACCCCCCCCAGCATGTCGGAATGTGTACCGCACCCCAGTGCATTCATCTGTAACCCAGGATAAGTTACCCTCCCAGTATGAAAGACTGTGTACCCCACCCCAGTACATTGATCTGTAACCCAGGAGCAGTTACCCTCCCAGCATGTCGGACTGTGTACCCCACCCCAGTACATTGATCTGTAACCCAGGAGCAGTTACCCCCCCCAGCATGTAGGACTGTGTACCCCACCCCAGTACATTGATCTGTAACCCAGGAGCAGTTACCCTCCCAGCATGTAGGACTGTGTACCCCACCCCAGTACATTGATCTGTAACCCAGGAGCAGTTACCCCCCCCAGCATGTAGGACTGTGTACCCCACCCCAGTACATTGATCTTTAACCCAGGAGCTGTAACCCCCCAGCCTGTAGGACAGTGTACACCGCACCAGTGCGTTGATCTGTAACGCAGGAGCAGTTACCCTCCCAGCATGTAGGATTGTGTTCACCACCCCAATACATTGATCTGTAACACAGGAGCAGTTAACATCCCAGCATGTCGGACTGTGTACTCCACCCCAGTGCAATGATCAGTAAACCAGGAGCAGTTACCCTCCCAGCATGTAGGACTGTGTGCAACACACCAATACATTGATCTGTACACCAGGAGCAGTTACCCTCCCAGCATGTAGGACGGTGTACCCCACCCAAGTACATTGATCTGTAATCCAGAAGCAGTTACCATCCCAGAATGTAGGACTGTGTACACCACTCCAATACATTGATCTGTAACACAGGAGCAGTTAACATCCCAGCATGTCGGACTGTGTACTCCACCCCAGTGCAATGATCAGTAAACCAGGAGCAGTTACCCTCCCAGCATGTAGGACTGTGTACACCACACCAATATATTGATCTGTAAACCAGGAGCAGTTACCCTCCCAGCATGTAGGACGGTGTACCCCACCCATGTACATTGATCTATAACCCAGGAGCAGTTACCCTCCCAGCATGTAGGACTGTGTACCCCACCCCAGTACATTGATCTGTAACCCAGGAGCATTAATCCCCCCAGCCTGTAGGACTGTGTACACAATCCCAGTGCATTGATCTGTAACCCAGGAGCAGTTATCCTCCCAGCATGTCGGACTGTGTCCACCACACCAGTACGTTGATCTGTAACCCAGGAGCAGTTACCCTCCCAGCATTTAGGACTGTGTACACCACCCCAGTACATTGATCTGTAACCCAGGAGCAGTTACCCTCCCAGCATGTAGGACTGTGTACACCACCCGAATACATTGATCTGTAACACAGGAGCAGTTAACATCCCAGCATGTCGGACTGTGTACTCCACCCCAGTGCAATGATTAGTAAAACAGGAGCAGTTACCCTCCCAGCATGTGGGACTGTACACCACCCCAGTGCGTTGATCTGTAAACCAGGAGCAGTTACCCTCCCAGCATGTAGGACTGTGTCCACCACCCCAATACATTGATCAGTAAACCAGGAGCAGTTACCCTCCCAGCATGTAGGACTGTGTACATCACCCCCGTGCATTGATCTGTAACCCAGGAGCTTTTACCCTCCCAGCATGTAGGACTGTATACATCAACCCTACACATTGATCTGTAACCCAGGAGCAGTTAACATCCCAGCATGTAGGACTGTGTACATCACCCCCGTGCATTGATCTGTAACCCAGGAGCATTTGCCCTCCCAGCATGTGGGTCTGTGTACACCACCCCAGTGCGTTGATCTGTAAACCAGGAGCAGTTACCCTCCCAGCACGTAGGACTGTGTCCACCACCCCAATACATTGATCAGTAAACCAGGAGCAGTTACCCTCCCAGCATGTAGGACTGTGTACATCACCTCCGTGCATTGATCTGTAACCCAGGAGCTTTTACCCTCCCAGCATGTAGGACTGTGTACATCACCCCTACACATTGATCTGTAACCCAGGAGAAGTTAACATCCCAGCATGTAGGACTATGTACATCACCCCCGTGCATTGATCTGTAACCCAGGAGCTGTTACCCTCCCAACATGTAGGACTGTGTACCCCACCCCAGTACATTGATCTGTAAACCATGAGCAGTTACCCTCCCAGCATGTAGGACTGTGTACCCCACCCCAGTACATTGATCTGTAACCCAGGAGCAGTAACCCTCCCAGCATGTAGGACTGTGTACCCCACCCCAGTACATTGATCTGTAATCCAGGAGCAGTTAACCTCCCAGCATGTAGGACAGTGTACCCCACCCCAGTACATTGATCTGTAATCCAGGAGCAGTTACCCCCACAGCATGTAGAACTGTGTACACCACCCCCGTGCATTGATCTGTAACCCAGGAGCAGTTACCCTCCCAGCATGTAGAACTGTGTACACCACCCCAGTGCATTGATCAGTAAACCAGGAGCAGTTACCCTCACAGCATGTTGGTCTGCATACACCACCGCAGTGCATTGATCTGTAAACCAGGAGCAGTTACCCTCCCAGCATGTAGGACTGTGTACACCACCCCAATACATTGATCTGTAACACAGGAGCAGTTAACATCCCAGCATGTCGGACTGTGTACTCCACCCCAGTGCAATGATCAGTAAACCAGGAGCAGTTACCCTCCCAGCATGTAGGACTGTGTACACCACACCAATACATTGATCTGTAACCCAGGAGCAGTTAACATCCCAGCATGTCGGACTGTGTACTCCACCCCAGTGCAATGATCAGTAAACCAGGAGCAGTTACCCTCCCAGCATGTTGGTCTGCATACACCACCGCAGTGCATTGATCTGTAACCCAGGAGCAGTTACCCTCCCAGCATGTAGGACTGTGTACATCACGCCCGTGAATTGATCTGTAACCCAGGAGCTGTTACCCTCCCAGCATGTAGGACTGTGTACATCACCCCAATACATTGATCTGTAACCCAGGAGCAGTTAACATCCCAGCATGTAGGAATATGTACATCACCCCCGTGCATTGTTCTGTAACCCAGGAGCTGTTACCCTCCCAGCATGTAGGACTGTGTACCCCACCCCAGTACATTGATCTGTAACCCAGGAGTAGTTAACCCCCCCAGCATGTCGGAATGTGTACCGCACCCCAGTGCATTCATCTGTAACCCAGGGGAAGTTACCCTCCCAGCATGTAGGACTGTGTACCCCACCCCAGTGCATTGATCTGTAAACCATGAGCAGTTACCCTCCCAGCATGTAGCACTGTGTACCCCACCCCAGTACATTGATCTGTAAACCATGAGCAGTTACCCTCCCAGCATGTAGGACTGTGTACCCCACCCCAGTGCAATGATCAGTAAACCAGGAGCAGTTACCCTCCCAGCATGTAGGACTGTGTACACCACACCAATACATTGATCTGTAACCCAGGAGCAGTTAACATCCCAGCATGTCGGACTGTGTACTCCACCCCAGTGCAATGATCAGTAAACCAGTTTCAGTTACCCTCCCAGCATGTTGGTCTGCAGACACCACCGCAGTGCATTGATCTGTAACCCAGGAGCAGTTACCCTCCCAGCATGTAGGACTGTGTACATCACGCCCGTGCATTGATCTGTAACCCAGGAGCTGTTACCCTCCCAGCTTCTAGGACTGTGTACCCCACCCCAGTACATTGATCTGTAATCCAGGAGCAGTTACCCTCACAGCATGTAGAACTGTGTACGCCACCCGCGTGCATTGATCTGTAACCCAGGAGCAGTTACCCTCCCAGCATGTAGAACTGTGTACACCACCCCAGTGCATTGATCTGTAAACCAGGAGCAGTTACCCTCCCAGCATGTAGGACTGTGTACACCACCCCAATACATTGATCTGTAACACAGGAGCAGTTAACATCCCAGCATGTCGGACTGTGTACTCCACCCCAGTGCAATGATCTGTAAACCAGGAGCAGTTACCCTCCCAGCATGTAGGACTGTGTACACCACACCAATACATTGATCTGTAACCCAGGAGCAGTTACCCTCCCAGCATGTAGGACTGTGTACACAACCCCAGTGCATTGATCTGTAACCCAGGAGCAGTTACCCTCCCAGCATGTAGGACTGTGTACACCACCCCAGTGCATTGATCTGTAAACCAGGAGCAGTTACCCTCACAGCATGTTGGTCTGCATACACCACCGCAGTGCATTGATCTGTAACCCAGGAGCAGTTAGCCTCCCAGCATGTAGGAATGTGTACATCACGCCCGTGCATTGATCTGTAAACCAGGAGCTTTTACCCTCCCAGCATGTAGGACTGTGTACATCACCCCAATACATTGATCTGTAACCCAGGAGCAGCTAACATCCCAGCATGTAGGAATGTGTACATCACCCCCGTGCATTGTTCTGTAACCCAGGAGCTGTTACCCTCCCAGCATGTAGGACTGTGTACCCCACCCCAGTACATTGATCTGTAACCCAGGAGTAGTTCACCCCCCCCAGCATGTCGGAATGTGTACCGCACCCCAGTGCATTCATCTGTAACCCAGGGGAAGTTACCCTCCCAGTATGAAAGACTGTGTACCCCACCCCAGTACATTGATCTGTAACCCAGGAGCAGTTACCCTCCCAGCATGTAGGACTGTGTACCCCACCCCAGTACATTGATCTGTAACCCAGGAGCAGTTACCCTCCCAGCATGTAGGACTGTGTACCCCACCCCAGTACATTGATCTGTAATCCAGGAGCAGTTACCCTCCCAGCATGTAGGACTGTGTACCCCACCCCAGTACATTGATCTGTAATCCAGGAGCAGTTACCCTCCCAGCATGTAGGACTGTGTACCCCACCCCAGTACATTGATCTTTAACCCAGGAGCAGTAACCGCCCCAGCCTGTAGGACAGTGTACACCGCACCAGTGTGTTGATCTGTAACCCAGGAGCAGTTACCCTCCCAGCATGTAGGACTGTGTACACCACCCCAATACATTGATCTGTAACACAGGAGCAGTTAACATCCCAGCATGTCGGACTGTGTACTCCACCCCAGTGCAATGATCAGTAAACCAGGAGCAGTTACCCTCCCAGCATGTAGGACTGTGTGCACCACACCAATACATTGATCTGTACACCAGGAGCAGTTACCCTCCCAGCATGTAGGACGGTGTACCCCACCCAAGTACATTGATCTGTAACCCAGGAGCAGTTACCATCCCAGAATGTAGGACTGTGTACACCACCCCAATACATTGATCTGTAACACAGGAGCAGTTAACATCCCAGCATGTCGGACTGTGTACTCCACCCCAGTGCAATGATCAGTAAACCAGGAGCAGTTACCCTCCCAGCATGTAGGACTGTGTACACCACACCAATACATTGATCTGTAATCCAGGAGCATTAATCCCCCCAGCCTGTAGGACTGTGTACACAATCCCAGTGCATTGATCTGTAACCCAGGAGCAGTTACCCTCCCAGCATGTAGGACGGTGTACCCCACCCATGTACATTGATCTATAACCCAGGAGCAGTTACCCTCCCAGCATGTAGGACTGTGTACCCCACCCCAGTACATTGATCTGTAACCCAGGAGCATTAATCCCCCCAGCCTGTAGGACTGTGTACACAATCCCAGTGCATTGATCTGTAACCCAGGAGCAGTTACCCTCCCAGCATGTCGGACTGTGTCCACCACACCAGTACGTTGATCTGTAACCCAGGAGCAGTTACCCTCCCAGCATTTAACACTGTGTACACCACTCCAATACATTGATCAGTAACCCAGGAGCAGTTACCCTCCCAGCATGTAGGACTGTGTACACCACCCGAATACATTGATCTGTAACACAGGAGCAGTTAACATCCCAGCATGTCGGACTGTGTACTCCACCCCAGTGCAATGATTAGTAAACCAGGAGCAGTTACCCTCCCAGCATGTGGGACTGTACACCACCCCAGTGCGTTGATCTGTAAACCAGGAGCAGTTACCCTCCCAGCATGTAGGACTGTGTACATCACCCCCGTGCATTGATCTGTAACCCAGGAGATTTTACCCTCCCAGCATGTAGGACTGTGTACATCAACCCTACACATTGATCTGTAACCCGGGAGCAGTTAACATCCCAGCATGTAGGACTGTGTACATCACCCCCGTGCATTGATCTGTAACCCAGGAGCTTTTGCCCTCCCAGCATGTGGGTCTGTGTACACCACCCCAGTGCGTTGATCTGTCAACCAGGAGCAGTTACCCTCCCAGCACGTAGGACTGTGTACACCACCCCAATACATTGATCAGTAAACCAGGAGCTGTTACCCTCCCAGCATGTAGGACTGTGTACATCACCCCAATACATTGATCAGTAAACCAGGAGCTGTTACCCTCCCAGCATGTAGGACTGTGTACACCACCCCAATACATTGATCAGTAAACCATGAGCTGTTAACCTCCCAGCATGTAGGACTGTGTACATCACCCCTACACATTGATCTGTAACCCAGGAGAAGTTAACATCCCAGCATGTAGGACTGTGTACATCACCCCCGTGCATTGATCTGTAACCCAGGAGCTGTTACCCTCCCAGCATGTAGGACTGTGTACCCCACCCCAGTACATTGATTTGTAACCCAGGAGCAGTTCCCCCCCGCCCAGCATGTCGGAATGTGTACCCCACCCCAGTGCATTGCTCTGTAACCCAGGAGAAGTTAACATCCCAGCATGTAGGAATGTGTACATCACCCCCGTGCATTGATCTGTAACCCAGGAGTTGTTACCCTCCCAGTATGAAAGACTGCTACCACACCCCAGTACATTGATCTGTAACCCAGGAGCAGTTACCCTCCCAGCATGTAGGACTGTGTACCCCACCCCAGTGCATTGATCTGTAACCCAGGAGCACTTACCCTCACAGCATGTAGGACTGTGTACCCCACCCCAGTACATTGATCTGTAAACCAGGAGCAGTTACCCTCCCAGCATGTAGGACTGTGTACCCCACCCCAGTGCACTGATCTGTAACCCAGGAGCACTTACCCTCACAGCATGTAGGACTGTGTACACCACCCCAGTGCATTGATCTGTAACCCAGGAGCAGTTACCCTCCCAGCATGTAGGACTGTGTACCCCACCCCGGTGCATTGATCTGTAACCCAGGAGCAGTTAACATCCCAGCATGTAGGACTGTGTACCCCACCCCAGCACATTGATCTGTAACCCAGGATCAGTAACCCCCACCCCCCAGACTGTAGGACTTTGTACACCATCCCAGGGCATTGATCTGTAAACCAGGAGCAGTTACCCTCCCAGCATGTAGGACTGTGTACCCCACCCCAGTACATTGATCTGTAACCATGGAACAGTTACCCTCCCAGCATGTAGGACTGTGTACACCACCCCAGTGCATTGATCTGTAAACCAGGAGCAGTCACCCTCCCAACACGTAGGACTGTGTACACCACCCCCGTGCATTGATCTGTAAACCAGGAGCAGTTACCCTCCCAGCATGTAGGACTGTGTACCCCACCCCAGTACATTGATCTGTAACCCAGGAGCAGTTACCCTCCCAGCATGTAGATCTGTGTACTCCACCCCCGTGCATTGATCTGTAAACCAGGAGCAGTTACCCTCCCAGCATGTAGGACTGTGTACCCCACCCCAGTACATTGATCTGTAACCCAGAAGCAGTTACCCTCCCAGCATGTAGGACTGTGTACCCCACCCCAGTGCATTGATCTGTAACCCAGGAGCAGTACCCTCCCAGTATGTAGGACTGTGTACACCACCCCAGTGTATTGCTCACTTACACTGTGTTAGATCCCTGCCCAGTGTGGGGAAACTTGCAGCCCATGCTGGAAGTGACAGGATGTGCAGCTCCCACCCATTTCCAACTCCATGTCTCCATTGTGCCCTGACAAGGGTGTGCAGTGGGTCTGAACCTCACTGCCAGAGAGAGATGGCGGGGGAATCAGTTTAAATATCACTGCACGAGAAGAGTTTGGGGTATAGACAAAGATGGGGAGACTGAGACTCAGTGTCATGGAAGGATGTGTTCCCAGGTTTCAGATTGCTGAAATGGAGACACTTCGATAACATCCTGTCACATGAGCCAGTCTTCCCAGGAACGATGGGAAAAAAGGATCTTGGTGTGAGGTCAGATGAAACAACAGCTGCTGTGTGGTTTTGAAATTACGTTTGTGTAATTTTAATAAGTGTCTTTTTGAAACAGTACCTTTCTGTACAGTTGGAGTAGGGTAATAAGCAGTTAAGAGAAAGGGGGTCTCAGAGTTGTGAATAGTTGATGTAAAATGTTCACTTTCAGAGTTAAAAGAATAAATTGATGTTTTTATTTAAACAGTGGAATTTGGGAGTTCTCTGTCACTCATATTTTAACAGTTTACAAGGCCAATTGAGAATTTGTTTATGTTTAGTTTATATGACCAGATGAGCTCAATGTTGTGCCCTAACAATTGCTGTGTGTATCTGTGTGTCTGGGTGTGGGGCAGGTCTGGCAGTCTCTGTGGTGCTTAAAGTGATACAATGCCACCCTCTGCTGGCCTTCACATGCCACTGCACAGACATTGGCAGAGTGTTCAAACCAACAGGGATTCATTCAGAGATGGGGAGGGAGAGGGCAGCTGCTCACCGCACCATCCAAACTGATGTCTGATCCATGTACTGATCTAAATGTCCTTTAAACGTTGTAATTGTCCCTGCTTTCACCACTTCCTCTGGAAGTTCATTCCACACACAAGCCAGCTTCTGTCTAACATAATTACCTCTCATGACTTTTGTAAATCTTTTTCCTCGCACCTTAAAATATCCCTCAGTTTTGAATCCCCAACTCTAGGAAAAAGACATCAGCCCTCCCTTCAGCTTCTCAGTACCCCACATTATTTTATAAACCTCTGTAAAGTTACTGCTTAATCTCATATGCCTAAGTGAAAAAAATCCCAGTCGATCCAGTCTCTCCTTATAGCTCAATCCCTCCTTTCCCAGCAACATCCAGGTTAATCTCTTCTGAACCCTCTCCAGCTTAATAATATCAAGGTCAGTAATATCAAACTGAATGGTCAAGGTATTTTCTTAGGGCTGAGGGGTGGCAGATGGAGTTTAGTTTGCATTAATGAGAGGCATTGGATTTGGTAAATCAAACAAGAACAGGACCTATAGATGTGCAGGTCAGGTGAATTGGCCATGCTAAATTTCCCGTAGTGTTAGGTAAGGGGTAGATGTAGGGGTATGGGTGGGTTGCGCTTCGGCGGGGCGGTGTGGACTTGTTGGGCCGAAGGGCCTGTTTCCACACTGTAAGTAATCTAATCTAATCTAATCTAATCTATACAATTAAAAGCAGGGCCTTTGGCAGTGCTGTAGTACAGAAAACCTAGGCCGTCAGGTTTAATTCTTTAAAATTTGCACATCATGTTGATAGTGTGGTTAAGAAAGTGTTTAACACACTTGTCTTCATTGGTCAGACCTTTGAGTATCGGAATGGGGACGTCATGTTGAGGTTGTACAGGATATTGGTGAGACCTCTTCTGGGCACAAAAGTCTCGGTGTAAATCCCACAGAAGTGTCTCATGATACATCTGAACAAACTGATTAAACTGATTGTAGAATTGTGACTTGGTGGAGAAGGAAGAGGTGTCAGTATTGCATTTCAGAATTTAGTCCCGGGATGACAGAAAGTCAAGCCATTCGTGTTGATTGGAGTCACATTTCGCAGCAGTAAAGGTTTATAAAATCAGAACGGTCATGGATAGGGTGAGTAGTCAGGGGTTTTTCCCCAGTTTAGGGGTGTCCAAAACCAGAGGGCATTGGTGGAAAGTGAGAGGGGAAAACTTTTGATGAGGCCGAAAGGGCACCTTTTCACACAGAGGGTGGTGTGTGTATGGAATGAGCTGCCAGAGGAAGTGGTGGAAGCTGGTACAAATACAGCATGTGAAAGGCGTCTGGATGCTGACAGACCTGCCGAGATTTTCCAGCAATTCCTGCATTTCTTGAAAAAATGCATTCATTTTAACACAGGTATTCTGAATAAATTAAACATTTTTATTTTTTAATAACGCCGGGTCATATAAACATATCTTCAAATCGAGCGAGACCATTTTCTGCTCAGGGTCTTGCTCTGTGTTTGACAGCAGCAATGATGCACCTACATGGAACAGGGAATGTGATGGAGACATAGTTTGGACAATGTACAAGGAGACCTCACATGGTCCAGTTTGGGAGAGGATGACATTACTGTGTGAGTCAACTCAGAGAGGGAGAAAATGTAATCTGCCTGAGAAGGAATGGTCTATTACACTCTCTCTCCTTCATCGTTCCTCATCGCAGCAATGTGTGTGAGCTAAAGAAATCTCTGAAGTCATCGTTACTATTCGTATTTTGATGGAATCCCTACAGTGCTGAAACGGGCCCTTCGGCCCAAGAAGTCCATACCAACTTTCCCAACCCATTTCCCTATATTTACCCCTGACAAATGCAGCTAACCTAGAAATCCCTGAACACTACAGACAATTTAGCGTGACCAATCCACCGAACCTACACAGTTAGTGGTTGAAAACTGGATCACCCATTAGAAGCTCACACAGACAACGGGAGAATGTGCAAACTCGACACAGATAGTCACCCAAGGCTGGAATCGAACCCAAGTCTCTGGTGTTGTGAGGCAGCAGTGCGAACCACGGTGCTACCCTTTGGATGATCCCTAACCAGAATTCACTGGAATCGACTCACTGCCGAATGCAAAGGGAATTCAGCCAAATCCAACTCTCCCAGGATTAAATCCCATTGCTAGCAGCTTGTGTGAGTACAATATCTTCAGAAGCAGAATAACGTTTTGGACAATCTCACAATTTTCCTTTGTCACGTGTTCCAATAATGTCTGGGCAAAGTTCTTTCAAATTAAAGTTGCAGAGATTTTGTGTGTGTGTGTCTCAGTGTTTTAAACAGGGAACACTTGCTGCTCCTATATCATGGCCGAATGATATGAACAAAAGAGGTTGACTCAAGGGTTCAGGTAAAAATGACAGGCCCTAATATCAAGGCAGTGGTTGACTTTTATTGACATCAAGGAGCTTAACAAAACTGCACTTAATGGGAATCAGAGTAAACTCTCCAGTATTTGGAGTCAAACATGGCACAAAGGAAGATGGTCATCATCTCAGTCCTGGGTCACCTCTGTGCGAGATCCTCAGGGTAGCTTCCTCTTCACAAACATCTTCAGCTGCTTCATCAATGTCTCCCCGCCCCCACCCTCCCCACCATAAGGTCAGAAGTGGGGATGGTCACTGAAGATTCCACAATGTTCAGAACATTTTATCCCCCTTCAGTTCCTGAACTGGTTTGTGTCCATGTGCAACAAGACCCAGACTCCATTGAGGCGTGTGCTGTTAAAGTGTCCATAACATTCATGTAACAGCACTTCCTGACACTGCACATTGTCACAGTTAAACAAGAGTTCATTCAGCACCTAACGCTGGTTTCACAGGAATATGAGGAAGCCATTCAGCCCATTGACACTATTGGAGATGAACAGGGATAGCCCATTCAGTGCCTCCAGCCTATTACTCAGGAAGGGAAGGAGTCTAGTGTGATGGACCACACCAGAGCCTCTCGAAAATATTTCAAGGCGTTAGCCGAGACTCTAATGTTTTCTTATTTTAAAGGAAATGTAAAGTGTCTGTTCCGGATGCAATGTGACAGGTCAAACTACTCGGTGGTAACAAAACACCATCTACTTAAACACGGAAGATAAAGCAAAACCAAAGAAAGAGGAATTTAGAATAACGTAATTCTATTGGGCAACTAAACAGAATAATAGATCTAGGAGCTATTACTAATGAACTAGTCCAAGATAGGAAACTCCCGTAAACACAGCACTTGCCAAAAAGGAACATTCAGGAATAGAATACAGCATCAAGAGAAAATTCAGAGAGAGTAGCAACCAGGAGACATTCACTGAAGCTTCCAACTCTGTTGAGACCACAATAGTTTTTGATGTTACTGAGAAACCAAAACCCAGTGATCCTAATCTGTGAGATCTGGTCACACCCATTCAGGCTGCATTAAAATTAACCTAAGGTCTCACTATCTGTTACTCAAGTGGTCTTAACTAGCCAGCTTGGTAACGATCGTTCAATCTCTCTCTTAAAAGAAACCAGGATAAAAATGACCTCTTAAAGCTGCAGCATCATCACACTTGTCAGTACATCGAGCTGTCAAACAGGAACCAGGGGTAACCCAGTCAGGCCCTTGGCCCTATCCAATCGGACGAGGAAGAAGCCAGTCGGTCCCTTGAGTCACTTATACAGGAACAGTAGGATGCCACTCCCACCTCAAAGCACGTACACAGGGGCAGAATGAGGTAATTGATGCTGATTCCTGATGAATGTCTTATGCCCGAAACATCGATTCTCCTGCTTCTCGGATGCTGCCTGACCTGCTGTGCTTTTCCAGCAATCAACGCTCTACTCTGATCTCCAGCATCAGCAGTCTTAAGGGTCTCCTAAATGATGCTCCAACATGATGACCAAGTGTGGCAGAGGCTGCACAGACAGACTGCTCCACGTTGTTCCTCTTGGCTCCGTTGCTTATGATACACACGTGGGACTTTAACATGGTTTTCCACTGGTGATGAGGGAAGCCATATGTCTTGTGTGAAGTCTCAAGAAGACACCTTCCATATCCAAGAAGACAGCCTGGTGTTCTCTATGTAAGGCGGAAGCTGGTGGGAATGGCTACCTGTTTCAGATGGAAGGTATTGTGGCTGCTGTTGGGGATTGTGAACAAACTGATGTTCAGTACAGAGTTCACACGCTGACTGCACAATAACTTGGGGAGAGTTAATTTAGGCAGATAAACTGTTAGGAAAGTCACGTTAGACTGATGAATCGGCTCTCTGTGTTCAAATAATGGTGATCTTGCTCATGTTGACCTTGTCTAGTGCATGTCTTGTGCAGTGTATCCTGTATGCCTTACTCTGTCCAAGTCTATTTCCACCCTATGATCTGTCTGGCCATGCTTACTATGATCTGCCTCCACTGCTCATAAATAAAGTGTTTCCCTGTACTGAGGTACACGTGGCAATAAATCAGATCAATCAATCCTGAGTAAAGTATGGAATTTCTCTCCCTGTCAATGTCTCTTTTGGAAATAAGTGATTACTGCCACTCCTTGTGTTTCAGCGTCACCATTTCTTCGTATTTCCCAGCTCTGCAGATTAAACTCTCAGGTTCTTCACTCCACCCTCATGATACCACCATCTGTATCTGTGGTAAGGAGATCATTCCTTCCAAAGGAGATCAAATCTGTACAGAGTGCCCCAAATGCTCTCTCAGCAAGGCTCTACAAGTGCAGGAAGATGGCTTTACTTATGTACTCGAATCATCTTACAATGAAGGACAGCATACCATTGACTGCACCCATTACGTCCACAGGATTTGATTCAGAGCAGTCAGCATAGACTTGTGAGTGGGAGATCATGCTTCCCAAATTTGTTAGAGTACTTTTATGAAGTTATGAGGAAGGTTGACGAGGACAGAGTGGTAGACGTAGTCTCCATGGATTTCAGTAAGGCATTTGTTAAGGTTCCACATGGCAGGCTGCTCTGGAAGGTTACATCACGTGAAATGCTGGGGGAACTGGCCAATTGGATACACAGTTGGTTTGATCGTAGGAAGCAGAGGGTTTAGTGGAAGGATACTTGTCAGACTGGAGGCTGTTATCTATGATTATCTATGTCTGCAGACACATATACATGTGATAAAACCTTTCAATGATCTCTGAATCGGCCAAGCTAGACACTCTATTGTATCAAACTGCTCCGAGGTCTTAAAGGATAAACCCAGACAGAACACCCGGCCCCAGCCTCAGTATCGGAAAAAGGGAACAGGAAACACAATCCTCTCGACCCTGCAGAGACCTCCTTCCTAACATCTGAGAGCTTGTGACAGCATTTACAGAGTTTTCCCACAGACTGCACAGAAACATCAGGAATGGAGTGGGCCATACATCACATTGAGCCTTCCTCATTGTCATTCACGTTCAAATATCTCCACAATGCACTTATCCCACACAATGAATATATCCGTTAATGTGATGAACCTTGGGAAGCTATAAATTAGCAAGTGCAGTAGTCCCTCTCTCACAACCCTCCCTCTCTCTCTCTCCCGTCCCTCTCCCTCGCTTTCTCTCACCCCCTTTCCTCTCTCTCAAACCCCCCTCCCTCCCTCTCTCTCTCTCATCCCCCTCCCTCTCTCTCTCGTTCCCCTCCCTCTCTCTCTCACACATCCCCTCCCTCTCGCTCTCGCACCTCCCTCCCTCTCTCTCTCTCGCCCTCTCCCTCCCTCTCTCATCCACTCCCTCCCTCTCTCTCTGTTGCCCCTCACTCTCTCTCTTGCGCCCTCCCTCTTTCTTTCTCATCCTCCCTCCCTCTCTCTCGCCCCCTCTCTCTTGTACCTCTCCCTCTCTCTCTCATCCCCTTTTCTCTCTCTCTCGCCCCCTCCGTCGCTCTCTCTTGCCCCCTTCACCCTCCCTCCCTCTCTCTCTCGTCCCCCTCCGTCTCTCTCTCACCCCGTCCCTCTCTCTCTCATCCCCTTACCTCTCTCTCACCCGCCCCCTGCCTCTCTCTCTCTCTCCCCCCCCTCTCTCTCTCGCCCCCCCTCTCTCTCAACCCCTCCCTCCCTCTGTCTCTGTTGCCCCTCACTCTCTCTCTCTTTCACCCTCCCTCTTTCTTTCTCACCCTCCCTCCCTCTCTCTCTCATCCCCCTCCGTCTCTCTCTCACCCCGTCCCTCTCACTCTCGTCCCCTTCCCTCTCTCTAACTTGCCCCCACCCCCTCTCTCTCGCTCGCTCCCTCTCTCTCTCTCACACACCCTCCCGCTCTCTCTCGGTCCCCCTCGCTTTCTCTCTCATTCCCCTCCCTCTCTCTCTCCTCCCCCTCCCTCTCTTTGTTACAACCCCCACCCTCTCTCTCGCTCTCGTCCCCCTCCCTCTCCCTCTCACCCCTCTCCCTCTGTCTCTCTCGCCTGCCCTCCGTTCCTCTCTCTCACTCCCCTCCCACTCTCTCTCACCCCGTCCCTCTCTCTTACGACCCCTTCCCTCTCTCTCTTGCCCACTGCCTCTCTCTCGCTCCCCCTCCCTCTCTCTCTCGCCCCCTCTCTCTCTCTCTCAACCCCTCCCTCCCTCTCTCTCTGTTGTCCCTCACTCTCTCTCTCTTGCACCCTCCCTCTTTCTTTCTCATCCCCCTCACTCTCTCTCTCACGCCCTCTCTCTCGTACCTCTCCCTTTCTCTCTCATCCCCTTCCCTCTCTCTCTCTCGCCCCCTCCATCCCTCTCTCTCTTGCCCCCCCCTCACCCTCCCTCCCTCTCTCTCGTCCCCCTCCGTCTCTCTCTCACCCCATCACAGCATGTGAAAGGCATCTGGATGCTGACAGACCTGCCGAGATTTTCCAACAATTTCTGTATTTCTTGAAAAAATGCATTCATTTTAACACAGGTATTCTGAATAAATTAAACATTTTTAATTTTTAATGGCACAGGGACGTATAAACATATCTTCAAATCAACCGAGACCATTTTCTGCTCAGGATATTGCTCTGTGTATGATAGCAGCAATGATGCACCTACATGGAACAGGGAATGTGATGGAGACACAGTTTGGACAATGTACAAGGAGACATCACATGGTCCAGTTTGGGAGAGGATGACATTACTGTGTGATTCAGCTCAGAGAGGGAGAAAATGTAATCTGCCTGAGAAGGAATGGTCTATTACACTCTCTCTCCTTCATTGTTCCTCATCACAGCAATGTGTGTGAGCTTAAAAAAACTCTGAAGTCATCATTACCATTCGTATTTTGATGGAATCCCTACAGTGCTGAAACAGGCCCTTCGGCCCAACAAGTCCATACCAACCTTCCCAACCCATTTCCCTATATTTACCCCTGACTAATGCATATAACCTAGAATTCCCTGCACACTACTGACAATTTAGCATGATCAATCCACCTAACCCACATAGTTTGTGGTGGGAAACTGGATCACCCATTAGAAGCTCACACAGATAAGGGGAGAATGTGCAAACTCCACACAGACAGTCACCCAAGGCTGGAATCGAACCCAATTCCCTGGTGCTGTGAGGCAGCAGTGCTGACCACCGTGCTACCCTTTGGATGATCCTGCCCAGAATTCACTGGAATCTCCTCAGTGCCTAAAGCAAAGGGAATTCAGCCAAATCCAAACTCTCCCAGGATGAAATCCCATTGCTAGCAACTTGTGTGAGTACAATATCTTCAGAAGCAGAATAACGTTTTGGACAATCTCAATTTTTACTATTGTCATGAGTTCCAATAATATCTGGACAAAGTTCTTTCAAATTAAATTGTAGAAATCTTTTTAATCTGTAAGCGTTTGTGTGTGTGTTTGCATGTGTGTGTTTGTGTCTGTGTATGTGTGCGTTTGTTTGTGTGTTTGTGTTTAGAAAGGGAAATATTAGACCATAAGACATAGGAGTGGAAGTCAGGCCATTCGGCCCATCGAGACCACTCTGCCATTTAATCATGGCAAATGGGCATTTCAACTCCACTTACCCGCATTCTCCCAGTAGCCCTTAATTCCTTGTGACATCAAGAATTTATCAATCTCTTCCTTGAAGACATTTAGCGTCCCATCCTCCACTGCACTCCATGGCAATGAATCTCACAGGCCCCACCACTCTCTGGCTGAAGAAATGTTTCCGCATTTCTGTTCTGAATTGACCCCTTCTAATTCTAAGGCATAACGGAAACAATTTCTTAGCGTCCACCCTTTCCAAGCCAATGATTATATATTTGCAATACCCAAACAGTTTGCCATTCATCTTTCCATCATAGTTTGAGTCACATTGTTCTGGATCATAAACGTGTTGTTTTAGCAGATTAAAGAAACTAGCCTGACTTGTTGCTAAAACTGACCCTGACCCAGTCTGAGACCGATATTATCGGCAATGTCAGAAGCCTGGTTACATTTAACATTTGTTATGAGCAGTGGAGGTGTGGGACTAGAAAAGGAAACAGGGACCCCAAAAAGCCGGGGAACTATAGACCGGTGAGCCTGATGTCAGTGGTGTGTAAGTTGTTGGAGGGGATTCTGAGGGAAAGCATTTACATACATTTGGGAAGGCAAGGGCTGATCGGGGTAGACAACGTGGCTTTCTGCATGGGAAATCATGTCTCATTAATTTGGTTGAGTTTTTTGAAGAGGTGACAAAGAAGATTGATGAAGCCAGTTTGATAGACGTTGTCTATATGGACTTCAGTAAGGTGTTCATTTAAAGAGCAAAGAGCAAAGAAAATTTACAGCCCAGGAACAGGCCCTTTGCCCTCCAAGCCTGAGCCGATCCAAATGTACTGTCTAAACCTGTCGCCCAATTCCTAAGCATCTGTATCCCTCTGCTCCCCACCTACTCATGCATCTGTCCAGCTGCATCTTAAATGAATCTACCGTGCCTGCCTCTACCACCTCTGCTAGCAACACGTTCCAAATGCCCACCACTCTCTGTGTGGATTACTTACCGCGTGTATCCCCCTTAAACATTCCAACTCTCACTTTGAAAGCATGACCTCTCGTTATTGAATCCTTCAACCTGGGAAAAAGCCCGTCTCTATCCACCCTGGCTATACCTTTCATGATTTTGTAAACCTCAATCAGGTCCCCCCTCAATCTCCTTTTATCTAGTGAAAATAAACCTAACCTACTCAGCCTCTCTTCATAGCTAGTATTTCATTCTGATTGGTAGACAGATTAGTAAGTTTCAGTCACATGGCATACAGAAGAAGTGAGTCACAATTGGTTTGAAGGAAGAGGGATATTTTTCAGCCTGGAGGCTTGTGAGCAGCAGTGTGCTGTAAGAATCAGTACTGAGTTCACTGCATTTCATCATTTATGTAAAGGATTTAGATGTGGATATTAGGGCCATAGTTAGTAAGGTTACAGATGACATCAGAAAGGTGGTGTAGTAGATTATCTCAGAGTACAACAAGACCACAATTAGATGGGACAAAGGGGAAAGGAGTGACAGATGAAGTTTAATTTAGATAAATACTAGGTTTTGTATTTTGTGAACGCACACCAGGGCAGGAATTATACACTTATTGATAAGGTCCTGGGGCGTGTTGTAGAACAAAGGGACATAGGACTGCAGGTATATTGTTCCTTGAATGTGGAATCGCAGGTAGACACATGTGCAGAACAAATGTGGCACATTTGTCTTAATCAGTCAGAGTATTGAGTATAGGAATTGTGGTGGTATGTTGTATCTGTACAGGACATTGGTGAGGCCACATTAAGAATACTGTGTACAACTCGGTTTTCTGCAGAAATAACTTACCTGGATGTTCCAGGACTGGAGGTTTGAGCTTGAGGGAGAGGTTGATGAGGTTGAGGTGTTTCCCCCTGGAGTGTCAGAGGCTGAAGGGTGACATTATTGAGGTTTATAAAATCATCATGGGCATGGATATTCTGAACAGCCACACTCTGCTCCACCAGGATAGGGGGTTCCAGAACAAGAGGGCATAGGTTGGAGGGGAGAGGGCGAATGATTTAAAAGGGACCTGAAGTTAAATATTTCACACAGAGAGTGGTGTGTACTGAAAGTGCAGTCAGAGGAAGTGGTCAAGGCGGGTACAATCGCACATTTAAAAAGTATCTGAAAGAGGAGAGATATTTACCAAACGCTGGCAAATGGGACTGGATCAGATTTGATATCTGATCAGTGTGAACAGATTGGACTAACGGGTCTGTTTCCGTTCTGCATGACTCTCTGGTTTTATAAGAAGGATGTTGAATAATTCTGAAAGGACCTTTCAAGTGGGAATTCTCTTCAGTGGAAGTTTATTGTGCCTCTATGTTCACATTGATTGAAAGCTGCATTAGTTAAATATTTTACGGAGAAGTGAGTCACGTATAATGGGATATAGACAGAAAAGTGGGGCTGAGACCCCAACCTGATCAACCACAATTTTAGTTCCTGGTGGAGAAGGCTCAAAGTGTCTAATGAACCACTCCTGCTCCTCAGTCCCATGTTTCTGTGTTCCATTCAGCCCATCAAACCTGCTAAACAGGGACAGTTGGAGGCCACTTACTCCTATGGCCTGGTGCACAGAAACAGAGGAGACAATTCAGCCTCTCAATACTGCCCCACACGGTTTGAAGTGATTTGGGAAAAGTAATTGGAAAATCCAGGCACAGGTATGAAAGAGGCCCCTCATCTCTCTTCTCAGAGCTTCCCCTTTCTGCAACTTGTGATTCATTTGTTGGTCATGTTGTAGACCCAGATTAACTGTTAATACAGCCCCCATACCTCAACCAGAGTTGGCTCACAAAATCCTCTGGTCTCCCTGACTGCAATATTCAGTAATTGCACATTCATGAAAATAACACCCACTAACATTCCAATATCAGAATGGGAGAACATCAGAAACAGGGCAGGTCGTTCCACTCCCCAAACCTGCCTTGCCCTTCACTAAGATCGTGACTGATCTGCTCTCGGTCTCAAATCCTCTTTCAAACCCAATTCCTCATAGCCCTCAACTCTCTGTCAGGTCAATATCCATCTACCTACTCTTCAAATACTTTCAGTCATCTAGCTTCCGGAACACTCTTGAGAACAGAAATCCTGACATTCAATCCCACCTGTTTGAAGAAAACACTTGCTGCTCCTATATCATGATTTATTGATATGAACAAAAGTGGTTGAGACAAGGGTTCAGGTAAAAATGACTGGCCTTGATATCAAGGCAGTGGTTGACATCTGCTGGCATCAAGGAGCTTAACAAAACTGAACTTAATGGGAATCAGAGTAACCTCTCCAATGTTTGGAGTCAAACATGGCACAAAGGAAGATGTTCATCATCTCAGTCCTGGGTCACCTCTGAGGGAGATCCTCAGGGTAGCTTCCTCTTCACAAACAGCTTCAGCTGCTTCATCAATGTCTCCCCTCCCCACCATAAGATCAGAAGTGGGGATGGTCACCGAAGATGCCACAATGTTCAGAACATTTTGTTCCCCCCTCAGCTCCTGAGCTGGTCTGTGTCCATGTGCAGCAAGACCCAGACTCCATTGAGACTTGTGCTGTTAAATGGTCCGTAACATTCATCTACCAGCGCTGCCTGTCACTGCACATTGCCACAGTAAAATAAGAGTTCATTCAGCACCTCACGCTAGTTTCACAGGAATATGAGGAAGTCGTTCAGCCCATTGACACTATTGGAGAAGAACAGGGACAGCCCATTCAGTGCCTCCAGCCTATTACTCAGGAAGAGAAGGAGTCTAGTGTGATGGACCACACGAGAGCCCCTCGAAAATATTTGAAGGCGGTCACCGAGTCTCTTTTTTTTTGTTTTAAAGGGAATATAAAGTGACTGTTCCAGATGCAATGTGACAGGTCAAACTACTCGGTGTGAAGCTAAACACTATTATTGAAACGGGAAAGAAAAAATGAAAGCAAAGAAAGAGGAATTTAGAAAATCATAATTCCATTAGACAAGTTAACAGAATAACAAATCTAGGAACTATGACTAATGAACTGTTCCAATATAGGAAAATCCCAAAAACACAGCCCCTTGCAGAAAGGAAAATTCAGACACAGATTGTCACAAACATTTCTCTAATCCGGGAATTAAAAACAGCACCAAGAGAAAATTCAGAGAGAGTAGCACCCAGGAGATAGTCACTGAAGATTCCAACTCTGTGCAGACCCCAATAGTTTCTGAATCTACTGAGAAACCAAAACCCAGAGATCGTAATTTGTGAGAGCTGGCCACACCCATTCAGGCTGCATTAAAATAAACCCAAGACCTCCCGAGCTGTTTACTCAGTGGTCTTAACTAACCAGTTTAGTAACGATCATTCAATCTCTCTCTTAAAAGAAACCAGGACAAAATAACCTCTTAAAGCCTGCAGCACCATTACACTTGTCATTCCATCGAGCTGTCAAACAGGAACCAGGGGTAACCCAATCAGGCCCTTGGTCCTGTCCAATCGGAAGAGGAAGAAGCCATTCAGACCTTTGAGTCTCTTACACAGGAACAGGAGGAGGCCATTCAGCCCCTAAAGCCACTTCCACAGCAACAGGATGAGGCCATTCAGCTCCTTCAGTCTCTTAAACAGGAACAGGAGGAGGCCATTCCCCCCCAACGCACTTGCAAAGGGACAGAATGAGGTAATTGATGCTGATTCCTGATGAATGGCTTATGCCCAAAACGTGGATTCTCCTGCTCCTCGGAGCTGCCTGACCATCTGTGCTTTTCCAGCAATCTACTCTCTTCTACAATCTCCAGCATCGGCAGTCCTCACTGTCTCCAGATTGATGCTCCAATATGATGAACAAGTGGAGCAGATGCACATTAGTGCACAGACAGACTGCTCCACGTTGTTCCTCCTGGCTCCGTTGCTCATGATAAACACGTGGGACTTTAACGTGGTTTTCTTGTGTTGAGGAGGGAAGCCATATATCTTGTGTGAAGTCTCAAGAGGGCACCTTCCATCTCTGAGAAGCCAGCCTTTCTCTATGCAGGGTGGAAGCTGGTGGGAATGGTTACCTGTTTCAGATCGAAGGTATTATGGCTGATGTTGGGATTGTGAACAACATGGCGTTCAGTACGGGTTCACACTCCAACAGCACAATATCATGGGGAGAGTTAATTTAGGCATATAAACTATTAGGAAAGTCACTATAGACTGATGAATCGACTCTCTGTGTTCAAATAATGCTGATCTTTCTCATGTTGATCTTGTTGAGTGCTTGTCTTGTGCAGTGTATCGTGTATGCCTTACTCTGTCCAAGTCTATTTCCACCCTATGATCTATCTGGCCATGCTTACTATGATCTGCCTCCACTGCTCATAAATAAAGTGTTTCCCTGTACTGAGGTACACGTGGCAATAAATCAGATCAATCAATCCTGAGTAAAGTATGGAATTTCTCACACTATCAATGTGTCTTTTGGAAATATACCTGCTACACCTCGTGTTTCAGCATCACCATTTCAGATTTTACAGCTCTGCAGATTAAACTCTCAGGTTCTTCACTCTACCTTCATGATACTGCCATCTGTATCTGTGGTAAGGAGATCATTCCTTACAAAGGAGATCAAATCTGTAGAGAGTGCCCCAAATGCTCTCTCAGCAAGGCTCTACAACAGCAGGAGGATGACTTTACTCATGTACTCGAATCATCTTACAATGAAGGACAACATACCATTGACTGCACCCATTACTTACACAGGGTTTGATTCGGAGCAGTCAGCATAGACTTGTGAGTGGGAGATCATGCTTCCCAAATTTGTTAGAGTTCTTTGATGGCACGCTACTCTGGAAGGTTCCATCACGTGGAATGCTGGGGGAATTGTCCAATCGGATACACAGTTGGGTTGATGGTAGGAAGCAAAGGGTTTAGTGGAAGGATGATGGTCAGACTGAAGGCTGTGTCCATTGCTGTTTGTTATCTATGATTTGGTTGAGAATGTACAGGGCATGATTAGTAAGTTTGCAGATGATACTAAAATAAGTGGTAGCGTGATCAGTGAGGAAGTTTATCAGAAATTGCAGCAGGACCTTAATCAGGTGGGGAACTGGGCCGAGAAATGGCAAATGGAATTTAATATAGATGTGTGATGTCTTACATTTTGGAAACTCAAATAAAGGTAGGAGTTTCACGGTGAATGGGAGGGTCTTAAGGGGTGCAGTGGGCAGAGAGACCTTGGTTTCACGGGCTCTCTAAGAGTAGAGTCACAGGTTGACAGGGCAGTGAAGAAGGCTTTTGGCACATTGGCCTTCATCAGTCAGGACTTTGAGGATAGAAGTTGGGAAGTTATGTTGCAGTTAAATAGGACTTTTGTAATGCCGCACTTGGAGTATTGTATTCAGTTTTTGTCACCTTGTTATAGGGAGGATGTTATGAAATTAGAAAGAGTGCAGAAGAAATTTACAAAGACGTTGCCAGGACCCAATGGTCTAAGTTATAGGGAGAGGTTGGACAAGATAGGACCTTTTCTTTAGCGTGTAAGAGACTGAGGGAGTCCTTATAGAGCTGTATAAAATCATGAGGGGTATGGATAGGGTTAATGCTCTCAGTATTTTTCCAAGGTGTACAGAATCGGGGATTAGAGGGGATCAGTTTAAGGTTAAAGGGGAAGGAATAAAAGGGAACCTGAGGGGCCACTTCTTTACACAGAGGGCTGGTACGTGGATGAGTTGCCAGCAGATGTGGTTGGTGATGGGGCGGGGGTGGGGGTGGGGGGTGTACATTAACAACATTTCAATGCATTTGGATAAATATGTCGATAGGAAAGGACTGGAAGGATATGGGCCAACTGCAGGGAAATGGGGCTAAGGTGGATGGACATTTACAAGGTGAAGATGAACCCCTCTGTTAATAAAAACCAAACACCCAGAAAAGCTCACCTCACCTCATAATCTGTTAAAACATGAGTGACACCGATCTCCTCTATTCCACTATTTAAACAAAAATTAATAAGTTTGTTTCTTAACTTTAATAGTGAACACTAAACAACAACTATTGACAAATACAAGCCCCTCTTTTCTTAGCCACTTAATATCTGACTCCAACTCTGTAAATATATGCTGTTCCAACAGCCCACATATAAAACATTACAATCTCAAGAGCACACAGTCTCTATCTTCCCCTGCTGTGCTCACTCTTCCAGCTGCTGATCTCCCGGGGTCATTTTTTTATTGCAAGTAGGTTTAGATGAACATGTATCTTTAACAGAGAGTGTTTGAGATGGCCAGTTAGCACTCCTGCTCTACAGCAGTTGCTCTGCTGTTGGATGGCAGCAGCTCTCCCACCAGTGTTCAAAATGCTGGGTATGCATACTCCCCATGATATAGTAATTCGCATAATTTGGTTGCTTACCAGGTGTCCAAACAATAATATTCAAATTCCATTGGCTTCTGGTTTACTGAGCGTTATTTAAACTCTTTGTTTGCATTTGAATGGCTGTCAAAACAGCAACCAAAACTCAGGTATCCATTTCTCAGCTAATGGTGACATGTGGAACAGTTTGACCTTTAGCTGGCATCTGTAGCTTTAAGTTCTATTCGGCAAAACCCGTTCTGTTTTAAAGTACTCTACATGTTTTTGGCTTCACAACATCTCCCCGCTTCAGAAAATAAAATGAACCAGCAGAATGAAAAGTTGACTCCATTTCTTCTCCTCTAATTTTAAATCCCAATTTTATGAAATACAAAAGTATTTATCTCAG
Organism: Chiloscyllium punctatum; assembly: GCF_047496795.1. Lineage (NCBI taxonomy): Eukaryota > Metazoa > Chordata > Chondrichthyes > Orectolobiformes > Hemiscylliidae > Chiloscyllium > Chiloscyllium punctatum. The sequence goes on from NC_092772.1 coordinate 19,229,603, forward strand.
TTATATCATTCATATTAATTCTGCACACCATTATAACACTGGAATAAGGTAAATCTTATCTACACTTTTTCCTTTAAATCCGCGATAACACATCTGCTATTACATTGTAGGAGCCGAAGTATGTACCTTTTGTAAGTTTAAAGTCAGGAAGGTAAAACTCCAATGAAATAGTCTCATATTCTGGTCTTTAACTATTCCAAAAAATGCGAGAGATTTGTCATTGTCCAAAACCATCTCCGACAATTTGTTTTCATATATACGTTAAAATATTGTCAGGCCAGTGCGAAACATAATCATTCTTGTTCAATAATGGAGATTTTGTATCTTTGTTCTCGTGGATATTGAGTTTTTTCGACAAGTAGCCAATTAGCCATTCAGTTCCATCATCATCTTTCTGTATCAATAAATCTCCGACCCCGATACCCCGAGCATCAAACACAATTTTCAAAGGGTTTCAGAATATTTGGTGCGGCTAAAATGGGTGCGGTGATTAATCCTGCCTTAAAATTCTTAAATACCTTCTGGCATTGTTCTGTCCACCACAATTCTGTGTTCTCCTTTAATAAATCCATCAGTGGTGCCCATACGCTGCTGAAGTTTGGAACAAACTTCTGATAGAATCCACTCAGTTACAAAAATTGAAGCATCGCTTTCTTCGAGGATGGTTGTGGAAATTCCTCAAAGCCCTTTGTCTTTGTGTTCCATGGGGTCAACCTTTCATGTCCAATGTAATATCCCAAGAACGTCCCCTCTGCCTTCGCGAATTCTGTTTTCTTTAAGTTTATTACCAAGTTTGCTTCTTGTTCAACATGATCTGTCAACTGTAACATGTGAGCTTTTAATCACTTGCTAAAGATCACCACATCATATGGATAAACTACACAATTTGTTCATCTGGCCACAGCTCTGTTCCTGAGTCATAAATGTGTCTGGAGCATTATTCATCCATACAAAATACTCGATGAAATTTTTTGTCATCTCCAGTATCTTTACTAGATAGCTGAACTGACTCCACATTTTTTTTAATTTAAAGGGGCCACGAAGCCTGGCTTTTAAGGGATTACCTACCACTGGTGGCGATACTGATACGTCATCCCCACGGGATATCCTCAAAGTTTCAGAGTTTTTATCTGCCACCTGCTTCACTCTATGTTGTGCTCTTCAGATACTATTCAGATATAGTATTTAGCAAACTCACCTACTCCATCTACTCTCTCCTTCACCTCACACACAGAATCCAAGTGAGAGATTTCCGACTTCGGTCCTGTCAATTTATATTTAATTAATTTCAAATGACCTCTCAATTCATGTATGAATATTAACTCAGAGGGAGTAAAGTGAGTGGATTTATTTGGGGCATCTCTAATGGCAAACAATTTAATGGGGCACCTTTATTCCAATCATTTGGGTAATCATAACAGTACGCTGATAACATGGTCTTCAGTGTCTGATGCGAACTTTCCAAGACACCCTGGTATTCAGGATGGGATGAACTTGATTTAAACTGCTGCATGCCGAAGCTATCCATGACTGCCTTAAACAGCTGAGCGGTAAAATGAGATCTTTGGTCTGACTCAATCTTACTGCCTAGCCCACAGTGAGTAAAGAAAGCTACCAACCCCTCCACCTCCCGTTTTTCCTTAACATTCCGTAATGGAATTGCCTCTGGAAATCTGGTAGACATATTCATTATGGTCAGCAAATATACTTTTCAACTTCTATGTTAGGAAGCGGAGCTACACAATTAATCATAACCCACGTAAAATGTTCTTCGAATGCAGTAATTGGCAAGAAAGGTGCTGGTTTTATTCCTGCCTGTTACTTACCTACCATTTGGTATGTATATCATGTGAAAAAAAAACCCACGTCCTTGTGCATTCCAGGCCAGTGGAAATGCTTCTGAACCTTAGCCTGAGTCTTCTGTACACCTAAGTGACCGCCTGCAGTTAGTATATGAGCTACCCATAACATTGTGTGCTACAGGTAACACAATGTGGTGTACTTCAGCCCATGTCCCTTCTGCAGTAACCTATCGGGGTCTCCATTTTAATGTTATGATTCTATCTTTAGGTTTTAACGTTCAACAATATATTCTGATTCCTTTTCTGTGTGTGTGCATGTGTATGTGTGTGTGAATGTGTGTGTATATATCTGTTGTAAGTCCATGAGCCTTTCTGGACTAAACCCATCTCCCTGATCCTCTGCCTGTTCAGGTTTATCCTGCACCGTTCCATCAAACAGGGGGTCAGGTCACTGAGCATCAATTCATTTGTCTTTTTCTTCCTTCCTGCTGTAACTGAGGACAGTGGGATCTTGTTACTACACAGTCTGGAAAGATTCCTCGGTATTTTTCTTTTAACACCCCAATTCCCTAGACTTCTGTTGGCTTCTCCACCACAAGGGGTGCCTATCCCACCTCGCCTCCTGCTAAATCGTTCCCAAGAACAAACTGTATTCCTGGAACTGACACTCTGTTACTCACTGTCACTGTTACTTCCCTAATCTTGATTTGGCGTTCCATCCTGATGTTACACAAGGGAATGATTAATTTCTGTCCCCATTCCACAACGTAACACGCTCTTGATTAACATGCCAGAAAGAGTGAAAAAAACTTTCATCTCTTCCTATTAGAGGGTGAGCGAAAGTGAGGGCTGCAGATGCTGGAGATAAGAGTTGTAAAGTGTGGGGCTGGAAAAGCACAACACGTCGGCAGCATCCGAGGGGCAGGACAGTTAACGTTTCAGGTATAAATCCTTCATCAGGAAAGTGGGGGGTAAGGGAGGGGGAAGGAGGTTGAGAAATAAATAGGAGGGTGGGGTGGAGCTGGGTGGATGGGAGCTTGTAAGGCAATAGGTAGATGCAGGTGGGGTGTGATGGTGATAGGTCGGACAGGAGGGTGATAGGACTCCTATCGGTGGTAGGACAGCTGGAACCCTCAAACTGTACAGCATCAATGTTGACTTCACCAAATTCCAAATCTCCCCTCCCCCAACCTCTCCCAGATCCAACCGTTGAATCTAGCACTGCCCTCTTGGACTGCCCGAACTTGCCATCTTCGTTCCCACCTATCGACTCCACCATACCCTCCGACATATCACTATCACTCCCACCTACATCTTCTTAATGCCTTCCCAATGACCCTCCCACCAGCTCAGCTACTCCCCTCGTATTTATCTTTCAGCCCCCTTGTCCCCCCACCATGTTCCTGACGATGGGTTTCTGCCTGATATTCAATTGTCCTGCTGTTCGGATGCTGCCTGATCTGTTGTGTTTTTCTGGCGCCTCACTTCTCAACTATTAGAGACTGAGCAGATCCATATCTCACAAAATTATAACTTCTTGTTCTTCTCCCATTCTAGAAACATGGCCATACATTAGCCCCAATCCACTAAGATTTGATTTTGTAAACTGGGCTTGGAGCTCAACAAAAATTTTTCTGAAGATCCACGTGTTTTACATCCATTGGTTCTCTATCATTTGTCTGCCAGTATGATTCTCAAACATAATTCCCATTTCATAAATCTATGTTAGTGTTGTCTATGACCATTACTTTCAGTCCCAATAATTTATCCTAAACCATTTCCTAACTATGTTCTATGTTCCATGTATTCTATCATTTTCCCACCCCAGACTCGGTTTTCCTTGTATTGTTAGAAAGTTTTGTGAAGATAGAACTGAAGTAGTGGCTTCATAGTTCTTCCATTTCCTTGTTCCCCATTCTCCATTCTCTGGTTTCAAACTGTAAGGAAATTGCACTTGTTTTCTCATATTTCTCACACTGACATAATTTAACAAGCTAATACAGTTCACTCTTATAACCCTTATGAATATACTCTTCAGAAATTCATCAATTCCTGCCTTAAGCTGTTCAATAATTGACCTTCCACACCATAAACTCACAGGGGCATAGCCTCTGTGCCAACAGAAGTACAGCACGATCGATATTCGTCCCACTTTCCTACAGCATGCCCATAGCCTGGAATGTTATGACAATTCCAAGTGCTCGTCCAGTACTTTTTAATGATTGTGAGGTTACCTGTGATAATTCCCCTCTCAGCAAGTAATCCCAGAACCCAATACCCTCGAGGTGTAAAAAAGTTTAAATCCTCTCTGAACCTCAAACTCATCACTTTAATAGTGTGCTCCTTTGTTCTTTACCTTCTGACGAAAAGGAACAGCTGCTGTCTATCCACCCTGTCCGTGTTACTCATAATCTTATCCTTCTGAATCACTGACCCCTCAGCTTTCTCTGCTCCAAAGTAAACAACCCGAGCTTATCCAGCCTCTCTCCATAGCTGATATGCTCCATTCCAGGGAACATCCTGGTGAATCACCTCTGCACCCACTCCAGTACAATCACATCCTTCCTGGAATGTGGCTCCCGGAACCACATACAGTACTCCATTTTGGCCGAACAAAAGCCCTGGATTGCTCTTATAATCTACACCCTGATTAGGAAACACAACACCCAATGTCCAATTCTTAACTAGTCTATTAACCTGTCCAGTCACATTCAGGGATGTGTGGCGAAGCACAATCTGAGGTTCCTCGTGTGCTGCCATTCATTGAGTACTCCCCTGTCTGGTTCCATCTCCCAAAATGCATCACCTCATATTTATCAGGGTTACATTCCATCTGCCATTGATCTGCCCATCTGACCATTCCATCTGTATCTTCCTGTAATTTAAGGCCTTCCTCCTCACTGCTAACCACCCAGCCAATCTTTATGTCAAACATACACTTACTTATCACACATCCCCCACTCTCCACCTAGCCCCCACCACATTCACATTTTTTTATGAATAACACAAACAATACGGAACACAGCACTGATCCCTGTGGTACACCAGGGGACACTAGTCTCCAGTCACACAAACAGCCTTCTCTCACCACCCTCTGTCTCCTGCTACTCAGACAATTTTCGTTGTAACTTGTCAAGTTATCCTTCATATTGTGAGATTTTACATTATTTTCCAGTTTCCCAGGTGGAAATTTGTCAGAGGCCTTCCTACAAAACTAAATAATCCACCTCCTCAAACTAATTCAATCAAATCCATTGGACGTGACTTCCTTCTGATAAAGTCATGATGAGTATTCCTGATCAAACCTTGTGACTCTGATTGGAGTTCGATTTTCTCATTCCCTATTTTATCCAGTAGTTTCCTTAATAGTGATCTAATACTCGCTCGTCTATAGTTACCTGGCCGATCTCTCCCACCCTTACTGTGAAGTGGAATCGTATTAGCAGTTCTCCCGTTCTCTGGCACCTCCCCTATGGTCAGAGTCTAATTAAAATATTCAGTCAGGGTCTTTCGTCCCTTGACCCCAACAGCCTTCTGTGATACAACTCATTCAGACATGGAGATTGATCCAACTTTATACAGAACAAAGCCTCAAATCCCTGCTCATATTTTGAATCAATCTGTTCAAGAGCTTCCTAGCCCATCTTCTTGAAGTCTGTACCTGTGTCCTCCTTCTTCCAAGTAAAATAGATGTGAAGGTCTCATGTAACAATCCATCAATGTTCTCCAGCTTGACACACAGATTGCCCCTTTGGTTTCTAATGGACACTAACTGCTGATTATTCTGTTTGACTTGTCCGTGTAGAATATCGTGGGATTCTTCCTGATCTCGCGTACTTGTACTTCTCCATGCCCCTCTGTTATTCAGTCCCGTTATGTTTCTAAGTTTCACTGCAATCAACTCTCATGTTTTGAAACTCGAGATTACAGGCTGAGGTTCCCCATCAGACAATCTTGCCATTTTAGGGATTAATCTGGATAATACCTTTTGCATTTCCTCTGTAGTCAATATATCCTTTCGTAGATTGGGACTCCAAATGATACAAAATACTTTAAGTGTAATCTCATGAAACGTTGATACAACTGGTGCACGACATCCTCTATATTCCAATTACATTCACGTGAATGTAAACCTAATTTTTACTATCCCATTTGCATATGTTCTCCCCAATACCTCTCGCTTTAACTTTTCTGATGAACTTACTATGTGAGTTCTTTGAAAAAAAAACTCATGAATATCCAACTATACGTTATACATTGGTTCTTCATTGCCTATGTTCACAAGAATCATCTTCAAACCATTCTAAAAAAATGTTTGCCACTTCTGGTTTTCCTTTCATCGGTACATTCTCACACTCCCCAGTTATGTTATTACTTCCTATATATCTAGTTGCATGTTCTTTGTATTGCAGTCCAACAGATACCTGACTGTGGATGACAAGATAACTGGTCTGTAGTTCACCATTCCCAAATTCATCCTTTCTTGAACTGTTGGATATTTTTTAATAACCTTTGCCTTATCCAGATTGGCTAAATGACTTTCGGGAATGTGTAAGAAAATAAAGTGAAAATCTGCGATGCAATCAACATGTCTATTGCTGCTTCTTCTGAAATTCTTGGAAAGCACATCTAGACTGTCAGATTTATAAATACTCAATCCAGCTTTCTTTTCAAAGATAACCCCAACACTGATAAGAATGGTCTTAGACTTTACTTACAAAAGTCCCATGGTCACTTGGTATTTCTGGGAGAATTTCTGGACATTCTTCCATGAAGATAGACACAAAGAAACTGTTTCTTTTCCCTGCGATGTCTCTGTTCTCTGCAATAAATTATCCTGAACGCACACCAACTGTTCCACATTTGACCTTGTTTTTAATTTTTTTTCATATATTGATAGACGCTTTTTAGCAGTCTTCATGTCTTTCTTTCATTTGCCGGCTTTTTCTCTTTTTAATTTTCTTCTCAGTTTCTTGGTCATCCTTTGCTGGGTCCTACATTTCTCTGAATCCTCCGGCTTACTGCAACACTTGGCATTTTTCTAAGCTGCCTCCTTTCATCTAACAGGCAGATGAAGGTGGAGTTGAAAGTGATAGTCGGAGAGGAGGGTGGACCAGATTGATAGGAAGGAAGGTGGACACTTAGGAACATTCAAAAGGGCGGTGCTGACTTGGAAGGCTGAAGCGAGATAAGGTGGGATTAGGGGAAATGGGGAAATGGTGAAATACACTATTATCCCCTGTGGTTGGAGGGTCCCAAGGCAGAAGAGGAGGCTATTTTCTTCCAGGCTTCTCGTAGCTCGGGTTTGGTGATGGATCAGGCCTAGGGCCGTGATGTCCTTGGCAGAGTGGGAAGGGGAGTTAAAATGCTCAGCCACAAGGCGATGGAGATGTTCAATGTGGCTGTCCCAGAGATGTTCTCTGAAATGATCCACAAGTTGACCTGCCTCGCCAATGTAGGGAAGACCACATTGGGTTTAATGAATGCAGTAGGTGAGGCGTTCTGTCTTCCTTCAATACCTATTACTTTCAACCCCACCTTCATCTACCTATCGCAATCCCTGTTAACCTCTCCCCTGCCGCACCCTCTTCTCATTTATCCCTCAGCCCCCTTAGCCCAGAAGCTTCATTCCTGATGAAGGGCTTATGCCCGAAACATTGATTTATCTGCTCTTTGTATGCTGCCTGACTGTGCTTTTCCAGCACCACACTCTTCAACTCTGATCTCCAGCATCTGTAGTCCCCACTTTCTCCTCACACCTTCATGGCTGACATGAATCAGATTTATAACGGTTACTTCAAATAAAACAATAACTGTCGCGTACTCAGACAGCATAAAAGAAAACCAATCCATTGTGGTCACTGTTCCCAAAAGGTCATTTCCAGCAAAGTTTCAATTAGCTCTTCTGATCACTCAACACAATTCCTAAATAACCTGATCTCGAGCTCAGTGGTCGACATAATGTTAATGTAAACCATCTCACACGTGGTCATTACATCCATTTTTCCCAGCATTGGCATTCAATTGAGTGAACACAGTTTAGATATAATTTAAACAGTACATTATTACTGAAGTATCCACAAATGTGAATATCTCATTTCCTGTTTTATAACGTGTCCAGTATTTCAATTGCAGCTTTCACTTTGATATATAACTCCCATCAATGTTTGCTTCTCCTTGCTATTTTTGTGCTCCACCTTACTAGATTCTGTGGAATCTGAGCGACGTGGGCTCTGGAGAGATTATGTAGAGATCATCTCACCACATCATTTATGATCTTCTCAAGCTAAAATTTCTACAGATCTCCCGTTATGCTGATGGAGTAGAGAAGGACAATAATCTTCCAACAATGCTCTATATTCCGCCAGAGAGCTGAGACTGCTCTAAGCTGGGTGGGAACCTTACAACAGGCTGGTAAAGTGTTGGTGCTGCTGTACAGGGTCTTAGTGAGATCACATCTGGAGTAGTGTGTACAGATTTAATCTCTTCAATGAAGAAAGGATGTTGTTTTATTGGAAGCACCTCATTCCTGCAATGAAGGTGCTAACTTATAACGAAAGGATGATCAGTTTGACCCAGTAGCCATTGGAGTATACATAAATTAAGGATGATCTTATTTCAACATAGATGACAGAAGGAGTCAACAAGTGAAGCGAATTACACAGATAATTCCGTTCTCCAGCCTGTTATACAGGAACAACAGAAGGATATTCGGGCCTTCGAAACTGTTTCTTTTATTTCTACTTTTCATCATAATTCAAACTGTTTCAATTCCTTCTCATGCTCAAAGTGCCTCATTTGAAATTGAATTGCAGCCATTTCCAAAGAGTCTGATGGCAGTTCTACCAAATGTAATTGCCGAGCTATGGCTGAAATTATCTCTCATTTTCTCACAGACAAACGCAACCCCACCTCCAGCTTGTCTGTCAATTCCTAGAGCTTTGCCTTCATTACCTTTTGTAAAACCGTCAACTTCACTTCCTCCACACCCAGAGAACTCTTAATAACTGAAAGAATCTTTATACACAAAACACTATTTAAACCAACCGAATTCAACATCCACAACAAAAGACGCTAACAACTACCATACACGACGTTGAACCCAATAGTCTATCGGTGCATACTCTCCAGTGTCTGCATGAGCTTATTCTGGATTCTCTGGTTTCCTCCCACAATCCAAAGATGTGCATGTCAGGTGAATTGGCCATGCTAAATTGTTTGTAGTTTTCAGGGATGTGTGGGTTAGGTGCCTTAGTCGGGGTAAATGTGTAATAATAGGGTAGAGGAATGGGTCTGGGTAGGTTACTCCTCGGAGGGTCGGTGTGGACTTGTTGGGTCGAATGGTCTGTTTGCATACTGTAGGGATTGTAATTCCATACCCAATTTGGTATTATCGATTTAGAATAAGACAAGAGTCCCCATTTTGCTATAGACCAACCAGACTGCCTCAAACTAGTTTAAGAATGTAGCTTGGATGCCAAACCTTTCTAATTTTAAAGGTAGATGCGAAATGGGTGTTCCAGATGTGATGCAACTAGTCAAACCACTCACCATTTAGCAAAACACAATATATTTAAACACTCTAATGAAAATCCATTCAAAATGAAGAGGAATTTAGAATAATTTAACTCTTGGAAACCATAACCGAATAATGGATACAGTACCTTCTACAGATGAACTGTTCCAACACACTAACATCCCATAAATACACCCCTTGGCAAAAAGGAACATTCAGGCAGACATTCTCGCATACAATTCTCCAATCCAGGAGGAAGCAGCATCAAGTCAGGTTTCAGAGAGAGTAGCAGCTGGGGATAAGTTACGAGGCCGTTGTTACTACTATTTATGAAAAACCCTAAAAGCATCGTAAGTTATTTACTTGAGCCGTTTTCAGCAGGCAGTTTGGCCTTTACGATCTCTTATTTAAAAAAAGGAGAAAATAACTTTTTTTTATGTGACAGCATTGCCACACAATTTAGATGCCTGGTACTTTCCTCTCGGGGCTTCCTCGTGCTACTGACTGCAAGATCACCTGAGAGGGACAAATTCAGGTACAGACCAAGTTACAAGGATGTGTCTCATAACTTCTGAAACCCCCCTGTCCATGAACCATCACATGGGACATACCGGGAAGTGAACAACAGCCTGACACACACCATTTCACTGTTTCTCAGCTTCACAATGATTGCACTCGATACACTAGGGAGCCAAAAGCAAAGGCCAGGGAAAGATACAGAGGGACAGAAAGATTCACATTAAAGACAGAAACAGGCAGTTAATTAACTCAAAAGATGTTGTGGAAATATGGGGAAAAGGACAGGGCAGTGGGACGAACTGGAGAAGTGAGATCTTCGACAGAAAACTTACAAGAATGAGAACATTGAATAAAGGCATTGTCAGATCAGCTGAAATGGTTTGTTACATCAAATTTTGAATCTGCTTCACAGAACATCACAAACAACATAAACTGGGACAAGATGACAGCCCACCATGGAGAGCTGTGCACACCATGCTAGTGTGTTGCTCAGTAAACTACACGATCTGCACAGCATGAGAGTATTGCAGACTTTACTATCATATGCTAACCATACTTGCATCAGATTACTGCCTACAATGGGAAGATTTGCTGCGTGTGTGTGTTCATCAGAAACTGAGGGAGACTGTGTGTGTATGATAGGCGTGTTTGAATGCCAACCTCATTGTTTGAGAAGGTACACACATGGAGGAAATTATTTTAAATAAGAACAACTGGCAGGCTTTTTGTAAATCGACGGACAGAGAACGGGGGTAGATTCATGGACAGATAAGGTAAAGTGTTTGAGAATGTTAAAATAAAGGCAAAATGAAGGCATTGCCAGACACAATAGCAATATACATCGGCGTGCACATGAATGACAGATGGATGGGAGTTTGGTGTGAGATCGAATCAGATTTGCTTCAGCAGATTTTTGGCTTCCTTAAGCCTGTATTTCATAGCTCAAGTATCAAACCGGAGATGGAATAAGCCAGTGAGATATATTCTGGAATGGTGAGTATTTCAAGTTAGAAATGGTCAGGGTATGGTGTCAGGAATCAGCTCATAGTCAAAGGGATCTCCCACAGTTGTGACCTGTCTGCTTCAGCCGCATATATTGGCCAGGGATGTGAGGGAAACAGTGGAAGGAAGTGGAGTTTGTAACCAGAACAGTAGAGAATGGTCTCCATGCTGGTAATACTTCACTAAAAAGAGCAATGATACAATAAATTGTAGTTCTCCGCTGAAACTGAGTAGGTCAACATAGAGACCCATGAGTAATACTGCTATCGCAGAGAGGGAGACAGGAATGGAACACAATCTTTGATGTAGTTAGTAGTAGTCTGTAGAGGTGAATCTATGGATTGAGAGTTTCACCAGGAAGATAATAGGGACAAGAAGTGTAGATGATATAAAAGAACAGTAATACAGTCATAACTGGTGTTTAGAAAGAAAAATCTGGACAGTGACACTCACCAGGAACACCGACGATAGCCAAGAAAGGATAATAAAAATATTGAATAATGAGAAGAGCATAATAGATCCGCAATGATAATGACAATCAATTAAATGCAGAAAGATACCAAACATAATTGGATAAACTCCTGTCTATTGTTGGAACATGCCAGTCTAATGTTCCCAGATTCTGATATATTTTTGTAACATTCCAGTCTAATGTTCTCAGATTCTGATCCATTGTTGGAACATTCCAGTCTAATGTTCTCAGATTCTGATCTCTCCTCGCCCTCTCTCCAAATCTGCTGATCCCTGTCAGTGCTGTCGGTGATGGTCCCGCCCATGTTATGGGATAACACATTAAATGGCGCCTATTTATCATTTAAAGATGGAAACCCTCCACTGGAATAATTAGAATCCATGGAGATTGGCATTAATCACAGTCACTGAACAAACACTGGGTAACCGAGCAAAGGCTACGGATAACAGATGAATGGGCACCGCACAACAATCAACAGACAGGAGTGTTCCCTCCCAGTTCGGGAACACTTCAGTGGTCCAGGATCTTCAACCCGGACCTTCTGGTGACCATCCTCCAAGGCGGACTTCAGGACAGGCAGCAGCGAAAAGTGGCCGAGCAGAGGCTGATAGCTAATTTCGATACACATAGGGAGGGCCTCAACCGGGACCTTGAGTTCATATCACATTACAGGCGACCGCCATTGTACTATATACACACAGACACTTCTATACACACACATACATACGGACACACATGTACGCAGACACGCATACAGACACTCAGACACACGCTTACAGACACACACACACTCGCACACTCACACGGCATCCTCTCAGAGACTGAGACCACTCTACACTCATGCACAAGCATATACATTCTCTCTCACTAATAGTCAAAACGCCCCACCCCAGACATGCACACACTCCCACACTCACACATGCACCCCCTCACAGACTTAAGAGACTGTACATCACTACACACATATATACATCCTCTCTCACACTCACAAACCCCGCAACCCAGACAGACACAGACACATAAACCGACAAAGACCCACATGCACTCATATATTTTGTGGGATGAATTTGCACTTGCAGAGTTACATTGTAGTTTGCTCAAAAACGGCATGGATTCATGTAAAACTCTGTTATCTCACTTTTCAGATTAGAATCAATCTAAACATCATGGCATAGACGAGAGAACACAGGGGGCTAACACCTTCAACATATTGTCTAGCTAAAACTCACTGTTACAGCTAACCTGAGAATGCAACATTTTTTTAAACAAAGGTTTTGTGATTTACACAAGAAAGAAGTGAAACTATCATGGTATTCGAACAGATGAAAGACCCAACAGACAATCAATGTATTTTTCAATGTATAAATTCAGTTACATCACACTGTAAATTTTTGATATAAATTCTGTGCCTTCGAAGTGTGTCCTGCACTATGACCTGATGAAGGAGCGGCGCTCCGAAAGCAAGTGTGCTTCCAATTAATCCTGTTGGACTATAACCTGGTGTTGTGTGATTTTTAACTTTGTGCATCCCAGTCCAACACCGGCATCTCCAAATCATGACTGAGAAAACAGGTTCAATTAATCAGTTCCACACATCACTTTTCATATAACTACAAAAGAGAACATTTACTGGGTTTGGATGTAATGGATAATAAAAAAATGGAATGGACCATAAATCTGGAACACTGCAGGAGTCTATATATGTTCCACTCTGTTTACGAAAGAAGCAGTTAGAAAATATCAGATCGGTTGCATAAAGAAAGGTCGGGTGAGCAAGTTTCTAGATTCCTTATTGACCAGTGTGAGGCTGCTCCTGGTTTTATGTGCCCTGCTACCAAATCCTTTCATAATCTTGAGACAGAGAATTGAGACTGCTGCTCAACAACAGGCCGAAGCTATTCTGTCCCTATGGACCTCTTACAGAGGGATAATAGAAGGCCATTCAGCCCATATTCACCTGTTGCTACTTGAAAAGGTGGAAATCTAGAACGTTGACACATTTTGCCAACAAGGAGAAAGTGAGCACTGCAGGCGCTGCAGATCAGAGCTGAAACATGTGTTGCTAGAAATGCGCAGCAGGTCAGGCAGCATCCAAGGAGCAGGAGAATCGACGTTACGTGCTTTTCCAATAACACATTTTTCAGCACATTTTGCCAACAGAATCATTCAAAACAAAGAGATGTGTCAGTGCAGCTGTATGAGGTGTTACTGAGTGGGCACTGGGAATATATTGTGTTGGTTGTGATACTGTAACTGAGAAGGGATGGACCTCCATCAGATACAGTTTAACACCCGATCGTAATCTACGGGCAGCTGTGGCATTTAATGTCTTGGTTCTGTTACACAAGGGCAGGAGGAGGACATTCAGCCTTTCCAATCTATTACAGAGGGTCACGAGGAGCCCCTTCAGCCTCTCGCGCCTGTTACAGAAGGGCAGGAAGTGTTTCTTTAACTTTCTGTTACGCATAAATATTAGTTTTAAATTAGTTGTGGAATAGGAAAGACCTGATGTAAACATTAGAGTTCTAACTTTGAACAAGGCCAATTTTGAAAGTGTTAGGTGAGCCCTGTGAAAGGCTGATTGGAATACCCTATTCACAGGTAAAGGGATGGTTGGAAAATGCAAGGCCATCAAAACGTGGTTTCAGAGAGTCCAGAGCCAACATGTTCCTATTAGAGAGATGGGCAAGGCTGGTGGGAGCAGGGAGTGCTGGATGGCTAGATATATTGATGTTATGGTCAAGGTAAGGAAGGAGGTATATGTCAGGTAAACAGAGCTGAGATTATGTGAATCCCGAGAGGAGTATAAGGGCAATAAGTGTATAGTCAACGGGGAATTCGGGCCAGAAAAATGTGGACATGAGATGGCTTTAGAAATAGGGTTAACGAGGCATTGAAGAAATTGTACAAATCCTTTAATGATAAAAGATTAACTAGGGGGAGAACTGGGCCCCTTAAAGGTCAGTAAGACTTCCTATGTGTGGAACCACCCGAGATTGGAGGGATATGAAACAAAAATTTCTCCTCAGTATTTAATGAGGAGGAGGTTACAAGAGCGAGAGAATGAATAAATATACAGTGAAACATTGAAAGGTGTCTATATTACAAGGAGGTGTTTGACATTTTAAAACACATAAAGGTGAACTCATCCCTGGGACCTGATCAGTTGTATCCCAAATGTCTGTGGGAAGCCAAGAAGGAGATTGTTCAGCATGTTGCTGATATATTTGTAACATTGATTTCCACAGGTGAGGTGTCAAAAGACTGGAGGGCTGCTAACATAGTGTCATTATTTAAGAAAGTAAGGAAAAAACAGGTAACCATAGATCGGTGAGCCTGACGTCAATGGTGACTAAATTGTTGGAGGGGATTTTGTTGGAAAGGATGTACATGCATTTGAAAAGACAAGGACTGAAGAGGGCTTTGGACATTGGAGATCACGTCTCACTGACTCGGTGTAATCTTTTGAGGAAGTGATGACGATGATTGATGAAGGCAGGAGAGTGGATGTTGTCTTTATGGAATTCAGTAAGTTTACCAAAATGTTCTACATGGTAGACTGGTTAGCAAGGTTAGATTTCCTCGGATCCAGGGAGAACTCGCCATTTAGATCCAAAATTTTCTTGAAGTTTGGAGACTGGGCGTGACAGTGGGCATTTGTTCATTAAACTTGGAGACCTGTGACGAGTGGAGTGCCGCAAAGATCAATAGGGTGTCCACTGCCTTTTGTCACTTATACAAATCATTTGTATTTGAGTATATGAAGTATGGTCTGTAAGATAATTACAAATTTTGTGACCGTGAAGAATGATCTCTCAGACTATAATAGGACCTTGTTTAGGTGAGCCGAGGAGTGGCAGATAGAGTATATTTTAGTTTCATGTGAGGTGTTGCATTTTGGCAAGACAAATCAAGGCAAGACATGATAGAACTCCATTGAAATTATTGAATCCCTACAGTTAGGAAACAGGCTTTTCGGCCCGTCGAGGCCACACCGACCCTCTAAACAGTATCCCACTGGACAAATAGCCTATCCCTCTGAGCCTGCATTTCCCATGGCTAATCCACCTTCCCTGAACATCCCTGGATACGGTGCGCAATTTAGCATGGCCAATCTACCCGTACCTGTATATCCTTATACTGTCAGAGTAAAACATAGCACCCACAGGAAACTCACGCAGACACGTGAAGAATGTACAAACTCCACACAGCCAGTCATTCAAGAATGGAATTAAACCTAGGTCGCTGCCCTGTGAGACAGCAAAGCGAGACTAGTGGTGCAGGTTCTCCGTTCCTTGACAGTG
The DNA here is from genome assembly GCF_047496795.1 of Chiloscyllium punctatum. Classification (NCBI taxonomy): domain Eukaryota; kingdom Metazoa; phylum Chordata; class Chondrichthyes; order Orectolobiformes; family Hemiscylliidae; genus Chiloscyllium; species Chiloscyllium punctatum. Next base: position 19,245,218 of record NC_092772.1, read on the forward strand.
CTGTCACAGGTAGACAGCGCAGTGATGAAGGCATTTGGTGATCTTCCCTGTATTGGTGCGTGCTTTGAGTTGAAACATGTGCATGACAAAATCTGTACAGGACATTGGTTTGCCCACTTTTGTAATATTGCCTTTAATTCTGGTCTCCCTGCTGTCGGAAAGATGTTGTCAAACTTGAAAGGGTGCAGAAGAGATGGAAAAGAATGTTGCAGGTGTTGGAGGGTTAGAGTTACAGGGAGAGTTTGAATAGGCTGGGGCTATTTTCAAGTGTTGAGGCTGAGGAGGGACCTTAAAGGGGTTTATAAAATCATGAGGGGCATAGATAAGGTAAACAGTCAATGTCTTTTCCCATGATAGACGAGTCCAAAATTAGAAGACAAAGGTTTAAGGTGAGAGGAGAAATATTTTAAAAAGGGACATGAGGGACAACATTTTCACACAGAAACTGCTGTGTGTATGGATTGAACAGACAAAAGAGGTGGTGAAGGCAGCTACAGTTACACCATTTAAAAGGCATTTGGATGGATATATGCATGGGAAGTGTTTAGAGGGAGATGGGCCACCAGCTGGCAAGGGGGACGCGATTCATTTAGGATATTTGGCGGTATAGATGACCAGACGGAACGATCTTTTTCCTTGCTGGACATCTCTGAGAGTCTATTGACCCTTCAGTGTATAACACGGGAACAGGAGGAGGCTATTCAGCTTCTGAATTCTGCCAGTCGGCTTGTTTGCTCAATTACTGAGAGTCAAATACAAAAATACATCATTCAGATTTTGATGGTGTTTTACAGAAACAGGAGAAAGGCTTTTAGTCAAGAAAAGCTGTAAAGAATGTGAAGAGGCCATTCAGTCCCTCACCTCCATTCCACAGGAGCAGCAGGTGAGCACAGAGCTATTGGAGCCTGTTACTCAGGAGCAGGAGGAGGACATCTACTTTCACAAACTTGGGATCAGGAGGGAATCACTCAGTTTCTCAAGACTGGGACACAGGAACAGGAGGCAGTCACTCAACTGCTCAAAACTGGGGCACAGGGAAATCTGGAGGCTAGTGAGGCCCGAGGATCCTGTTACGCAGGAACAGGAGGAGGTGACTCACTCCCCACCAGTACGGGACACTGGGAGAGAAGGGGAGTTTGCTTGGAACAAACAGAAATATATGAATAAATTGCATCAGTGGTCCATTCAATCCTGCCCCAACATTCACTAAGACCACGTCTGATTTGATTGTGATTCCCTCATTCCATTTTACGGAGACTGTCCTCTCTGCAGCCTCTGCTCCATTTGTTGGTCATGTTGCAGACTCAGATGCTGCAACAACAGTCACCATGACTCATCCAGAGGGCCGGGTCGAACCGGATGAGTCTGGATTTGAAGGGTCCAATAACAAGAATGAAAACATAAAATCAAGGTTTAGCCATATGTTTAGTTCCCTCACATTCGCAATCCAACTCACATAACCAGCCCATCCATTACATATTCAGAATGGAGCACTGTGTAGATCCGGCTAGTGTACAGCTGTATGTAACCCAGCAATGTCCAGAGTGAAACTCTGTGCAGCCCACACCAATGCTTGATCTATAATCGTGGACTAAGTGTCCGGAGTGGGGAGCGGTGCAGCCCACACTGGTTCATTCATATATAAAGCCAGGCTGTTGCATTGTTCGATAACACTGTGTTCGATCGCAGCCCAGTGTGGGGAAACTTGCAGCCAATTTTGGAACTGACAGGGTGTGCAGCTCCCATCCATTTACAGCTCCATATCTCCACTGTGCCTTGACAAGGGATGCTGCGAATGTGAAAGTCACTGCGAGGAAGAGATGTAAATGGAAACAATTTAAATACCAATAGTTCTGAATTAGGCAAGTATCACTCTAATATTTAAAGATGAAATAACTGAGATAATATCCAATGAGATTTTGCAAATGATGCAAACAAGTAAGAGGGGCATGGTGATGTTTTAGTGGTTGTACTATACGCCTTCACATAATCAATGGGAATTAGAAGAACAAATATGCAGGGAGATTGGCGAGACTTGTCATAATAGGTGATTTTAATTATCCGAACATAGACTGGGACTTCCAGAGGGTTAAGAACTTAGATGGAACGTAATTTGTTAAGTATGTTCAGCGAAGTTTCCACAAGCAATATATAGAGTATCCTACTCGGGAAGGGACAAATACGACCTACTGTTGGGAAATAGGAATGGATAGGTGATGGAGGTAAAGTGGGGGAGCATTTTGGGAAAAGTGACCAGAGATGTATTAATGTTAAAATAGGTATGGTAGGGACAGAATTGGTCAACAGATTCAAGTTCTAAATTGGGGCAAGGCGAATTTTGTTGGAATTAGACAGGGGATTGCAGGGCTTGATTGGAGTAGTGTGTTTCCAGATAAAAGTGTCCCAGGCAAGAGGGAGGGCTTCAAAAGTGAGATAGCTCGAGTTCAAGGTCTGCATGTTCCTGTGAGGGTGAAGTGAAAGTGAGACTGGAAGAGAGAACCCTGGATGACAAAAGATATTGAGTCTCTGACCAGAAAGAAAGGAGGCGTCACTCAAGTACAGGCAGCTGGGACCAAGGGAATCTCTGGAGGTACACAGGGGATAGAGGAGTTTACTGAAGAAGGAAATCAGCAAGGCGAAAAAGGGGGTATGAGATAGCCTTGGCTGAGCAGATTAGGGTGAATTCAAATTCAGTATAGTCAAGAAAAAGAACAACTCGAGAGAGAATACGACGCCTTAAAATCCAAAATGGACATGCATGTGTAAAACTTCAAGAGATGGGCGAGGTCCTCAATTTCCCCTCTGTGTTTATCATGAAGAAAGACATGAAGACCTGTGACCTTTAGGAGGTTAGTTGCGATATCTTCGTACAGTCCCTTTCACAGTAGAGGTGTTGTTGGACATATTAGAATGCACAAAGTCAGATAAATCTCTTGGTCCTGACCAGATATATTTAAGAGCACTGTACGAGGCGAGAGAAGATAGTTCAGGGGCAAGGTCCCGAAAGACTGGGCAGTAGCAAATTTTGTGCCCTTATTCAGAAGGGCTGCAAAGAAAAGCCTGGGAAATATAGACCAGTAAGCTTCACTTCTGTTTCGGAAACCACTTGAGAAGGTTTGGAGATATAAGATATGGATGCATTTGGGAAGACAGAGTTTGACTTGGAGCAGTCAGCATAGCTTTGTGCGTGGCAGATCATGCCTTACAAATTTTGATTGAGATTTTTGAGGAAGTGACTTGGAAGGTTGACGAGGAAAGATGGTGAACATAGTCTATATGGATTTCAGTAAGGCCTTTGATAAGGTTCCACATGGTAGGCTGCTCAAGAAAGTTAGATCGCATGGACTCCAATGTAAACTGACAAATTGGCGACACAATTGGCTTAATGTTCTGAAACAAATGGCTATGGTGGAGGCATGCTTGTCGGACTGGAGGCCTGTAACTACTGGAGTGCCTTAGTGGTCGGTCCTGGGCCCATTGCTGTTTGTTATCTATACCAATGATTTGGACCAGAGTGCACAACGCAACGTTAGTAGGTTTGCAGATGACACTAAATTAGGAGACATCATTTACAGTGAGGAACGTTATCAGAAATTGCAGCAGTACCTTGACCAGCTGAGGAAGTGGGCTGAGAAATAGCAAATGGAGTTTAATTTAGATAAGTGTGGCGTCTTGCATTTTGGAAAGTCAAATCCAGGTAGGAGTTTACTGATGAATGATAGTGCCTTAAGGAGTGTAGTGGAACAAAAGGATGTTGGAGATCAGGTGCACAGTTGTCCGAAATTTGAGTCACAGATACACAGGACAGTGAAGAAGGCTGTTGGCACATTGGCCTTCATCAACGCATTGAGTATAGAAGGTGGGACGTTATGTTGCAATTGTACAGGATGTTGGTAAGGCTGCAGTTGGAGTATTGTGTCAGTTTTGTTCATCTTGCTCTAGAAAGGATATTATTGAACTAGAAAGTATGCAGAACAAACTTCCAAAGATGTTTCCTGGGCTAAAAGCTCTAAGTTATAGGCAGAGGTTGGACAGGTTAGAACTTATTTCTTTACAGCTTAGGAAACCGAGGGGGTTCTTATAGAAGTGTAGTCCTTATAAAATCATGAGAGGTGTGCATGTGGTGAATACTTCAAACTTTTTTTCTCAAGTTTGGTGAATCGATGACTACAGGACATCCATTAATGTTTGAAAAAGATAAAAAATATAAAAATGAAACTGAGGGGCAACTTTTTATATAGACAGTGGTGCGCATATGGACTGAGCTGTCAGTGGAAGTGATTGAGGTGGGTACAATAACAACATTGAAAAGGCAATTGGACAAATACACAGATAGGAAAGGATTAGAGGGATACAGAACAAGGGCAGGGAAATGGGGTGAGTCTGGATGTACATTTTGGTTGCCATGGACCAGCTAGGCCAAATGACCAGTCATACTGGCAGTCTCGTGTAATATGTAAATGAGTGTGTTTTGGGGTGGAGATAGGATGCGGGGGGGGCGGGGGGTGGAGAGACTGAGATAAAATGTCATGGAAGGATATGTTCACAGTTTCAGAATGCTGAAATGAATTCATTCCGATAGTATCATGCAACACGGGTCTGTATTTCGAAGAATTATGAGTGAAAGGGATATTGCTGTGAGTTCAGGCGATGGAGAGTTTTGGATGAGCATTTGTTCTGCAGCTTTGTAACTGGGAGTGAGGAAGCAGAGTCTTCGCCTCACTGGGCTGAATCTAACAAAAACCTGTCTCAGTGACATTTTAATTAAGTGTGACAGAGGGGTTGTCTGCACGAGGCCGAGCTAGTTTCCTGGTGCAATCTTACCAAACTCATCTCATTAACTACCCAATCCACTCCATAGTGTTCCTCTCATGCAATGCCAGCCCGATTCTCCAACCCATTAAGACTGGAGATACTCACCATTGCCGGGATGCCCCGGATATTCTGTGATCCCTGACACTTGTGCAATCTTTAAAAAGCCAATGGGCACATGGTTGTGCTTTCTCAGTTCAGAACTGCCCTGCACAGTTTACCCCGAGCATAGCAGCTAAGGGGAAATTACACCACGGTTTGTCAACAGGGGCACGGAGGTCCTGGTGGATGGGCTAGTGCAGAGGGAGACCATTCTCTTCCCAGAGGGATAACACCACCAGACTCACCGAGCATGGTCTGAATTCATCACCCAGCTCAGTGCAGTGTGCGGTCTGAGGAAATGTCCAGCAAAACAGGACAATCATCAATAATCTTCCCTGCTCTGTCAGGATAAGGGTCACCGTATTCTCTCTGCTCCCTCACACTCACTGAGTATCAGTTATAGTACCGACCCCCGAACAAGGCTCATGCTCCTCCACTCTGACTACTGCATGCAGTATCTTCCCTCTCTTTCTCTCTTGCTTTTCTAATGCCACGCCCCCCCACCCCACACACACTCACAGTTCTAAAATATTCTGGAGAATGCCAATTATGGAATGTTCCAGATAATGTTCCAACTTATTCCCAGTTTCAGGAAAACGGCTGTGCCCCAGTGTGTAACATGTAAGAGGATGGAGTAGAGATTTACGTTTTTCAAATCACACACAATTAAAATCCATCATGAGGCCATTCAGTACTTCAAATATGCTCCAACGTTCAATACGTTTAGGGGTGATCTGATGGTTTTCTCAGCTCCATGTTACAGGAACTTTTAGTCATTCAACCCCCAGGTTCCTGTTACCGAGCAGACGATTCTCAGACACTTCATACCCCGGGTTTCTTCCACCATGTGTTCAGAAGGCATTTCCCATGGGGACGGACTATCCTGACAATATATTTCAACTGATTTATAAATTCATGCAACAGTCATCATGCTTTCCACAGACCAATCAAAAACATGCACTTATTTTATGGTTATCGATATCAAACCACAATTAGACATTCTGGTTATTTCACTTGTTTCACCTTATTGTATTCAGCCAAAGAAAGCTTCCAAACACTTGTCTTATTATAAAATACAATTTCTAGCAGAGAACGTTACTATCCTCAGCCGTTATCATGACGATTATCTCAAATACACCTTTTTCCTGGTCATGACTGTTTCTCTTGCCCTTTGTCTGTGACTGATTCTGTGTGTAACAGTTACACAGTCTCCCACTCAGTTGGCTGGATGGTTGGTTTGTGATGCAGAGGGAGGACACCAGCCCAGGTTCAATTCCCCACACTGACAGAGGTTACCATGAAGGGGATACTCTCTCAACCTCACGCTGTTACTGGGGTGTGGTGACCCTCAGGATAAACCACCATGAGTAGTCTCTCTAATGAGAGTTCTTTGGGACTCTATTCTGGCATTTTAATTTTTTAACAAACATTTTTATTGAAAAATAGGTTTTTATTATTATATTAAACCAATAACAAAACAACTCAAATAACTGAACAAAATTGCACCCAATTGCATGTACATGCAAAACAAGTTAAAGTCTCTAAATGGACAGAAGAAAAACAAAAAATAAACAATAAACAATAAATAAATAATATGGTTCAGCATAACAAAATGATTGTTCTCGTTCTTCGAGAGCATTACACATTCATATGTTCATAATTCTACATACTAGATTCATTAGATAATATCGTCATGGCTATGTAAAAGCCCTTTTTAGAGTGGCAGATAAGCCTGTACCGCGGTAATCCAAAAAGGGTTGCCATATCTTATATAAATCTCTGCTTTTTGGTGCACCATACTCATGAGAAATTCCAAAAAGATATTCTCCATCATAAGCTTACAAGGACCCAACAGACCCGGGGGCTTTTCAGACATCCAACATAACAGAATATTTTTCCTAGCACAGGAAGTATGCAGGAGATACTAAACGAGTATTTTGCATCAGTATTTATTGTGGAAGACATAAAATGTAGGGAAATAGATGGTGACACCTTGCAAAATGTCCATATTACAGAGGATCAAGTGCTGGATGTATTAAAATGGGTAAAGGTGGATAATTACCCAAGGATGTCTTTAAACAGGTCCCCAGGACTTGATCAGGTATACCCTAGAACTCTATGGGAAGCTAGAGAAGTGGTTGCTGGGCCTCTTGCTGAGATGTTTGTAATATGGAAAGTCACAGGTGAGGTGCCGGAAGACTGGAGGTTGGATAACGTGGTGCCACAGTTTAAGAAGGGTGGTAAGGACACGCCAGGGGACTATAGACTAGTGAGCCTGACGTTGGTGGTGGGCAAGTTGTTGGAAGGAATCCTGAGGAACAGGATGTGCATGTATGTAGAAAGGCAAGGACTGATTAGGGATAGTCAACATGGCTTTGTGCGTGAGAAATCATGTCTCACAAACTTGATTGAGTTTTTTGAGGAAGTAATAAAGAGGAATGATGAGGGCAAAGAGGTAGATCTGATCTATATGGACTTCAGTAAGGGTTTTCATAAGGTTCCCCATGGGAGACTGATTAGCAAGGTTAGATCTCATGGAATACAGGGAGAGCTAGCCATTTGGATACATAACTGTCTCAAAGGTAAAAGATAGAGATTGGTGGTGGAGGGTTGTTTTTCAGACTGGAGGCCTGTGCCCAGTGCAGTGCCACAAGAATCGGTGCTGGATTCACTACTTTTTGTCATTGACATAAATGGTTTGGATGCGAGCGTAAGAGGTACAGTTAGTAAGTTTGCAGATGACACCAAAATTGGAGGTGTAGTGGACAGCGAAGAAGGTCACCTCAGATTACAACAGGATCTTGACCAAATTGCCAATGGGCTGAGAAGTGGCAGATGGAGTTTAATTCAGATAAATCCAATGTGCTGCATTTTGGGAAAGCAAATCTTAGCAGGACTTATACACTTAATGGTCAAGTCGCAGGGAGTGTTGCTGAACAAAGAGACCTTGGAGTGCAGGTTCATAGCTCCTTGAAAGTGGAGTCGCAGGTAGATAGGATAGTGAAGAAGGCGTTTTTTATGCTTTCCTTTATTGGTCAGAGTATTGAGTACAGGATTTAGAAAATCATGTTGTGACAGGACAGGACATTGGATAGGCCACTGTTGTAATATTGCGTGCAATTCTGGTCTCCTTCCTATCGGAAATATGTTGTGAAACTTGAAAGGGTTCAGAAAGCTTCTACAAGGATGTTGCCAGGGTGAGAAGATTCGAGCTACAGGGAGAGGCTGAATAGGCTGGGGCTGTTTTCCCTGGAGCGCCGGAGGCTGAGAGGTGACATTATACAGGTTTACAAAATTATGATGGGCATGGATAGGGTAAATAGGTAAAGTCTTTTCCCTAGGGTTGGGGACTCCGGAACGAGAGGGCATAGGTTTAGGGTGAGAGGCGAAAGATATAAAAGAGATCTACGGGGCAATTATTTCAAACAGAGGGTAGCATGTGTATGGAATGAGCTGCCCGGTGAGGTGGGGGAGGCTGATACAAGTGCAACATTTAAGAAGCATTTGGATGGGTATATGAATACGAAGGATTTGGAGCCTTTTGGGCCGGGTGCTGGCAGGTGGGACTAGATTGGTTTGGGATATGTGGTCGGCATGGATGGGTTGGACCGAATGTTTCCATGCTTTACATCTCTCTGGCTCTATGACTTATACTAATCTCTGTTTTTTTGGTGCACCTTATTGGTGAGAAAGTCCAAAGGGATATTTTCCATGAGGAGCTTACAAAGACCAACAGCCCCGAGGAGTTTTCAGACATCCAACACAACAGAATAAGTTTCCTAGCACAGAAAGTAAGGATTTTTGTTCCCATGCGTAAGATACTCTGGGCAGGCCCAGGAAAAGAGAAACCATGTCCATCTCCAATTCGGTCCACAAGACCCACTCTACCACACCTACCACAGTGCTCCAATATATACAAAAACTGCAGCAGGACCACATGCAATGAGCAAGAGTGCCTGTAGTCATTCTGCATTTAGGACATGCTGAAGATAATCCCATTTTGAATTTTGAGAGAAACACTGGTGTCAGATTGGCCCTATGAAGAATTTACAACTGCATGGAATGTGTCCTGTTACACATCAAAATCCTTTGAGCATTTTCACAAGTATCCTCAAACGTCTCCGAAGAGATCTAAACCCTCAACTCTCTCGCACAGACGTCACGAAGCTGCACAGTCTTGTCTGAGGGTACACTATCGAACTGATGATAAAGGGTACTGACAGAGAGTGTATTCTTAGCAAAAAGAACCCACTTCTCTGTATCGGATCTATCAGTCTCGGTTAATTTTTTAAAAATCAAATCTCTAATCTGGAAAACAAAACAGAAGAAGTCTCTCCTAGGTAGTCCATACTTTACGAGTTATTTGGCCAAATGATATCATTGTTTCTCCCTCAAGTAACACGTGGTGGCTCAGTGGTTTGCACTGACTCACACAACCAGGGTCACGGGTTTGGTTCCAGCCTTGGGTGACTAGCTGTGTGGACTTCGTATATTCTCAACTGTGTCTGCGTAGGTTTCCTCAAACAGTCACAAACATGTGCATGTTAGATGAATTGGCCATTGCTAAATCGCTCATAGTGTTCCAAGATCTGTAAGTTGGGGCATTAGTCAGGGTAAATATAAGATGGTAGGAGAATGGGTCTGGGTGGGTTACTCTTCGGAGGGTCGAAGTGGTCTTGCTGGGCCCAATGACCTGTTTCCACACTGTAGGGATTCTACTAATTCTAAATCGCTCAAGCAAGGTATCACCCTCGCTGCCCATAGTTTAAACCTGGAATCCATCATCCCCGGTTGACAATCGGTATATCAATTATAGGGGTAAGAAACATGGTTTTGTCTGTATTGCCCTCGATCTGACGCATTGTTCTTCAAGTTTTAACAGTATTGATCATCATTAGTTTATGACAATACTCCATAAAAGTTGTCATTTTATCTCAGAATAACAGACTAATAAGGGTTCACTTTGTCTGAGAGGGCTCAATGTCTAGCCATATTGATGCCGAGACCACAGTGGCCCAGGCACTCTCATGGGATGAAAAAAACAAAATTGATTGTTTTTAATTGGGGAGATCAACTCCCCAAAATCTGTGGGGCAGTTGCAATTTTGTTAGCTTGATAAAGAATCACTTATGGTGCCATATAAAAGAGCTAAACCAGCCATTTTTTCTAAAAATCATCTTAGATTATTTCAAGTTTGGAAACAGGCCCTTCGGCCCAACAAATCCACACTGATCCGCTGAAGCGCGACGAACTCAGACCCATTCCCCTACATTTACCCCTACATTCATTTTAATAACAGCTATCCGACCTAGCCATGATATCGGAAATGTCTCCCATCTTTGAAGGTCTTGTTTAATTTTGTCAAACAAATGGATACAGTTCACGTTAAATAAATGATCAAAAACAGATGCAATGAATATACTGAAACAGGGAAACCACCCCAGTGACCGTTTAAAAGGAAACCAGGATTTAGCCTCAGTATTAGATATTTCCCTAAGACCTCCCACATGAACTACGGAAATTGTGGAATTTGTCACAAAGCATACAATGTAATCTTACGTGACTTCTATCCTACTTCTGGGGCAGATATGTGGGCATCCCTACGGATGGCCTCAGCCAGTGACTCAATCCCCAAAGTAAACAACAATGATGAAAGGTGTTAACCTTGTCGGCTGCCTGGAGAAATATTAATGTTACTGGTTGGCACACCATTAGTGAGAACCGCAGCCAGAGGATCGTGGTAAAGTACCCACACCCACTTGATAAAAACTTTGCATCGACCAAACCATTCTAATGTACAGAATAGATCCGGCCACTCAACCCAATCAAATGCCTTCTCTCATCTAAAGAGATCAATAATCCTTGGACAGATTGTTGTTGACACTCTTGGATCATATTGAGTAAACTCTTAACATTGTAGGAAGATCTGTGGCCCTTTATAAAGCCTGTTTGGTCCTCTTTGGTAACGGAAGGCAGCAAAGTTTCCACCTTAATGTACAGGTCACAGACGGGATTTTGAAACCAACATTTAAAAGTGAGATTGGCGTGTAAGAAGCACAATCCTCCAGGGTCTTCCATTCTTAAGCATCAGAGAGATATGAGTCTCTCTAAAGGATGGAGGGAGGAGTTCGTGACTGTATGAGTGACAGAATATGTTAAACATCAGCAGTGACAATAGGTTTATAAATTATTTATAAACTTCACTCAGAAATCCGTCAGGAATGTGTACCTTTACATTCTGAAGCTGCTTCACACCCTCCCGTGCCGACAATGGTGCATTTAGACACAACACCTATTCAGGGGTTACTTCTGGAAGACCCAGGTTCTTGAAACATGACTCCATCTTAATCCATCTATCCTCAAAATGTTCAGTCTGAAATAATTCGGAGAAAAATCTCGGACAGGCTGCATTAATCTTTTTGGAATCAGAGGGAAAGATCCCAGTACCTTCCCTAATTGAGGTAATGGCTTGAGGGGGCGCTCATTTTCCTGGCAAGTTCGGCTAAATACTTGCCTGGCTTATCACCATGTTCAAACAGCCTTTGTTATTCAAAAGTAAGTTCCTTCCTGGCTGTCTGTGTGAGCGAGGAATTCACGTAGACCGAAGCGTTGTGATCCTCTGCAGATTAAGCACTGAGGGGCAATCACAGTATGCACTCTCGGCTGTCCTCAGCTGTGCCTCAAGCCAGCGTTCCTGCTCCCCCTTCTGCCGCTTCCTAATGAATAACTATTTCCTTGGCATGAACGTTAGTAGTTTCACATACATTTGGATGTGTTACTGTTTGAATCGGCATTAATGGCTCAGAAAGATCTGAAATCTTTACAGAAATACTCAATGAACTAACTAGCCTTAAGAAAAAAAGGATCAATTCGTCAGCTTCTCGAAACGGTTATACTTCTTCATGGTCAGAAATGGTAATTTTCCCAATTGTGCAGGACGCCACCGAATTTAAGATTGTTGCAGGGATGGAGAAGAGATCAACATTCGTGTGGCATTTATGCGGGTTATAGGAGAAAATAAAATCCCTAATTGTATTATGGATCTGCTTCCAGATATCCACCAGCTCTAGTTATGCAGAAGAATCAACTAATTGTTTACATTTTGACGAGGGTATTGGGGGACCTTTGGATATTCTGTCCACTGTGGGGTCCATAAGACAGCTGAAACCATCTACACTAATGCACCATGAGACAAAATAACTTAAATTGTAAAATGCATCTTCCACGGTTTTAGAGGGTGCGCCGTGAGGCAATAACCATTCAAAATACTCTATTCTTTCCCAAAGTTCAAGGGTTTGGGGATTATGATCCTCCTGTGAATGTCTAATGTAATCTAGTCAATTAACTGGAAGATTCTTCCTATCCAATATGGCTTCTCCCCGACTCCTACTATTAATAAAACGAGAAATAAACCCGATCAAACCCGCCCTGCTGTAATGTCAAATGTTCCTTATCATCAAGGTGCATCGAGGAAGAAATCGAATTATACATCACTGATCATGAATGAAAAATGACTCATAGAGCTTAAAAACAACACGAACTAAGACTACTACATCTAACAAGCTCTGAAAACTTTCCAAAACTAAACACACAAAAAAAACAAAAAAAGAAACAAAATCCAACGTGCCAATGACACTCCATAAGGAATTTATCACCCCCCCCAACCACGCCCATCTAGTGGGGACGGTTACATACCCCAAAACTTCATCTTTTGCCTGCTACCAATATGACATCCAGGGCAATTAACGACAAAAATCGGGCTTCAACGGCCCTTTGGTCGGTATTTAATCATCACAACTTCCTCTGTAACCCGCTCCAGCTTGAGTCGCACCCCAGACGCAAGCAAGGAAAGAGAATAAGAGTAGTAATACTAATGAAGAAGTTAAAAGTGAGTACTCTACCCATTCCCGACTATAATTTAACACTGGTTAATACCAGAAAAATCCAAGGAAATGTCTTTGAGAGAAACATGATTATCTAAACATCCATCTTATTTTAAAATGTCAACAAAGTTTTCGCTTTCTCTGGAGAGTCAGACGAGTGTATGGATCCATTGAAAGCAATACGGAGCACCGCTGGGATATTAAGGAATAATGACTCCGAGTTCCCTTAGTTTTCTCTTGATATCATCAAAAGATTTTCTTTCCTGAATCACCGCCGTTGAAAAGTCCTGAAAGATCATAATCCTGGAGCCCTCGTGAATTAAAACCATCGGATCTTTCCCCTGGGTTCTGGAAGATTCCATCTGCCTATGTTTATTCCCATAACTATGTAACCGCACAAGGACAGGGTGAAGGCGTTGGTCTTAGTCTGACCTCCGCACCATAACTCGACTAACTGTTTCAGTCTTCTCCTGCCCCTTTTCAGTTTTGAAGTGAAGGAATCGCTGCAGCCAGTACTCAATAAACTCACTGGCTGACCACCTTCCATCCGGTCCAGCAAACTGAAGATGTGAACATTCTTCATCCTATCCCTGTTCTCGAGGTGGTTGTCATGTTCAGTTAAGTTATGGACCTGCTTTTCAAAGGCGAGGATCCTCTCCTGAAAAGAACTGATCACGGTATCTGTCGCTGCAGTTCGGCGCTTGGCATAATCTGTTCCGTTTCCAAGGCTGTCAAGTTGCTGCTCATGTTTTTGGAGCATGGCTGAGAGCGGACCTCGCCACTGCTGAACCCTTCTTCAATCATTACTTCAATCATTTCATATACTTGGTGAACTCAGTGACCAAGGCCTGGTGAGTAACTGGGTCTATGGAACGAGCAGAGTGGGTTAGAGCTACAGCCTCAGGCATGCTCGATGCTTCTGACGGGTGCACCGTGTGTTGGGACTTACTTGATCCTTTCCCATGTTTTTTCATTTCCACTTGTTAAAACGGGATTAGTAAAGATTCTATCGCTATTTTAGTGTTGAATTTTACGTAAATGATCTGGGATGGGAACCACTTTGCCCGTGCTATGATGCAGAGCCCAGCAAAACAGACCTTCCGGATCTCCGGTATCTTGGATTCCCCCTTAATGTTTTATCGATATTAGCATTTCATTTTGTATTATATTCCTGGATGTTCCGGACCCGTGTAATTTGATACCACTGTCTACATTTTCCCCTACGCTGCAAATTGCTTCCCATTCCTCGATAATCCTTGACTCTGTTGTTATTTATGAACCTTCTGTTGGTGCCTCAAAAATATTCAATATTTCTGCCTCCAACGGTGTGTGGGGAAGAGAGTTCCAAAGACTCTCAGCACTTTGAGAAAACAAATATAAACTTTATGATCTGAATGTGAGATTATTTTTTTGTGTCTCCTTATCTGAGAAAGGATATAATTACATTGAAAGCAGTTCAGAGATGTTTCATTTCACATATTCTTGGGGTGAAGGGCTTATATTATGAAGTCTTTAACAGGGTACTCTTGGAATGAGAATGAAACATACAACACCTTGATAAGTGTGGATTAGGTATATACCCGCTGGGTGTTTGTATAGGCCAAATTTGTTGTCATTGTCATAGAACCTCTGCAGTGTGGAGGCTGGACATTCCGTCCATTAAGTCCGCACCGATGCACTAAACTGCATCCTACCTGGACATGGCCCCCTACCTTATCCATGTAACCCTACATTTCCCATAACTAACCCACCTAACCTACACATCCCTGGGCACTATGGGTAATCCACTTTAAACTGCACATCTTTGGACTGTGGCAGGAAACTGGAGCACTGAGAGGAAACCAACACGGTCACGAGGAGAATGTTCAAACTCCACATGGAGGGTTGCCCGCGGTTGGAATCGAACCCAGCTCCTTGGTGATGTGAGGAAGCAGTGCCACCCACAGATCCACCATACTCCTCCGTTAGTTCTGTTAGTAACTTGTGGCTGACGAAAGAAATCTGCCTGACTTCTTATCACTGAACCTAAGCCAGTCTGTGACCTTTATCATCGGCCATATCACCAACGTGGTTACATTTAAAATTTGTTGTGAGCAGTGGAGGATTGGGACTAGAAAAGGAAATAGAAACACCCTTCATCCTCAGTCACAAATGGAGTGAGAAGAAATTCACAAAGTGGGAATTCAGTCAAGTGGAAATCCTCTTTCCCAGAAGTTTGGGATGGCTGAATCTTTATATTATATCGAGGCTGGCTTCATCTGATTGTCCACAGAGAGGTGAGTCAGGGATAATGGTGCATGGAGAGAAAAGTGCAGCTGGGACCACAATGAGATGAGCCACGATCTCATTTACTGGTGGGGTAGTGTCAAAGGGCCGAATAGCCCACTCCTATCCCTCAGCCCTGTGTTCTGATGTTCCATTCAGCCCTTTGGACCTGCAAATCGAGGCCACTCCGATGGTTAGGTGTAGTTTTGGAAATGTACTTGGAAAATCTAGCCTGGAACAGGAAGTGACCCTCACCTCCAATCCCTGTGTCCATGCTTCCCATCTCTGTAACTTCTTCTCCAAATTTAAGCCATGTCCCAGACCCAGGTTCGCTGTCAATACAGCCCCCATACCCCACCCCAGGGTAAACTCAAACTAATCCTCTGCTCATCCGAATGTAGCATTACACAACACAACTTCCAGGAAAATAACCAGTTACTTTCCAAAAGCAAAACATGTGAAATTAATAACAGTAGGAACAACAGTATTCGGCCCCTCAAGCTTGCCCTGTCATTTAATATGAACATGGCTGATCTACTCCAGGATTCGACTCCACTTTCTTGCCGACTCCTTGAGGAGAGTGAATGAGTTATATATAGCGGCTGGGTGTTTGAATAGTCCAAATTTGTTGTCCCTCCACATCTTTCTGGGTTAGGGAATTCTAGACATTCACTACCTTCTGAGAGAAGACATCACTTTGCATCTCAGACTGAAATCGATGTTCCATATTCGGTATCTATGTCCTCAAGTTCGGGACTCCACCCAGGAATGGTAACAACTTCTCAACATCTACAGTGTCAACCCCTCTGTGTGTCTTGTATGTTTCAGCAGTATCACTCCTCATTCATTTAAACCCCAATGAATAATCGCCTCACCATTTTAGAGATTCTCATTAACACAATCCTTTCGTCCCAGGAACCCATCGTTTGAAACAACCCAGTTACTTGCTGCACCAGCATGCTGACTTTAAGTTTCATACACGGGAAGACTCCAATCCCTTTGTACTGCTCCTTTTCTGGAAGTCCTCTCCATTAAATAACAGCCTGCCTTTGGTTCTCAGTGTCATCCATAAATTCAGATGTATGTTGCACTCAACTCCCTCTTTCAGGCTATCAGTATAGATTGTAAATAACTGATGCCATCGGACTCAGAGCTGTGGTACTCCAGCAGATACACCTTTATCATGAAGATTCATTAATCCTGACTCTCCGATTTCTATGTGCGAACCAATCATCATCCCATGTTAATACATTATCCATCATCCTACAACCTTCTGTCATGTGTAAGAACTTTTGTTTTGTAATACCTTGTGGAAAATCTCTGGAAAGCCTAGTGTCCACCAGATCCCTTTTATCAAGTCTGCTTTTTACATTCTCAGGCATCTCCAGAAATACTTTGCATAATTTTACAGGGCAAAGTATAATTTCTCTTTCACAAAACCACTTGGACCCTGCGTGAAGCACTTCTAACTGTACATGCTGGCCAAGTTTTCCAAATTAAGCTCGTCCCACCTGCTTTCATTTGGCCCATATGCCACGAAATGTTTCCCATTCATATGTTTGTCCAAATGAGTTTATAATGTTGTAGTTGTACTGGCACCTACCCCACTTCCTCTGACAGCTGATGCCATACCCAACCACCCTCTGTGTAAAAAAGTTGTCCCTTCGTTCCTTTTAAATCTTTCCTCTTACAGCTTAAACCTGTACCTTCTATGGCTGAACTCCCCCATGCCGTTGGAAAGATCTTGGCTATTCACCCTATCCATATCTCGCATGATTTTAGACGCTTTTACAATGTCACCACCCAACCCCCTACACTCCATCTGATACTAATTTCAAGAACAAGCATTTAAAGATAAGCACTGCAAATTTAAACAATATTAAACATGACAGGTAAACAATACTCAGCCCAAACTTCATATGCTGATTTGTCTTTTCTCCATATTACAATACTAAGGCAGCATGAAATGCTTACTAGTGCCAATAAGAATTCAAACACTTGGATTCCTTTGTCTAAAGGGTGCGATGATCTCGACAGTGAAAACGTATCTATAGCCAGATCTATATAATGCCACATAGTCAACACTCTCCCTCCTGGCCTCGCTATGACCTTGTGTGGTTGTGTCTTCTTTATCTTGTACTCAATTGAGAGAACCACTTTCCCCCATTCACACTTTAATTTAAACACATTTTACATCATGCACTCGTTCAGCAGTGCTAAAAGCCCGTTAATTATTGCCACACTCTCTTTTCCCTGTCATCCATCCCCCACCTCTGACAAGGGATTAAAAATCCTAGGTTCCAATCCTTTTCAGTTCTGAAGAAGTGTCACACTGGGCTTGAAATGCTAACGCCGTTTTTCTGTCTCTGCAGATGCTGACCGAAATGGTGAGTTTCTCCAGAAATGAATAGGCACAGAACAAATTATCACTAAAACAAATAACTGTGGCTACTGGAAATAATAATACAAAAATTGCTTGAAGAACTGGGAGCTTTGTAAAGGGTCGTTGGATCTGAAAGTTCAACTCTGCATTCATTCCAGAAGATGCTGCAACACTTACAGTAATTTCTTCAGCAATTTCTGTTTTTGGACAATTTCCAATGAAGGATGTCAATGATGCTGAAACATCCCATCCAACCTGTAGCGCCGTAAACTAGGGACTGAACGATAATGCATGGTGCACAAATTCCTAGATTCTAAAACTGCACAAGACTGACATCATTGACACTGCAGAGCTCTTAATCAGGTCAGGGAGAAAAACAGAGGGAAACACATTCATTTCAAATATCGAAGTTGACATTGTGGAAAAGAAACGATTTAGATTATTACCTTAAATGGATTGAGATAAAGTAACAAATTGGAGGTGTGACACCAGAGAGATGCCTTCAGCAGAATGAGAATATGAAAATGGAAGTGTTACCGCATCAGAAACCAGGTTAGGTCACTGAATACAGGGCTGATGCCAACGACGGTATCACGTGCACCTAAACCTGTTGACAAACCACACGTGAATGGTTGCATTCCAAACAGCAGAAATAACTTCTGATGGAGAAGGGGAAATGATCCCAAGACTAACAGATCGGATCTAAGCTCTGTCATCCTGCGAAATCCAATCATAAATGTCGATGGATTATTAAACAATTTACTGGAGCAGAAGACGCCATAAATATCCTCATCCTAAATATCGGAACAACTCTAAATCAGTGAAAAAAAGTCTGCACTACCCTCAGGTGTTGACTCAATCTCACAGTCATCATGATGCCCACAGATTCACAGATGCCAGTCTTCAAGCAATTCGATTTGCTCTATGTGACGTGAAGAAACAGCTCGACACAGTAGATATGACAAAGGCAATGGGCCCTGAAACCATTCCTGCAATGGGAGTGAATACTTGTGCTGCACAACAAGCCGCGTCCCTGGGGAAGCTTTTTCATTCCAGATTCAACTCTGACATCTCCCTGGCAATGCGGAAAATTACTCAGCTATGTCCAGTCCCCGAAGAGGAGAATAATTACAATCTTACCAATTACCACCTCGAACTCCAATCACGACAGTCAAATTGGTGGGAATTCTTTTTGACAGAGCTGTCAAGAAGCACAGAAATAACCTGCTCAGTGTGGTTTCCGATAGGTCCCCATGTGGAGATGGTGCTGTTGTGGAAATATCATTGGATTACGAATGCAGACCAGTTCAATGTCTAGCAGCTGGTGGAAGCTAGAAACAATTAATAAAATATCGAGTCCGAAAATCTGGTGTCAGTAATAGTGCTCTTGTGTCCAATGTTGATTGTAAACATCGATCTCCTTCCCCAATGTACTTTCAGGAAGTGAATCTCCTGTGCTTTCCTGGTGTGGCCTAAAAGTGACTCCAGAGGCACAGACATGTGATCACCTCTTCAATGGTCTCTGAATCGGCCAAGTAAGACACTCAATTGTATCAAACTGCTCTGAGGTCTTAAAGAATAAACCAGGACAGAACACCTGGCACCAGCCTCGTTATCAGAAAAGGGAACGGGAAACACAGTCCTATCGATCCTGCAGAGATCTCCTTCCTAACATCTGAGAACTTGTGACAACATTTACAGAGCTTTCCCACAGACTGTACACAAACATCGGGAAAGGAGGAGGTTATTCAATACGTTGAGCTTTCGTCATGCTAGTTCAGGGCCGCACATCTCCTCAATGCAGTTTTCCTCATACAATGTTCATATCCCAAATAATATGTTTAAACATTGTGAAATATAAAATGAGAACGGATGTAGTGCTTTCGGCCCATCAAGTTTGCTTCTCTATTCGATATACACGCGGTTCTTTGATAACGCTTGTGTATTAAATACGATTTGACTGTTTTCTTTAAAGTGAACTATCATCCCTGATTCCAATCTGTCTCACACTGTCAGAGTTTGATATATTTCCTCCGGCTGGTGAGGCCAGAAACAAGGCGATAATGGACTTGAACGTGTGGCTGGGGAACTGGCACAGGAAGCAAGGATGTAAATTCTTGGATCACTGGGGTATGTTTTGTGGTAAGCATAAATTATACAAGAGAGACGGTTTGCACCTTAATAGGTTGGGGGACCAGCATTCTCGCAGGCAGGTTTGCTATTGCAACACAGCTGCATTTAAGCTAAGTAGCTGGGGGGAGGGGACAAACTGGATGTTTGAGAAGGAAATTGAAGGGAAGGTTAGAAAAAGGGAAGTCAAGAAAGACAACTGTATCAATGACGCAGAAAACTCAAAAAGGGATCATGCTATAAGGTTGAGTGAAATATGAGTTTTTTTTGGGAAGGGTGAGGATAGTAACAAATTAAAAATACTGTATATGAATGCACGAAGCATTACAAATAAGGTGGATGAGCTTGAGGCTCTTTTGGAAATTGGCAGATACGATATTGTGGGGATAACTGGGATGTGGCTTCAAGTGGACAGGGCCTGGGAAATAAATATTCAAGGCTACACGTGCTATCGTAAGAACAGACTGACGGGCAGAGGGGGTGGGGTGGCCATGTTGGTAAGGGATGATATTCAGTCCCTTGCCCGGGGGGACCTAGAATCAGGGGATGTAGAGTCAGTATGGATAGAGCTGAGAAATTCTAAGGGTAAAAAGACTCTCTTGGGAATTATCTACAGGCCCCAAACAGTAGTCTGGATGTCGGATGTAAGTTGAATCAGGAGCTGAAATTGGCCTCTCGCAAAGATGTTACTACAGTTGTTATGGGGGATTTCAACATGCAGGTAGACTGGGAGAATCAGGATGGTATTGGACCTCAAGAAAGAGACTTTGTGGAGTGCCTCAGAGATGGATTTTTAGAGCAGCTGGTGCTGGAGCCGATCAGGGAGAAGGCAATTCTGGATCTGGTATTGTGCAACGAACCAGAATTGATCAGAGACCTCGAAGTAAATGAGCCATAGGAAGTAGTGACCATAATACAATAAGTTTCAATCTGCAATTTGAAAGGGAGAGGGTACAATCGGAAGTGACAATATTTCAGTTGAATAAAGGGAACTATGGATCTATGAGGGAGGAGCTGGACAAAGTTCAATGGTGCAATACCTTAGCAGGGATGACAGTGGAGCAGCAATGGCAGATATTTCTGTGTATAATGCAGAAGATGCAGGATCAGTTCATTCCAAAAAGGAAGAAAGCTCCTACGAGGAGGCATGGGTGGCTGTGGCTGACGAGGGAAGTTAAGAAACATATAAAGTTAAAAGAGAAAAAAGTATAACATAGCAAAGATAAGTGGGAAAACGGAGGAGTGGGAAGCTGTTAAAGAACAACAGAGGATTACTAAGAAGGAAATACACAGAGAAAAAAAGAGGTACGATTGTAACCTGGCCAAAAATATAAAGGAGGGTAGAAGAAGCTTTTTTTACATAAGTGAAAGGCAAAACAAATGGTTAAGAATAAAATTGGGCCCTTGAAGATAGAAACAGGGGAACATATTACAGGGAACAAAGAAATGGCAGAAGAATTAAATTTGTACTTCAGATCTCTGTTCACTGGGGAAGACACAAGCAATCCCCCTGAGGTAACAGTGGCTGAAGGACCTGAACTTAAGGGAATTTATATTTGCCAGGAATTGGTGCTGGAGAGACTGTTAGGTCTGAAGGTTGATCAGTCCCCAGGGCCTGATGGTCTACATACCAGGGTACTGAAGGAGGCGGCTCGAGAAATCGTGGATGTGTTGGTAATTATTTTCCAGAATTCCGCAGATTCGGGATCAGTTCCTGCGGATTGGAGGGTGGCTAATGTTGTACCACTTTTTCAGAAAGGTGGGAGAGAGAAAACAGGAAATTAAAGACCAGTTAGTCTGACCTCAGTGGTGGGAAAGATGCTGGAGTCAATTATAAAGGACGAAATTACGACACATCTGGAGAGTAGTAACAGGATAGGTCAGAGACAGCATGGATTTATGAAAGGGAAATCTAATTTTCTGGAATTATTTGAGGATGTAACTCTGAAGATGGACGAGGGAGATCCAGTAGATGTAGTGTACCTGGACTTTCAGAAAGCTTTTGAAAATGTCCCACATAGGAGATTAGTCAGCAAAATTAGTGCGCATGGTATTGGGGGCAAAGTAATAACTTGGATTGAAAGCTGGTTGGCTGAGAGGAAACAAAGTGTCGTGCTAAACGGCTTCATTTCGGAATGGCAGGCAGTGACCAGTGGGGCACCGCAGGGATCAGTGCTGGGACCGCAGCTTTTTACAATATATATTAATGATATAGAAGATGGTATGAGTAATAACATTAGCAAATTTGATGATGATACTAAGCTGGGTGGCAGGGTGATATGTGAGGAGGATGCTAGGAGATTACAGGGTGACCTGGACAGGTTAGGTGAGTGGTCAGATGCATGGCAGTTGCCGTTTAATGTCGGAAAATGTATGGTCATCCACTTTGGTGGCAAGAACAGGAAGGCAGATTACTACCTAAATGGAATCAATTGAGGTAAAGGGGCAGTACAGAGAGATCTGGGTGTTCTTGTACAGCAGTCAATGAAGGTAAGCATGCAGGTACAGCAGATAGTGAAGAAAGCTAATAGCATGGTGGCCTACATAACAAGAGGGATTGGGTATAGAAGCAAAGAGGTTCTTCTGCAGCTCTACAGGATCCTGGTGAGACCACACCTGGAGTATTGTGTGCATTCTGGTCTCCAAATTTGAGCAAAGACATTCTGGCTATTGAGAGAGTGCAGAGTAGGTTCTCGAGGTCAATTCCTGGAATGGCCGGACTACCTTTTGCGGAAAGACTAGAGCGACTGGGCTTGTATACCCTTGGGTTTAGAAGACTGAGAGGGGATCTGATTGAGACATATAAGATTATTAAAGGATTGGACACTCTGGAGGCAGGAAACATGTTTCCGCTGATGTGTGAGTGCCGAACCAGAGGACACAGCTTAAAAATACAGGGTAGACCATTTAGGACCAAAGATGAGGAGAAACCTCTTCACCCAGAGAGTGGTGACTGTGTGGAATGCTCTACCCCAGAGGGAGGCCCAGTCTCTGGATTCATTTAAGAAAGAGTTGGATAGACCTTTCAAGGATAGTGGAATCAAGGGTTATGGAGATAAGGCAGGAATAGGATACTGATTAAGGATGATCAGCCATGATCATAATGAATGGTGGTGCAGGCTTGAAAGGCAGAATGGCCTACTCCTGCACCTATTGTCTGTTGTCTATTGTCTAATGATATCTCCACTCATTTTACTAAACCCCATAAAATACAGGCCCAGTCACCCCAAATCGCTGGTCCCACAACAAGCCTGTCATCCCAGAGATCAGTTTGGTCATCCTCCACTGCTCTCCCTCAATGTCCTTTACTAGGCAAGGAGACCAAAACTGCGAACAATATTGCACAATATTCGAGATGGGACCCTACTAACGCTCTATACAGCTGCAGTAAATCATCCTTACTCCTGTATTCAAATCTCCCTGAAATGAAGGTGAATACACCATTTCTCTGCCTTCCTGCTTTCTGCTCCTACAATATTACTTTCACTGATTGGTGTACAGGGAAATACAGATCGTTTTCAATGTTACAGCTCCCCACTTGTTGGTTATATATACACTGGTCAGCGTGCCAATGCTATTCCTAGTATTGACTTCTGGCTTCAGAACTCACTGCCTTACATGGACTCGGAGGGCCGCACAGAAATAAAATGAAAATGCAGCTTAAGTTCACTTATAGTGCAACATTTTTCAACCACTCCCTTTGCAAATGATAGGATGCCATTCTATTGTTCCCATCAAAGTGTACAACATCTCATCTCTCCGATTGCTCTCCATCTACCACGTATTTGCCCAGTCTCTCCACATATCTGCATCACCTTGGAATCTTTTTTACATCCTCCTCATCCACTCACAAGCTGACATCGTTTATTACTGTCAGCAGACTGGGGAATATAGCATATGAGCCACTCAACCAAAGATATGATGTGTATTGGGAATATTTGATGTCAAATCTCGATATATCCTTGTTATCTCCTCGAAGTGTTCCATTCAAAGAAAGACATGGTTCTATTCTTACTCATTCTTTCCTGCCAGCTCTCCCATTCTAAAACCATGACCATATATTAGCCCCAGTCCCACAGGATTCGAATTTGCACAATAGGCTTGGGCCTTTATCAAAAGTCTTTCTGAGATTCCAATCGTATTGCATGGATACCTTCTCATAATTTTGTTTAAAGCCACTTTCTCAAATATGATTCCCATTTCATAAATCTCTGTTGACTTTGTCTATGCCCATTAATTTCACTCCAATATTTTTCTCTAAAACTGTTTAGTTGCTAATTTAGTTGCTATTCCCTTTTTCTCACCAGCCTAAAGTTCTCTAGTATTTCTAAGAAGATTTTTTTTTGTTTTTTTATCTTCTGTGAAGGCCTAACTGAAGTATTTGCTCCATTGATCTGCTATTTCCCTGTCCTCAATTCTCTGGTATCAGACTATAAGAAAGCTGCAACCTTTTCTGTTAATTTTGCCATTGTTATATTTTTAGAAGATATTACAAGTTCCCTCTTACATCCTTTGGTAAGATATTCTTCAGAAACCCATCAATTCTTATCTTAAGCTACTCAATGATTGACCTCCCACATCCATACAATAACAGAAGCACAGTCTCTGTTCCATCAGAAGTACAGCACGACCTACATTCGGCCCACTTTCCGACACAAGCTTGTAGCTGTGAATCTTATGGCATTTCAACTGCACAACTATGTATTTTCTAAAGATTTTGAGGTTATCATGACAGCTCCCCTCTCAAGCAGTGCATTCCAGACCCCACAAACTCTGGGTGAAAAACAGTCCTCAAATCCTCACTAAACCTCAAACTCTTCACTTTAAAAATGTGGCCCTTTGACGAAAAGGAACAGCTGCTGTCTATCCACCCTGAATCTTATCCTTCTGATTCACATCCCCCCCCCCCCCCCAGCCTTTTCTGCTCCAAAGTAAACAACCCGAGCTTATCCAGCCTCTCTCCATAGCTGATATACTCCACCCCAGGGAACATCCTGGTGAATCTCCTCTGCACTCCCTCCAGTACAATCATATCCTTCCTGTAATGTGGCCCCCATAACTACACACAGTATTCCATCTTGGCCTTACCAAAGTTCCCCATAGCTCTTATAATCTATGCTTCGATGAATAAAGGCTGTGTTTACGCTCCACTATGCGTTCCCAAGTTGTGCAATAACCTGTCCAGTCGCATTCACGGATGTGTGGAGAAGCACCCTCTGACCGTCCTAGTGTGCTGTCATTTATTTAGTCCTCCCCTGTCTGGTTCCTTCTTGCAAAGT
The DNA here is from genome assembly GCF_047496795.1 of Chiloscyllium punctatum. Lineage (NCBI taxonomy): Eukaryota > Metazoa > Chordata > Chondrichthyes > Orectolobiformes > Hemiscylliidae > Chiloscyllium > Chiloscyllium punctatum. The sequence continues at coordinate 19,270,072 of NC_092772.1, forward strand.
GCATCACTTCATATTTTTCAGAGTTATATTCCATCTGCCATTGATCCACCCATCTGACCATTTTCTCTGTATTGATGTGACCATCTGACCATTTCATCTGTATCTTCCTGTAACATAAGGCCTTCCTCCACAGTGTCATCTACCCGGCCAATCTTCATATCAATAACAAACTTACTTATGACACTCCCCACCGCTCGTCCATATTCACAGCTGCATCCTTTATGATAAGGTTTAAAATCAGAAAACTTCAGCTTATAGTCCAACAGGTTTATTTGGAGGCACGGGCTTTCGAAGCGCTGCTTCTTCATCAGGTGGTTGTGCGCTTTGATGAAGCACTTCGAAAGCTCGTGCCACCGAATAAACCTTTTGGACTATAACCTGGTGTTATGCAATTTTTAGCTTTGTCCACCCCAGTCCAACACCAACACCTCTGAATCAGAAATAATAAGAGACACAGCACTGATCCCTGTGGTAAACCATTGGACACTAGCCTCCAATCACACAAACAGCCTTCTACCACTCTCCTCTGTCTCCTACCACTAAAGTTGATTTGGATGTAGGTTGGAAAGTCATTAATGAGTCCTACCTGTTCCCTGGTTATTCTGTTCTCCTGGAGACACTTGTAGAATGTCAGGACATTCTCCCTCATCTTGCCTGCTAGTAGGTTCCCATCCCCCTGTGTTAGTTAGTCTCCTCCAACTGATGAATTTCCTCCTTATTGCAGTCTTAAGTGACCTGTCCCAGATCCTGCCATTATTTGCCTTGAATGTGGAATAGACAGCGAGGGAAGCGTTCATGTTAATTTTCAACTTGTCATATGTTTTGTGAATATTTTAAATTTCACTGTGACCCACCTGTCATTCTTTGAAACTCTAGCGAACACAGGCAATCTCACCATCTGAGGGATTAATCTGGAGAATGTCCATTGCACTTCCTCTGTGGTCAGTATATCCTTTCTGAGATTCGGTCACCAAAACTGTACACAATACTCCAGGTACAGTCCCACCAACACGCTGTGAAACTGCTTCAACATGTCTTTGTATCAATGTTCTGACTCTCTTATATGAAGGCGAACCAAACTTTAACTTTACACTTACATATATTCCTCCAAATACCCTTCACATTCATTGACATTTACAACCTCGTTTTTTGAGTTCTTATAGAAACCCTTCGGAAAATCCAATCTATGCCACTTCTACTGATTCCCCATTATCTATGATGTAAGGAACAACTTCGAACAATTCCGAAGTTTATCAAGTATGATTTCTCTATCAGAAATGCATGCTGATTCTCTCCATTGTTGCTGTTAATTTCTAAATCGCAAAAATGTCACCCTGTGTTATATATTCCAACAGTTTCCCTACAAATGTCAAGTTAACTGGTCTGCAGTTAGCCACACTATGTCTTTTTCCCTTTGTCGCTGTTTGGATCCCTTCCATTCGTCGGTCGTTCTTGGATCACGTTTATCCACAACAGTTTCCGGTCTCTGCAGAATGTACAGGAAAATAAAAGACAGTCATCGACAGGGCAATTAATACTTCTATTGGTGGTTTATTTCTGACATCGTGATAGGACGTACATCTGTTTCGTCAGACTTAGCAATGCTCAATCCAGCTCCATGTTCAAGTACTAGCTTGTTTCTGATATGAATTGACTTTATGTCTTTAGCTCCAGGAGTCCGATATGATCACTTGGTATTACTGGGGGATTTTCTGGCTCTTCCTCCATGAAGACAGATGCATAGTAACTGGTTATTTCTCGGTCATTTCCCTGTTCTGCACAATGACCTCTCCTCTCCCGATTACAAATTTCCACATTTGATCCTGCTTTTATTTTGGTTCCTTTGAAATATAGATCACAGATTGATGCAGTCTTTGTATTCCTGTTTGTTAACATGTACGTTCTCTTTTTGATTTCCTTTACAGTTTCACGGCCTTTCTTTTTTGGTCGTTAATGTCTGAGAATTCTCAGGTTTTCACAATAGCTGGAATTCTTCTGAAGTCACTTCCTATGATTAACATATTTTCTAATTTGTGATGTTAACCATCATTGAGTCACTTGCTCACTCTTTGGTGTTTGTACCTGAAATAAATAGATGTATGTTGCAGACTTTACAGTATTTCTAAACACTCCTGGTCCTGACCAGTTATATTTAGGAACACAACAGGAGGATAAGAGGATAGAGAAGAAAATGCAGGAGTACTACTTGGCTCTTTTCTATCATCGCTGGCCAACGAATGAGATCCCGGATGACTGGAGCATAGTGAATGCTGAGCCTGTGGTCAAGAAATGCTACAAAGATAAACCTGGGAACTAAAGACCAGTAATCCTAAAATCTAGTGGGTAGGTTACTTTAGAAGATTCGGAGAGATTGGATATACATGCATTTGGAAAGACAGGGTGTGGTTCGGACTAAGATTAGAATGGTGCTGGAAAAGCAGAGCAGGTCAGGCAACAATACGAGGAGCAGGATAATCAATGTTTTGGGCAAAAGCCCTTCATGAAATTCAGCACAGGAGTTTGTGCAAGGAAGATCATGACTCACAATTTTGTTGGAGTTCTTTGATAAAGTAACCAGCAACATTGAGGAGGTCCGAGTGGTATACGTAATCTAGGTGGATTCCAGCAAGGCCTTCAATAAGGTTCCACATGGTACGCCGCTCTGGAAGGTTAGGTCGCATGAAATTGAGGGGGAACTGGCAAATTAGGTACAAAATTGCCTTGATGGTAGGAAGCAGAGAATAATACTGGAAACATGCTGGTCGGACTGGAATAGTGGAATGCCTCAGGGGTTAATGCTGGCACCACTACATATTGCATATATCTATGATTTAGATGAGAATGTGCAGGCATGATTTGTAAGTGTGAAGACGGCACTAAAACAAGCGGCATCATGGAGAGTGAGGAAGGTTATCAGAAATTTCAGAAATTACAGCAGTACTTTGATCAGCTGGAGAAGTGGGCTGAGAATTAGCAAATGGATTTTAATAGAGATCAGTGTAAGTTCTTGTATTTTAGAAAGTCAAATCAAGGTTGGAGTTTCATGGTGAATTTTTGAGTCCTAAGGAGTGTAGTGGAACAGAGGGACCTTGGAATTCAGGTGCATGGTTCTCTGGAAGTTGATTCAGAGGTAGACATTGAAGAAAGCTTCTGGCACAGTGGCCTTAATTGGTTTATATCACTGAGTATCGAAATTAGGGAGTTATGATGCAGTTATACAGGACGCTGGTGAGGCCATATTGGTAGCGTTATGTTCAGTTTTGTTCATTTTGCTATAGGAAGGATATTATTAAACTGGAAAGTGTGCAGAAAAAAAACTTACAAGGATGTTGCCAAGGTCTCAATGGTCTGAGTTTTAGAAAGAGGTTGGACAAGCTAGGACTTTTTACTTTTGTGTGCATGAGGATGATGAGGATCATATTGTAGTTTATAAGATCATGTCAGGCATGGATACAGTGAGTTCACAGTCTTTTTTCCCAGGGTTGGGCAATCACAGACTAGAGAGCATCAGTTTAAGGTCAGAGGGGACACAATAAAAGGGAATCTGAGGAACAACTTTTTAACTCAGTGGCTGTTATGCAGATGGAATGAGAAGTGGGGCATTTGAACAAATACATGGATAGTAAAAGATTAGAAAGATACGGGACAATTGCAGGGAAATGGGTTTAGCGTGAGTGGGCATTTCGGTCGAAATGAACCAGTTTGGACTGGAGGGCCTGTCTCCGTGATGTCGGCTTCTATGACGGCTTCTATAACAACCATTGCTTGTCTCCCACTGAATGTTATATTGTACTTTCCAAATTCACTGTAGATATATTGAACTCTAGCCTCCAATCTTCAATGATGTTTGACTGGACTATTCAAGCATTCTATATTGTATGCAGACACCTTGTAAAATGCAACTTATAAATGTCATTATTCCTTAAAGGCTGCTTCGGACCAAGGTTAATAATTCGACCTTCTGACCACGCAACATCAAATCCGAAATAACCTGCTCTCTAGTTTGCTTCGCAACATACTCTTCAACTCACCTCATATAAACTAACATAACTTATTTTTCACAGCTTCAGCAGTCGCTTACTTAACGGAGTTTAGATACAACTTGACACCATTCAATAAGACTGCGGTATCCACAATGCTTGCCTATCTAATTTCCAGGACATATGATGCTCAGATTTTCTGCTACCATTTGGTTTCGATATATAATACACTAATATTTGCTTCTCCTTGCTATCTGTAAATTCTACCTCAACTGATACTGCGGAACCTGAGGGACAGGTCTGTGTCGTTATTAGTGATAGGCCTCGACAAAACATTCAGGGAGGCTCACTTCGACGCTGAGATGATCTGAAGGAATGTCCCACAATACTTGACAAGCAACAATATCCTCCTCGCTCTGTTAGGATAAGACTTACCATATACTCTCTGCTCCCTCACACTCACTGTATATCTGTTATAGCACCTAACCCCGAACAAGGTTCACGCTCTATCTCCAAATAAGGCTCAGGCACTACCACTCTCACGATTGAATTCAGCAACTAATCATACTATATGAATTCAAAACTGTCGACTGACTCATTGCAGACACCTCACAACTCCCTCCACCTACACCAGCATAAACAGCAGGGTCACCCATTCACACTCTGCCTCCATCCCTTTCTCCCATTCCAGGAGAAACAGCCTGGAATAGGATAGAAAGGGCCAATCCAGGTAGTGGACTGCCAGATATCCGTTCTCTCACTCCCCTCACCCCGTCATGTGGGAAGGACTCTTAAAGAGCTGGAGAGGACAAGGATGCCTCGTGTGGAGAATCTGAAACATCCACGTCTTACTGACAATGTTAAGTAGCAATGTTCAGTGAAATACAGTTCTTAGTTTAAACCCACTGGCAGTTCCAACAACAGTCCTTTCACTCGCAAAAAAAACCCCACAGATACCTCACTGCACAGAGACGCAGACACAGAAATACACAGACGAAACACACACAATACTTAGAAGGATATAAATATACATACACCTATAAACACACAAATACATATACAGTCACATACAAATCGACATAAATACAGATCGAAACGCAGGCTGAAACACAGACAGACAGATGTAGACACGCAAACACACAGATTACAAGCATTTGGACACACACACGCACACACACACATACAGACACACACAAACAGAGGCACAGACACACATACACACAGACACACGCACAAACACTTACATACAGATACACAGATGCACAGACACTAGTGTCATTAAGACACAAATCGATGTGTTTTGATTTGTAAGGGGATCAAGGATACTAGGGAGAAGGCAGAAGAATGAGGTCGAGGTACATATAAGAAATTATTGTCCGGAATTTCCGACTCGATAGGCTGAATGGCCTCAATCTGCTCATTTCCTTAATGCTCCTGCGGTCTTCTGCTATCAGGCATTCTCTTCCTGAGACAGCAGCAGAGGCTGGGTATGATACATATTTAATTGGAAAGGGACAGTGGGAATGTGGGATAGGTTTGGAGTCCGGAATGAATTATGTTCCTAATTATTCCATATTATTCTGTTCTTATGTCTGAAAAAATGTGGTGATTTGATGTTCAGTTAACACAGTTTAAAAATAACAGTCCCACAATGAAATAAGGACGTCTCTTTCACTTTAGTGTTGTGCTACCTGTGGTGTTCTCATCCTCAGGGAGCAGTGAAGACTCGGTTATTGAAGATATTGAAGGCTGAGCTCGGCTCATCTTTACTGGACAGAAGTGTCTATGTTTATTGGGAACAGACAGGAAATGGATGATCAGACACACTCGGATCAGCCATGAACATTCTGAATGGTGCAGCGGAATGGGCAACCTCTGCCCATCCCATGTGTTGCTCCCTCAATTCACTCCTCCAGGCTCTTTCAGAGATATACTGCTGTCCCTACCCCATGTGTTGTTTCCTTAATCCAACAAGTTGGGGACCATTCCATTCAGTCAGACAGGGTCATTACAATGACACAGGAGGAGACCATTCCGCCCTTGTCAGGAATTACACAGGAGTATAGAATGAAGTAATTCAGCTCGTTCAGTACACTACACAGTCCAGGAGATGGCCATTCAACCCACCTGAGCCACTACACAGGAAAAGGGAAGCTGTCGCTAACAGGAAATAGAGAGTAGAGGTAAATATTTATTTTCAGGCTGTAACTGATGGAGTGCCTCAGAGATCACTGTGGGGTTATCAGTGATCAATAATCTGTATCAAAGATCTGGAGGAAGGGGAGCGAGTCGCTTGGAGCTCCATTAGCTCGTACACCAAGATGGTCATTCAACGTGTCGTCAAATGGAGGTAGTGAGTCTGCAATGTGATACAGACAGGGAAGGTTAGTGAGCAAACCTTCAGCAGAAATAATATAAGGTAAGTTGTCTATTTTGGCGTGAAAGATTAAACAATGGTAAACAATTTAAATGGAGAGAGATTGCCGAACTCTGTGATACATGTTTCCATGTTCTTGCGACATGAATCATATGAAGTCAGTCTGCAGATGCAGCAAGTGATTTGGAAGGTAAGTGGAATGATGCTGTTTTTGGCAAAAGGCATCAGGGTTAATCGCAGGAATGTTTTACTGCATCTGTACAGGCATTGCCGAGACCACACCTGATGCACTGTGTGCAGGATTGATCCCCTCAACTAAAATAAAAAGATATAATTATTTTCGAAGATTTTCAAATCGGTTTCACTGTACTCATTCCTGGAATGCCGGCCTTTTGTTATGGGGGATTATCAGTTTTGATCTTAGCAGAGAAATAGTATTGAACCATCCATGACTTACTGAAGAGTGTATCAACTGGATGCATATTATCTCCTGTCAGGGAGACGAAAGCTAGAGAAAAAACTTTAAGAAGAAGATGCATTTATATTAACACACATACTATGAAGGCACATACCAATATTTACAAATTACACAGACACAGGTAAGCATGTCTTCAAATTATAAAGAAGGGACATTTTTTTGCGATTGGAAGGAATTGTGTACAACAAGAGCAATGACGCACCTGCATATAATCCATAATAAGGTTTTCCACATAATGGTCCAGTTGGGTGTTCCGTTGACAAAATTGTATTTTCCAACACAGAGAGGGTGAAAAATGTCCCCTGTCTGAGAAGGAGCAGCCGATTGATCCCTCTCTCTTACTTTGTTCCGCCAGATAGCAAAGTGTGAGACCATGAAATCCTCGTGTCATATTTACCACTTGTGAAGGATTCCTGGTGAGGACTCATTGGAATCTCTCCACTGCCTGAAACGAAGGGAATTCGGCCAAATCCCACTGTTAGAGAAAGAAATCCCACTGCTTGTGTGAGCAGAATAACTTCAAAGGCAGAATAACATTTGTGGCACTCTATCATTTTACCATTTGTTATGAGTTCAACTTTCTGTGCCTCACATTTTTCTAGAAAATGGTCTAGTCTAAGACCTAAATCATTGGACACCTCATTAAACTGCCTGCTTTTAATATGGGTGTAACCAATGGAGGGGTGGGACTGGATTAGGGCATCGTGACCCTTCAACATTTGTTGGAACACAAATGAGAAATTCTCAAAGGGATGTTCAAGTAGAAATTCCCTTCCCCAGAGGATTGTGGTTTCTGGATGTTTGCATTGATTCAAAGTTGTTTTTGGTATGTGTAAAATGGTATACAGACAGAAACGTGCTGCTGAGACCAAAAGCACACAGAGCGGTGACAAAGTATCTAATGGCCCACTCCTGCTGCTCAGTCCTGTGTTGCTATGTTATATTCAATCCCCCACATCTCCTGCAAGGAGCAGATGGAGGCCACTTGCTCCAAATACCTGGTCAGCAGTAACACAGGATCTCATCCACTCCCTCAAGACTGTCACACATGGTTTGGTCTCCGTTGGAAAATGTTATTTGGTTCGAAAGACGCCTCTGGTCTCTTTACAGAGTGTTTCCTCTCTGCAACTTCTGGTTCATTTGTTGGTGATATTATAGACCCAGATTCACCGTGAGTACAGTCCCCATACCTCAAACAGAGATGACTCACAAAATACTGAACGTTCAATAAAAGAACATTCAGGAAACTTGCAGCCATTAACTTTGCAATTGCTGAATATGAGGACCGAAGAAACAGGGTCAGGTAATTCGGATGATCAAGCCATTGCATAACATCATGGCTGATCTACTGTTGTCATTAACTCCTCTTTAATGCCCAATTCTTCACCCCATAGCTCTCCGACAGGTCAAAAATCCATCTAACTCCTCCTTAAATGCTTTCAGTGATTTAGCTCCCCTAGGTCTCCAGCCCAGATCCTTCCTGACAGTGATTACCCTCTGTGAGAGGAAAACACTCCCTACACATACACCGTCACCTATTGATATGACCAAGAGATGAACACAGGGGCTCAGGAAAGAGCGAATGGCTTTGATACCAAGGCAGTATTTGACTGAGGATGGCATCGGGACCACCTACTTATTTGAGCTGAATGTGGATCAGGTGTAACCTTCCCACTGGACGGGGTCTTTCCGAACACAAATAAAGAGGTTTAGGGTCAGTCACCAACAATCCTCTCAGTCCCAGAACATCTCTGCAGGAGATCCTCAGGTTATACTCCTCAGCACAAACATCTTCAGCTGCTCCTTCAATGTCTTTTCCCATCATAAGATCAGAAGTAGGTATGATGACTGAAGATCACAGAATGATCAGAACATTTTGTCCCCATCAGCTCTTAAACCATTCTGTGTCCATGTGCAGCAAGACCCAGACAGCATTCCGGTTTGTGTTGTTAAAGTGTCGGTAACATTTATGTAACAGTACGGCCAGACACTGCACATTGTCACAGTTAAAAGAGGAGCTCATTCAGCATCTCAAGCTGGTTGAGCACGGGTATGAACTAACATTCAGGAACAGAAAGAGTGACAGCAGATTCAATACTCCTGCCTGTTACACAGGAAGAAGAGTGGTCTGTTCAGTGCATCGAGCTCGTAAACAGGAACAGGCAGAGCCCAATCAGACCCTTAAACCTGTTCCATGAGACCAGGAGGAGGCTATTCATCCCCACGAGACTGTTATACAGGAACAAGAGGGGGTCATTGATATTCCAACATGACAAACCAATGAAACCGGGACTGCACTGATAGAGGACTCAATGATGTTAATCATGGTTCAATTGTTTGTAGAACGTGTGCTGCTTTAACGTGGTTTGCTGGTAATGAGGAGGAAAGCCAAATGATTTGTGCCAAGTCTCAAGGAGGTATTTTCCATCTCCGAGAAGACACACCCATGTTCTCCATGGGAGTCAGAATCTGGTGGAATAGTTAACAGTTTTAGCATGAGGGTATTGTGGCTGCTGTAGGGATTGCGGATAGCGAGACTTTCAGTGCAGGACTACACAGCAAATGAACTGTATTAATGTGGAGAGAGTTTATTAAAAGACTGGCCCTCTGTCTCTCTCATGTGACATGGGGATTGGGTGTGGAATGAGGTGAATATTCTCAGAGGCTCTTAAACTATCAACCATCATGCAACCCGAGTAAAAAAGAAGCCATGGAATTTTTCACTGTATCAGTGTCTATTTAGAACATCGTGAGTGACTGTCCCTCCCCCTCAAGTTTCAAGGCAATCACGTCTCATTCTCTCACAACGCCAGAGATTAATCTTCACTATCTCTTCATGGTACCAACATCCCAGGGATTAGTCTGGTGAAAGTCCATTGCACTCTCTTTGTGGCAAGGCGATCATTCCTTATAAAGGAGAGAAAGTCTGTCCACAATATCGCAACAGCAACAGCAACAGCAACAGCAACACTCTTAGCGATGATCACAACAACTCCTTTTCCACTTACACATCTCCGTTTCTTTCCTGTCGTGTAAAAAAAGACTTTCTCTACACTGCTGGAAAGAGTTAACACTTTTATAATGAAGGTATTGTTGCTGCTGTCATGATTATGGATAACATGACGTTCATGGCAGGATCACGCACCAGTTGAACTGTATTAATGTTGGGAAAGTTTATTCAAAAGCATGAAAGCACACCCCCCCCCCCTCTCTCTCGCTTTCTCTGTCTCTCCTTTCTTTCTGCTCTCTTTCTCTCTCTGTCTCAGTTGAAATAGGGAGTGGGGTGGGTGGGTAGAACGTTCGTAGGGCTCTTAAACTGTCGAGAAGCATGCAATCTGTGAGGGAAAAAAAGCCATGAAACCTATCACCATATCAGTGTCTGTTTACAACATCATGATTGACTGTCCATCCCCCTTGAGGTTCAATGCAATCACTTCTTATTCACTCACTGAGCTTCACTCACTGCTCATGGTGACATCAGCCCAGCGATTAGTCTGGTGAAACTTGAGAGAAAGTCTATCCACAGGACCCCAAATACTGCCTCAACAACACTCTCAGGGATTCTCAAAAAACATATTTTCTCTCACTTAGACATCGCTATTTCTTTCCTGTGCCACAAAAAGTCATTCCTTCTCTATGAACGACGACTGACATGGAATTTATAAGTCCCTTACATCTGTACGTCAACATCAATAAAGCGAGCACCAGAGATACCTATGGAGCTCTGCATCACTCTCGGGGAGAATTTCAATGAGATTGAACCTAAAATAGGGGATGATCACGTACCTGAATGGAAATAAGATGTAGCAATACAGAAAACAGGCAGAGAAAGGGAGCAATCTCTACCTGTGTTCTTTTCTCACAGGATGTATGAAGCCCTGGTCAGGGCAGCATGTTATGCAGATCTTGAACTGAGTGGCTGATTCAGCTATTCCACAGTACCATAAAGAGTAAAACACATTGCTATGGGTTTGTAGGGTTTCAACACAAGATAAATCTTCCTGCTTAATTAAAACCAGCAACAGAGAAAATATTTATCCCATGCAGTAATCTGTGATAATTCTAGAGTCCAAATCTATTTAAAGTAAAACATAACAACTTTATTTCTTAAAGTATAACAGAGAATAATAAACGAACGACTATTTCCAACTTCTTCCTCTAACCTGTCATTTACCTTCCCACTCCACAATACTAGTCCTATAAGACACCTAATTAAGATTTACAAAACAAAACTTCTTATATCGAAACCAGGAAGCTTTCAGTTCTTCTCCATATTCCTGTCTTCTTTTCTTCTTGGGGTCTCTGCTTCACCAGCTACTAATCAATAAAGGTATCTATAGGAGAGCTATTGTTAAGGCTGTCTTTGGATGCTGGTAGGTTGGAGGTTCTCCTCTCAACTGTTCAATTTTCCATGGTCTTGTACTGCCAAACTATTGGATTATATTATTGGGTGTTAAGATTGTCAATATAATAAATTGAATCTTGGTAGGTGGGTATTTTGGGTTAAACTTTAATATGTTTTGCTGAATTTGTTTTCAGGTAATGAGCTAATTGGTTTATTTGACCAAATGTTACATTTTATCTATTTTTCAGAACTCTTGGTGCTGTCAGGTAGTTAGTGTTGGTTTTTAATTCTCTCAAAGGTACAGTACACCCACGTGTTTATCACAGAAGTCACATGGAAACTTGACGATGGAAGAATGGCACTTTGAATTCCCTAAAGGACTTAAGGCAAGCAGATTAGTTTTTATAACAAATAATAATGGTTGCTTTTAAACTACCCAATTTCCTTCATGAGATATCATCAGACCATTATTCTGTGACTCTAGATTATGAGCAAATGGCTTGACCACCATAAACTGTCTTCCCTTATGTGCAGAGAACAAGTTAAACATTCTCAACAGCAATTATATAGTGACGGACATGTGGTCACATGGAACGTGAAACTGTTGCATATGGATTGAACAAACGCCCAAATGTTTTATTCAGATATCGAACTGAGACTGAGGACGAGATTGGGATATCATGATGGTGATATTGGACAGGATTGGTGAGCGGGGAGGACATGGAGATCTAAATCTGTGAAGGACAAAATGGATTATGGAGTTTGAGAAGAGTCTGGTTCCTTCTCGCATATCAGTGAGTAATTTATAAATCGTAGTTTGATGGTTATAATATATAAGGAAATGAATTTTGGTTTGGAACTGAAGATATTGACTTGCACTTACTTAATGTACATATCATGCGCAGAAATTCAGTTCAACCCAGTTTAGTAGACAAATATAATGACTTACCAGGAACACTAACTAATGCGAGGATGGGATAGTAACTACCTTGAATAATCCAAAGAATATTCTGGATCCGATATGCTTATGATATCCAAGGCTGGGAAAACCAGAAAAGACTCAAGGATAAAGTCCTGTCCATTGTTGGAGCATTACATTCTAATGTTTTCAGTTTCTGATCCATTGTTGGAACATTCCAGTCTAATGTTCTCAGATTCTGATCCATTGTTGGAACATTCCAATCCATGGTCCTCAGATTATGAACAATTATTTTAACACTCCTGCCTCATGTTCTCAGATTCTGATCTCTCCTCCTCCTCTCCCTCGAGCTGCTGATCCCTGTTAGTGCTGTCAGTGATGTTCCTACTCAAACTATGGGATAACACATTGAATAGAGTCCATTATCTTTCAACGATGGAAACTTTCGAATGTGATAATTAGGATCCATGGAGGTGGACATTAATTACAGTCACTGAACAAATAGCTTCATTTAAGCCCTTTGAGTTCAATATTGATTTTATTAAAAATCAAAAGAATGTTTAAAATTTACTCATTTAGCTTAGGATATATTGGGGGTGACTGAGGGAAGGAATATTGGAGATGGTAGATTGATTAAGTGTAAACATTCAATCTGCCTTAGATATGGGAGTAAAGTCAAAGGATTGTCAGGATAAACAAGTTTTTCCATTTATAAATTGAAACATACAGTCTGTAACTACTGATCAGTGATTATAATGTCAGTAAAATATGGAGAGAAATTTTCTAGTCCATAATCTGACAGGCAAATGTGCCTACGACAACATGAGTTATAACAGACAAATGGCATGGAAATGTTAACAGAGAATATGATGCGACAGACAATTCAGATGGTTAGTCGAGGATCAGAGAGGGCAGGTGAGGGTCATGCGGTTAATGTTGTCGATGTCAATCAACTGTGATTAAATACCATGCACTGGTTTTCCATTTGAGTGTGATTATGATAATGGGGACATGGCTGCAGAGACTGGAGGGAGGGAACAAGATATTTCCCAGTCATCAGTATTGGGATGTTAGTCTTTATAAGGCATAAAAGGATCAAATTCCAGGATACATCTCCAATGAAAAATGAGGAGAGCCAATATTAACCATAGGAACATTGGAGCAGAAATTTGGCCTTTCAGCCCATTGAGCCTGCTCCGCCTTTTAATGATGGGTGTTAAGCTTCTAAACCCCATTCTTCCGCTTTCTATCTGTAACCTTTCATCCCTTTTACAATCAAGAACCTATCTGTCTTAAATATACTCTATTATCTGGCCTCGACAGCCTTCTGTGGCAGTGAATCTCTGAGATTCACCACTCTCTGGCTGAAGAGGATCGTCTTTATCTGTGTTTGAAAAGGTCTTCTCTTTACTCTGTCCCCTCGGGTCCTAGTCTCCCCTCCATTGGAAATATCTTCCCAAAATCCACCCTGTCCAGGTCATTCAATTTTTTGTAAGTTTCAATTAGACCTCCTAACATCCTTCTGAACTCTATCAAATATAGACCAGAACCCTCAGATGTTCTTCATCTGTTAAGCTTTTCATTCGTGGGACCACTTTCGTGAATCTCATCAGAAAATGTTCCAGATCCAGCAGAATAATCCAAATGTAGTCTGACCAAAATCTTATAAAGCCTCAGAAGTACATCCCTGCATTTATATTCAAAGCCTTTTGAAATGAATGGAACCATTTTATTTGCCTTCCCAACTGCTGATAACCTGCAGGTTTACCTTTCAAGATCCTTGGACTAGAACCCTCCCACTGATCCCCCCCACAACCAAGTCTTCTGAACTTGCTCGCTATTTAGAAGATAGTCCATGCCTTTATTTTTCCTGGCAAATTGCATGGCATCACACTTACCCACATTATACTCTACCTGCCACTTCTTTGCTCACTCCCCTAACCTGTGCAAATCCTTTATCAGAAGAACGTGAGGACCGTAGATGCTGGAGATCAGAGTCAAAAAGTGTGCTGCTAGAAAAGCACAGCCAGTCAGGCAGACTCTGAGGAACAGGATATTCGATGTTTCTGTCATAAAGCCTTTATCAGGAATGAAGTGGGTTGGCAGAAGGAGGTTGATAGATGAATGGAAGGGGCTGGGAGGAAGGTAGCTTGGAAGGCGATGGCTAAATTGAGGTGAGTGGTGAGAGTGGAAAGTGGAGTGGATAGATGGGAAGGAAGATAGACACATAGGACAGTTGAATAAGAGGTGCTCAGTTGGAGGGTTAGATCTGGGATAAGGTGGAGCGAGGGGAGATGAGGAAAATGGTGACATTGCACTGGATACCATATGATTGAAGGGTTCCAAGGTGGAAGACGATGCGCTCATCCTCCAGACGTCTGGTGGCTAGAATGTGGCAGTGGAGGAGGCCAAGAACTTGCATGTCTTTGGAGGAGTGGTAGGGGGAGGCGAAGTATTCATCCACAGGGAAGTGGGGTTGTTGGGTGTGTGATGGAGAGTGTTCTCTGAACTGTTCTGCAAGTTGATGTCCTGTCTCCCCAATGTAGAGGAGACCAGGAGCAATGGAGAGAGTAGATGAGGTGTTTGGATGCACAGGATATTTTCTTTCTGATGTGGAAGGATCCCTTGTGGCCTTGGATGGAGGTGAGGAAGAAGTTGTTGGCACATGTTTCATACCTCTTGCAATGGCAAGGGAAGGTGCCGGGAGTGGAAGGTGGCTTGTTGAGGTGTGGGATGGGGGATGCGTGAACCTAACGAGGGAGTCGTGAAGGAAATGGTCTCTGCAGAATGCTGATAGGGGTGGGGAGTGAAGTATATCTCTGGTGGTGTGGTCTGACTGTTGGTGGCAGAAATGGCGGAGGATGATGCATTGTATCCTGAGGATGGTGGTCTGGAAGGCGAACATCAGAGGGGTGCTAGAGGGTGCTACTGCGCCCTCCTGCAGCCGAACCACCTCTTCGATGCTACCTATCCCTCTATTCCATCCTTGCACTGTTTGAAAACTTAGCCAGAATGCCCTCAGTTCCTTCATGTAGACCATTGATGCTCAAAGCAAATTTTGTGGTCCCAACACTGAGTCTTGAGGAAGACCACTTGTCACTGGCTTCCATCCTGAGAAGGACACTTCTATCCCACTTTCTGCTTTCTGTCACACAGCCATGCATCTATCCAAGCTAGCACCTTGCCTGTAACACCAGGGCCCCAATCTTTCTCAAAGCCCTCCTGCGTGGCACCTTATCAATGGAATTTAGAGAAGCAGGTGGATAACATCTACTGGTTCTCTTTGGTCAAATCTGCCCGTTACTCCCTCAAAGTATTCCAGCAGGTTTGTCAGGCATGACCTCCCATTGATGAAATTATGCTGACTTTGCACTGTTTTACTAAATACTTCGAAGTATTCAGAAATCCCATCCTTCACGATGGATTCCAAGATGTTACCCACAACCAAGGTTAGGCTAATCAGTCTGCAATTTTCCATATTCTGCATAATTCCCTTATTACGTGGAGTGTCACGTTAGCAATTTTTCAGCCTATCCTGATTTTAGTCATTCCTGAAAGGTTACCACTTTCACTTTCACTACGTCTTCAGCTATCTCCCTTAAAATGCTGGGGTATAGTCCATATGGTTCAGGTGATTTATCCAAATTCAGGTCATTCAGTTTTCTAGCATGTTCTTCTTGCTGATGCCCACCAGACCCAGCTCTGCCCTATCACTCCCTTCATTTTTTGGGAGATTACTCGTGTCTTCCACCATGAACATTGATGCAAAGTTCCTCATTCATTTCTTTGTTTTCCGCTACTGTTTCTCCAGCATAATCTTCCAGTTTTCCATATTCACTTTTGCCTCTCTTTTGCATTTTATAGATCGAAAGAACCTCTGACAGTCTCTTTTCTATTACTGGTTAGCTTACCTCCATTACTAATCTTCTCTGTCCTTTTTTGCCCTCTGTTCGTTTCCCAAATTCTCTAGTTTCCCACTGTCCCTCACCATATTATGCGCTTGCTCTTTTGCTTGTATGCAATCCCTGACTTCCCTCGTCAGCCCTGGTTGTCTCATCCTCCCAGTACCATGCCTCTATTCCTCGGCAAGAATCTCTGCTGTGTCTCCTGAATTAATCTTGGAATCTGCTGCCATTGCTGTTCCCCTGTCTTTCATGCTTGACCCCTCTCCCAGTTAATTCTACCCAGCTTCTCCCTTATGCCTCTGCAGTTGTTTTATTCAGCTGAAATACTGTTATCTCTGATTCTATCTTCTCTCTCTCAAATTGCACAATAAATTCGTCCATGTTCTGATCATTGCTTCCGAAGTTTACCTTCATCCTTACGAATCCTGCGTCATTAAATCCAGTATCATCTGTTCCCAAGTGGACTCCACCAGAAGTTGTTCCAAAAAGCCATCTCATAAACGTTCCTAAAATTCCTTTCCTTGTGAACCACTACCAATCTAAAATTCCCAGTTTCCCTGCATACTGAAATCACCCATGATTACTGTACTTTGCATCTCCTACACATTTTTCTTATCTCCTGGGGTATCCTGTGCCGCAGCTCCTGACTACTCTTTGCAGCCCTGTACAAGACTTCATCTGTGGTTGTCTCACCTTTGTGGTTCCTCAATTCTACTCACGGAGATTCTACACCATCTGATCTTACTTTCTTTCTTACTATTGATTTAATTTCATTTCTTACTAACAATGCAAACCCACTCCCTCTGCCCACCTGCCTATCTTTTCGATAGGATAAATATCCTTAAATATTCAGATCCCCTTGTAGTCACATCTCTGTGATGCCCATCGCTTCATATCTGCCAATTTAATTCTGCGCCACAAGCTCATTTACCTTATCCCTTCTGCAGCATGCATTCAGTTGGAACCCCCTTCAGTCCTGCATTAACCGTCCATCTTCTCATTGTCATTCATTTGTGCAGTGCGTTTGAAGTGTGATATGTTAAACATTTCCAGATGCTCTATCCTATTTGTGTCTGAGATGGAGATTTTAATAACGTCTCCTGTGTTCTGTACTCTTACCTCCTCTTTTAATTTGGATTTCCTAATTAAACCCTATAAGTGCATCCCCACACCCCCCCCCCCAACCGCGACACACACACACACACACACACAGACACACAGACACACACTCCTAATCAGTTTAAAGCTCAGTTGACAGCCCTGGTTAGGATTGACTCGGATTCTGCTCCCAGCATGGTTCAGATGATAACTGTCCCATCGGAGCAGGTCCTTTCTTCCTCAGTAATAAATACGCTTATTCAACACAAAATACAAGGATAAAAAGGCTTTTGTGTACATACCAAAGTATGAAAACTACAAAAAGACAATGTTGTTAAAATACAATTACTATGTGAACTATATAAATTGTAATGTGAATTGCAAAACGATGGAAGTGATGTGCAAACTTTATCAATCATTATTTGACCCAGAGCTGAGATCCTGATTTCCCCTCTGCCAGTGATTCCCTCCACTGAGATTCCACCCTGCCTCTCACGCAGTGTCGAGAGGGGCTACAAGTACCTGTTGGCCCAGAAGATTTAACTTAATCCATCTTCTCCATGGAACCAATGTATTGGTCTATTGGATTGTGTTTCGCTGTCAGCAACTCAGCTCTGTGATGTCATTGGCGATAAATGATCTGGGATGACAGCCAGTATCAGCACGGTACTCACAGGGTATCGCACCAGACAAAGGGCTTATTATC
The DNA here is from genome assembly GCF_047496795.1 of Chiloscyllium punctatum. Lineage (NCBI taxonomy): Eukaryota > Metazoa > Chordata > Chondrichthyes > Orectolobiformes > Hemiscylliidae > Chiloscyllium > Chiloscyllium punctatum. The sequence goes on from NC_092772.1 coordinate 19,287,880, forward strand.
AAGTCTATCCAGATTAAAGAAAAGGCCTTGCTGGAGTTGTGCTGAAAGGATATTTGAGTTATGGAGACATTAGAATATGTCACGTGCGAGTGAGGTTAGGAATGGTCAAGTAGAACAGATAAATAAACGGCCAAAGAGCTGGTCGGGGAGGCAGCACTTCCGATATGTGGATCATTGGGATTCCCGAGTCGGCAGATGGCCGAGGATAAGCAGAAGATTAGAAAATGTGAGAGCAGATGGATGTAATTCAGCCTGTTTACTCAGCTTTGCGATTCAACTGGATTCTAGTTATTCTGTTCCTTTCAATGGCAGGGTCTTTACCCAACATCCCCAGCGGGTCAGAAAGTTCTCAGTGTCGTGTGCACAGTCCTGTGAAGAGAGCATCCAGTGCCAGGGAATGGGGTGTGGGGAGTCCCGGGGTAGCACAAGGAAAGGCTGCATGTAGTGACGATGGACTGAGGGAACTCAGAGAGATGGAATAGGCATCCAGGGACACTTCACTCAGACTAGTGGCCGGGCAAGATTCCTAAACACCCAGAGGAACCCGCGACCCACGGCTGCTTTTACAAAAACCTGTCACATTTGTTGCGTTTCTCCATCGAACAAAAGCAAAAATAGTTTATGTGGTAGAAATATGAAGCAAACACAGAGACGTACTGTGGAGAGAGAAAAGAGTTAACGGTCCCAATGCAGACACGGGTGAATATACAAAGTCCACACAGACAGGGTGCAGAGATTGAAAATGAACCCAAGTCCCTAGCACTGTGAGGCAGCATTCCTGTGTCACTATGCTGCCCTATGATGGATAATTGGGGATAGTATAGTTAAAAGCATAGATACTGTTCTCTGTGATCGGGATTAAGAGTTCTGAAGGTTGTGTTGCCTACATGAAGCTTGGGTTTGAGATATATCATGTGGGTTGCAGAACTTGGAGCGGGAGGGGAATGATCCAGTCGTCAGGGTCCGTTTAGGTATCAGTAGCTGGACAAACAAATGACAATGAGAAGAGCGACGGGTAATAGAGGACTGAAGTATTATATCGAAATGCATGCAGGATAAGGAATAAGGTAAATGAGCTTGTGACTCATCCATAAATTGGTAGGTACGACATACTGGGCAGAACAGTGACATCGCTGTAAGAGCGTCAGGGTTGGGAACTGAATATTCAAGGATATTCATCCTGTCGAAAAGATAGGCAAGTGGGCAGAGAGATAGAGTTGGCTCAGTATTAAGAATGGAATTGAATCAATAATCAATAATAAGAAATTAAATAAGGTCAGATGGTGTAGAATCTGTGTCGGTAGAATTGATGAATCAAAAAGGTGAAAAACTGCAGGGAGCTGGGGTGTAAGATACATCAGGAGTTAAAAGGATCTGCAGGAAATGCAAAGTTACAGTGATCATGTAAGAGTTTATTATACAGATGGTCTGGGAATTCAGATTGATAGTGGTTGGCAGAAAAGGAATTTGTGGAACGTCTACGAGGTGGCTTTTTGAAGCAGCTTGTGCAGGCAGACTGGATGAGGGGAGCTGCAAGTGACAGTGATCATAATATGATTGAATTTACTCTGCAAGTTCAGGTGGAGAAGTTAGAATCAGAAGTGACGGTATTGCAGCTGAATAAAGGCCATTACACAGACATGAGTGAGGAGCTGGGTGGAATTGACTGGGATTCGGGCCCAGCAGGAAAGACAGTGCAACAGCAATGGCAGGACATATTTGGAGTAATTCAGGATAAGGCAGAGATTTATCCAGAGGAAAAAGAGGCTTGTACAAGGAGGATGGGCCAACCATAGCTGACTAGGGAAGTCAGGTATAGCATAAAAGCAAAAGAGAAATGATATAATGTGGTAAAGTGCAGTGGGAAACCTGAGGATTGGAAAGCTTACAAAGACAAAACAGAGGGCAAATAAAATAAAATAAGGAGGGAGATTATTAAATATGGGGGTAAGCTCGCCAGTAACATATAGAAAGACTGGAACAGTTGGTTTCGATATATAAAGTACAAAAGAGCGGCAAAAGTGAACATTAGACTGCTGGAAAATGACATTGGAGAGATAGCAGTGGAGGAACGAGAAAATGGCCAAGGAACTGAATAATTACTTTGCATCAGCTTTCATGGTGGAAGGCACGAGTAATACCTTAAACATTCAAGAGATTGAGGGGCCAGAGCTGAGTATGATGGCCCCCACCATGGAAAACATGCTAGAAAAAAAATGTAATGGCCCGAAGGTGGGTAAACAACCTTGACCAGATGGACTACATCCCAGTGTTAGAAGGGAGATAGCTGAAGAAGGAGTGGAGGCAATCGTGGTTATCTTTCAGGAATCACTAGAGTAAGGAACGATCCCAGAGCACCGGAAACCCACTAACGTGACTCTCCTTTTTAACAAGGAAGTAAGGAAAAAGACAAAAAAATCCCACCATGAATAGTTTAACCTCTGTCATGGGTAAGATCCTGGAATCCACTCTGAAGGATGAGATTTCTGAATAGTTGACAGTGTTTGGTAAAATAGGGCAAAGTCGGCATGATTTCATCAAGGGAAGTTAATGCCAGACAAATCTATTGGAATTCTTTGAAGAGGAAATGAACAGGCTCGACCAAGCACAGCCAATGGATGTTATCCACCTGGAATTCAAGAAGGGCTTTGACATGGTGTCACACAGGAGATGACTGAGTATAATAAGGGTCCGTGGTGTTCGAGGCAAGGCAGTGGCATGAATAGAAGCTTGTCTGTCTGGCAGAAAGCAAAGAGTGGGGATAAATGTGTACTTCTCAGGATGGCAGCCGGTGACAAGTGGTGATCCAGAATGCTCAGTGTTGGAATTATAACTTTTTACTTGTTACATTAACGAATCTAGATGAAGGAATTGAGGGCACTCTGGCTAGGTTTGCAGACGATACAAAGACAAGGAGATGGACAGGTCATATTGAGGAAGCGGAGAGGCTGAACAAGGATTTGGACATGTAAAGAGATCGTCAGATGCATTCCAACGTTGGAAAGTGTGAGGTCATGCACTTTGGCACGAAGAATAGAGGCATGGTCTATTTTCTAAATGGCGAGAAAATTCAGAAATCTGAAGTGCAAAGGGAGTTGGGAGTTCTAGTGCAGGGTTCTCTCAAGGTCAGCTTGCAGGTTGAGACAGTAGTTAGGAGGGCAATTGCAATTATGATTCGGAGCATTTACTCCGACAAGAATTGAACGTAACAACTGACTGTATACGGCTCTGGTCAGACCATATTTGGAGTACTGTTCTCATTTTTGAGCTCCATACCTCAGGAAGGATGTACTGGTCCTGGAGCGTGTTCAGAAGATTTTCATGAGAATGGTCATCGGAATGAAAAGCTTATTGCATGAGGAATGTTTGAGTACTCTGGGTCATACTTGGTAAAGTTTGAAAGGATGAGAGGGAATGTAATTGAAATAGACAGGATACTGAATGACCCGGAGAGAGTGGATGCTGATAAGATGTATCCATTGGATTAGAATCCGAGGGCACAGCCTTAGATGAAAGGGAACACTTTTTAGACAGTGATAAGGCAAAGTTATTTAACTCTAGAAGGGTGGAACCTTTGAAATTTATTGCCACAGAAGGCTGTGGGGGAAGGTCATTGAGTATATTTGAGATGGAGATAGTTTTTGATTATCCAGGGGATCGAGGGTTATGGGGAGAAGGTCGGAGCATGGGTTTGAGAAACCTATCAGCGATGATTGAATGACGGAGAGACCCGATGGGCTAACTGTCCTAATTTATGCTCCAATGTCTTATAGTCTTCTGGTCTAAACCTGAAGGAAGGACCTTGTATCTCTGAGAAGATAGATTCATGTTCTTCATAAAAGTCAGAGATGTTGGAAATAGTTAAGCTATAGAATGAAGGTATTGTGCCTGCTGTCAAGGTGGTGGATAATATGACATTCAGTTCAGGATCACACACCAACTGCACTGTATTAATGTGGGGAGTGTTTATTCAAAACTTGGACCTCTCTGTCTCTCTCAATGGGGAGTAGGGGTTGGGGTGGGTGGGTGTAGTCCGCCCAGGCACTTAAACTATCCCGAATCACGCATCCTGAATGAAATAGCAGTCGTGGAATTTATCATCTTCTCATTGTCTGTTTCGTACATCAGGAGTGATTGTCCATCCCTCTCAGGGTTCAAAGCAATCAGAGCGCTATAGATCAAGCTTCACTCACTCCTCATGGTGTTGTAATCCCAGGGATTAATCTGGTGGAACCCCTCATCACTCTCTCTGTGGTAAAGAGATCACTCCATATAAAGTCAAGAAAATCTGTCCACAATACCCCAAATACTGCCTCAACAACACTCTCAGGTTTGATTACAATAATTTCTTTCCCTCACTTAGCTGGCTGCATTTCTTTCATTTGACACAAGAAGCAATTCATTTACATTGCAATGCCATTGATGTAGAATTTAAAAACATCCTTACATCTGTAGGTCAGCATCAATAAAGCAAGCACCAGAGGTGCCCATGAAGGTGGTCATCGCTCTTGGAAGAGACTCAATCACAAAGAATCCATCTAAAACAATGAATGGCTACCTACCTGAATGGAAATGTGCCGTTGGAATATGGGATGTAGGCAGAGGAAGGGAGCTACCTTTCCTTTTGTTCTGCCCTCACGGGATTTGTGCAGCTCTGGTCAGGCCAGCACGTTATGCCGATCTTGAACTGAGTCGCTGTTTCAGCTGTTCCACACGACAATAAATATTACAACACATTGTCGTGGGTTTTCAGTTAAACAGAGACTTAACCAGAGAAGGATGATCCACTGCCTTCTCTAATGGGCAAAGGGAAGCCAATATCAGGTTATTATTCTGTGGTTCTAGAATACGAGCCAATGACGTGACCCACCATACACTGGCTGCCCATCTTCTAGATTTTGTGCAGAGAACAAGTTAAACATCTCAAGTGCAATTATTTTGCAATGGATACGTGGTTAGAAGGGCGTTGAAACAGATGTATCTGGAATTAACAAAGGCACAAACGATGGTTTATTCAGGAATTGAACTGAGGCTGAGGAGGAGACTGGGACGTCTTAATGGTGGGACCGGACAGGATTGGTATGTGGGGAGGATATGGAGATGTACACTTTGCAGGAGAAAACGAATCAAAGAGGTTGAGAACAGTATGTTTTATTCTCGCGTATTGCAGAGTAATATGTTTAATAATAGTTTGCTAGTTATAATTCCTAAGGAATAGAATCTTTGACTGGAACTGAAAACGTTGGCTTGCACCTTTCCAAAATCTGCATATCATGAGCATCGATTCAGTTCAGACCTTTTCACTAAACAGAAGAGTGACTTACCAGGAACACCAACTATAGCAAGGATAGGATAGTAACCAGCTTGAATAATCATCAGTACGTCTTCAATCCGCGATGCTAATGATAGCCAAGGCTGGGAAAGCCAGTAAAGACCATAGGATAAACTCCTATCCATTGTTGGAACATTCCAGTCTAATGTTCCTAGATTTCCACCTTTCGTGCCCTTCTCTCTGAAGCTGCTAATCTCTCTTATTGCTGTTGGACATGCTCCCGCTCACACTATGGGATAAAACACCGAAAGTATTCCCTTATTGATAGATGACAAAATCTCTCCAGGGACGCTTACGATCCACGGAGACTGACGTAATTACAATCGCTAAACAAATAGCTCCAGTTAACCCCTTTGAATTCAAAGCTACTTTATTAAAATTCAAAATAACGTTGAACATTTATGCATTCTGGGTGTGATATGTGAGTGTGACTGAAGGAAGGAATGTTAAAGATGGCAGATTGATTGTGTGTAACCATTCAGTCGGCCTTGGATATGGACGTAAGGCCAGAAGTTTAACGGAACATAAACATGCTTCTCTGCTCATAAATACAGAAATGAATCCTGCAACAACTGATCAGTCATTACAATATCTGTAAAACATTGAGAAAACAACTATCATCCATGATCTGATCGCAAAATGTACCAAAAAAACGTGGGTTACAACAAAAAAATGGCATGGATAAGTTAACAGAGAAGTGCACATTGCAAACACAGTGCAGATTGTTATTCCAGGATCAGAGAGGGCAGGTTTGGGTCATGCTGTTGATGTTATCGATGTTAAGGAACTGTCATGAAGTGTCATTTATTGGACTTCAATTACATTGTGATTATGATATTGGGGAAAAGAGAGAAGATGGAGAGGACTGTGGGACATGGCTGATTAGACTGGGTGGAGGGACAGTGATGTTCCCCATTTACCAGTATTGGAATGTTACTCTTTATTACTCATATGAAGAACAGATTCAAGAATACATCTACAATGAGGAATTAGCAGAGACAATATTAATGAAATGCATTTATGCAATACAAAATACAGGAACAAAATGATTTTCGGCACACACCAATATATGCAAAGTACAAAGAGATAAAGTTGTTAAAATACATTCCTGATATTGAGCTATATACATTGAAATGTGAATTACATAACTAGGAAAGTGGTATGCAAACTTTATCAATCATTATTTGACCTACAGCTAAGATCGTGATGTCACCTCTGTCAGTGAATCCCCTCACTGAGATTCTCTGGCCTAATCTCTCATACAGTATCAGTGTGGGAGGAGGGGGGGGGCGGGTCGTGGAGGCAGGGTGGTGGTTATCATTTCCTGCTGCTCTTGGCACAGTCTATTTAAAAACTCTGCTTTCTCCATGGAACCAATCTATTGACCTAATGGGTTCTGCTTAGCTGTCAGTAACCCAGCTCTGTGATATTGTTGTAAATAAATAATTTGGGATGACAGCCAGTATCAGCACAGTGCTCACAGTGTATGAAGCCCAGACAAAGGGCTTGCCGTCCAGAGGAATTTCTAAATAAAGATTCTAACTTCTGTCTGTCCATATTTATCGAACGTAATGCAGTCTTCTGATCTACCTAACTTCACCCTCATCTAACACCTCTTCCTCTCTCACTCAGTCAGTCACTCCCCCTTTTCTATCCTCTCTCAGTTTATCTCCCTTCACTTGATTTCTCTCTGTTTATTTCTCTCTCACACAATGTCTCTTTACACACTCTCTCTATCTCCAATTGTGCAATTAGAGAACTTGTGACTCCACGATGGGCTGAATGGCCTTCATCCATGTCATAATAATTGAGATTATCTGACCCACAATAAATATTTCTGGGGCAGACATGCTGGTCCGGTGACAGGTACAGTGCACAATCACCCATTCTCTTTTCCTACTCTTCTCTGGTGTACAGGTGCCTTGAAATGTCTGTTCAAACAAAACAGACTGAATGAAATTCGAGCAGTCGAGAAGACGTCCATGAGTGTGTATTTCAATCAGGATTTTATGAAGGATGAGATTCCAGAATAACATAAGCAATGAATGAAAAACAGGGTAACACAAGAAATGGCAGCTGAGTACAACATGTGGTTCCAAGTGGGTATCGTGGCATTACCAAGAGATTATCAATCCAGAAAAATCAGCTCCTGTTCTGTGAAGAGAGGTAGAATCCAACCACTGCAGATGATGGAAATTCAATTCAATAATGTAATAAATATCCCTGGAATTAAGAATCTACTGCTTAGAATGAAATCATTGCCGATTGTCTGAAAAATACATCTGGTTTACCAATATCCTGCAATGAAGGAATCTTCCATCCTCACCTGGTCTGGCTGACATGAAACTCCAGACCCAAAGCAATGTCATTGACTCTCAATCGCCCCCTGAAATGGTCTAATGAGTCATTCAGTTGGATCAATCTCTTCAAAGTTTCAAACAAATGAAGCCGGATGGACCACCTGGAGTCGAAATGGGCACCGGAAAAGTCAACATTCGAAACATCACTGTAGAACCTTAAAAGTCTTCCTTACTAACATCTGAAGTCTCGTGCCAACATTGGAACAATTGCCTTACAGACTAGTCAAGCAACAGCCTGACAAGCCATACTCACGGAATCATACCTTACGGAAATAACAGAAATTAAACATGGACAAAGGAGTCTCTCACTGATTACCACGTAACGTCGTTCCTCAGCTGAATCAGTCCTCCTCCATGTTAAACAACACTTGGAGAAAGCATTGACTGTGGCGAGGGCACAAAGTGTATTCTGGTTGGGGGATTTCAAAGTCGACTGTCAAGAATGGTTTGGCAGCAGCACTACTGATCATGCTGGTCGGTTCCTAACGACATAGCTACTGGATTGTGTCTGCAGAAGGTGGTGACGGAATGAACGAGAGGGTAAAAAAGCATATCTGAACCCATCCTTACCAATCTACCAACTGCAGATGTATATGTCCATGACAGTATCAGTAAAAGTGACCACCACACTGTCCTTGTGGTGATGAAGTCTATTGTCTCCATAAACTCTATTGTGTTGTGTGGCACCATCACCATGCTAAATGACACAGACTTTTAGCAGATCTGCAACTCAGGACTGACCGTCCACAAGACACTGTGGACTATCAATAGCAGCAGAACGATACTCCAGCACAATCTGTAACGTCACGACCCAGCATGTCCCCCACTCAACCATTACCATCAAACCAGAGGATTAACCCTGGTTCAATGGAGAATGCAGGAGGGCATGCCAGGAGCAGAACCAGGAATATATAAAGATAAAATGTTCATCTGCTGAACCTTCCAAGCTGCATGCCAGATAGCATAAACAGCAAGGGACAGACAGAGATTAGAGATCACAGAATCAATGCATCAGATTTAAGCTCTGCAGTCCTGCTAATCCGATCGTGAATGGTGGCGGATAATTAAACAACTCACTGGAGTAGGAGTCTCCACAAATATCCCCAACTTCAATGATGCAAAAATAAGGCTGAAGCTTTCGTTGAAATCTTCAGTCAGAAGTTTTGAGTGGATGATCCATTTCGGCCTCCTCCGGCGGTCCCCATCATTACAGATAGCAATCTTCAGCAAATTCAATTCATTGATATCAAGAAAGGTTTGAAGGCATTGGATACTGCAAAGTCTATGGCCCCTAATAACATGCTGACAATTGTCCTGAAGACTTGTACTCCGGAACATCCCGCCCTCCTAGCCAAGCTGTTCCAGTATGTTGACAAACTGACAATAGGAAAAAACTGCTCAAGTACGTACTATACATAAAACGCAGGACAAATTAGACCCGTCCAAATACCGCCTTATCAGTCTACTCTCCACCATCAGTAAAATGATGGAAGATGTCATTAACAGTGCTATCAAGCAGCACTTGCTCAAAAATAACCTGCTCAGTGACGCCCAGTTTGGTTTTTGCAAGGGTCACTCAGCTCCTGAACTCGTCACAGCTTTGGTGCAAACATGGAGAAAGGAACTGAATTCCAGCCCTTGTCATCAAGGCTGCATTCTGCCAAATGTGACATCAAGGACCCCAAGCAAAAACAGTATCGCGGGGCCAACACTCCATTATTCGAGTCATACCTGACAGATAGGAAGATGGTCATTATTGTTGGATGTCAGTCATCTCTGCTCCAGAACATCTCTGAAGTAGTCCCTTAGGATAATGTCCTAGGTCCAAATATCTTCAGCAGCTTCAACAATGACCTTCATTCCATCATAAGGTCAGAAGTGCGGATATTCAACAATGACTGCATAATGTTCAACACCATTCGCAAATGCTCACATACGGAAGCAGTCCATGCCTAAAGCAACAATATCTGGGCAATATCCAGGCTTGGGCTGGCAAGTGGCAAGTAACATTTGCGCCACATAAATTCAGACAATGACTGTCATTATTAAGAAACAATACAACCACTTTGTATTCAGCAGCATCATCATCATCACTAAACTCAACACTATCAATATCCTGGGGTGTATCATTGACCAGAAACTCAACTGGATTCCCCACATAAATATAACAGCAGATCAGAGGCTAGGAATACTGCAGGAGAAACTCACCTCCTGACTACTCAAAGCATGTCCATCATCTACAAGGCACAAGTCAGGAATGAGATGGAATATCTTCACTTGTCTGAATGGTGCAGCCCCAACAACACTGAAGAAGCTTGACACCATCCAGGACAAAACAGCCCATTTGATTTGCACCACATCCATAAGCATTCACTCCCTTCACCACGGTCACTCAGGAGCAGCAGTATGCACTATCTACAAGACACGATGGAGAAATTCCCCAAAGATCCTTAGACAGATCCTTCCAACCTAACGAACACTTCCACCTGGAATGACAAGGGAAGTAGACTTTTGGGAACACCACCACCTTCAAATTCCCCTCCAAACCAGTCAACATCCTGATTTGGAAATGTATTGCCGTTCCTTCACTGTTGCTGCGTGAAAACATTGGAATTCCCTCTTTAATCACTAGTGGGTCACCGCACAGCAGGTAGATTGCAGCAGTTCAAGAAGGCACCACCTTCTGAAGGGCAACTAGGGACGGGCAAGAAATGCTGGGCACATCCAGCGATGCCCACATCCAAAAAAAAAAATTAAGAATAGTTCGAAGTTGAGCATCTCGATGGGACAGGTTATCTGATTTGAACACGAACAGCAAAGCAATGTTTCCACTAGTGAACATTTTCGACTTTTCTGTTATGAAAGGGTGTTCAGTATTCGATGACATATTGTTGCTGAGTGCTGTGATAAATTGCACCTGTTTTGTTTAAATCAACAATACTGGCGTAACAGGATCAATCCTTTGAAAATGACAATCATCGTAAAGAGAATGCACTCCCGCCCGATGAGACTCACTGACAGCTGCTCACATTCAAAGTATTAATGGAGTCCTGGCTGACACTGAATCCTCCCACTGTCCATATCACAGGGGTTACCATTGAACAGAACGTGAAGTCAAATCGACATACAAATACAGGGTTACAAGAGCAGGTCAGAGACTTACAAGTCTATACTGAATAATAGACCCTATGACCTTAACGGCATGAGATATGGCAAGTAGATTTAGGCCATTCAGCCCATTCCTTAACTCTGATACTGTGCCATTTTGTCATTGTCTCTATGAAAAGTGGAAATATCTTCTACACACTGACTGCATCAATCTTTGCAGTAACCCATTAGTTTCAATCAGACACCCCCCACCCACCACAGTTCTTGTAAATTCCATCAAGTACACAGACTGCTGCTCATATGACAAGCCATTATTCCCAGGATGGATCACCTCCAACACCAGCATATCTTTCTCCAGAGATAGTGTCCAAAACAGCTCACAATTGGCCAAATGCCGTCTGTCCATAGCCCATTACATTCTCAGCAGTATGTCTCCCGTCTTGCATTCTTGCTCTCTTGAAATGAATGCGAACATTGCTTTTGCTTTCCTAACTGCCAACTGAACATGCAAGTTAACCATAAGAGAGGACGAGTGCTTCAAAATCCCTTTGTGCTTCAGATTTAATGGATCCTACTAGAACATAGTGTCTCCTCTATTCCACCGACCAAAGTGCAGATTCTCTCACGTTCCCATAATTGTGTTCCATCAGCCACGTGTTTTCCTACAGTCCTAAACTGTTCAAGCCGTTCTCCAGCTTCCCCACTTCTTCAATATCATCTGCAAATTAGCAAAACCTGCCCTCAAATCCTTTGTTCACATTGTTCATATATAATATAATTCCTGGCTCATTAAGGACCGTCCACCCTCTCCAAGGCACAACAGTCAAGGTGCTTGACACCATTCAGGTTGAAGCAGTGGATTGACTTGAATTACACCTGTAAAGTCTTCACTCCCTGCAGCACTGACTCTCAGTAGAAGCACACGCTACCCCCTTTTGGTGTGAGTTTACTTCATTGTGGCACACAATCCCAGTCCATTGATGTCACTCTGTCTCAACACTAACTGAGTGGTGCTCACACGAACCATGTCACTGTGTATTGATGACGATGGAGGGAGGTCGGCGAAGGGATGTCTGCGATGAATGACTGTGTGACTGCCAGGCTGAAACCTGCCCCGACACCCTCGGATATACCTGTGCCCGCTGTCACTGCTGCAGGCATGATCAGTCTTCCTGCAGGTCAAATCATGGAAAGCGATGGGCCTGGATAGTGTTCCCGGCTGAGCACTCAGATCCTGGGAGGACCAACTGGAAGAGGTATTCATATACAATTTCAGCCATTCCCTCCCACAAACTGAAATCCCAACCTGCTTCAAGAAGACCAACATCAACCTTGTAAGTGAGAAAGCTCATGCTTTAATGACTTAATGATTACCGCCCAGTGGCTCTCCCCTCAATAAACATGGAGTGATTTAAAAGGCTGGTTATGGCTCACATCACCTCCAATCTCCCAGCCTGACTTGATCCTATATAATATGCTAACTGATGTAACGGGTGCACAACAGATGCCATATCCCGAGCCCTGCACTCATCCCTAGGACATCTGGACAACAAAGACACCTACACCAGACTCCTGCTCATTGATGACAGCTCCACCTTAAACATCATTATCCCCTCCAGACTGATCTCAAAATTCCGTGACCTTAGTCCCACCTCCACCCTCTGCAACTGGATCCCCGAGTTTCTGACCCACAGACCACAATTAGTGAAGGTAGGTATCTGCACCTCCGCCACAATACCACTCAACATTGGTGCACCTGGAGGATGTGTCCTCAGCCCCACACTTTACTCCCTGTATACACACGGCTGTGTCCCTCAGGCCCCTACTGTACTCCCTGTACACACATGGCTGTGTCCCTCAGCCCCCTACTGTACTCCCTGTACACACATGGCACTGTCCCTCAGCCCCCTACTGTACTCCCTGTACTCACAGGGCTGTGTCCTCAGCCCCCTACTGTACTCCCTGTGCACACACAGCTGCGTCCCTCAGCCCCCTACTGTACTCCCTGTACACACACGGCTGTGTCCTCAGCCCCCTACTGTACTCCCCGTACACACACAGCTGTGTCCCTCAGCCCCCTATTGTACTCCCTGTACACACACGGCTGTGTCCCTCAGCCCCCTACTATACTCCCTGTCCACACACGGCTGTGTCCTCAGCCCCCTACTTTACTCCCTGTACACACACAGCTGTGTCCTCAGCCCCCTACTGTACTCCCTGTGCACACACAGCTGCGTCCCTCAGCCCCCTACTGTACTCCCTGTACACACACGGCTGTGTCCTCAGCCCCCTACTGTACTCCCTGTACACACACAGCTGTGTCCCTCAGCCCCCTATTGTACTCCCTGTACACACACGGCTGTGTCCCTCAGCCCCCTATAAAATCCCTGTCCACACACGGCTGTGTCCCTCAGCCCCCTACTGTACTCCCTATACATACGGTTGTGTCCCTCAGCCCCCTACTGTACTCCCTGTACACACACAGCTGTGTCCCTCAGCCCCCTACTGTACTCCCTGTCCACACATGGCTGTGTCCTCAGCCCCCTACTGTACTCCCTGTAAACACGCGGCTGTGTCCCTCAGCCCCCTACTGTACTCCCTGTCCACACACGGCTGTGTCCTCAGCCCCCTACTGTACTCCCTGTCCACACACGGCTGTGTCCTCAGCCCCCTACTGTGCTCCCTGTACACACACGGCTGTGTCCCTCAGCCCCCTACTGTACTCCCTGTAGACACACGGCTGTGTCCTCAGCCCCCTACTGTACTCCCTGTACAAACGTGGCTGTGTCCTCATCCCCCTATTGTACGCCCTGTACACACACGGCTGTGTCCTCAGCCCCCTATTGTACTCCCTGTACACACATGGCACTGTCCCTCAGCCCCCTACTGTACTCCCTATACACACAGCTGTGTCCCTCAGAACCCTACTGTACTCCCTGTACACACAGGGCTGTGTCCTCAGCCCCCTACTGTACGCCCTGTACACACACGGCTGTGTCCTCAGCCCCCTACTGTACTCCCTGTACACACAGGACTGTGTCCTCAGCCCCCTACTGTACTCCGGTACACACGTGGCTGTGTTGCCAAATTCCAAACAATGCCAACTGTAAGTTTGCTGATGACATCACTAAAGCAGGAGGGATATCAAACAACGATGAGTCTGAACACAGAAAGGAGATAGTGGGTTTGGTGGCATGGTGGAATGATAATAACCTCCCTCTCAAATTCCGCAGACATAAAGAACTGATCATTGACTTTAGAAGGAAAGGAGGGGAATAAGCCCCTATCTACATCAACGGTTGAGAGAATGCAGAGCGTCAGGTGCCTCGGAGTGATGATAACTGGCAACCTACCCTGGACTTCTCACATAGGTGTGACAGTCAAGATGGTTCAAAAACGTCCCTCCTTCCTCAGTTGGCTAAGGATATTTAGCATTTACTACTTCTACAGATGCACTATTGTGAACGTACTGTCCGGGTACATAATGTCCTGGTTCAGCAACACTCTGCCTAGGACCATCAGAAACTACACAAGATTGTGCTCACAGCCCAGTCTACTACGGACTCCAATCTCCCAACCATTGACTCTATTTACAAGGCTCGTTGCCGCAAAAAGGATGCCAACATCTATCCAAGATTACTGAGGGAAGGGAGAGAGGAAAGAGCTAGGGTACTTAACAGATATCTTTGTAATGTCGTTGAACACAACTGAGGTCCCAGAGGACTGGAAAGTTTCTAATCGCCTTGTTTAAGTAGAGTAGCATGAATAATCCAGTTAATTATTGACTGGTGAGCCTGACGTTTGGAGTAGGGAAGCTGCGAGAGAAGATACTGAGGGGTAGGATCTATTCTCATTTGGATGAAAATGATATTATCAGTGAGAAGCCACATGGTTTAGTGCAGTGAAGGTCATGTCTTATCAATTTAATAGAATTATTTGAAGAAGTGACAGAGTTGATTGATGAGGGAGGGGCTGTAGATGTCATGTACATGCACCTCAGGAAGACGTTTGATATGATTTCCCATGGTTGCGTTATGGGCAAAGTGAAGTCACGTGGTGTCCAGGGTGTGCTAGCTACATGGATGAAGAACTGGCTTGTCAACAGGGGACAGGACGTAGTAGGGGAAGCGAGTTTCTCAAAATGGAGAACTGTGACCAGTGGTGCTCCATTTAAGATAGTTCTGGAAATATACATGAATGGGCAGGGAGCATAGTGATACAGACCTTTAGAAAATATGAGACAGGTTGAGATGGAGGATTTGGATCGGCGCAGGCTTGGACCGCCAAATGGCCTGTTCCTGTACTGGAATGCTCTTTGTTCTAACATTACCAAAGACCCATCATAAACCTGTAAAGATCTCCCACAACCTCTTCCATCAGACTAAAAAAAATCAGACGCTTGAACACACAGAGCAACAAGTTCAGAAACAGCTTCTTCCTAGCTGTTATTAGACTGATGAATGGGCTCTCATCTCAGATAGTGCTGATTTTATTCATATTGATCTCGCCTAGCGCACGCCCTGTGCAGTGTAACCTCTCAGACATGTTTTATGGCCATCGTTCAGTACATCCATTCTTACCATGATCTTCCTGGACATCTTGGCACAGGACAAAATAAATCCTCAACTCCCTACCCCCAGGTCACTGCAGTGCTCACGCCCAGGTCTCTCCGGTCATCACCCCCAGCTCCTCCCATTCCCCCGGCTCCCCTTGACCCTAGCCCCAGCTCGCTGTGACCTTTGTCTCTCACTGTTTCTCTCACACCACCTATTTCCCTGTGTTTTCCTTTTCCTTGTCTTCTGTTTCTTTCCCTGAACCTATTACCTTCCCTTCTCCCTGCACATGCGACTTGTCTGTTTCCTTGTTTTGTTTCCTTTCTCTCTTTGACTGAATGTCCATCTGTTTCCTTCGCTGTGTCCTCTCTCTCCTTCTCTTTGTTTCTGTTTCTTTCTCCTTCGTTGTCATGGTGATGGCTTCGTTTGAAGCAAGTGATGGCTCATTAGTTCGATGTTGGCAATACAATCCACTCAACAAGGTTTTTGTATAGAGGACATAATTTAAAATTATCAGTTAAATTTGAATTGTTATCAAAACAGCAACCAGAACGTGGGTATCCACTTAACAGCCAATTGTTACATCGAACTATTTTGAAACCGCCCATCTCCCAGTGCTCTGGATACTGGCAACTCAAAGCATTCTATTCGGGTGCATAATGACCTGACATGGTAACTGCTCTGCCTCGGACCATAAGGAATTACAGACGGTTGTGTTCACAGTCCAGACCATCACGGAAGACAACCTTCCGTCCATTAAACTTGTCATTGTCACAGAAAGGCTGGCAACATCAAAGATCTCTCTCCCAAACTGACCATGACCTCCTACAACCTCTTCCAACAGGGAGGAGACACAGAGTCTTGAAAGCATGGAGCAGCATGCTCAGGAACACTTCCTTCCCTACCATTATTAGAGTGACAAATTGACATCTCTCACTTTTCAAATAATATTAATTTTGCTAGTGTCGATCTTAATTTGCACACCTCCTGTGAAGCTGTAACCATGTCTGCCTCACTCTGTCCAAAGACCCTGTGATATCTGTTTTCTTGTTTAGGGTCATGTGCCTGCACTACAATAAAAACAAACCTTTCCATTGTGCATTTGACTAAAATAAATGAAACCATATCAGATCAAACATGTGGACTGCAGTGGCTCAAGGTCTTCTCAACTGGAAAAATGAACTCATGCTGCCCCAGTCAGAGATACCCATATCTAATTACTGAATATAAGAAGATGACAACACTTCGGGAAGACAGACAGAGGGAATCAAATCACTTTAAACATGATCTTAGATATATATAGGTTTCCCTCACTATTTATAAATAGAGCGTTCCTATGAAACCATTCGCAAGCTGATATGGTGTAAAGTGCAGTAGCACTAATTCATATGGGAAAAAATTCGGCTTTCTTCATAAAAGTGAAAATCCTGTTCGGATATCTTTTGGTTCGCGAAAAAATGACCTAATGTAAGTCATTCAGAGAGGGAAGTGGTGAAAAGCGAACTTTTGAAAAGTGTGGATACCTATATTTACAAGGGCAAGATATTCAGGAAAATGGGAAAGGCGAAAAATAAATGAGGTGAATCTCACATTTGATTGCCAGTCCAGCTGATCATCATTCTCTTTGTTTGCTCTTTTTCTTCTATATCTCTCTTTCTCTATTGATTTCTCCTCCTCTTCAAAGCAGACTTCCCTGTCAACGGTATTAATCACACTCCTTTCCAGCTGCTTTCAGTTCAGGAAAGTTCCCCAGCACTTTCTGTTCGTTTCTTTGCATTTCTTTCTATAATTGCAGATTTTCAGCATCTTCCTCTATTTGATTTCACCTTCAATTTTGTTAATTCGTGGGATGTTGGCATTCGTGGGAAGGGCAGCATT
Source organism: Chiloscyllium punctatum (assembly GCF_047496795.1). NCBI lineage: Eukaryota > Metazoa > Chordata > Chondrichthyes > Orectolobiformes > Hemiscylliidae > Chiloscyllium > Chiloscyllium punctatum. The sequence goes on from NC_092772.1 coordinate 19,305,111, forward strand.
TGGTTACCATCACTAATTGCTCTGATTATGAGGCCATTCCACAAGCCAATATAAAGTTACACACATTTTCATGGGTCTCAAGTTACAATTAATCCAGACCGGGTAATAAAATTAAATTTCTTTACTGAAGGTGATCAGTGAAAGATGAAGGTTTTCAGACAAAATGTTGCTTTTATGTTTGTTTTTTCGTGAAATTCACTTTTATTCCAATTCTTATCATTTTTTATTTAAGTTCTGTCATCAGCTGTAGTGGTCTTGAAACAAATCATTTGAAACAATATCTTTCGTTTAATAGGCTTTGCTTCTGAATTACATCCAGCGACATTCCTACTTTCATACATTGTCCTAATCATAAAGTAACGTCCGAGGCAAGAGCAATTTTGTGATTGAAATATTTGTAATTGGAAAAGTGGTCAGAAGAGAGCTTGAAACATTAAGTCTGAATTTTACCAACGTGCAGCCAATGGTTTGTTCAGCAACATCACTGATGCAGCGGTGAAGATTGGGGATATTATGAGCTGGGAGTGGACAAGTTTGGTGACAGAGAGAACAGGAGACATAAATCAGTTCAGGGCAAAAAAGGATCTCGAGGTTGTGCACAGTTTTGTTCTCAGATGTTTGTGAGGGAGTGGTCTGTAATTCATAGATAATGAATGGAGACTGCAATTGAAACTGAAGACAATAGTTTCTTTCTCTGACAAATATCGATAACAGAAATTACAACGGAGTTCAAACTTGTTTATGGGATTAATGAATGGACAGCGGTAGAGACCACCAACAATAGCGAGAATAGGTGAGTAGCTCACCCTCCACCCTGCCCAGAATAATCATCAGTACTGCTGATATCCGATATGGTAGAAATCCCCAAGTGGGGGAAATCTTGAAAAGACTCAAGGAAAACCTCCTCTCCATTGTTGTAATGCTCCAGTCCGCTATTCTCAGATTCAGATCTATGCAGCTGTTGATCTCTGTTACTGTTGGAGCTGATGCATTTGTTACTACAGTGGGATAGCGCACTGAATAAAGCCTCTTACTAATAGGAGAGAGAAAGCCTCCAGTGACAATGTTGCATTGCATGGAGACTGACATCAATCACAGTTAGAGCAAACAGTCCCAGCTTTCAATACAGCACATTCAGTTCGCAATATATCTGGACTGGACTACATGTTGACATTGCTGGCTATTGGTCACATCTCCCATCACCAATTGCTCGAGTGAAGTCCGTTGTGAGGGAGAATAAGAATATTTTCCTTTCGTAGGCTACATGATTCTGCTCTCTTGTCCGTTTAAGTGCTGTAACCATCTCTCCAAAAATCCTTCCACCCCCAAAAGAATCACAATCAGGGTGTTGTTACTGTGCTGATCTCTCCTCCACGGGAACAAACGCTAGCGAACAGACTGTCATTGAGCACAGTCGCCCTGAATATAGACAGGAAATGTGGACTTCTCCGAATGTTCCTCTCACTGCTCTAATAAGGCAACTTTGGAACTTCCATTGGGAATATGCTTCAGTAATGTATTTATATAAATTTACAGACTTCTAAATGCAGTTTTATTTGCTGTAAACCGTTTTTTTCTGCATTTTGGCCTCAGTCCAAAACTAAAAGTGATAATTACAATGAACGTATTCATTAAGACTATGCATAAATGAGTCAGGTTCGAATGAACATGTTATTGGCTGGGAGATAGGTGGAATGGGAGCAGTGGCTGTGGAGACTGCATGGGGAGTACAATGATAATCCCCAGTCATCATCACTCTTTCTGACAGATAGAATTAAATCTAATGCATAACAAGGAAACAGCCAACATTTGGGAGGTGCAATGCTGAATGACAGTGTGAACTAAAAGGATAATATTAAATGTGATAAATTGAATTATATTGTATATACAAGCCATTTAATCATTGGGAATACAGATTGAGTAAGGTCACCGGACCTAAAACATTAACTCTGATTTCTCTTTACAGATACTGCCAGACCTGTTGAGCTTGCCCTTAAGTTCTGTTTTTTTTTGTTTGAGATTGATCATATTGTTCATATCTGGCAGGATACTTACAATTAAAAGCAGCCGCTAATAACAAAATGTGGAGGGCTATGGGGACAGTAAAGGAGACTAACAGTAGCGATATATTCATTCCAAGCTGGAAGAGACAATGGGCTGAGTTTCCCCCACTTCTGCTGTAAATAATTCTGTGATATGAAACCAAAGCCTTTGCAGAAGTGGTAGACAAGCTAGTTCAACGAAGGTCACAGAGTGCTCCACCATCAATAACCTATTCCTATTAACTTATGAAATGTCAGCTGCCTCTAAAATGTCTTTTCAAACAAAGTGGAGTTCCTGAGATTTGCAGGATAATCAGAAAAATATTCTTTTTTCCTTTGACTCTTAAAGAAGAAACAGATTTCGGCCGTGACACAGACACACCAACTATAATAGGAACAGAAAAGGGCTACATTGTCCATATGTAACCGAATTCAGCATGTAGCCCTGTCAAGAAACATGAAATATAGTGATACGAAACATGAAATGCAAACAGAGAATGATGGTAGAAGCGCAACAGATGAGGAAGTATCTGCAGAGAGAAACAGAGTTAACATATCGAATATGATGTGACACTGCTCTGAAAAAGTCATATTGAAATCAAAGGTAATTCTGTGTATCTCTGCTCAGAGGGTGCCAGACCTGCTGAGTTTCCCTCTATCGATTACTTTTTCTTTCTGAACTGTGACAAATTGACTGATCTGAACGATATAAGCAAAGCTGCTATCTCAGTTGAATCTCGAGGATTTTATATGGACATTAAATAAGAAATTACAAAGTTCCTATGTTTAACAGAGCTCTAAATATCCATGATGTGTTGTATCGCGATACAAAAACATTGTGAGATATTGTTGAAACAAAAACCGACGTTGCTGCAAAGGATCTGCAGCTTTTGTGCAGAGAAATCAGAGTTAACGTTTCTAGTTCAGTGGCCCTTCCTCAGAACGGATGGTAGCCCTTAAAAGTTGATTAATATACAGAAGAGACTGAATAGCTGTTAACGGAGACTGTTAGTAGCTAACAATAGGGGATGATGATTTGGAGATGCCGGTATTGGACTAGAGTGTACCAAGTTAAAAATCACATAAGACCAGGTTATAGTCCAGCAGGTTTAATTGGAAGCACACTAGCTTTCGGAGTGACGCTCCTTCATCAGGTGATTGATCAAGGAGCTAGTGTGTTTCCAATTAAACCTGCTGGACTATAACCTGGTGTTGTGTGATTTTTAACTTTGTACACCCGAGTCCAACACCGGCATCTCCAAATCATGACTACTATCGACACCACTAACTGCCGGCTTAAAGTGGAGAGGATCTCCAAGAAGATTATACATATCGATACAGACATCCATTTTCTACAGGAATGCAGGCAAGCAGGAAAGATCCCGAAATGATTACGGATCACGAACCCACTTAGGTCGACCTACAACACAGACTATGCAGAGAGACTTTGCCACCACACCACTCGTAAACTTCTCAATCATCTCATGCACCAACTCTGCAGCAGGCGCCATAGCCTTAAAATTCAGATGGAGTCCACACTCTCAGCCTGCACACAGGATACATCAGTACAATTACGTGACATTGCCAAACAGACAAGGCGACAAAACTACACCACGTACATGCACGCCAAGAACAAAAAACTGGAGAAGCTTGGCATTCTTACCAGTAATAGCAAAGCCCGCCCTGGAACCAGAGTAGACAACATTATCACTGCGGGGAAGTCTATTGTCAACGTATTGGACCACACCCTACGACCGGGAGAGATTGAAGCCCTGAGTAGGGGTCTCAACTTCTGCCCCACCACCAAAATGGACCTGTTGGTTCTGGCAGCAGACACAGAGGAGTTCATCAGATGAATGAGACTCCAGGAATTCTTTCAAGGTGCCAGCAGTGATCCCACTGAGCCCACTGATGAACTTGAACAGTCATCACAGGGATCTGTAGAGGAGCGACCAAAGAACCTCAACGGAGGGCCGCTGCCCTGGGCTTGACATGTATGCTCAAACTGTCAGGGAATATATAAATGCCAGATTCATCAGCCGTACCCACAAGGTAGAGCAAAACATCACCCGTTCACAATGCAATGCCAACCAGGCTCTCAAAACCAATGACAACATTGTCATCAAACCAGCAGATAAAGGAGGAGCCATTGTCATTCAGAATAGAACAGATTACTGCAAGGAAGTGTACCGACAACTTAGACAATCACCTGATGAAGGAGCGTCGCTCCGAAAGCTAGTGTGCTTCCAATTGAACCTGTTGGACTATAACCTGGTGTTGTGTGATTTTTAACTTAATAGGGGGTGAGTAATTGAAGGCTATGTGAGAACTAGGCCTGGTGTATGTGTAGGGTGTATTGAGGAGTTCAGTCCCTAAAATTATTGAACATTATTTTGAGTCTGAAGGGCTGCAGGGTCCACCCGGGGAAAATGAGGTGTTGTCCTTCCAGCTTGCGTTGAAATGTCCTGGAACACTGCAGCAAGTCTGACGCAGAGATATTGACCAGGGAGCAGGATGGGGTATTAAACTGGCAGGAATCTGGAAATTCAGGGTCTTTGGTATAGGTACATCTTGGTTATTCTGTGAAGTGGTCACCCAGTCTACTTTTAGCTTCCCCAATGAAGAGCAGACCACAATGTGAGCAGCAAATGTAGTAGACCGGATTGTGGGGAATGTTGCTGCTTCACCTGGAAGGTATGTTTGGGCCCTTGAATAGTGACGAGGGATGAGGTAAAGTGTTACACCTCCGGCAGGGGAATGTGAAGTATACCTGTGGTGGAGTGGGGGGGTGGGTGGATGTGTGGGTAGTGAATAATGAGCGGACCAGGGTGTCCTGGAGGAAATGGTCACTTCAGAAGGCAGAAAAGAAAGAGGAATAAATATGTGTCTGCTGGTGGCATCTCGCTGGAGGTGGGGAAAATGCAGACTGATGATCTTCTGCATGTGAATGCTGCTGGGATGGTCGGTAAGGACCAGGAGAACTCTAATACTGTTACAGGAGGGAGGAGAGAGGGTGAGGGTAGAATCGCAGCAGGTGGGTCAGAACTAGTTGGGGGCCCTATCGACAACAGTGCTGGGGAATTCTCGGTTGAGGAAGAAGGTGGACATTTCAGAGGCCACATTTCTGAAGTTGACATCATCAGAAGCAATGCGGTGGAGACGGAGGAACTGGGGGAATGGAATGCAGCCTTTATAAGAAACAGGGTGTGAGAATATATACTCCAAGTAGCTGTGGGAGTCGGTGTGTTAATACTGGATATCAGTGACCAGTCTATCCCCAGAAATGGAAGCAGAGGTGTCAAGGAAAGGAAGGGAGGAGTCAGAGATAGACCTTGTGAAATTGAGGGAGGGGTGCAAATTGGAAACGAAACCTTTTCAATTTCTGGACAAGAGAGAGGTGCAGCAGCTATGATATCATCTACGTATCGGAGAAAGTGTTGTGGATGGGAGGTGGAAAGAACTGGAACAAGGAATGGTCTACGTACCCCATGAAGGAACAGGTGTAACTTGAGCCCACATATGTATCCATGCGCACCCCTCTATGTGGCAGGAGCTGGCGGAAGCAATGGGTTGCCCAGGCAGTTCTGTTTATGGATTATCAGGAGAAGATAAAAGCGAGCCCTGCTATCAGAGGACCATCACCTTTGGGGCGAGTGGGTGGGAATCTCCAGATGAAATGTCGTCAGATTTAGTTCATAAAATGGCCTGATGTGCCATGGAAAGGTTATAGACCACCAGGTGATATGTGGAGTTATCTGAGAGCTGGAAATCAGCCTCTGAAATGGAGAAGTGAGTCCACCACCCTTCTCGACACAGGCTGAATAACACAGTCAGGGTTGGATCAAAGCATACAGCGTACAGTCTGTTCAGAGGGTGATAGGTGTGATAGGGTGAGGGGGATGCAGAGAAATTAAGACAACGACTGGAAGTTCTCAATGAACAGATTGAGTTCAAGTAAACGCCAGAGGAATGTGCCCAGGTGGACGGACAGTGTTGGAGCTGGGTGAAGGGTCTGTGGGATGGGGAGTGGACTCTTGTCCAAAGAAATGGACACCGAGGAGAAGACGGTGGAAGAGGACTTCAACAGTATGTCGTTCCTGAAATTCATTAAAGTGGGGGCACAGCGGGATAAAGCTGAGACCTTTGCTGAGTCCAGAACATTCAGCATTAGAGCGTGGAAGTTTAGCAGGAATATTGAATACACGACAAGAGGTGGGCTTGGGAGAGGGGATGGACTCAGATGAAATGCAAGAAGGAGAGATTCAGATGTGCATCATCTAGGTCCCCAAATGTGAGAAATGTGTAAAGGAGACGGGTGGACTCAGAGCGCAGGGCATGGGTTCGGTGGCAGGTTCCAGAGGCTCATAGGCATCTCTAAGTTACTCCATCTTGTGGGCCTCATATATCGGGCGAACATGGCAAATGAGCTGGAGAATGAAGTAGAATTGGAGAATGTTGCAGCCTTGAGCCAATGTGATGAGATGCTGTTGGACAGAGAAAATGTTGATCTCAGTGGCACTGACATCGTACGATCAGTCCTCAGAAAGTAACTGATTGAAAATAATCGGAATCATTATCTTATTGTAAACTTCTGATTTTATTGGGGTGACACTCAGCCAGCAACGTCTTACTGTTCTGAGAATTTAGACCAAACTGTGAAAACAGATTTGTCTTCATGTTACTAATAAGACAAATCCATCCATGGTTTTGGAAGGCACTAGCAAAGGTTGAGTTTATTTGTCATTCCCAACAGCTCGAGGGAAGGTGTCATTTTTCAATGAGGAAATTACCAGCACAGAATTTCCTCTGATTCCCATTAACCACAGTTTGCTGAGGGGTAATGATGCTACGTGAGATAAATATTGCTTTGATGCAAGGGAAATTACTCTGATCTCACTTCAAATGACATTGGAAAATGAGTTAAAATGGTAAAGAGCAAAATGATCGAACATGGCTTGTTTGAACAATGTGGTCACTGTCCTCACAACGTTTTAGGAAAAACTGATGCATGGACGTCTGATTCTGAGGAGAGGTTTGTCCTATGTGTGACGAGGCTGTTTGCTTGAGCGCTGTGACACAGAGACAGACAAAAAGTTCCACTCTGGATGGGGAACAGAACCATCCTTTTCATTTTGTATTGGACAGTGACAGACATACACTATTGTCTGTTCCTCTTGGACATTGATCATCCCAATCTCATTGTTGACTGATGACGAATAGCAGCACGAAACCAGCAATTCCCATCTCCCTAGTTGGAAAGCAAAAAGGGCAAGGGATGGCCAGTGGAAGTGGGAGTAACTAGGGAACTGGTGTAACTTACAGTGGGAGTGGGAGAAGAAAGATGTGAAGAGGTATCATCAATGGAAGAGTATGTAGCAGCACAAGGAGTAATGCAAGGGAAGTAGGAGTGTAAAAAAAGAGTAGGAAGGTGGAGGAAGAATGGCTAATGAAGTTTTAGTGACTGGGAAAAACTTGCTTTCCAAAAGTGAAGTTGGGTGAAAAACGTCACTGTTCAGGAAAATTGGGATCTGGTTCCGTTGAAAATTATGATTTGTTATATTTCTTTTTCTATCACTTGATTCTTGTTCAGATTGCACATTCACTCTGTATTTCTGTATCTCTATCAAAAGCAGATGACATGTCTTTTTTCCCCTAGTATGGTGTCTCAACATTTTTGATTTTTTTTAACAGTATGTATTTGCTTCCAATTCAACGTAATCATGAGCATATGATTTGATCTCCTGCAGTTTGTCCATAGTCTAGAAGTTAATTGAATATTATCCTCATCACATTAGCTGATTCTAGCAATGAGTTTGCGTCCATCCTGCAGATGAAAAATTCTTCAGGTCTGACTATTTTTACAAAGAACAGTGCCACAAAAAGACTAATGTTCCAGTGCAAGGTGCCAAACCATTGTTCATTCTAAATTAGGTACACACTTTATGAATAAGACATGCTGAGGGGCAGAGTTTAAAAGTTGAATTCAACTCTGTGTCGAAAATGCTATTTGCAGCTCCCTCATAATAAGTGTTAACTACATCACTTTGTAAATTCACCAAAATAAGAATAGCAAGAGACTGGAATTCTTAATTCTTCTTCTGTGAATTACATCTGGAGAATAGGAAGGACATCAAGATTTGTTTGTGATATTCATAAATGATGATTGTGAGAATGTCGAAGATGGATGGCAGTGGAATGATAACTAATGGGGATGACACAAAGATTCGCTGGGTAGTTCACAGTGAGGAGGAAATGGTTCGGCTACAGGACGATATAAACAGATGATTTCTATATCAAGATTAATGGCCGATGAAGTTTAACACTGATAAATGTGAGATAATGCACATCTGAATTAAGAAGACAAGCGAGTACTCAGACTGTGAAGGGCAAGGGATAACTTTGCTCCTTTTTTCATTGCAGCAGGGAAGGTTGAGGAGGAAACCTGGTACAGGTGTACAAGAGAATAAGGGGAATGGAGATGATGAACAGACAGCAGCTGTTTCCCTTACTTGAAGGGTCAAAAACAAAGGGATATATACTTAAAGTGAAAGGTAGGGGATTGAGAGAGGATTTGTGAGTCTGTTTTGAGCTGGGAGGGTGACACATAGAATATAAAATCCCCACTGTGCAGAAATAGGCTGTTTTGCCCAACTAATCCACACTGACTCTCCAAAGAGTAATCCACCCAAACACGTTCCTCCTATATTTACCCCTGACTAATGCGCCTAACCTACACATCACTGAACACTATGGGTAATTATGCATAGCAATTCACTTAAGCTGCACATCATCGTATTGTGGGTGTAAACTGGATTACCTCGAGGAAACCACGCAGACACAGAGAGAATGCACAAAATCCATACAGGCAGTCACCCGAGGCTGGAATCAAACCTGGGTCCCCAGCGCTCTAAGGCAGGATTGCTAATCACGAATCCGTCATTCTGCCCCTGGTTACATGTGTCTATAATGCATTGCCTAGGTGGGTGATTGAGCAGGTAATCTCACAAATTTAAAAAAAGCCTTTGGATATACACTTGGTAGTGCAGGGTCCCACTTTTATTCAATGATTCTATGTGGTGGCAGCCATGAGCACTCTGATGTCATCTGAAGCAATAGCTAATGGCAGTTCCTAATTTGTTCCATTTACTGTACTCAGTAAGTTTGCCTCCAGTGATGTGCTGGTGTTATCTTCCACTTTCTATTCAAGTGTTTCGGTTTCCTTGAGTTGGTATTGTAATTTCCTGTGTCGATGATGTAATTTCCGGCCCTTTTTCTCAGCGAGTGGTACATGGAGTCAAAATTGATGTGTTTGTTGATGTAGTTCCAGTTGGAATGCCGTGTGTCTAGGAATTCTTGTGCTTGTCTCTGTTTGGCCTGTCCTAGAATGGATATGCAGACCGAGTCAAAGTGACGTACTTCCTCAGCAGTACGTAAGAAATTAGTTTTGGGGTCATGTCTTTTGTGGCTAGTAGATGTTCATATATCCTGGTGACTAGTTTTCTACTTGTTTTCCGTGCAGTGTTTGTTATCGTTCTTGCAAGGCTTATTGTTCCTGGAGCAAAACAGACAAAGATGTGAATTTATTGCGGTGCTCAAAAGTATGAAAAAAATTACAGAATAGAAAAAGAATACTCTATTAGTTGGCATTACAGAATCATGGAATTCTAATTTCAAGGTTGTCAGCAAAAGTGCTCGGAGTGAAATAAGGAAAAATGTGTTATTTAGAGAGTTGTTACGAATTGGAATTGACCGGCTGGGAAAGTTGTGGATGAAAATTCAAAAGAGAACTGGGTATATATTTGGAAATTAAGAATTTAACGGGCAATAGAGAGAGGGCTGGAAAATGGAAGGTGCTTGGGGGACATTTGTGGAGCTGATTCATACCTAATGGCTAATGGCGTCCTCCTGTACTTTAAAGGGACACTGTGTTAGGGAGCTGGAGCTGGTTGGCACGGTCGCTCAGTGGTTAGCACTGCTGCCCTCGCAGCAACAGGGACCAGGGTTCAAAAACTGCCGTTGTCTGTGTGGGGTTTGCACATACTCCCTGTGTCTGTGTGGGTTTCCACTGGGTGTTGCGGTTTCCTCCCACAGTCCAAAGATGTGCAGGTTAGGTGAATTTGTCATGCTAAATTGCCCATAGCGTTGGGTGTAGGGGTGTGGGTCTGGGTGCGCTGGTCTTCAGAGGGTCGGTGCCAACTTGTTGGGCCGAAGGGCCTATTTCCACACTGTAGGTAATCTAATCTAGGATGTACTCAGGGTCATCCGAGATACTGAGAACTTCATAGATAAGTGCTTTGGTGTGGTGGCCACACCCATGACACGCCCCTAGTTATGTTTCTTTAATGACTGTAATATTCCAGTCATCGCCCTGAGTTAATTAGCCTTACCAGTCAGCCCTGTTGTATTTAAATAAACACAATTTAATCCAACAGACGTTCCTTGCTTCCTGTCGTGTTCCAGGCAGAGAGTAGATCGACGAGCACTGGGAATTGCAAAGGGAGTAGGCAGGGAGTTAAGGAATCGCCTGTGGCCATTCCTCTCAAAAACAAGTATACCATTTTGGATTGTTGGGGGCGATGACCATTCAGGGGAAAGCAGCAGTAGACAGGTTGGTCGTACTATCACTGGCTCTGGGGCAAAGCAGGAAAGAATAAAATTAAACAGGACGTTAAAGATAGGAGGGTCGATTGTTAGAGGGACAGATCAGAGATTCTGTGGCCACAAACGGGAATCCAGGATGGTGGGTTACCTCCAAGGTGCTAGGGTACAGGATGTCTCCAAGTGGCTGCAGAACATTCTCAACGGGGAGGGGGAAGCAGCCAGAAACCATTATGCACGTTAGAACAAATGATACCCGTAGAAATAGGGATGAAGCCCTGCAGTATGATTTCAGAGAGCGAGGAGAAACATTTTTTAAAAAAAAACCTGAACAGTGGTAACCTCCTGAGAGGGAGATTACCGTCAGAAATTTGCACTGGAGGGAGCACCAATATCTTGGCGGCCAGTTTTGCTAGTGTTACAAGGGAGTGTTTAAAATAGATTGGCAGGGGGTGATATCCTCAAGAGGAGGGAGGAAATTGCGAGGCTGGAAGGAGATACAGTAATCAGAAATCTGTAAGATTAGTCTGGAAAACGACAGAGAGAAAGTCCTGCCTTATGTATTATATTGCATCTATTTCAATGCAAGAAGGCCTACAGGTAAGGCCAATGGACTCAGGGCGTGGATAGGTAGGTGGGACTGGTATATTATAGCCATTACACAAACATGGCCAAGTGATGGATGTTTATGATAGCTTAATGTCCCAGGGTAAATGTACTTTAAACAAGACAGAGATGGCGGAAGGAGGAGATGGGAGTTGCACATCTGATTAAGGGGAGTACAACAGCAGTAATCAGAGATAAAATAACTGATGGATCACCCAGGAGGCTTTGTGGCTGAAGGTAAGAAATAGGAAGAGGATGGTGACGTGATTGGGGTTGTACTATAGGCCCCCAAATAGTCAACAAGGATGAGAGTAACAAATATGCAGGGATAAAGGGGAGACCTGCAGGAGCAATAGGGTTATCATAATAGGGGATTTTAATTTTTCTAACATAGACTGGAAATGCCTGAGCGTTAAGGGATTGATGAGATAAAATCTGTAAATGCGTCAGGAAAGTTTCCTCAAGCAGTGTATAGAGTGTCCAACTCGGCAAGTGGCAAAACTCAAAGTTTTCTCAGGAAATGTGGAAGGACAGGTGACTGAGTGAATACTGGGGAGCACTTTGGGACCAGTAACCATAGTTCTATTAATTTTCAAATAGTTATGGGGAAGGACAAAACTGGTCCTCAGATTCATGTTCGAACTTGGGGCGTGGCCCAAGTCGAGGCAGCTGGGATCAAGGGAATCCCTGGAGATATATAAGTGATACAGGAGTTTACTGAAGAAGGAAATCAGTAGGGTGAAAAGGGGGCAAGAAAGAGCCTTGGCGGATTAGAATGAATCCAAAAAGATACTTTAAAAATATTAAAAGAAAACGCAATAGCTACAGTGAAAATAGGCCCCCTCGAAGATCAAAGAGAACAAGTACGTTTGAAACTATAAGAGATGTGTGAAGTCCTCAATGATTATTTCTACACTATGTTTACCGTGGAGAAATACATGAATACTTGGGAACTTGATGAAGTTGGTCGTGATATCTCAGGGACAACCAATATCATAGTAGAGAAGATTTTGGATGCAATTGCTCTTTCATGCACAATTCATTGTAGTCCTCGACTCTCTGATGTGTCAAAATCCATTGACACCCACTCGCACCCCCCAAATATTTCAGTGGTGTAGCCTCCCCTAACTCTCTGGTCCCAACCATCACTATCCTCTGAGAGAAGGAAACACTCCCCACACATACACCTTGGCCAATTGACATAAACAAATGATATGAACACACCGTCAGATATCATGGCAGTAATTGACTGAACAAGGTGTCAAGTAGACTGAACAAAATTGAACTTGATGGAAATCATATGTAAACTCCCCACTGGTTGGATCATTCAGAACACAATGTAACTGGTGGACATCAATCCTCTCAGTCCCTGGATATCTCTGTGTACAATCGTAGGATAACTTCTTAGGCACAAACATCGTCAGATGCTTGATCAATGTCTTTCCCTCTGTCATATGATCAGAGGTGGGGATGTTCTGTGAAGATTATATAATGTTCAGAACAATGAGTCACCTCCTCGGGTATTAAAGTATCAAATCTGACCAACATTCAAGCTTGTGCTGTTAATATATAGGTAACATTAATCAAAAGCACTGCTGGGCACAAAACATTTCCACGGTTAAAAAGAAGGAAACCCTACAGCAACTCTAGCTGCTTTCACAATAATATAAGAAAGCCATTCAGCCCATCAAAACTATTGGATAAAAACAGATGCAACGCATTCCCTCTCTCTTGCCTATTCCACAAGAAGACATTTAAAAAAAAATACAGAAGCTATTGGAATCCAAAATAGACATGCAGGAGGCTGGTAGAACAAAATAAGCAAGGCAGCGTCAAGACGTTGAGAAGTCAACGCCTAGGATATAACCCTTTGTCAGGACTGGGGTTAGGAGTAAGGGGGTCTATAGATAAAGGGGTGGGTGATGGAGGAGGAGGCAGAGTGGCGAGATTGGCATAAGTGAACACAGATAAAGGGTATCAGCCGTTTGTTGATTAAGGGACTGAATCCAGTTGGTAGCTGGATCAAGTGTTGATCAGAGGAAGGCAAGGAGGGCAAGGACTGGGAAGGGAATCGTAGGATTAGACGGAAGGTTATTTGAAATTGGAGAATTCAATGTTGAGTCCCCGGGGTATAGGCTGCACAAGTGACATATGAGGTCTTGTTACTCCAATTTATGTTTGGTTCATTGTGGCAATGGAGGAGGCCAAGGATGGCCATGTCAGAAAGGGACTGGGGGGGAGAATTGAAATACGAAGTGATTGGGATGTCAGGTCAGCCCTTAGAAGCCTGACTGCAATACTGTCAAATCATTCACTTCATTTACATTTGGTCTTCCTGATGCAGTGAGACAACATCGGGTGCACCAGCTGCAGTAAACTAGGTTTGGATCCCACCACCTGTGGCACATCTCCCACAAGACTGTCCCCTTCGTTCTCGTGCCACACTCCACACCAATCCCCCCCATAACCCCCAGGTACCTTCTCCTGCAACTGCAAAAGATGCAACACCTGCTGGCACACCACCTCCTCCACCTCCTTATAGGGCTTCAATCAGTACTTGCAGGTCAGACAGAGGTTCACCTGCCTCTCTTCCAACCGAGTTTACTGCATCAGATGCTCCCGATGTGGTCTTTTCTACACTGGGGAGACCGAACATAAACTAAGGGCACATTTCACTGAGCATCATAGCCGGGCCTGCAGGGGCCAACCTGACCTCCCAGTCACCGCCCATTTGAATTCCACTTCCCACTCCCTTTCTGACATAACATCCTCTGTTGCCTTGGTGAGGCAGACCGCAAATTGGAGGAACAACAGCTCATCTGCCTGTCAAGCCTACCACCTGGAAGATGGAACATTGAGTTCTCCAATTTGAAATAAACTTACTACGCATGCCCTTACTCCATTTTCTGCCCATACTCCTCCCTTCCATTCCATCTAACAACTCCGCCTTCCAGCTCCCAACTGGATTCATCCCTCCCATCGCCCAACCAGGTTGCATCCACCACTTGTGTCCACGTATCCTTACCTCACCATCCCGCTGCTCTCCCCACCCCAACCACTCCCTTCCCTCTTTATCTGTACCTCCCACTACCTCCCACTCCCAGTTCCTGAAGAACTGTTATACCTTAAAGTTTGACTTTCATACCTCATGATGCTGCCTGGCTTGCTGTGTTCTTCCCGCCTCCTGTTTGTCTCCTATAATTCAGGAAGATAGAGTCGAGTCAGCACAACATGCTGGTAAGCAGGAACCATGGGTTGCCCATTGAACTCCTTGAACCTCTGCCCTCAGGCCAGGAGTAAAACATTTTGTCCCTCGAGACACTGACTCATGATCAGAATAGGCCATTCAGTCCCTCCTAACTGTTACACTGAAATTCGAGGATGTGATTGATCCTGCAACACGTGAAACCAATGAGGTATAGACTGCAAAGACAGACTGCTCCATGGTATTCCTCCTGGCTCCATTGCTATTGGTACACATGTGTTATGTTAACTTGGTTTGCTGACCATGAGGAGGGAAAGTGATTGGTTTGTACCAAGTCCCAAGGAGGCATCTTCCATCTTCGAGATATTATGGACGAGGATAGACCACTCAGAACATTCTTAAGCAAGCGGCCCAGAGCATAACTTTGAAATTTGTGACGGTAAGTGTACAATGAAAGTTAACCAGAGTACTTTAACTTAGTTGACTACCAGATTTTAAAACAGACAAAAACTTTATTCATAAAATTATACAATGAAACACAAAGAGCAGAATAAGGAACCCCGATAGAATTCAACCTATTCAGCTAGATTAATTATGATATTCCGAATATACACAACTGTCCCAATAAGAAAACTCCCAAAAAAAAACACAGTATAAATGGAACACATGCTCCCAGGTTGAAGTTGAAGGTCAGAAAAAAGAAACAGTTTCCACATAGCTCCCTATTGGACTTCCCAGTTCAAGACTCAGCTGAAAACTGCTCAGTTCAGTAGTTCAGCTAAAAGAGGTCAACACTCCCCCTTTCATTATACAGATCATTTATAAAGCATGACCACTTTGGCCTATAGTCTCATCTGTTTACATTAAGCCTTTATATTCAAAAAATTTTACAATGAAACACAAAGAACAGAATAAAGAACCCCGACAAAATTCAACCTAACCAGCTAGACTTAATTATGCTGCTCCGAAAACACCCAACAGTCCCAATAAGCAAATTTCCTTTAAAACCCAGTATAAATGGTGCACATTCTTGCAGTTTGAAGTTGAAGAGCAGAAAAGAGAGAGAGTTTCCACACAGCTTCCTGTTGAACTTCCCAATTCAAGACAAAACTGAAAGCTGCTCAGTTCCGCTCAGCTCAGCGAGTTTAGCTGAAAGAGCTGACCAATCCTCTTTCATTATCTCGGTCACTTAAAAGGCATAACCAATTTGGCCTGAAGTCTCTTCTGTTTACATATAAACAGAAGGCCTCTGGAAATCCTTTTCATCTCTGTACCAAACCAGACTGACCGGAGTCAGGTCCTGTTTTATTGCCCCTCTGACAAAAGACAAGGACATTGTCTCCTTGAGCCAAGGAAAACCTTTTATATATATAAAAAAAACACTAGCTTTGTGATAGAGAAGACAGGCAAGTGTTCTGTATGGAGGTCAGAAGCTGGTGGGAATGGTTAACAGTATCAGAGGGTGGCTGCTGACAGATTTGTGAACAACATCACGTTCAATACAGGGGCACACATCAACTGCACTTTGAGACGATGAGAGTTCATTCAGAACCTGGAGCTCTCTCGCAACCAACATGGGGGCTCCACAGAGATACATAAACTATCATAGTGTCATAGAATCCTACAGCATGGAGACAGGCCCTTTAGCCCAAACTGGTTCATGTTGACCAAAATGTTAATCGATGCCCACCCCGTTTCCCTGCACCTGGCCCATTCCTTCTAAACCTTTCCTATCTATATATTGCCCAAATGTAAAGACATGTATCGTGGAAAATATGTTGTATTTGGTTTGGAAATAATGAATGTTGGTCCATAACGCTCAAGTACTAATGCAATCAGTTTTTACTCTTTTGTAGCATTACAGATTAAACAATCATTTCCTTCACACTCTCCTCATGGTACCATCAGGAGTGCATATCTCCTCCTCGCTCAGCATTACAGACTGAGAAGATCCTGTGCCCCTTAATATTGGAACCTCCTTACCAATTACTCTTGGTCGATGTGAATAAACTTTACCCTTGCATGTACATTTGTTAAGCAGATCTGGCCCGTCTTCTGGCACGAATTCTTTGTCCCCATCAAGGGTTTCTTTTTTGACCTTGTGGTAAATTATCCTAATGATTTTCACTTTGATCTACTTTTCCCTTTCCACGTGAGGATATCTCTTTGCTCAAATTTGTATTCCTCTTGGACTGAAATCGAGTCTGGAAGTCAATCCGAGTTTATGGACCAGTTCATAATCATCAGCCACGTCAACTGCGAACCTTGATGTTATCACTCTCTGCTCTTCCATAGGAGTTTGCATGACTTCAGGCAGTGAATTTTTGAATTCATCCAAAATGCTTTCCTCTCTAAGGGCATCATAGGTTTGCTTGATTTTTAAAGCTTTTATCCATCTGTCGAAATTACTCTGTTTGATCCATTCAAACTCAACCTAGGTTTGAACAGGATCCCTCCTTAGATTCCTGAAAAGTTGTGTATAACCTTTTGGTACAAGCTCAGTTAAACTAGCCTTTGTTCACGTCCGCATACTCCCCAGATACCTCCTCTAATCGAGATGCGAATACCTCACTAGCTCTAACTTCAAGTTTCTTTTAGATCATTAAACCCACATTGCCTCTGGCCACTGCATTTGTTTAGCCATTTTGTCAAATGATTTGAAACCATCAAAAGCTGTTCAAAAGCACTGTCTTTCTTTCTCTTCTGATGCGTTCTCTTTTTGTCTCTCTTCTGCTGTTCTCTTTTTTTTTCTCTTTTCTGCTGCTCTCTCTTTTTGCCCCTCTTCTGCTTTTAATCGTAATTCAAACTGTTTCATTTCTGCTGCCCTTTTCTTATCCCTCACCGCTAACTCATGCTGCTTCATTTGCAATTGAATTCTTGCTAGCTCTGTAGATTCTGATGGTTTCTTCAGCATGTTTAATTGATGATATCCTGCTGTAATTATCTCTCCTTTCCTCACAGAAGCAGTCAGTTCCAATTCCAGCTTCTCTGCTAATTCTTGCAACGTTGTCTCATTCACCTATTGTAAAACTTCCAAAGTCACTGCGCCCACATCCAGAAAACTTTTGGCGAGTGAAAGAACCAATTACTATCCCAAGCTTTTTCTACTCAACGAAACCAATACCCGAAATAAAGACACTAGCACCTACCACTCGCTGTTTAAAATCCCGTAAAGAGCCCCCATTATGTTATGGAGTCGACTAGGCCACACAAAACATTCTTAAGCAGATAACCAAGATCATAACTTTGCAACTTGTCTTGGTAAGCTTCAATGAGAATTAGCCGGCGTAAGATAGCTAGGTTGTATACTAGATTTTAAAACAGACAAAGCATTTATATTCACAAAATTTTACAACGAAACACAAAGAACAGAATAAAGAACCTCGACAAAATTCAACCTAACCAGCTAGACTTAATTATGCTGACCGAATACACCCAACAGTCCCAATAATCAAATTCCCTTTAAAACCCAGTAGAAATTGTACACATGCTTGCAGTTTGAAGTTGAAGAGCAGAAAAGAGAGAGAGTTTCCACACAGCTTCCTGTTGAACTTCCCAATTCAAGACAAAACTGAAAACTGCTCAGCTCCGCTCAGCTCAGCGAGTTTAGCTGAAAGAGCTGACCAATCCTCTTTCATTATCTCGGTCACTTCAAAGGCAGAACCAATTTGGCCTGAAGTCTCTTCTGTTTACATATAAACAGAAGGCCTCTGGAAATCCTTTTCATCTCTGTACCAAACCAGACTGACCGGTGTCAGGTCCTGTTTTATTGCCCCTCTGAAAAAAGACAAGGACACTGTCTCCTTGAGCCAAGGAACACCTTTTATAGATAAAAAAACACTAGCTTTGTGATAGAGAAGACAGGCTAGTGTTCTGTATGGAGGTCAGAAGCTGGTGGGAATGGTTAACAGTAACAGAGGGTGGCTGCTGACAGATTTGTGAACAACATCACGTTCAATACAGGGGCACACATCAACTGCACTTTGAGACGATGAGAGTTCATTCAGAACCTGGAGCTCTCTCGCAACCAACATGGGGGCTCCACAGAGATACATAAACTATCATAGTGTCATAGAATCCTACAGCATGGAGACAGGCCCTTTAGCCCAAACTGGTTCATGTTGACCAAAATGTTAATCGATGCCCACCCCGTTTCTCTGCACCTGGCCCATTCCTTCTAAACCTTTCCTATCTATATATTGCCCAAATGTAAAGACATGTATCGTGGAAAATATGTTGTATTTGTTTTGGAAATAACGAATGTTGGTCCATAACGCTCAAGTATTAATGCAATCAGTTTTTACTCTTTTGTAGCATTACAGATTAAACAATCATTTCCTTCACACTCTCCTCATGGTACCATCACTGCAGGGATTAGTGTGGTGTAGCTCCTTTAAACTGTCTCTCTGTAGCAAGGAGATCATTCATTATAATGGTTAGAAAATCTGTTCACAGTGACCAAAGTAATGTCTCAATAACACTCTACAACTGCAGGAAGGTGTCTTCTCTCTTATACTTTAATCACTTTGCATGAAGGACACCACACATTTACTGTGCTGATTACTTACTGCTCCGTATGAATTCTGTGAGTGACTGATGACCAAGGACATCCAGCTCCTTCTCACCAAGAGCACTTCCCACTTTCTCGCCTTTTCATAAATACAAAATGAGAAGGATGGTATGTTTCGTCAATTCATTTCTTTGCCTTATGAAGCAAAGCCACACCAACGGCAACATCAGTATTGCCAGTGAAGATGGTTGGAGATGCTGAGGAGGTGATGGCCGAGCTGTATTGTCTCTGGAATATTAATCCAGATCCCGGATTCGAACCCCACCACAGCAAGTGTTGGAAGCTGAATTCAATAGAACATCAGGAATTATGAATCAAATAAAACAATGAAAACATTGTCGTACCTGGCACCCTCATTCCCTTCAGGGAAGGAAATCTACCTATTTCACCTGGTCAGGCCTACATGTGACTCCAGGCCCACAGCAATCTGGTTAACACTCAGTTGCAGTTTGAAATGGCCAAGCCAGCCACTCAGTTTTATCACTCACTATAAACTCTCAAAGAAATGTAACCAGTCAGAAGTAAGCACTGACTACTCACAGCCCATAGACACTGGTTCATGTTGACCAGTGTCAACACCTTGTCGAAGACAATGAAGAAAGGGAAATAAATACTGTCTCTGCATCCATTAATGAATAAAATTGGCTTATCACACTCAGTGAAGACAGACAAAAGGACATAATTCACTTTAAACAGTGACATTGATGTTACATGGTTACGATTTTCAGCAGTATGGGAACAGGAAAAAAATAAATAAAATTAATCTCTTTTTTTATTTCCATATCAGCTGATCATCAACAATCCCTTTGTTTGCTTCTTTCTCTCTCTCTCTTTCTCAATCTGTTCAACACAGTCCTTCTCCCCTTCACAACAGATATCACTCTCACCAACATCAATTACACTATTTCCCAGCTCTGTTCCATTCAGATGTATGGCCATTGGACTGAAAATGCCAATTCTGCTTTTCTCTCGACCCGAGGCTTCCAAATCTGCTGGTTTTTTTTTGGCACTGTGAGAAACAAAGCTCACTCACTTCAATAATTTCAGTCCGAGACAAGATCTGAATCAGTAGTGCCATTTATTTTACACTTGCAAGTGGGTGCGATGTCCACTTTCTCAAGGCAAGGGACATACACACACCAAGTTCAATTCATACATAACATTTATATGATTTGATGTCTATTGTTTTACACTGCTCCCTCCCCTGCTTACATCGTCCACTTCCCTAAGACCGGCCCCCATTACCCCTGTTTATCTCTTGCCTTATCCGGCCTTGTCTGTGATAAAATGCTTATTTCTGGTCTCACAAGGCTGTTTGACCTTACCCTGCTATAGGTCATTGTTAGGCATATTCTTTCTTCATCATTATCTACCCCCTTCATCTGTGCCTTTCCCGAGGCCGTTCTGATCCCTATGACCCTTTTAATTGGGGTTTGTTCCTGTGTTTTTGTAAAAGTGGGAAGCACATGTTTATACCTACTGTTTGTACAGGCATATCTAGCTTAACTTCATCCCCTCACAACATCTTATCTACTTGCCCATAATGTCTACCTTCTGACATACAGTTATAGCTAATACAAAAACAATTATATATTTCCTCCACATTGTTTCCATTCTTGTTGACTCAGCTCTTGGCTAAAACAATTACACAATGGTGTGAGTTCATTTTACTTTGTAAGATGGAATTGCATAATTGCAGAAGTAACATTAATTTACCTATATCCCACAATTTCCCCCTTTTCTTTAATTACCATTTGTTATCTTCTGCATTTTTCTTTTAGGGGCACCTGTTTCATCAAGGCTGTTTCAATCAGTCTTTGGGTGAGCCCTCATATACAGGGTATGATCATTTTTATTAATTGTTACCCACCAAAAGAGAGCTGACACAAAGCCTGCTGCAATCTGGTTACAAGCCTTGAATTCATCAGGTACCCCCCCTAGGGACTCCTACCGAATCGAGATAAATCCTGTCATCGAAAGAAGTGTCTAATAGTAATCTCTTACCCCTTCCCTTTTTCCCTCCTATCTTTTCCTTCTCAAATGCCAGGGTAAATGGAATTCCCAATTGTACAATTGCACATATCCCTCTCCAATCTGGAGGTAGCGCGGGTCTCAATATTCTGCCTCCACAGTCCCACCACAGATCCGCTCGGGGAACCTTTAATGCTGAGTAGTTCCTCCCTTCTCCATTTCGGTTACATTCTTAATCTCTGTACATAATTTCAGCTCCCCCAAATCTTTCGACTGACTTGTACCTCGTCTATGCACACCCGATGTGTGATTTCCAACTGCGGCAGAAAACAGGGGGGGGAGCTTTTACATCTTTCTTCTCCAAGGGAGGGAACATCAGTGATAGGGAGGTACAATTCCTATCATTCCACGCAGTCTCATCCTGATACAGGGCTATCATACATTTCATGCCCTTCCTGTCTCGCTTCCACCCGAGCGGAAAGGGAACCCCCTGGGTCACTGGCCTACCGGAGGCACATGCACAGCAATTGCTCTGGTACAGACTTTTCACAGTATACTTTACCCATTCAACCCAGGCACTTGCATCCCCGTACCCAGTTTCTATTTCAATGGTCTGTTTCAAGTCCTTTACCTCTATAAATTTTACTACTTTAGGATCAGCGGGAGGGGTGAAAGATTGTATCTTATTACCCAGTAGTTCTACCCATTTTCCCTGTCCTACACTAATTCGAAAACAATAGCCCAATAAATCCTTCCCATTTGCTTTCATTTCTATCCCAAACATTTCATTGTATCTCATAGGTGCCCCCCACCCCCCCCCCCAACCAGGATTGTTTCGTGCCATGTGGTTTTCCTTATCATTAGATATATTGGGTTACACTTTTTATCAGGACAATCACGAGCTGGTCGGAAGGGGGTCTGGTGTACTGTGACGAGACCATTATACTAAATACCATCCCCAAGGCCATCCCCATAGGACTTAAGATGTATCTCAGAGCTGCGGTACTGTCTCTGATTATCTACATCCCCACAATTTACTAAGCTGCACACATCAGCGTCTATTACTTGTGGATTATCAGACTTGGGGACCGTTAATAATACAGATGAAAATGATATTTGACAAAATCCCAATACTAAAAGGGCTAGCATCATATCTCTAGCAGCATTCCCAGTATTCTAAACATCATGCTGAATATACAATCTTACAGAAATAATCCCGCGCTCGCGTCGCCACTGTATAATCAGTTACTCAAAGTCTCTTTAGCCTGAGTTTCAGCGAATCTTGCGTTGATTCGGCTGTCCAGACTTCTTCCTCAACTGGAGGGTCCACTGGCCCTTTGATCCGAGTGTAGTGAGTCCAGCCTTTCTCCGCTGTCCTTATTGCCGTTTCGGTAGTCAAAAGAGCCTGGTACGGCCCTTCCCAGTCCGGCTGCAATTTAGTCTCTGTCCATGATTTTACTAAAATTCAATCTCCCGGCCGGATGGGATGAACGGTGAATTCAAGGGGTGGAGTCTGTGCCAATAAACCCTGTTTCCTGAGGAAAGACAAAGAGGAGGACAAACCCAGTATATACTTCTTTAAAAACAAATCTTTAGTTTCGGGAATTGGCAATTCTCCATTCGTTCCCAAGTAAGGTAATCCAAATAAGATTTCATAGGGGGATAGTCCCAAATCTTGCCTTGGGGCTGTTCGTACTCGCAAGAGAGCTATAGGTAAACATTTGGTCCAAGGGAGTCTGGTTTCTATTATCAGTTTAGAGAGCTGTCATTTGAGTGTTTGGTTCATTCTCTCAACCTTTCCTGATGATGGCGGGTGCCATGGAGTATGGAACTCCCAGGAAATTCCCAAACCTTTCATTACCCCCTGTAACACTTTAGAGGTAAAGTCAGTTCCTTGGTCGGAATCAATATGGTTCACGAGCCCATATCGGGGAATTATGTGCTCCAATATTGTTTTAGACACTCCATTCGCAGTGGCGGTAGCTAGGGGGTATGCCTCAACCCAACCAGATAAATGATCTAGTATGACTAGCATATATTTTAGTCTGCCTACCCTGGGGAGTTCAGTATAATCTACTTGTATACTCTGGAAAGGTCTCAATCCTGGGTCTCTTCCTCCTGGGGTCTGTTTTCTCAAGACTTTCTTATTTACCTTTCTGCATATGATACATCCCTCACATATTTGTTTAGCAATTGTATATATTCCTTTACATCCATATTCTCTAAGAACCAAATCACACATTGCTTGTCCTCCCCAATGGCTGCCTTGGTGTAGGACAGCCATAATTTCTCGCATCATCATTTTATTTAACATTTCCCTTCCATCAGGTAACATCCAATGCCCCCCTGCTGTTTTTACAGCCCCTAAATCTCTCAATTCTTTTTCCTCTCTTTCAGTAAATATAGGAGCTTCCCGAGGACCTGGGACAGTAGGTATTAGGGAATGAATCACCACTTCTTGTGGGTTCAGGGCTGCTTCCTTAGCCACTTCATCGGCTAATCTATTTCCCCTAACCTCTGGTTCATTTCCTTTCTGATGACCATTTACATGCACTATTGCTATTTCTCGGGGAAGTAATAGGGACTCCAAGACTCGTTTAATCAATTCTTCATGTACTAATTCCCTCCCCCACCTCTGGGTCAATACTCCCAAAACCGCTCCCTTATCCACGGTAGCAAAGAGGTGGAAAGGTTTATCTAGAGAAGGTAAGGCTAACACAGGGGCATGGATCAGATCTCTTTTGCCTCATCATCCCAACTTAGACATTTTGGTTCCCCCTCTAATAGTTTGAGATATAATTTCTTAGTCTTCTGTCCATAGGAATCAATCCACAATCTGCAATAACCCGTTAGACCCAAACATTTGTGTAACTCCCGTTTAGTGCTGGGCAGCGGCATTCCCACTATTGCCTCTATCCGTCCAGGGCTTATCTTTCGCTTTCCCTCACTAACTAAATGTCCCAAGTATTTCACTTCTTGCTCCACATATTGTGGTTTGTTTTTAGATACCCTCAGTCCCTGCTGATCCAGGAAATTCAATAATTTGTTGGTGGCTTCTACTACTCTTTCTCTTCGTTTTCCTGTTACTAAGAGGTCGTCCAGATACTGCAACAGGGTAGTCCCCTCGGGGTTGCTAAATTTCTCCAATATTTGTTCTAACATCTGTCCAAATAAATTCGGGGATTCCGTAAACCCCTGGGGAAGCACAGTACACCGGTATTGCTGTTGCTGTCCTGTCTTAGGGTCTTCCCACTCAAAGGCAAACAAATTCCTACCATCCTCTGCCAAGGGACAAGCCCAAAAGGCATCCTTTAAATCTATCACACTAAACCATTTGTGGTCATGAGGGATCTTACTTAATAACGTAGAGGGGTTTGGCACCCTGGGTGCCTGATCTATACTATTCGATGTAATGTTCTGAAATCCTGCCCCAATCGATAAGTTCCATCAGATTTCCACACTGGTAGGATTGGGGTATTATAAGGAGACATACATGGCTCCAACAGTCCATCTCTAATCAATCCTTCAATTACTGGCTGCAGTCCTTGTTTACCTTCTATGGAAATGGGATATTGTCACTCACAGACAAAGTCCCCTTTCCTTTTTTTAAAAAAATTTACTTCAAGGGGAGGGATCTGTAGTTTTCCACAATTCCCTTCCCTAGCCCATACAATAGGGTCTATCTCTCTCTCCACATCCTCTGTCAACATTGCCTTTTGTACAACTAATTCTTATTCCTGAATTCCAATCCCCAGTCCTAAGAGGATAATTAAATCTCTCCCTAGTAAGTTACTTCCTATATCAGGGATATACCACAGTTCCCCTGTGACCCTATCCTTTGGACCTTCTATCATCATAGGTTCAAATACTGGAACAGTAAATCCTTCCCCTTTTTACCCCCGAAACAGTAATTGACCGTGTTGACATTACTACTTTCTATGGTTTAAAATTCAAGGATGACCGTGCTGCCCCCGTATCTAAGAGGAAGACTACCTCTTCCCTACAGGGTCCCACCTTCAGGTTTATCAAGGGTTCCTGGTGGGTCTCCGGGGGCAGGAACCCCTGACACCCCTATACTTCATCAAAATTCATAAGCGGAATTGCCCTCGCTTCCCTTTGTACATCAGGACACTCCCGCTTAAAATGCCCTATCTTTCCGCAATAATAGCACCCTGCCTGTGGAGACCTCCAACTCTGACCCTGTCACTCGAACCCTCTATCAAACGCTCCCCCTTGTCCTCTCCCTCTCCCTCTCCCCCTCCCTCTCCCCCTTGTCCCTCCCTCTCCCTCTCCCTCTCCCCCTTGTCCCTCCCTCTCCCTCTCCCTCTCCCTCACTCTCCCCCTTGTCCTCTCCCTCTCCCTCTCCCTCTCTGCCCTACATGCTGCCACCCACCGCTCCAGTTGCTCACTATTGGTTCCATTCTTTTCTTAACTACCTCATCAACCGCAGCTACCATCATTTTCACCTTCTGTTTCTGTCTCTCATCCTCTCTCTTTACAAACACTTTCTGTGCCTCTCTTCACAATTCATCTAATGGCTTTTCACTCCACCCTTCTATTTGCTGTATCTTTCTCTGTATGTCTGGCCATTCCTTTGTCACAAAAATGTACTTTCAAAAGATCCTGTGCCACTGGGTTCTCAGGGTTCATTCCAGAATATTTCCACATTGAGTCTCTTAATCGCTGCAAAAAAAAAGCTGAAGGAGTCTCATCTTTCTCCTGTCTAACTTCAAAGACTTTAGTCAAATTCTGTGACTTCGGAACTGCCTCTCTTATACCTTTTAGAATCAGGTCTTTCAATTCCCTCATTTCTTCTCGATGCTCCGGATTTTGGTTTTCCCACTGGGGGTCTCTGAGGGGAAACTTCACCTCTCCCTGTCCAGCATCCCCATCTCCAATGGGGTGTTCCCTGTCCCATATTTTAATGGCTGCTCCCCATATAAGTCCCCTTTCTTCCCCAGCAAATAGTATATTCAAAATAGACATTAACTCAGCCCAGGTATACAGACTGGGCCCCAAAAATTGATCAGTTTGTTCAGACAACCCTACCGGATCCTCAACCAGGACCTTCATTTCTTTTTTAAATGTTCTGACCTCCCCACTGCTGAGGGGGACACTTACAAACCCAATCTCTTTGTCGCCTACTGGTACCTCCCGAAGGGGATAAGTCATTACCTTCTTCCCCGTTTTCTTTTTTTTAAGAAATATCGCAATATTTCTAGCTCCCCATAACTTCAAACACCAATTCATCAATTCATGCTTGACTAACTTTAAAGCCTGTTCCAAACTTGTGAATATATTTATATATTTACATTCATTTATTCAGTACTTAATATTCAAAATGTAAAATGCATACAGTTCTCAATTTTGAAATCCACTTTAATCACCCAGTTTTAGTCCCTTAATTTAAATCCAAAATTAGTTTTCGTAAGTAATGCTGACCAATCATTGCTCAATTACAATACAATAGGTCTTGAAATAATCAGAGCTGCCTTAAAATTATTTGTCTATTCAAGTTTAAAAAAAAACTTCTAATGCATGAACAATGGCCGAATCCAAGGTCACAGATATTAACCATAGGATCTTGTTTTTACTACAATCTAATGTTGAACTGAAACTTCAACTGTCCTCCATAAATCGCTTTCATGTAAAGATAAAAGAGATTAGTTAGAAACTGATAGTAAGGCAGTCATGACCTGTAAGAAGAACAGGAGTTATCATTCTTTTTTTCATAATCTCTATAGAATCCTTAACCTTAAAAGAAATCATGTTAAGTTTCCATAATAAAAATCAGATTCAAAACAGTCCCGGAACTCAAGCTCCAGGGAATAAAACGCAAACATTCAATCACCAACAAACAAATGTGCATTCAAACCAAATCACAAAGGGTTAAACTTTCTACCAGCTGTACAGCTCTCTTCATTCTCTCTCTCTCTCTCTCTCTCTCAATCATTGACAAATAAATTCAGATATTTACAAACCCAGTCTTTGTCCGACCTGAATTTTGGCCAAAAGAGGCGGGACGAAGAATGGATTCCTTAGTCCATACGAAGCAACAATATTTAATCATCTTTTTCCCCTGTACAAGTATTATTTTGCCAATTCCACAACATCCTCGGCAAAGGACTTTCTGGAGGTATGTTGTAAGGGACCCCGCCTCCAATTCCATTGCTTTTTCCTCCTTTTGTTTTCCCGGAGGCTTTTTTCTTACCCACGGCACAACCCGTGGGTACTCTATCGAGCTCCTATCACTGTCTGATTCAGATGTCTCTCTTGTGGGATTCGTACCAGTCGCCCAAGGGAGCAGACCAAACCAGAACACGAGACCGCTCCTCAATGGGGAACGGGACGCATCTTCCCAGTGTCCAAGGCCAGCCACTGCCCCCGGTGATTGAAGAAAATCCCGGACGAGCCCCCAATTGTGAGAAACAAAGCCCACTCACTTCAATAATTTCAGTCTGAGACAAGATCTGAATCAGTAGTGCCATTTATTTTACAGTTGCAAGTGGGTGTGATGTCCAGTGCCTATAAGGTAGAGGACATACACACACCAAATTCAATTCATACACAACATTTATATGATTTGATGTCTATTGTTTTACACTGCTCCCTCACCTGTTTACATCCTCCACTTCCTTAAGACCGGCCCCAATTACCCCTGTTTATCTCTTGCCTTACCCGGCCTTGTCTGTGACAAAATGCTTATTTCTGGCCTCACAAGGCTGTTTGACCTCATCCTGCTGTAGGTCATTGTTAGGCATATTCTTTCTTCATCATTATCTACCCCCTTCATCTGTGCCTTTCCCGAGGCCGTTCTGATCCCTATGACCCTTTTAATTGGGGTTTGTTCCTGTGTTTTTGTAAAAGTGGGAAGCACTTGTTTATACCTACTGTTTGTACAGGCATATCTAGCTTAACTTCATCCCCTCACAACATCTTATCTACTTGCCCATAATGTCTACCTTCTGACATACAGTTATAGCTAATACAAAAACAATTATATATTTCCTCCACATCGTTTCCATTCTTGTTGACTCAGATCTTGGCTAAAACAATTAGACACTGGTGTGAGTTCATTTTACTTTGTAAGATGGAATTGCAGAATTGCAGAAGTAACATTAATTTACCTATATCCCACAATTTTAATGGGGAAGGACACCACTCTGATTACTGTATACCTGATACATTCATTATGATTAGTGTCAGTTTGTGAGAAATGTTCGTGAACAAGGAATTCGCTGTGAGTTTAATGACTAGTCCATTGTGAGAGCCTGGTATGTGTGGGACAAGCTGGGGGAGGAGGCTTCCCTCCTGGTCACAGCCCGTTTTTAATTTTGTTTCTGAGGAATTCTCCCTGGTCGGCTTCCTGGGATATCACCGTCCGAAAATGACCCCTAGTCCAGGCAGGGTGCTTGGTATCCTACTGCCATTCTCGGGGAAACCCTACCAATCGCTTCTGATCCCTGAGCTCCTGTCACACAATGTGGAAATCCCTAAAGTCTATTTCGTATTCAGTGATTAATTAGCTGACAGCCCAAGCCTCATTACGGGCGCGATTGAGGGGTCGAATCCCAGGTGTCCCTCCTCCTTTCTGAGACATGGGAGACAAAGGGTCGGGCCCAGTTTCTCATCGCTAAGAGAGGTGCAAGTCATATCCCCCAAAATCCAGACAAATTGGACCCAGAGTCTCCGGGTGAAGCTGATGGGGGGAGGGGCGGGGCATTCCCCTGGTTTTTGTTCTGCAGTTATGTAGCGCCTCTGCAGGATATGCCTTATCCTGCCCTCAAGCAGTGAGGATCGCTGCCTTCATCTCATCATGGATGCCCCTCCCTCGCTGTTGGCCCTCAGGGAGGGCTGAATGGCCTGCTGGACTAAGGCACATGGCGATTCATTTGGTTTGCTCCTCAGCGTCCACTCTGTGTATGACAGACTGTCAGTCAGTATCTGGGCCAGAGACAGGATCTTTTTGGTGCTGCCCACCAGCTGGGTGCCTGGAATGGCTGTTGTGTACGGAGTGAGACCATAAGCTGCTTTACACTGGGTAACCACATGATTCATGGAATCTGAGTTCGGCTGTGGCTCAGGGCTGGGGGCAAAAGGTGCAGTTACCTGGGAGACAGGCAGTGGGAGTCCCCATCTGTGAGTGGGTGTGGATGTGTCAGTGTGGGGCCTGGCATTATCTCCCTGGGGAGGTACAACCCCAAATGCACACATTATCCCATTCTGGGAGGTGTCCTAGTTCCCGAGGGATTGTATTTGCTCCTGGCACCTTCTACTAGGGCCTGATGTGTGTTGCTCCATGTTGCAGGCGTACAGGACCCATGCAGATGACACCAAAATTGGAGGGGTAGTGGACAGTGAAGAATGTTACTTCACATTACAACGGGATGGTGAACTGATGGGCCAATGGGCTGAGGGGTGCCAGATGGAGCTTCACTTAGATAAATGGGAGGTGCTACATTTTGGAAAAGCAAAAGTCTTCGCAGGACTTTAACACTCCCAGGGAGTGTTTCTGAACAAAGAGACCTTGGAGAGCAGGTTCATTGTTCCTTGAAAGGAGAATTGTGGGTCGATAGGATAGTGAAGAAGGAGTTTGTTATGCTTGTGTTTACTGATCAGTGCATTGAGTAGAGGAGTTGGGAGGTCATGTTGTGGCCGTATAGGATATTGGATAAGCCAGTTTTGGAATATTGTGTGCAATTCTTGTCTCCTCCCTATCGGAAGGATGTTGTATAATTTGAAAGGGTTCAGAAAAGATTTACAAAGATGCTGACAGGATTGGAGGATGTGAGCTACAGGGAGAGGTGAAATTGGCTGGGCCTGTTTTCCCTAGAATGTCTGAGGCTGAGGGGCACCCATATGGAGGTTTATAAAACCATGAGAGGAATCGATAGGTATAATAGACATGTTCTTTTCCCTAGGGTGGGGTAGTCCAGAACTGGAGGGCCCAGGTTGAGGGTGAGACGGGAAAGATATAAAAGGAACGTAAGGGACAACGTTTTAATGTGGAGGGTGTTGCGTGTATGGAATTAACTGCCAGATGAAGTGGTGGAGACTGGTACAATACTGCATTTAAAAGGCATCTGGATGGGTATACGAACAGGAAGGGTTGAGAGGGATTTGGGCCAAGTGCTGGCAAATGTGATGAGATTATGTTAGGATATATGGGTGGCGTGGATGAGTTGGACCGAAGGGTCTGTTTCTGTGCTGTACATCTCTATGACTGTAAATGTTTTCCACTGTCCATTACCAGCCAGACACTTCACTGTTTCCCCAGTTTACCTTGGTCAGTTCTCCTCTCAAACACATGTCAATGTCTTTGGTTGTGATTATAGGGTGTGCTTTATGGTCACTTTAACAATCCATCATCTCGCTGAATTCCACTACACTACAATTTCCCAGAGGATATCTCAGTGTGACATTACTCCTTCACTCAGCGTCATCACCCAACGGTCGATCTGAGATAGTCACCTCCCTGGCCGTTTCCACAACGTGTTATTCAAAGAAACACTGACAAAAACATTCGAAGAGGAGTTTGGAGAACATCAATTTTGCCGATGTGACTGTCCCAGATTACACAAAGACTGAAGTCTCCCAGAATTATCACAGTGCCTTTGCATTACACAGGAATACATTGGAATGTGTAACAGGGTTGAGCAATGAAATGCTGTTGGGCAGCCTCTAAACTGTTCTCCTGCTTGTGTTTTTGACACATGTTACCCAGAATCTGCATTCAGACTGATTCAGCTTCATCATCTGAGGCCAAATGCTTTCTCTGTAATGCCTTTGTTACCCATTACTGTCAGGGTTACCCATCCTGCTCTCCCTGACCCCCCTCAAGGAGGTGAACAATAAAATATTCATGTTCACCTTTTGTTCACCGTGTCACCAGTAAACCTCATTTATCTCTTTGACAAAGTCCATCCACCTTATTGCAGAGACTTTATCCAGTCCAAAAAAAACATTACGATTGATTCTTTCCACAATTTCTTGTCACAGTCCAATTCACTGATGTACAGTTTCAGTTAAACTCTGTCTCTCCCTGTTCCTTTCTGCTTGTCTTCAGCTACATCACCATTTTCTCTTTGGATTTGGAAAGGTCCTTTCACCTGAACCCTGGCCCTGCATCCTCTCTGTCAGCTTAAAGTCCTGCCCATAAGCTTACCGACAAGATTGGCCAGGACACTGCTCCCAGGGGTGGGGTAGTCCAGAACTGAAGGGCCTAGGTTCAGGATGAGAGGGGAAAGATATAAAAGGAACCTAAGGGACAACTCCCAGCAGTGTTGTGTTTAATTCACTCATGGGATGTTGCTGTCTCTGGCTGGCCAGCATCGCATGCCCACCCCGAGCTGCCCTTGAGCTGAGTGCCTTGCTGGATCATTACAGAGAGCAGTTTAGAGTCAACCCCATCGCTCTGGGTCTGGATCATGTGTAGGCCAGACCCGCTGTCTATAATAGATTTCCATCCTAAAAGGATATTAAGCAGTTAGATGGGTTATACTGGACACCGGCATTAACATCTGGATGAACAGTCGGGTGAGAATAGCACGTGGCCATCACCTGTCCCACTCATACTCAACCGTCACTGAGTACTGATCCCCGTGCACCATGAATCCCAACCTTTTCACTATGACCATTGTGTGATCCTGATACCTTCCTGCACTCTGGTGATATCACTCAGTCTCTCTCCATGTGGTATCCCTCACTGTGTGGGTCTAATTGCTGCCTCTGTCAGGGTCTCTCACACTTGCAGCTACTCCAGATCCTGAGCCAATGGAATTCCCCATTCCAGAGAGACACAGCAGCACAGGCCAGGGATGGAGACTGGGATTTTCCAGATCCCTCACTGCATCTGTCTAACTTCCCATTCTGTCTGTTTCCCTGTCTCCTGTAGGTCATCAGGCTGTTCATGTCTCAGCCGAATTCCTAACTCCTGTCTCATCCATAACCACATCAAAGACGGTTGGTCAGCCAGACAGAGATGGAGAGGGAGGTCTGGAGCCTTCAGTAAATCCTGCAGCCGGTAAGATCACTGACAGTAAACAGCACAGGGAGGGGTTAGTGACCTTCTGTATTCAGACCCGGAAGACAGGACATGGACACAGAGCTGGGCAAGGAACAGCAACATTCTAGGCTTCATTCACATCATCTTGTGAGGGACCTGCTTTCACCTCTTCTGTACTGGTCCGCCCTGAGACATCTCTCTCTGACTCTCTCTCAGACTCTCTGTCGCTTTTTCTCGATCCCCTCTCTCACTCCCTCACTATCTATCTCTCACCCTCTCACTCTCATTCTCTCTCTCAGCCCCTCTCTCAACTTCTCTTTCTATCTCTCTTCCCCTCACTCACTCTCTCTCTCACCCACTCACTCACTCTCCACCTCATCCCCCTCTCTCACCTGACTCTCTCTCTCCCCCCCTCGCGTGCTCCTCACTCACGTCCCTCTCTCTCTAGCTCACCTTGTATCTCTCCCTATCTTGCTCTCCCCCTCTTTCTATCTTTCTCTCTCTTGTCCCCTTATCGCACTCTCTCTCTCGATCTCTCAGACTCTGTCTCATTTCTGTCCCCTCACTCACTCACTCACACTTGCACCTCTCTCTGTCTCTCGTGCGCCATCCTCTCGCCCGTCTCTCTTGCTCACACCTTGCTCTCACCATCTCTCACCCTTTAATCTCTCTCTCCACTCTCTCATTTTCTCCCCCCTCTCTCCCACTCTCTCCCCCCTCTCTCCCCCCTCTCTGCCCCGTCTCTGCCCCCTCTCTCCCCCCGCTCTCCCCCCTCTCTCCCCCCGCTCTCCCCCCCTCTCTCCCCCCTCTCTCCCCCCGCTCTCTCCCCGCTCTCCCCCCTCTCTCCCCCCGCTCTCCCCCCTCTCTCCCCTCTCTCTATCCCCGCTGTCTCCCCCTCTCTCCCCCCTCCCTCCCCCCTCTCTCCCCCCTCTCTCCCCCCTCTCTCCCCCGCTCTCTCCCCCCCCTCTCTCCGCCCTCGCCCTTGACCCCTCTCCATTGGTCCTACTGCCCTCTTTTGACCTCCTTCTCTCTGCCCTTCTCTCTCTTCCCCTCTATCTCTTTCCTCCTCTCTCTTCCCCACCTCTCTCACCCCCAACTCTGTCTCACTCACCTCTCTCTCTCCCCCACATCTCTCTCGCCTACATCTCTCCTCCAGCATTGTCTCTCCCCCGCTTCTCTCTCTCCCACCTCTCTCTCTCCCCGCTCTCGTCCCCGTCCCCTCTCTCTCCCTTCTCTCCCCTCTCACTCGCCCTCTCTCTCACCGTCTTTCTCTGCCCCCGCTCTGCCCCCTCTCTGCCCCCTCTCTGCCCCCTCTCTGCCCTCTCTCTCTGCCCCCTCTCTGCCCCCTCTTTCTCTCCCCCTCTCTCTCTCTCCCCCTCTCTCTCTCCCACTCTCTCTCTACCCCTCTCTCTTGCACCTTCTCGCTCTCCCTCCCTCTCTCTCACCCCCTCGCGCCCCCCATCGCCCGCCTCTCTCGCCCCCTCTCCCGCCCCCACTCTCCCCTCTCTCTCCTCTCTCTCTCTTCCCCTCTCTGTCTTCCATCTCTCTTTCCCCATCTCTCTCACCCCCACCTCTCTCTCACTCACCTCTCTCTCTCGCCTACATCTCTCGCTCCACCACCATTGTCTCTCCTCTGCTTCTCTCTCTCCCATCTCTCTCTCTCCCCGCTCTCGCCCCCTTCCCTCATACCCTCTCTCTCTCCCTCTCTCTCCCCCTCTCTCTCCCCTCTCTCTCCCTCTCTCTGTTCCCTCTCTCTCATCTCTCTCTCACCTCTCACTCCCCCCTCTCTCCCCCTCTCTCTCCCCCTCTCTCTCACCCCCTCTCCCTCCCCACTTCCTCTCTCTCCCTCTCTTTCTCCTCTGTCTCTCTCCCCCTCTCTCAACCCACTCTCTCTGCCTTCCCTCACTTCCCCTCGTTCTCTCCACTCCCTTCTCTCCCCTCCTTCTCTCCGTCTCTTGCACTCCTCTCTCGACCCCCTCTCTCTCTCTGCCCTTCGCTCTCTCCCCTCACTTTGTCACCTCACTCTCCCTCCACCTCTCATTCCCTCTCACTCCCTCGCTCTCCACGCGCTCTCACCCTCTCTCTCTACCCCCTCTCTCTACCCCTCACTCTCTCTCCCCCTCTCTCTTCACTAACTCTCTCCCCACTCTGTCACCGAACCTTCTCCCCTCTCTCTCCCTCTCTCACTCCCTCCGTCTCTCACCCTCTCACTCTCCCCCACTCTATCCCCCACTTTCTCACTCACTCTCTACCCCTTCTCCCACACTCTCTCCCCACACTCTCTCCCACCATTCACTCCCCCATTCTCTCCTCCAGTCTCTCCCCCACTCTCCCCCCATCTCTCCCCCCTCTCTCCCCCTCTCTCTCTCGCCCCTTCTCTCTCCCCCACTCTGTCACGCCCCCCACTCTCACCCACCAATCTAGCCCCCCCGCTCTCGCCACCACTCTCTCGACCGCTCTCATTCGCCCCCCTCTCTCTCCATCTCTCCCCTCTCTTCCCGCACCACACTCTCTCTGTCTCCCCCTCTCTCTCCCCCTCTCTCTCCCACTCTCTCTCCCCCTCTCTCTCCCCCTCTCTCTCTACCCCTCTCTCCCCCCTCTCTCCCCCCCTCCCCCCTCTCTCCCCCCTCTCTCCCCCTCTCTCCCCCCCTCTCTCCCCCCTCTCTCTCCCCCTCTCTCTCCCCCTCTCTCTCCCCCTCTCTCTCCCCCTCTCTCTCCCCCCTCTCTCCCCCTCTCTCTCCCCCTCTCTCTCCCCCTCTGTCTCCCCCACTCTCTCCCCCACTCTCTCCCCCACACTCTCCCCCACTCTCGCTCTCCCCCACTCTCGCACTCCCCCACTCTCGCTCTCCCCCACTCTCGCTCTCCCCCACTCTCTCTCTCCCCCACTCTCGCTCTCCCCCTCTCGCTCTCCCCCTCTCGCTCTCCCCCTCTCGCTCTCCCCCTCCCGCTCTCCCCCTCCCGCTCTCCCCCTCCCTCGCCATCTCTCTCACCCCACTTCTCCCCACTCTCTTTGTATCCTTTTCACTACTGCACTTATCTACCCCTGTCTCTCTACCCTTTCTCTCTCTCTTATCTCTCTCCCCTCTACCTCTCCCCTCTCCATCTTCTCTCTCCCCTCTCTTCGACTCCCCTCACTCCATCTCCCCCTCTTGCTGCCCACTCTCTCCCAGCTCTCTGACTTTCCCCTCTCTCCAACCTCTCTCACACCCCTCGATCGCCACCTCTTCCCCCTCTATCCCCCCTTGCCCCTCTCTCTCCCCCCTCCCCCTCTCTCCCCACTCGCTCTCCCCGACTCTCTCCCCACCCACTCTCTCTCCCCCTCTCTCTCTCCCCTCCCTCTCCCCCTCTCACTTTCCCCCTCTCTAGCCCCAATCTCTCGCCCCACTCTATCCCCCTCTCTCTCACCACCCTCACTCACCTCCACACTCTCCCCATCTCTCCCCCCCACTTTCTCCCCCAGCGCTCTTCCCCCTCTCTCCTCCTCGCTCCACTCTTTCTCCCCTCGCTCCCCCTCCCCCTCTCTCCCTCTGTCGCTCTCATCCACTCCCTCCTCTCTTTCTCCCTCTCTCTCTCACGCCCCTCACACACCCCCACGCTCTCCCCATCTCTCTTCCTCCACTTTCTCCCCCCGCTCTCTGCTCCCTCTCTTCCACCCTCTCTCCCCTCTCTCCCACCTCCCTCTCCCTCCCTCTCTCCCCCTTCTCTCTCCTTCCCTCTCCTTCTCTCTCCCCCACTGCCTTGCCCCTTCTCCCTTACCTCCTCTCTTTCCCCCTTTCGCCCTCCTTCTCTCGCCCCTATCTCTCTGCCCCTCTCTCTGCTCCTCTCTCTCATCTCACTCTGTCACATCACTCTCCCTCCATCTCTCACTCCCTCCCTCTCTCACCCCCTCTCTCCCCCTTCTCTCTCCCACTCTCTCTCCCCCTCTCTCCCCTCCCTGTCTCTCTTCCCCCTCTCTATCTCTCTCTACCTCCTGTCTCTCTTCCCTCTCTCTCCCCACTCTCCCTCTCCTCTCTCTCCTTCTCTCTCCCCTTCTCTCTAACGTCTCTCTCAGCGCCTCTCTCAGCACCTCTCTCTCGCACCCCCTCTCTCTATCCCTTTCTCTCTCTCTCCCCTCTCTCTCTTCATTAAATCTCTCCCCCACTCTCACTCCCTCTCTCCCTCCACCCCACTCTCTCTCCCCCCCACTCTCTCCCCCACTTCGTCTCCCCACTCACTCCCCCACTCTCTCTCACTCCACTCTCTCCCCCCACTCTCTCTCTCCCCCACTCTCTCTCTCCCCACTCTCTCTCCTCTCTCTCTCCCCTCTCTCTCTCCCTCCATTCTCTGTCCCCTCTCTCTGTCTCCCTCTCTCTGTCCACCTCACTCTCTCCCCCTCGCTCTCTTCTCTCTCTCCCCCGAATCTCCCCTCTCTGTCTCCTACTCTCCCGCCTGTAACCCCTCTCTCCTCTCCCCTTCTCTCTCCCCCTCCCTCTTCCCTCTCTCTCCACCTCTCACTCCTCCACTCTCTCCCCCCACTCTCTCTCCCCCACTCTCCCTCCCCTCTCTCTCTCCTCTCTCTCTCTCCCCTCTCTCTCCCTCCATTCTCTGTCCCTCTCTCTCTGTCTCCCTCCCTCTGTCTGCCTCACTCTCTCCCCCCCGACTCTCCCCTCTCTGTCTCCTACTCTCCCGCCTGTAACCCCTCTCTCCTCTCCCCTTCTCTTCCCCTCCCTCTCCCCTCTCTCTCTAATTACTCTCTCATCCCCTCTCTCTACCCCCATCTCTCTTTAGCCTGCTCACCCTCTCTCTCTACCCCTCAAAATCTCTCTCTCCCCTCGCTCTTCACTAACTCTGTCGCCAAAATCTCTCGCTTCTCTCTCTCTCTCCGTCTCTCACTCCCTACCTCTCTCACCCTCTCACTCTCCTCTCTCTCTCTCCCCCCACTCTCACCCTCTTTCTGTCCCCTTCTCTCCACCTCCCTCGCCCCCTTTCTCTCCTTATCACTCTCTCCCTGTCTCTCCCCCTCTCCCCGTCGCTCTCATCGTCTCTCTCCCCTTCTCTCTCCCCCTCCCTCTCCCCCTCTCTCTCTCTCCGCCTCTCACTCCCCCACTCTATTCCCCCGCTCTCACCCCCTCTCTGTTGGCCTCTCTCCCCCTCCCTCGCACCTTCCTCTCCCTCCCCCTCTCTCGCACCGTCACTCTCCCCCTCTCACTCTCCTCTCTATCTCTCCCCTACTCTCTCCCCATCTCTCCCCTCTCTATCACCCCACTCTCACCCCCTTTCTGTCCCCCCTATCTCTCCCACCCCCTCTCTCCCCCCATGTCTGCCCCCTCTCTCTCACCCCCGGCTCCCTCACCCCGCTCTCTCACCACCCTCCCACCGCTCTCTCTCCCTCTCTCTCTCCCCCTCCATCTCTCCCGTGCACGTTCCTCTCCCTTCCCCCCCCTCGCCCTGTCTTTCCCCCTCCCTCTCCTCTCTTTCTTTCGCCTCTCTCTCCCCATCTCTCTCCCCCCACTCTCTCCCCCTCTCGCTCCCCCACTGTCTGCCCCCTCTCTCTCACCCCCGGCTCTTTCACCCCTGCTCTCTCACCACCCTCACTCCCCCTCTCTCCCTCTCTCTCTCCCCCTCCTTCTCTCCCCCTCTCTCTGCCTCTCACTCTCCCGCTCTCTCTTCCCCCCTTTTTCTCCCACTCCCTCTCTCTTCCCCCTCTCTCCCCTCTCTCGCCCCCTCTCTCGCCCCCTCTCACCCCCTGTCTCTCCCGCCTCTCCCCGTCGCTCTACCTATTTCTCTCCCCCTCCCTCCTCTTTCCCCCTCTCTCCCCCTTTCTCACCCCCACTCTCTCCCCCTCTCTCTAACACCCCGCTGTCTTAGTACCGCCCTCTCTCCCCCTCTCTTTCTCTCTCTCGTCCTTTCTCTCCCCCTCTATCGCTCCCCCTCTCTCTCTCCCTCTCACTCTCCCGCGCTGTCTTCCGCCTTTCCCTCCACACTCTCTCTCTCTGCCCCCTATCTCCCCTGTCTCTCTCCCCTCTCTCTTCCTGATCTCTCTTCCCCCCTATTTCTCCCCACTCTCTCTCACTGCCCCCTCTCTCTCCCCTCCTCACCCCCTGTCTTGCCCCCTCTCTCGCCACCCTCTCTCGCCCCGTCTCTTGCCCCCTCTCTCGCCCCCCCTCTCTCTCCCCTCTCTCTACCCTCTCTCTCTCGCATCCTTTAACTCTCCCCTCTCTCTCCTTTCTCTCACCCCCTCTCGTCCCCCCTCTCCCCTTTCTCTCCCTCTCACTCTCGCCATCTCTTTCCCCATCACTCTCCCCATCTCTCTCCCCTCTCTCTTTTGCCACTCTCTCACCCCCTTTCTGTCCTCCCTCTACACCTCCCTCGCCCCCTGTCTCTCTCCCCGTCTCTCTCCCCCTCTCCCTGTCGCTCTCCCCGTCACTCTCCCCCTCTCTCTCCCCGTCACTCTCCCCCTCTCTCTCCCCTCTCGTTCCCCGTCTCTCTCCACCTCTCTCTCCCCCTCTCTCTCATTCCCCGCTCTCTCTCACCTCCGCGCTCTCATTCCCGCTCTCTCGCCCCCTCTCCCCCCTCTCTCCCCCTCTCTCTCCCCGCTCTCTGCCCACTCTCTCATTCCCCACTCTTTCGCCCCCACTCGCTCACCCACCCCCGCGCTCTCGCCCCCTCTCTCCCCTCTCCCCCTCTCTCTCCCCCTCTATCTCTCCCCCTCTCTCTCCCTCTCACTCTCCCGCTCACTCTTCCTCTTTTCTCTCCACACTCTCTCTCTGCCCCCTCTCTCTCCACCTCTCTCTCCCCTTCTCCCCCTCTCTCACCCCCCTCTCTCACTCCCCTGTCTCGCTCCCTCTCTCTCACCCACCTGTCTCGCCCCACTCTCTCGCCACCCACTCTCGCCCTCTCTCTTGTCCCTTCTCTCGACGCCTCTCGCTCTCCCCGTCTCTCCACCCTCTCTCTATCCCCTCCCTCTTCCCCACACTCTACCCCACTCTTGCACTCTCACTCTCTCCCTCTCTTTCTCCCCTCTCTCTCACCCCATCTCGCCCCCTTGCCCGCTTCTCACACCCTCACTCGTGCGCCCTCTCTCCCCCTCTCTCCCTCTCACTCTCCCAATCTCTCTCCCCATCTCTATCCCCATCTCTCTCCCCATCCCTCTCCCCTCGTTCTCCCCGCGCTCTGCCTCAAATCTCTCACCCCCTTTCTGTCCCCCTCTCTTCAACTCCCTCGCCCCTTCCTCCCCATCCCCCTCTCTCTACCCGTCTCTCCCTCTTTCCTGTCACTCTCCCCGTTTCCCCCACTCCCCCTCTCTCTCCCCTTCTCTCTCTCCCTCTCTCTCTCTCCCACCCATTCCCTCCCCTCTCTCTCTCCCTCTCTCTCTCACCCCCCTCACTCACCCCAACACTCTCCCCATCTCTCCCACTTTCTCCCATCGCTCTCTGCCCCCTCTCGCCCGCCCTCTCTCCCCCCTCTCTCCCTCCCTCTCTCTCCCCTTCTCTCTCGCCTCTCCCTCTCACCGTCTCTCTCCTTCTCACTCCCCCTCTCCCTTGCACCTTCTCCCTTGCCTCCTCCCCTTCCCACTTTCGCCCTCCGTCTCTCGCCCCTATCTCTCTGTCCCTCTCGCTGTCACCTCACTCTCCCTCCCTCACTCACTTCCTCCTTCTCCCCTTCTCTTCCCCTGCCTGTGTCTCTTCTCCCTCTCTGTCTCTCTTCCCCCTCTCTGTCTCTCTCTACCGCCTCTCTCTCTTCCCCCTCTTGCCCCCCCCCTCCCATTATCTCTACAGCCTCTCTCAGCCCCTCTCTCGGCACCTCTCTCTCGCACCCCATCTCGCTACCCCTGACTCTCTCTCTCCCCTCTCTCTCTCCCTCCACTCCCTGTCCCACTCTCTCTTCCCCACTCTCTCTCCCCTCTCTCTCACTCCCTCCCTCCCTAACCCGCTCCCTCCTCCACTCTCTGTCCCCTCTCTCTCTTCCCCCCTCTCTCCAACCCCTCTCTCTCCCCTCTATCTCCCTCTCTCTCTCTCGATTTTCACTCCCCTCCCTCTGCCCCCCTCCCTCTGGCCCTCTCCCTCTGTCCCTCACTCTATCCTCTGTCTCTTCACCCCGAAACTACCCTCTATCTCCCCCACTCTCCCCCTCTCTCTCTCCCCTATCTCTCTCCCCCTCTCTCTCCCACCATTCTCTGTCCCCGTCCCTCTGTTCCCCTCCGTCTGGCCATCTCCCTCTGTCCCCCACTCTCTCCTTCTCTCTCCCCCGACTGTCCCCTCTCTTTACCCCACTCTCCCCCCTCTAACTCCTCTCTACCCTCCCCTTCTGTCCACCCTCCCTCTCCTCCTCTCTCCCTCCCTCACTCTCACCCCACTCTCTCCAGGCACTCTCTCTCCCCTCTCTCTCCCCCCCACTCTCCCCCACTCTCCCTCTCCCCCTCCCCCTCCCCTCTCTCTACCCCACTCTCCCCCACTCTCCCTCTCCCCCTCTCTCTCTCTCCCCTCTCTATCTCCCCCTCTATCTCTCTCTCGATTCTCTGTCCCCCTCCCTCTGGCCCCTCCCTCTGTTCCCCACTCTCTCCTCTCTCTTTCCACCCCGACACTCCCCTCTCTCTTCTCCAATTCTCCCTCTCTCTCCCCTCTCTCTCCCCCTCTCTCTCTCCCTCCATTCTCAGTCCCCCTCCCTCTGGCCCCCTCCCTCTGTCCCCCTCTCTCTCTCCTTCTCTCTCCCCCGACTCTCCCCTTCTCTCCCCCACTCCCCCTCTATCCCCTCTCTCCCCTCCCCTTCTTTCCACCCTCCCTCTCTTCCTCTCTCCCTCCCCCACTCTCACCCCCACTCTCCCCGCACTGTTTCTCCCCACTCTCTCCCCATTCTCTCCCCCACTCTCTCTCCCCCTGTCTCTCCCTCCACGCTCTGTCCACCTCCCTCTTCCACATCCCTCTGTCAGCCTCTCTCTCCTCTCTCTCCCCCAACTCTCGCCTCTCTCTCCCCCACTCTCACCCTCCCTCCCTCTCCCCTCTCTCTACCCCATTCTCTCACCTCCTCTCTCTATCCCCTCTCTCTTCCCACTCTCTCTTCCCCCACTCTCTCCCCTCTTTCTCTCCTCTCTCTGTCCCCCGCTCTCACCCTCTTTCTGTCGCCCCTCTCTCACACACCCACGCACCTTCCTCTCCCTCCCCCTCTCTCGCCTCATCACTCTCCCCCTCTCACTCTTCTCTCTCTCTCCACTACTCTCTCGCCATCTCTCTCCCCTCTCTCTCCCCCCGCTCTCACCCTCTTTCTGTCCCCTCACTCTCACCCTCCCTCGCAACTTCCTCTCCCTACCCCTCTCTCTCCCCGTCTCTCCCGCTCTCCCTGTCGATCTCCCCGACTCTCTCCCCTCTCTCCCCCTCTAACTCCTCTCTCACCTCCCCTTCTCTCCACCCTCCCTCTCCTCCTCTCTCCCTCCCCACTCTCTCTCCGCACTGTTTCTCCCCACTCTCTCTCCCCACTCTCTCCCTCACTCTCTCCCCACACTCTCTCTCCCCTCCTTCTCTCCCCCTCTCTCTCTCCCCTCTCTCTCTCTCTCTCCACTCTCTGTCCCCCACCCTCTTCCCCCTCTATGTCCGCCTCTCTCTCCTCTCTCTCCCCCCACTCTCCCCTCTCTCTCCCCCATTCTCACCCTCTCTCCCTCTGCCCTTCCCTCTCCCCTCTCTCTACCCCACTCTCTCGCCTCCTCTCTCTATCCCGTCTCTCTCTACCCCTCAAACTCTCTCTCTCCCCCTCTCACTCTTCACTATCTCTGTCGCCTAAATCTCTCTCCTCTCTCTCCCTCTCACACTGCCTCCCTCTCTCACCCTCTCACTCTCCCCTCTCTCTCCCCGTGCTCTCTCCCCCTCTCTTTCCCCTCTCTCCACCTCCCTCGCCCCTTCCTCTCCCTCCCCCTCTCTCTCCCCGTCTCCCCCCTTCCCGTCTCTCTCCCCCTCTGTCTCCCCCTCCCTCTCCCCCCTCCCTTTCCCCCACTCTTCTCCCACACTCCCCCCATCTCTCTCCCCACTCTCTCGCCCCATCTTGCCCACTCTCTCCCCGTCCGTGTCCCCGTCACTCCCCCTCTCTCTCCATCCATCTCCCACCCTCGCCTCTCTCTTCCCACTCTCTCTTCTCCCACACTCTCCCCTCTTTCTCCCCTCTCTGTCCCCCGCTCTCACCCTGTTTCTGTCCCCCCTCTCTCACACACCCACGCATCTTCCTCTCCCTCCCCTTCTCTCGCCTCATCTCTCTCCCCCTCTCACTCTCCTCTCTCTCTCCCCCACTCTCTCGCCATCTCTCTCCCCTCTCTCTCCCCCGCTCTCACCCTCTTTCTGTCCCCACACTCTCACCCTCCCTCGCAACTTCCTCTCCCTACACCTCTCTCTCACTCTCCCTGTCGATCTCCCCGTCTCTCTCCCCTCTCTCTCCCCCACTCTCCCCCCTCTAACTCCTCTCTCCCCTCCCCTTCTCTCCACCCTCCCTCTCCTTCTCTCTCCCTCCCCACTCTCTCTCCGCACTGTTTCTCCCCACTGTCTCTCCCCACTCTCTCCCTCACTCTCTCCCCCCTCACTCTCTCCCCCTCTCGCCTCTCCTTCTCACTTCTCTCTATCACCCTTTCTCTCTCCTCCAACTCTCTCCCCTCTCTCTAACCCATCTCTGTCTGTCCTCCCCCCTCTCTCTCCTCCACTCTCTCCCCCACTCTCTCTGCCCCACACTCTCTCCCCCTCTCTCTCCCACTCTCTCTTTCCCCCTCTCTCACCCCTCTCTCCAGCCTCTCTCTCCCCCCTCTCTCTCTCACCCCTTCTCTCTCCCGTCTCTCTCTCTCCCCTATTCTCTACCTCTCTCTATCCCCCCCTCTCTCTCTCTCCTACTCTCTCCCCTTCTCTCCCCCGTCTCTCCACATCTCTCTCCCCCGTCTCTCTACTCTCCTCTCTCTTCCCCCTGTCTTTCCCTCCCTCTGTCTCTCTCCCCTCTCTCTCTACCCTCTCTTGCGATCCCTCTCCCCTCTCCAACTCCCCTTTCCATCTCCCCTCTCCCAATCTCCCCTCTCCTCCCTTCTCCCCCTCCCCTGTCACCCCCCTCTCCCCCACTTTCTCCCCACTCTCTCTCTCTCCCCATGCTCTCTCCCCTCTCTCTCACCCCTTTATACCCCCTCTCTCTCCCCTCACCCCCTCCACTCTCTCGACCCCTCCCTTACCCCCCTCTCTCGCCCGCCTCCCTCGATCCCATCCCTCTGCCCCCTCCTTCTGCCCCCTCTCTACTCCCCTCTCCCTGCCCCCTCTCCCTGCCGCTCTCTCTCCCCCTCACTCTGTCCAGCTCATTCTCTCCCCCTCTCACTCCCCCTCTTCCCCTCTCTCTCCCTCGCCCCTCCTTCTCCCCCGCTCTCCGACTTGCTGTCTACCCCCTTTCTCTCTTCCCCTTCTCTCTCCGCCCTCTCTCTCCACACCTCTCTCTCTATCCCATCTCTCCTCCTCCCCCTCCCTTTCCCCCTCACTCCCTCTCTCTCTACCCCTCACTCTCTCTCTCCCCCAACCTCTCTCTTCATTAACACTCTCACCCAATTCTGTCACCGAACACTCTCCCCTGTCTCTCTCCCTCTCTGTCCCCCCTCTCTCTCCATTTCCCTCTCTCTTGCCCCCTCTCTGTCCCCCCTCTCTCTGTCCCCCTCTCTGTCCCCCCTCTCTCTGTCCCCCTCTCTGTACCCCCTCTCTCTCCGTTCCACTCTCTCTGTCCCCCCTCTGTGCCCTTTCTTCCTCTGTCCCCATTTCTCTCTGTCCCCCCCTCTGACTCCCCTCTCTCCGTCCCTCCCATCTCTGTCCCTCTCTCTCTGTCCCCATTCTCTCTGTCCACACCTCTCTCTGTTTCCCTCTCTGTCTCCCCCTCTCTCTGTCCTCCACTCACTGTCTCTCTGTCCACCCTCTCTCTCTTCCCCCTCTATTTACCCCCTCTCTCTCCCCATCTCTCCCCTACCTCGCTCCCCCCACTCTCTTGTCCCCCTCTCTCTCTGACCCCTCACTCTCTGCTCCCCCTCTCTCTGTCCCACCCTCTCTCTGTCCCCACTCTGTCTGTCTGTCCCCTCTGTTCCCCTCTCTCTTTTCTCCTCTTTCTTTCCCCTGGTCTCTTAGCACCCCTCTTTCTGTCCCCCAACTCTCTGCGCCCCCATCTCTCTGTCCCCCCTATCTCAATGTCACCCCTCTCTCTGCCCCCACTCCCTCTAGGTTCCCCCTCTCTCTGTCCCCCCTCTCTGTACCGCCTGCTCTGTCACCCTCCTCTCTTTCCCCACACTCTCTCTTTCACCCTCTGACTCTGTGCCTCCGTCTCCCTCTGTCCCCATTTCTCTGTCCACCCCTCTCTCTCTCTCTGTACCCCCTCTCTCTCTGACCCCATCACTCTCT
The DNA here is from genome assembly GCF_047496795.1 of Chiloscyllium punctatum. Taxonomy (NCBI): domain Eukaryota; kingdom Metazoa; phylum Chordata; class Chondrichthyes; order Orectolobiformes; family Hemiscylliidae; genus Chiloscyllium; species Chiloscyllium punctatum. Next base: position 19,349,473 of record NC_092772.1, read on the forward strand.
GTCCCCCGCTCTCTCTGTCCTCTCTCTCTCTCTCTCTCTCTCTCTGTCCCCCTCTCTCTCTGTCCCCCCGTTCCCCCTCCCTCCCCCTCTGCCGCTCTCTCTGTGACCCCCACTATCTCTGTCCCCCACCTCTCTCTCTGTCTCTCCCGCTGTCTGTCCCCCTCTCTCGGTCCCCTCTCTCTCTGCCCCTCCTTCTCTCTGTCCCCCCGCTCTCAGTCCGCCCCCTCTATCCCCCTCTCTCTTTCCCCCTCTCTCTATCCCCTCTCTCTCTCTGCCCTCTCTCTCTGTCCCCATCTCTCTCTTCCCCCCTCTGTCACCTCTCTCTCTCTGTTCCCCCTCTCTCAATCCCCCCTGCTCCCTCTCTCAATCCCCCCAGCTCCCTCTCTCAATCCCCCCTGCTCCCTCTCTCTGTCCCCCCTGCTCCCTCTCTCTGTCCCCCCTCTCTCTCTGTTCGCCCTCTCTCTCTGTCCCCCCTCTCTCTGTCCCCCCCTCTCTCTGTCCCCCCTCTCTCTGCCCCCCTCTCTCTGTCCCCCCCTCTCTCCTGTCCCCCCCCCCTCTCTCTGTCCCCCTCTCTGTACTCCTCTCTCTGTACATCTCTATCTGCCACCTCTGCTGCCTTCACTCTGTGACCCCCGCTCTCTCTGTCCCCCCACCTCTCTCTGTTTCTCCCGCTCTCTGTCCTGCTCTCTCGGTTCCCATTCTCTCTGCCCCTCCTTATCTCTGTCCCCCCGCTCTCAGTCCGCCACCTCTGTCCCCTTCTCTCTTTCCCCCTCTCTCTGTCCCCCCTCTCTCCGTCCCCCTGTCCCCCCCCTCTACTGCGCCCCCGTCTCTCTGTCTCCCCTCTCTTACTGTCCCCACTCTCTCTGCCCCCTCTCTCTGTCCCCTTGTCCCTGTACCCCCCTCTGTTCCCCCTCTCTCTGTCCCTCTCTCTCTCTCTGTCCCCTCCCTGTCTATCCCACCTCTCTCTGTCCTCCCTCTCTCTCTGTGCCCTCTCTCTGTCTCCCTCTGCCCCCCTCTCGCTGTCCCCCCTCTCTCTGTCCCCCTTGCTCAGTCCCCCTCTCGGTCCCAGCCCTCTCTATGTTCCCCCCTCTCTGTCTTTCTCTCGGTCCCCTTCTCTCTCAGTCCCCCTCTCTCTCTGTCCCCCCTCACACTGTCTCCCCTCTCTCTGTCCCCTTCTCTCTGCGTCTCCCATCTCACTCTCCCCCCTCTCTCTGTCCTCCCCTCTCTCTGTCCTCCCCTCTCTCTGTCCTCCCCTCTCTCAGTCCCCTTCTCTCTCTGTCCCCCTCCCTCTGTCCCCCTCTCTCTGACACCCCCTCTCTCTGATACCATTCTCTCAGTCCCCCTCTCTCTCTGTCCCACTCTCTCTCAGTCCCCCCTCTCTCTGTCCCCCTCTCTCTGTCCTCCCCTCTCTCTTCCCCCCTTCCTCTGTCCCACTCTCTCTGTCCCCCTCTCTCTCTGTCCCCTCTCTCTCTGTCCCCCTCTCTCTCAGTCCCCCTCTCTCTCAGTCCCCCTCTCTCTCTGTTCCCCCCTCTCTGCTCCCTCTCTCTGTCCACCGTCTCTGTACCCATCTCTCTCTCCCCTCTCTCTGTTCCCCACTCCCTTCTCGGTCCCAGCCCTCTCTCTGTCCCTCCCACTCTCTGTCCCCCTCTCTCAGTCCCACTCTCTCTTTGTCTCCCTTCTCTCTGTCCCCCTTCTCCTTCTCCCCCCGCTCTCAGTCCACCCCCTCTGTAAACGGCTCTCTTTACCCCACTCTCTGCCACCCCTCTCTCTGACCCCCTCTCTCTGTCCCCTCCTCTCTCTGTCCCCCCGTCTCTCTGTCCCCTTCACTCTCTGTCCCCACTCTCTCTGTTCCCCCCTCTCTCTGCCCCATCTCCGTCCCCCATCTCCGTCCCTCCCCTCTCTATTCCCCCTCTCTGTCTGACCTCTCTCTGAAACCCCCCTGTGTTCCCTCCGTCCCGCCTTCTCGGTCCCAGCCCTCTCTATGTACCCCCTCTTTCTGTCCCCTCACTCTCTCTGTCCCCCTTCTCTCTCTGTCCCCACTCTCTCCATCCCCCACTCTCTCAACCGCCACTCTCTGTCTCCCTCTCTCTGTCCCCCTCTCTCTGTCTCCCTCTCTCTGTCCCCCTCTCTCTGTCCCCCTCTCTCTGTCCCCCTCTCTATGTCCCCCCATCTCTGTCCCCCTCTCTCTGTCCCTCTCTCTCTGTCCCCCTCTCTCTGTGTCCCTCTCTCTGTCCCCCTCTCTCTGCCCCCCTCTCTCTGCCCCCCTCTCTCTGTCGCCCTCTCTCTGTTGCCCTCTCTCTGTCCCCCTCTCTCTCCCATTCTGTCTGTCCCCCTCTCTCTGTGCCCCCTTTCTCTCTGTTCCCCTCTATCTGTCCCCCTCTTTGTCCCACTCTCTCTGTCCCCCCTCTCTCTGTTCCCCCTCTCTCTGGCCCCCTCTCTGTACCCCTCTCTCTGTCGTTCTCTCCGTCCTCATCTCTCTCTCCCACTCTCACTGCCCCTCTTTCTCTCTATCCCTCTCTCTCTGTCCCCCCCTCTCTTTGCCCCCCTCTCACTCCCTCCTCTCTCTGTCACCTCCCTCTCTGTCCCCCTGTCCCCCCTCTGCCCCCACTCTTTCCATTCCCCACTCTCTGTCCCCCCTCTCTGTCGCCCACACTCTCCAGCCCCCACTCTCAATCTCCCTCTCTCTATCCCCCGGCTCTCTGTCCCCATCTCTCTGTCCCCCTCTATCTGTGTCCCCTTTCTCTCTGTCCGCCCTCTCTCTGTCCATCTCTCTTTGTCCCCCCTCACTGTCCCCCCCTCTCTGTCCCCCCCTCTCTGTAACCCCCTTCTCTGTCCCCCTCTCTCTGTCCCCCCCTCTCTGTCCCCCTCTCTCTGTCCCTCTCTCTCTGTCCCCTTCTCTCTCCCGTTCTCTCTGTCCTTATCTCTCTGCCCCCTCTCACTGTCCCCCCTTTCTCTCTCTTCCTCTCTTTGTCCCCCTCTCTCTGTATCCCTCTCTGTCCCCTCACTCTCTCTGCCCCCCCTCTGTGTCCCCCATCACTCCCTTCTTCTCTCTATCATCTCCCTCTCTGTCCCCCTGTCCCCTCCCGTCCCCCACTCTCTCCAACCCCCACTGTCTGCCCCCCCTCTCTCTGTCCACCACTCTCTGTCCCCCTCTCTCTCTGTCTCCCTCTCTCTGTTCACCCTCTCTCTCTTCCGCCTCTCTATACCCCCCTCTCTCTCCCCATCTCTCCCCTACCTCGTCCCCCCCACTCTCTGGTCCCCCTATCTCTCTGTCCCCTCCCTGTCTGTCCCCCCTCTCTCTGTCCCACCCTCTCTCTGTCCCCACTCTCTCTGTTCGTCCCCTCTGTCCGCCTCTCTCTTTCCTCCTCTTTCTTTACTCCGCTCTCTCTGCCCCCCTCTTTCTGTCCCCCTCTCTTCGCCCCCCCTCTCTCTGTCCCTCTCTCTGTTCCCCCTGTCTGTACCCCCCGCTCTGTCACACTTCTCTCTGTCCCCACTCTCTCTGTCACCCTCACACTCTGTTCCTCCCTCCCCCTCTGTCCCCATCTCTATGTCCACCCCTCTCTCTCTGTACCCCTCTCTCACAATGTCCCCCCTCTCTCTGTCCCCCCTCTCTCTCTGTCCTCCTCTCTCTGTCCCCACTCTCTCTCTGTCACCCCTCTCTCTTCCCCCTCTGCCCAACTCTCTCTGACCCCCTCTCCCTCTGTTCCCTCCTCTCTCTGTCTCCTTTTCTCTGACCCCCCGTACCCCCGCTCTCTGTCCCCCTCTCCCTGCACCCCCCTCCCTTTTTTCTCTCTCTGTCCCCACTCTCTCTCTCTGTCTCCCCCCTCTCTCTCTGTCCCCCCTCTCTTTCGGTCCCCACCCACGTCTGTCCCCCCCTCTGTTCCCCTCTCTCTGTACACCTCTCTCTGCCACCTCTGCTGCCCTTACTCTGTGACCCCCACTCTCTGTGTCCCCCCACCTCTCTCTGTCTCTCCCGCTCTCTGTCCCCCTGTCTCGGTCCCCTCTCTCTCTGCCCCTACTTCTCTCTGTTCCCCTGCTCTCAGGCCGCCCCCTCTGTCCCCGTCTCTCTTTACCCCTCTCTCTGCCCCCCTCTCTCTGCCCCTCTCTCTCTGTCCCCCTGTCTCTCTCTCCCCTTCACTCTCTGTCCCCCTTCTCCCTGTCCCCACTCTCTCTGTTCCCCCCTCTCTCTGCCCCCATCTCTGTCCCCCATCTCCGTCCCTCCCCTCTCTGTCCCCCTCTGTGTCCCTCCACTCTCTGACACCTCTCTCTGCACCACCCCCGTCCCGCCTTCACGGTCCAAGCCCTCTCTATGTACCCCCTCTCTCTGTCCCCTCACTCTCTCTGTCCCCCCTCTCTCTCTGTCCCCCCTCTCTCTGTCCCCACGCTCGATCTGTCCCCCTCTGTGTCCCCCTCACTCCGTCCTCTCTCTGTCACCTCCTTCATTGTCCCCCGTCCCCTCCTCTGTCCCCCACTCTTTCCATCCCCCACTCTCTATCCCTCTCTCTCTGTCCCCACTCTCTCCATCCCCCACTCTCTGTCCCCTCTCTCTGTTCCCCACTCCCTGTCTCCCTCTCTCTATCCCCCTGCTCTCTGTCCCCCTCTCTGTCCCCCTCTCTGTCCCCCTGCTCTCTGTCCCCCTCTCTGTCCCCCTCTCTGTCCCCCTCTCTGTCCCCCTCTCTCTGTCGCCCTCTCTCTGTACCCCTCCCTCTCTGTCCCCCACTTTCTATCCCACCCTTTCGGTCCTCCTTTCTTTGTCCTCATCTCTCTGTCCTCCTCTCTCTGTCCCCCATTTCTCTATATCCCTCTCTCGCTGTCCCCCTCTCTCTTTCCCCACGGTCTCTCTGTCCCCCGTCTCTCTGTGTCCCCCTCTCACTCCCTCCTCTCTCTGTAACCTCCCTCTCTGTCCCCCCTGTCCCCCCGTCCACCAATCTCTCCATCCCCCACTCTCTGTCCCCCTTCTCTGTCCCAAACTCTCTGACCCCTCTGTCATTATGTCCTCCCCTATTTCTCTCTCTCCCTCACCTTATCTCTCCCTTGCCTCTCTCTCTCTGTCTCTCCCTGCTCCTTCTCTCTCTGTCCACCTCTCTCACTCTCGATCCCCCTACCTCGTTCCCTCTTTCTCCCCACCTCCCTGTTTCTCTCTGACTAAATCTCTCTCCCTCCTGCCCTCCCTCCCTCTGTGACGCAGTCTGTCTCCCTGACGCGTCCCTCTCCCTCTGATCCAGAGACTGGGGAGAGTAGTAGTGGTTGGTGCTGTGGCTGCATGTGGTTCGAGGGGTCGTTGTAAGATGATAGAGAGATGTGGGAAGTGGGAGGAGGGGGAAAATGGAGTAGAGACGGAATTGGGGAAGGGAGACAGATGGCAGGAGAGAGAGAGGGTGCAGGGGAGAGGGAGAGGAAAGGATGGAGGCAGGTGGAGAGAGTGGGGGAGAGGAAATGGGGAGGCCAGGCTGCAGTGGTGGGACAGAGGGAGTTAAACCCAGCTCCTGAGCTCAGGGCGCGGTGCACTCCCCTTCCCCGAGGACCAGGACTTGGGGCTGAGTCTGTCTCTCTCCAGCTCAGCTTCTCCAACACAAAGACACACAACAACATCGGTCACTCTGCTGCTCGGCACGCTTTAATCAACATTTTTATTGGTTACAAATGGAAGTGATGGATACAGTCAGTGGGATGGTGCCTTTTCTCACTGGCCACTGAGTTGTGAGAAACATTGAAATGTTTCCCTGTAACCCCCCTGTGGGATAAGGATGGACAAACCAGCGCTACCCTCAGTCTGTTACCATAGCGACAGGCTGCTCCATCGCTGAAACACTGAACTGAAATGAGAAAATCCCGGATGGATTGATTAATGAGGGAATTTGATGGATGGATGGATTTGGGTGAAGGGATATTTCAGCACATTCTTCAGCTGCTGCCTGAACTTAGTCTGGGTCACGGCATAAATCGCGGTGTTTGTGCAGCAACTGAGGAGCTGCAGCATGAAGCCCAATTCCAGCACAAAGGGATGGAGATTCACAGACTCATACCCAATATACCACATCCGGAACCATATAGAATACAGCATTAACGTTGACCATAACAGGATGAAATTATCCGAGATCACAAACAGTAAAATGATGGATTTTTTTCGGTTTCTCATTTCAGTGTCAGACTGAGCGTCCCCATTGGTGTGAGCGCGGAGTCTCCTGCGGGCTCTGCTGGTCACCAAAATGTGTCTGACGGTGAGAACATTGAGCAGCAGAATCAGGAGAAATGGGACACACGGGGTTAGAATGTGGTGGAGGAGCTCGATTGTGACCCAGACAATGGAGACGAGAACAGCGACTGTTACATCACAAAACCAGGGGGCGTTCATCAGCAAATACCGAGCCGTGAACATAAAATACCAGGAAATGTTCTTTAAACAGCTCAGCACAGTCACTGCTCCCAGAACCACAGCCGCCGTTTTCTCACTGCAATATTTACTTTTCAGCTTCTGGCAACAAATGGCCACAAACCGATCAAAGGTGAAAGTGACGGTGAACCAGACAGAGCAGTCAGTGGCTGCATAAAGCAGGACGGCGTGGATATTACACACGCGGACGGAGTACATCAGGAAATAAAACTGTTCCCAATAAACAATGGGAATGTGTCTCAGGATCAGGTCGAGGATAATGACCAGGAGATCCGCCGCTGCCATGGCCCCCAGGTAACGTCTGACACATGGAGACAATCCACAATCTTTATAAAGCAGGACGTAGATGGTCACTACGTTAACTGTGAGGAAGGAAAACAAACCCATTATCCATCAGCCTGGAGGCAAAGGGACCCGTTTGATCGGGGACCCAGTGAGATTTTCAAACGTGTCCCTGTATTCAGGGATTTATTAAAATAATTGGAGCTGGAATAACAAATGGGAAGGTCGGAATTACTGACAAAAATGTGACATGAACCACAAGAAACCCTCCCTCCCCAAACACACAGAGACACATCCATAAGGACAGATGGTTTCTAGAACATTCCCACACACTCGATCACTCGAGAGCAGACACAGGTCACTCCTTCCCAGTTCCTAATGCGGAGGGTGGAAACGTTGCTGTCCTGAAGGATTCTCTCCCAGTTTCCTGAAGACAAACGGAGTTTGGGAATTCCTGTATTTTGGTCTAAATTGTGGTCGATCCTGTGTCATGAAGAAATGTAAACGCAGGGAAAACGTATTCCCCCCTTTAACTGCCTGAGGGGCCTTCGGAACAGTGTCTCCTTCTCCCTGGAACGGGATCTCTTCCCTCGGGATCTTATCATTTGTTCAATTCACTGACGTCCGGCCGTTCACACACAATGTCAGGGACAGAACGTTCCGGGGAATGTCAGTTATAGAATGTCGGGGACAGAACGTTCCGGGGAATGTCAGTTATAGAATGTCAGGGACAGAACGTTCCGGGGAATGGCAGTTATAGAATGTCAGGGACAGAACGTTCCGGGGAATGGCAGTTATAGAATGTTGGGGACAGAACATTCCAGGGAACCCCTTGACCTGTCCATGACCTTTCCCCCCTACCCACCCCACCAACATGATGTCCTTTGCCTGGACACACTGTAACATTAATGGGGAGAGAGACGGAGGGTCCAATCACAGGAATGGGAACTAAAGGCATTGCCAGATCAGCTGAAATGGTGAGATATACCACATTCTCAATCCACCTCACAGAACCAGCCCAGACACCATATACCCAGAGGAGATATCTGTTCACCGGGGAACACTGCACAGACCAGGCCAGTGTCCTGCTCAGTACAACCCAGCAATCTGTTCAGATTCATCCATTACACTGGTCAATACAACCCAGCAATCTGTCCAGAGTGGAACACTGCGCAGACCACAGCAGTGCATTGATCTATAACCCCGGACTAGATATCTGTCCAGGACGGGGAGCTGTGCAGGCCACAGCAGTGCATTGATCTATAAACCTCAACCAGAATGACTGACCACCACAGCGATCTGTGCAGTGATCACCCATGAATTAATTTGAAAACCTGGAGCAGTTACCCTCCCAGTATGTAGGACTGTGTACCCCACCCCACTGCATTGATCTGTAAACCAGGAGCAGTTACCCTCGCAGCATGTAGGACTGTGTACCCCACCCCTGTGCATTGATCTGTAACACAGGAGCAGTTACCCTCCCAGCATGTAGGACTGTGTACCCCACCCCTGTACATTGATCTGTAAACCAGGAGCAGTTACCCTCCCATCATGTAGGACTGTGTACCCCACCCCTGTGCATTCCTCAGTACCACTGTGTAAGATCCCTGCCCAGTGTGGGGAAACTAGCAGCCCGCGCTGGAAGTGACAGGATGTGCAGCTCCATCTCTCCATTGTGCCCTGACAAGGGGGTCCTGTGGGTATGAACCTCACTGCCAGAGAGAGATGGCAGGGGAATCAGTTTAAATATCACCACATGGGAGGGGTTTGGGGTATAGACAGAGAGGGGGGAGACTGAGAGAACAGTGTCATGGAAGGATGTGTTCCCAGGTTGCAGAATGCTGAAATGTAGACACTTCGATAACATCCTGTAACATGAGCCTGTCTTCCCAGGAAAGATGGGAAAAAGGGATATTGGTGTGAGGTCAGATGATGGAGAGTTTTGGATGAGCATTTGTTCTACAGCTTTGGAAATGGAGTCCTTCATGGCTGGAGGTACGCACCATCACCCAGATGCCCCTGGATATTCCGTCATCCCTGACACTGGGGCCATCTTTAAAAGGCCAAGGGGCACACGATTGAGCTTTCTCAGTTTGGAGCTGCCCTGCACAGTTTACCCCGAGCCTGGCAGATAAGGGGCAATTACACCATGGTTTGTCAACAGGGGCACGGAGGGCCTGGTGGATGGGCTAGTACAGAGGGGGACCATTCTCTTCCCATTGGGGGCGACACCACCAGACCCACTGAGCATGGTCTGAGCTCCCCACCCAGCTCAGTGCAGTATCTGCGGTCTGAAGAAATGTCCAGCAAAACAGGACAAGCATCAATAACCTTCCCCACTCTGTCAGGATAAGAGTCACCGTATTCTCTCTCCTCCCTCACACTCACTGTATATCTGTTATCGCACCGACCCCCGAACAAGGCTCATGGTCCCCCACTCTCACTGCCTCATGCTGCACCTTCTCTCTTTGTCTCTGTCTCTGTCTCTGTCTCTGTCTCTGTCTCTCTCTCCCTCTCTCCCTCCCCTTCCCTCCACTTCACCCCCACACTAATAACACTGCATGGATACAACACCGTGGACTGACTCCCTCTGGACACCTCACCATGACCCCCTCCCCACCTACATTAACACTAACAGTCGGACCACACCCGCTCCCTCCCTCACTCCCTCACTGCCTTTCTCCCATTCCAGGAGAAACAGCTTGGAATAGGACAGAAAGGGCCTATCCGGGTGATGGAGTGCCCGATATCCGTTCCCTCAGCCCCCTCCCCCCGCCATGTGGGGAGGATCCTGGTAGGAGCCGGAGAGAACCGGGACGCCTCATGTGGGGATTCTGAAACATCCACGTCCCACCGACCGAGTAAGGAGCAATGTTCAGTGAAGGGCAATTCTCACTTTAAACCTCAGTGGGTCTGGTGGTGTCACCTCCTCTGGGAAGAGAATGGTCCCCCTCTGTACTAACCCATCCACCAGGACCTCCATGCCCCTATCGACAAACCGTGGTGTAATTGTCCCTTATCCCCCATGCTCGGGGTAAACTATGCAGGGCAGCTCCGTTTCCCCCCAGCACAACTTCGAAGCCGTGGCCCTGATGCCATCTCCCTTTTGTGTCGAGCTGGTACAGATGGAATCCCCACGGTCTCGGTGGGCAGGAGGGTGGGCTCACAACACATCGTCACCACCACCTCCCAGGAAGGGAGCACCGAGACTCCCTCCTACACTTCCCCCTATAAACAGCTCAGATACTGAAACTAATCTGTGATAGTTACTGCTCTCCTCACCTGCCCTGACATCTTCAACAATCTGACCATCTGCTCCTGCACCCCCTTTATAACGGTACGGCCTGATTTAAACTGTCTTTCATTGTTTTCCTACCAAAGTGTATCACCTCACACTGCTCTGCACTGATCCCCACCTGCCATAAACATTAACACTACACCAACGTGTCACTGTCCTGTTAGAGTTCCACACTCTCCTCCATAGACTTCAGAGTTCTTCCAGGTTCGGTGCCACCTACAAACATTGAGATTGTTATAGTGTCACAGTCCCCATGAAACAACTGAAATCCTGCCCCACATACACGAGTGTGAGCAAGTGAAATACTGATATATTCCCAAGGACGGAGTCGAATAATGACATGCTGTCAATGGAACAACAACAGTCTTGACACACACCAGACGGAGCGAATGAAATATTGACAAACCACAGAGCAAGAGAAATCCGGATAGGTCCCACTTATCGATATTCATCAGGGCATAATGTGAAGTTGAAAGCGTGAACTGTACCTTTAAGAGAGGGTGAATGCTGTTCTGAACTGAGAGCTTACAAACACCTGTGGTATGAGAGGATGGCAGACCCAGAAACAGTATATTGCTGTAGAGCTGGAGACGGGTAATAAACTGTTAAGAGAAAGGGGGGGGGGGGGGCAGAATTGTGAATAGTTGATGTAAAATGTTCACTTTCAGAGTGAAAAAAAAATGATGTTTTTATTTAAACAGTGGAATTTGGCAGATCTGTCCCTCATATTTTAATAGTTTACGAGGCGAATTGAGCATTTCTTTATGTTTCATTTAAATTACCAGATGAGCTTCACGCCGAGTCCTCACCATCCCCGTGTGTGTATCTGTGTGTCTCTGTGTGGGGCAGGTCTGGCAGTCTCTGTGGTGCTTAAAGTGATGCAATGCCACCCTCTGCTGGCCTCCACCTGCCACTGCACAGGCATAGACAGAGGGTGAAAACCAACAGGGATTCATTCAGAGATGGGGAAGGAGAGGGCAGCTGCTCACAGCACCATTCAAACTGATGTCTTATCCATGGACTGATCTAAATGTCCTTTAAACGTTGTAACCGTCCCCGCTTTCACCACTTCCTCTGGAAGTTCATTCCACACACAAGCCAGCTTCTGTTGAACGTAATTACCTCTCATGACGTTCGTAAATCTTTTTTCCTCGCACCTTAAAAATCCCTCAGTTTTGAATCCCCAACTCTAGAGAAAAGACATCAGCCCTTCAACTTCTCTGTAACCCTCATTATTTTATAAATCTCTGTAAAGTTACTGCTTAATCTCATATTCTTCAGTGAAAAAAGTCCCAGCTGATCCAGCCTCTCCTTAGAGCTCACTCCCTCCTTTCCCAGCAACATCCAGGTTAATCTCTTCTCAATCCTCTCCAGCTTAATAATATCAACGTCAGTAATATCAAAGTGAATAGTCAAGGTATTTTCTAAGGGTACGGGGAGCCCAATACTAGAGGACATAGGCTTAAGGTGAGAGGGGAAACATTTAAAAGTGACCTAAGGGGCAGCTGTTTCACCCAGAGGGTGGTGTGCCTATGGAATGAGCGGGCAGGATGACCAGACTGGATACAGTATTCCAGAGGAGGTCTCACCAATGTCCTGTACAATCACAACATGACATCCCCATTCCGATACTCAAAGGTCTGTCCTATGAAGACATGTGTGTTAAACACCTTCTTAACAACACTATCTATATGAGATGCAAATTTTAAAGAATTAAATCTGACGGCCTAGGTTTCTGTGCTTTAGCACTGCCAAAGGCCCTACTTTTAATTGTATTGTTCCTGCTGTTGTTTGATTTACCAAACCCAATACCTCGCATTAATCCAAACTAAACTCCATCAGCCATCCCTCAGCCCAGTGTGTGATATTACTGTCACCTCACACTCCCCCTTCAATTTTAAAACGCCCATCCCTCTCCAGGAGGCCTACACACTCCAGCCTTGATTTTCACAAAGATCCTGAGCTTGTGTTGCCTTGTGTGGTTAGGGGGGAGGAGAGACAGATTGCAGACACAGTCAATGGGGAGGAGAGGCTGGACAGTAATCAGTGGCCTCGTGTCATTTCATGCTTTTAGGAAAAGGGGAGTCGCACGTGAGAGTTGGGTAAGAGTGATCGGTGTTTTGGGGTCAGAAATTAAGCTCTTCATTCGTCTCTGGTGTTCAGTAATAAATATCCATTTGAGATACTTCATTGGGCAGAGTGTGTCTGCAGGATTTATTTCCTTAATATTGCAGACCTCAGATAATAGCACTTAAAGATGTTTATAGTTAATTTTGATAGCAAAGCACGTACACTCAATATCCTACAGTTGAGACAAATATCTTTCATTTGTTTAATAATACAAAGTGTTGTTTGTAATTCAGTCATGGTAACCTAATTATAATAAATCCACACCGCACTAAAATATGACCCAAAATCTGGGTATGGTAGTGTGGTGGGTAGTGTCCCTGTCTCTGAGCCAGAGCTCTGGATTTGATTCCAATTCCTGAACTTGTGTGGTAGTGTTCCTAGCTCTGGGCTAGAAGGCCTGGATTCAAGTCGTGCCTGTTGCAGAGGTATGTCCCAGCATGTCAGGACAGTCTGATGAACAAACACACAGGAGAATACTGTTACAGCTTTATGGGTATTGTCGAGCGATGCTAGTGTCCCTGCCTCTGGGCACAAAGGTCTCGGCGTAAAGCCCACAGAAGTGTCTCAGGATACAGCTGAACAAACTGATTAAAATGGATTTAGAATTGTGACTTGTTGGAGAAGGAAGAGGTGTCAGTATGGCACTTCAGAATTTAGGCCCAGGATGAGTGAAAGTACAGCCATTCGTGTTGATTGGAGTCACATTTCGCAGCAGTAAAGGTTTATAAAATCAGAATGGTCATGGATAGGGTGCGTAGTCAGGGTTTTTCCCCAGGTTAGGGGCGTCCAAAACTAGAGGGCATTGGTGGAAAGTGAGAGGGGAAAGGTTTTGAGGAGACCTAAAGGGCACCATTTCACACAGAGGGTGGTGTGCGTATGGAATGAGCTGCCAGAGGAAGTGGTGGAGGCTGGTACAACTACAGCATCTGGGTACTGAGAGACCTGGCTAGCATTTCCAGCAATTTCTGTATTTCTTTAAAAAATGCATTCAGTTTAACACAGGTATTCTGAATAAATTAAACATTTTATTTTTTAATGACCCAGGGATATTTGAAGATAAAAATATCTTCAAATCGACCAAGACCATTTTCTGCGAAGAGTATAGCTCTGTGTATGACAGCAGCAATGATGCACCTACATTGAACAAGGAATGTGATGGAGACATAGTTTGGACAATGTACAAGGAGACCTCACATGGTCCAGTTTGGAAGAGAGTAACATTACTGTGTGATTCAACTCAGAGAGGGAGAAAATGTAATCTACCCGAGAAGGAATGGCCTATTGCATTCTCTCTCCTTCATTATTCCTCATCACAGCAATGTGTGCGAGCTAAAAAAAAAACCTCTACAGTCATCGTTACCATTCTTATTTTTATGGAATCCCTGCAGTGTGGAAACATGCCCTTCGGCCCAACAAGTCCATACCAACCTTCCCAACCCATTCCCCTATATTTACCCCTGCCTATTGCACATAACCTAGAAATCTCTGAACACGACGGACAATTTAGCATGACCAATCCACAGAACCTACACAGTTTGTGGTAGGAAACTGGATCACCCATTAGAAGCTCACACAGACAAGGGGAGAAAGTGCAAATTCCACACAGACAGTCAAACAAGGCTGGAATCGACGCCAAGTCCCTGGTGCTGTGAGGCCGCAGTGCTAACCACTGTGCTACCCTTTGAATGAACCCTAACCAGAATTCACTGGAATCTACTCACTGCAGAAAGCAAAGGGAATTCAGCCAAATCTAAACTCTCCCAGGATGAAATCCCATTGCTAGCAGCTTGTGTGAGTACAATATCCTCAGAAGCAGAATAACGTTTTGGACAATCTCACAATTTTTCGTTTGTCATGAGTTCCAATAATATTTGGACCAATTGTGTGTGTGTGTGTGTGTGTGAGTGTGTGTGTGTGTGTGTGTGTGTGTGTGTGTGTGTGTGTGTGTGTGTGTGTGTGTGTGTGTGTGTGTGTGTGTGTGTCAGTGGTTTTAGAAAGGGAAATATTGATTATATAATTGCAATACCCAAACAGTTTGCCATTCATCTTTCCATCATGGTTTTACTAACATTGCTCTGGATCATAAATGTGTTGTTTTTGCAGATTAAAGAAACTAGCCTGACTTGTTCCTAAAACTGACCCTGACCCAGTCTGTGACCGATATCATCGGCCATATCATCAACCTGGTTACATTTAATATTTGTTGTGAGCAGTGGAGGAGTGGGACTAGAAAAGGAAACAGTGACCCCAAAAAGCCGGGAACAATAGACGGGTCAGCCTGATGTCAGTGGTGGGTAAGTTGTTGGAGGGGATTCTGAGGAATACCATTTACATACATTTGGGAAGGCAAGGGCTGATCGGGGTAGACAACGTGGCTTTCTGCATGGGAAATCATGTCTCATTAATTTGGTTGAGTTTTTTGAAGAGGTGACAAAGAAGATTGATGAAGACAGTTTGGTAGAAATTGTCTATGTTGACTTCAGCAAGGTGTTCATTTAAAGAACAAAGAGCAAAGAAAATTTACAGCTCAGGAACAGGCCCTTCGCCCTCCAAGCCTGAGCCGATCCAAGTGTACTGTCTAAATCTGTCAGTCAATTCCTCAGTATCTGTATCTCTCTGCTCCCCACCTACTCATGCATCTGTCCAGACGCATCTTAAATGAATCGACCGTGCCTGCCTCGACCACCTCTGCTAGCAACACGTTCCAAATGCCCACCACCCTCTGTGTGAAGTACTTACCGCGTGTATCCCCCTTAAACTTTCCTCTTCTCACTTTGAAAGCATGACCTCTCGTTATTGAATCCTTCAACCTGGGAAAAAGCTTGTCTTTATCCACACTGGCTATACCCTTCATGATTTTGCAAACCTTCATCAGGTCCCCCTTCAATCTCCTTTTTATCTAGTGAAAATAAACCTAACCTACTCAGCCTCTCTTCATAGCTAGTATTTCATTCTGATTGGTAGACAGATTAGTAAGTTTCAGTCACATGGGATACAGAAGAAGCTAGTCACAAATGGCTTGAAGGAAGAGGGATATTTTTCAGCCTGGAGGCTTGTGAGCCGCAGTGTGCTGTAAGAATCAATACTGAGTTCACTGCATTTCATCATTTATGTAAAGGATTTAGATGTGAATATTGGGGCCATAGTTAGTAAGGATACAGAATACATCAGAAAGGTGGTGTAGTAGATTATCTCAGAGTACAACGAGACCGCAATTAGATGGGACAAAGGAACAAGGAGTAACAGATGAAGTTTAATTTTGATAAATATGAAGCTTTGCATTTGGGAAGGCAAATCAGGGCAGACATTATATACTTCATGGTCAGGTCCAGGGGCATGTTGTGAAACAAAGGGACATAGGGCTGCAGGTACATTGTTCCTTGAAAGTGGAGTCGCAGATAGACAGAGTGGTGCAGAACACATTTGGCACATTTGTCTTAATCAGTCATAGCATTGAATATAGGAGTTGGGGTGGTATATTGTATCTGTACAGGATGTTGGTGCGGCCACTTTAAGAATACTGCGTACAACTCGGTTTTCTGCAGACATGACTTACACTGATGTCCCAGGACTGGAGGTTTTAGGTTTAGGGAGAGGTTGATTAGGTTGAGGCGTCTCCCCCTGGAGTGTGAGAAGCTGAAGGGTGACATTATAGAGGTTTATAAAACCATCAGGGGCATGGATATTCTGAACAGCCACGTTCTGCTCTCCAGGATAGGGGAGTCCAGAACAAGAGGGCATAGGTTGGAGGGGACAGGACGAATGATTTAAAAGGGACCTGAAGGTAAATGTTCCACACAGAGAGTGGTGTGTGTACAGAAAGTGCTGACAGAGGAAGTGGTGAAGGCGGGTGCAATCACACATTTAAAAAGTATCTGAAAGGGGAGGGATATTGGTCAAATGCTGTCAAATGGGACGAGATCAGATTTGATATCTGACCAGAGTGAATGGATTTGACTAACGGGTCTGTTTCCGTTCTGCATGACTCTGATTCTAGAAGAAGGATGATGAATAATTCTGAAAGGACCTTTCAAGTGGGAATTCTCTTCACTGGAAGTTTATTGTGCCGCTATGTTCTAATTGATTGAAAGCTGCATTACTAAATATTTGACAGAGAAGTGAGTCACGGATATTGGGATACAGACAGGAAAGTGAGGCTGAGTCCACAACCTGATCAGCCACAATCTTACTTCCTGGTGGAGAAGAGTCAAAGTATCTAATGACCCAGTCCTGCTCCTCAGTCCCATGTTTGTGTGTTCCATTCAGCCCCTCAAACCTGCTAGACAGGAACAGTTGGAGGCCACTTATTCCTATAACCTGGTGCACAGAAACAGAGGAGACCATTCAGCCTCTCAAGACTGTCACACATGCTTTGAAATGATTTGGGAAATGTAATTGGAAAATCCAGGCACGGGTATGAAAGAGGCCCCTCATCTCTCTTTGTAGAGCTTCCCCTATCTGCAGCTTGTGCTTCAGTTGTTGGTCATGTTGTAGACCCAGATTCACTGTGAATACAGCCCATATACCTCACCCAGAGATGGCTCACAAAATCATCTGGTCTCCCTGACTGCAAGATTCAAAAACATAACATTCATGAAAATAACACCCACTAACTCTCCAATAACAGAATGTGAGAACATCAGAAACAGGGGCAGGTCGTTCACTCCCCAAGCCTGCCTTGCCCTTCACTAAGATCGTGACTGATCTGCTCTTGGTCTCAAATCCTCTTTCAAACTCAATTCCTCATAGCCCACACCTCTCTGTCAGGTCAATATCCATCTACCTCCTCTTCAAATACGTTCAGACATCTAGCTCCCAGAACACTCTAGAGAAGTGAAATCTTGACATTCAATACCACCTGTTTGAAGAAAACACTTGCTGCTCCAATACCATGGCTTATTGATATGAACAAAAGAGGTTGACAAAGGGTTCAGGTAAAAATGACTGGCCCTGATATCAAGGCAGTGGTTGACTTTTGTTGATAGCAAGGAGCTTAACAAAACTGGACTTAATGGGAATCAGAGTAACCTCTCCAGTGTTTGGGGTCAAACATGGCACAAAGGAAGATGTTCATCATCTCAGTCCTGGGTCACCTCTGGGAGATCCTCAGGGTAGCTTCCTCTTCACAAACATCTTCAGCTGCTTCATCAATGTCTCCCCACCTTCACCCTGCCCAACATAAGATCAGAAGTCGGGATGGTCACTGAACATTCCACAATGTTCAGAACATTTTGTCCCCCCTCAGATCCTGAAGTAGTCTGGGTCCGTGTGCAGCAAGACCCAGACTCCATTGAGACTTGTGCTGTTAAAGTGTCGGTAACATTCATCTACCAGCGCTGCCTGACACTGCACATTGCCACAGTAAAACAAGAGTTCATTCAGCATCTCACGCTGGTTTCACAGGAATATGAAGAAGCCATTTAGCCAATTGACACTATTGGAGAAGAACAGGGACAGCCCATTCAGTGCCTTCAGCCTATTACTCAGGACGAGAAGGAGTCTAGTGTGATGGACCACGCCAGAGCCCCTCGAAAATATTTGAAGGCGGGAGCCTAGACTCTGTTTTTCATTTTAATGGAAATGTAAAGTGTCTGTTCTAGACGCAATGTGACTGGTCAAAGTACTTGGTGTGAAGCAAAACACAATTCATTGAAACACGAAAGATAAAATGAAACCAAAGAAAGAGGAATCTAGAATAACTTAATTCTACTGTACAAGTTAACAGAATAATAGACCTAGGAACTATTACTAATGAACTGTTCCAGTATAGGAAAACCACATTAACACAGCCCTCGGAAGAAATGAAAATTCAGACACAGAATGTCACAAACATTTCTCCAAACCAGGAATTAAAGACAGCACCAAGAGAAAATTCAGAGAGAGTAGCAGCCAGGAGACATTCCCTGAAGCTTCCAACTCTGTGGAGACCCCAATAGTTTCTGATGTTACTGAGAAATCAAAACCCAGAGATCCTAATCTGTGAGAGCTGGCCAAACCCATTCGGGCTGCATTAAAATAAACACAAGGTCTCCCTCGTTGTTTACTTGAGTGGTCTTAACTAACCAGCTTGGTAACGATCATTCAATCTCTCTCTTAAAAGGAACCAGGACAAAAAAACCTCTTAAAGCTGCAGCATCATCACACTTGTCAGTACATCGAGCTTTCAAAAAGAAACCCAATCAGGCCCTTGACCCTGTCCAATTGGACGAGGAAGATGCCATTCAGACCTTTGGGTCACTTACACAGCAATGGGATGAGGCCATTCAGCTCCTTGAGTCACTTTCACAGGAACAGTAAGAGGCCATTCCCCCCCTCAAAGCACATACACAGGGACAGAATGAGGTAATTGATGCTGATTCCTGATGAATGGCTTATACCCGAAACATCGATTCTCCAGCTCCTCGGATGCTCCCTGACCTGCTCTGCTTTTCCAGCAATCGTCGCTCTACTCTGATCTCCAGCATCGGCAGTCCTCACTGTCTCCTGAATGATATTCCAGCATGATGAACAAGTGGAGCAGAGGCTGCACAGACAGACTGCTTACGTTGTTCCAGGTGGCTCCGTTGCTTATGGTACACACGTGGGACTTTAACGTGGTTTTCTAG
This sequence comes from Chiloscyllium punctatum, assembly GCF_047496795.1. Taxonomy (NCBI): domain Eukaryota; kingdom Metazoa; phylum Chordata; class Chondrichthyes; order Orectolobiformes; family Hemiscylliidae; genus Chiloscyllium; species Chiloscyllium punctatum. The sequence goes on from NC_092772.1 coordinate 19,368,182, forward strand.
TGGTGAGGAGGGAAACCATATGTCTTGTGTGAAGTCTCAAGAAGGCATCTTTCATCTCTGAGATGCCTTCTCTGTGTAGGGCGGAAGCCGGTGGGAATGGCTACCTGTTTCAGATGGAAGGTATTGTGGCTGCTGTTGGGGATTGTGAGCAAACTGACGTTCAGTACAGGGTTCACACACCGACTGCACAATAACGTGGGGAGAGTTAATTTAGGCATATAAACTATTAGGAAAGTCACGTTAGACTGATGAATGGACTCTCTAAGTTGAAATAATGGTGATCTTGTTCATGTTGACCTTGTCTAGTGCATGTCCTGTGCAGTGTAACCTGTATGCCTTACTCTGTCCAAGTCTATTTCCACCCTATGATCTGTCTGGCCATGCTTACTATGATCTGCCTCCACTGCTCATAAACAAAGTGTTTCCCTGTACTGAGGTACACGTGACAATAAATCAAACCAATCAATCCTGGGTAAAGTGTGGAATTTCTCAACCTATCAATGTCTCTTTTGGAAATAAGTGATTGCTGCCACTCCTCGTGTTTCAGCATCACAATTTCTTCGTCTCTCACAGGTTTACAGATTAAACACTCAGCTTCTTTACTCTATCCTCATATTACCATCACCCATGTCTGTGGTAAGGAGATGATTCCTTACAAAGGAGATCAAATTTGTATAGAGTGCCCCTAATGCTCTCTCAGCAAGGCTCGACAACAGCAGGAAGATTGCTTTACTTATATACTCGGATCATCTTCCAATGAAGGACAGCATACCATTGACTGCACCCATTACTTAGACAGGGTTTGATTCGGAGCAGTCAGCATAGACTTGTGAGTAGGAGATCATGCTTTCCAAATTTGTTAGAGTCCTTTGATGAAGTGACCAGGAAGGTTGATGAGGACAGAGCGCTAGACGTAGTCTCCATGAATTTCAGTAAGGCATTTGATAAGCTTCCATATGGTAGGCTGCTCAGGAAGGGTGTATCGCGAGGAATGCTGGGGGAACTGGCCAATTGGATACACAGTTGGCCTGATGGTAGGAAGCAGAGTGTTTAGTGGAAGGATGCTTGTCAGACTGGAGGCTGAGTCCATTGCTGTTTGTTATCTATGATCATCTATCATCATCTATGATTATCTATGACTGCAGACACATAGACATTGGATAAAACTTTTCAATGATCTCTGAATCGGCCAAGCTAGACACTCTATTGTATCAAACTGCTCCGAGGTTTTAAAGGATAAACCCAGACAGAACACCCAGCCCCAGCCTCAGTATCGGAAAAAGGGAACAGGAGCATAGTCCTGTTGACACTGCAGATACCTCCTTCCTAACATCTGAGAGCTTGTGACAACATTTACAGAGCTTTCCCACAGACTGCACAGAAACATCAGGAATGGAGTAGGCCATACAGCACATTGAGCTTTCCTCATTGTCGTTCATGTTCAAACATCTCCACAATGTACTTATCCCACACAATGAATATATCCGTTAATGTGATTAACCGTGGGAAGCTATAAAATAGGAAGTGCAGTCGTCCCTTTGGTCCATCAAGTTTGCTCCCAATTCAATAAAATGACACCTCGCTCTTTATTTCCACACCATACTCCTGCTCTCCCACCATTCCTTTACTGTCTCGAAATCCGTATTTTTATTCAGTGTCTTGGTTTCCATGTGCGAGTGCATTCCCCAGGTTCTCCAGTCTCTGAGGGCAGACATTTATTGTCATCTCAGTGCAGAATAGCCTGTCTGTACCTAATACTGCGGCCACTTGTTTCAGACATCACAGCCTGGGGAATTATCATCCCTGCTTCCATTCTGTCTCACCCTGTCAGAGTTTTATATATCTCACTGAGATCTTCACACATTTACCTAAACCCCATGGAATACAGGCCCAGTCGCCCCAAACTCTGCTCCCACAGCAAGCCTGTCATCCTAGAGATCGGTCTGGTCATCTTTCGCTGCTCTCCCTCAATGTCAGGTTTGTCCTTTGTTAGGTACAGAGACCAAACTTGCACACAATACTGGACAGTGTTTGAGATGGGGTCTCATTAAGGCCCTGTACAGCTGCAGTAAGACACCCTTACTCCTGAAATGAAGGTCAACACCCAATTACCTTCCTAACTGCTTTCTGCTCCTGCAATATTGCTTTCAGTGACTGGTCTGCAGGGAGATCTAGATTCTTTGCATTGTTACAATTCCCTACTTGGTGGTTCGATGTACACTGGGCAGTGTGCCAATGCCATTCCCAGTATTGCCTTCTGGGTTCAGCCCTCACTGCGCTGCAGGGACCTCGGACGGGTGCGTAGAAGGAAACAACAAAAAGGAGCATGCGTCCCTTTGTAGATCAACATGTTTCAAACAATCCCGTTACAAATGATAGACCTCAAATCAAAGGGCACACCGTCACCTCTACCCACCTTGCTCTCCATCTGCCACGTATTTGCCCATTCACTCCACTTGTCTTAGTCACCTTGAAGATTTTTTACAACCTCCTCACCCACTCACAATCCAACATCCTTTAGTTCTGTCAGCAGGCTGGGATATATTGTATTTGATTCCTGCAACCAAATGTTTAATGGGTATTGTGAACAGATGGGACCTGAGCACCGATCTCTGTGATATCCCAGCAACCTTCCTCTGTTATTTTATTTAAATAATATTTATTTCCTGAATCTGGGTGTGATTGGCTGGGCCAGCATTTGTTGCCTGTCCCTGGTTGCCCCTTGAGAAGGTGGTGGTGAGCTGCCTTGTTGAACCGCTGCAGTCCAATGTGGATTCAGTGACAGTAACACCATTGAATGCCAAGGGGCAGGTTAGATTGTATGTTAGTGGTGATGGTCACGGTCTGGCATTTGTGTGGCGTAAATATTACTTGCCATTTGTCAGCCTGGATACTGTCCAGATCTTGTCGCATTTGGACATGGCCTGCTTCAGTATCTGAAGAACCACAAATGTTGCTGAACATGGTGCAATCATTGGTGACCATCCCCACGTCTGACATTAGAATAGAGGCAAAGTCATTGATCAAGCAGCCCTGAAGATGTTTGGGCCTAGGCCACTGCCCGAGGGACTCCTACAGACTTGTCCTGGAGCTGAGTTGACTGGCCTTTACCCACTATGACCATCTTCCTCTGTGTCAGGTATGATTCTAACCAGCGGGGAGTTTGCCCCTGATATCTATTGATTCCAGTGTTGCTAAGGCCCCTTGATACCACACTTGGGCGAAGTCAGCCTTGTTTTAAAGGGCTATCACTCTCACCCCACCTCTGGAATTCAGCTCTTTTGTCCATGTTTGAATCAAAGTAATGAGATCAGGAGCTGAGAGACCCTGGTGGAGCCCAAACTGGGCGTCATTGACCCCGTTATTGCTGAGCAGGTTGCTGCTTGAAAGCACTGACACCTTCCACCACTTTACTGATGATCGAGAGTAGGCTGATGGGTTGGTAATTGGCCGGATTGGATTTGTCCTGCTTTTTATGCATAGGAGATACTTGGGGTAATTTTTGACGTAATTGGGGAAATGTCATTGTTGTAACTGTATTGGAACAGCTTAGCTAGGGCAGTGACAAGGTCTGGAGAACAACTTTTCGGTACTATTGCCAGAATGTTGTCAGGGTATGTACCCTCTGAGGTATCCAGTGTCTCCAACTGAATCTGGATATCGTGTGGAGTGAACCAAAATGGCTGATGACTGGTAACTGAATTGTTGAGGACCACTGGAGGAGGCCGAGATGGATCATCCACTCAGCACTTCTGAATGAAAATTATTGCGAATGCATAAATGTTATCTTTTGCACTGAAGTGCTGGTCTCTTCAATCATTCAGGATTGAGATACTTGTGGAATCTCCTCCTCCAATGACTTGTTTAATTGTCCATAACTATCCTCAACTAGAAGTGGAAGGACCGCAGAGACCTGAACCGTTGCTTGTGGAATCACTTAGCCTGTCTGTCACTTACTGCTTGTGCTGTTTGGTGCACAGGCAGTTCTGGTTGGTGGCTTCATCAGGCAGACACCTCATTTTCAGGTATGCCCGGTGCTGCTCCTGCCCTCCTGCACACTCCATTGAATCAAGGTTGATTCTCTGTCTTGATGGCAATTGTTGTGAGGGGGATATGCCAGGCCATGAGGTTGTGCTGGAGTACAGTTCTGCTGCTATTGATGCCCCACAACACGTTATGGAAACCCAGATAGATCTGTTCGAAGTCTGTCCCATTTAGCACGGTGATAGTGCCACCCAAATGATGGAGGTTATTCTCAATGTGAAGGTGTGACTTTGTCTCCACAATGACTATGCAGTGGTCACTCTCATCCGACACTGTCATGGATAGATACTTGTGCAACTGGCAGATTAGTAAGGCTGTGGTCAAATATGGCTTTTCCCTCTTGTGGGTTCCTTCACCACCTGCCGTAGACCCAGTCTATCATTTATATCCTTTAGGACATGGTCCGCTCAATCAGTAATGCTGCAGCTGTGCTACTCTTGATAGTGGACATTGAAATCCCTCACCCAGAGTACATTTTGTGCCCTTGCCACCGTCAGAGCTTCCTCCAAGTGTTGTTCAGCTTGGAGGAGTACTGACTCATCAGTTGGAAGAGGCTGGTACATGGTAATCAGCAGGAGTTTTCCTTTTCCATGTGTAAACTAACACTATGAGTCACCATGGGATACAGAGACACTGTTGAGGACTCCCAGCGCAATTCCCTTCCAACTGTATCCCACTGTGCCGCCATTTCTGTTGTGTATGTCCTGCTGGTGAGAGAGGACATATCCAGGGAAGGTGATGGGGTGTCAGGGACACAGTCATACTCACAGAATCATACCTTAAATACAATGTCAGGCTGTTGCTTCACAAGTCTGTTTATTTCTATGCACTGTTTCCTGCCAGTTGTCCCATTCTAAAACCTCGTCCATATATTCACCCCAATCCACTCAGATTTGATTTTGCAAACTAGGCTTGGAGGTTTATCAACATTTTTTGTCTGAAAATCCACGTGTTTTACATCCATTGCTTCTCATTCATTTGTCTCCCAGTCTGTTTCTCAAACATAATTCCAGTTTCATAAATCTGTGTTAATGTTGTCTATGACCATTACTTTCAGTCCCAATAATTTCTCCCAAACCATTTACTTACTATGTTTTATGTTCCATGTACTATTTCGTTTCCCACACCGGACTTGGTTTTCCTGGTATTGTCAGAAAGTTCTGTGAAGACAGAACTGAAGTAGTGGATTCATAGTTTTGCCATTTCCCTGTTTCCCATTCTCCATTCTCTAGTTTCAAACTAGAAGGAAACCGCACTGCTTTTTTATACTTCTCACATTGACATAACAGTTCACTCTTCTAACCTTTGTGAACATTATCTTCAGAAACCCAACAATTCCTGTCTTAAGCTGCTCAGCTCCACATCATACACGCACAGGAGCATAGTCTCTGTACCAACAGAAATACAGCATGATCTATATTAGTCCCACTTTCCAACACCACTCACATAGCCTGGAATGTTATGACACTTCCAAGTGCTCGTCCAAGTACACTTAACGGTTGAGAGATTAGCCGTGATAATTCCCCTCTCAGGAAGTACCTTCCAGACCTCAACACCCTCTGGGTGAAAAAAATTAATCTTTAAATCCTCTCTGAACGTCACACCCTTCACTTTAAGGTGTGCTCCCTTGTTCTTGACCCTCTGTCTAAAAGGAACAGCTACTGTCTATCCACCCTGTCGATGCCCCTTGTTAACTTATCCTTCTAAATCACATCTCCCTCAGCCTCCTCTGCTCCAAAGTAAACAACCTGAGCTTATCCAGCCTCTCTCCATAGCTGATATGCTCCACCCCAGGGAAAATCCTGGTGAATCTCCTCTGCAACAACTCCAGTACAATCACATCCTTCCTGTAATGAGGCTCCCAGAACGACATACAGTCCTCCATCATGGACTAAACCAGACCCTGTATAGCCCTTATAATATACTCCCTGATTAATAAACGCTACACCCAAGGTTCAATTCTTAACTAGTCCATTACCCTGTTCAGTCACATTCAGGGATGTGTGGAGAAACACCCTCTGAGCTCCCGAGTGTGCTGCCAATCACTGTGTACACCCCATGTCTGGTTCCTCCTTCCAAAGTACATCACCTCATATTTATCAGGATCACATTCCATCTGCCATTGATCTGCCCATCTGATCATTCCACTTGTATTTTCCTGTAAAATCAGAAGTTCCTCCTCACTACCAACCACCCGGCCAATCTTTGTGTAAAACACAAACTTACTTATCACAACTCCCACCCCTCCACCCACTCCCCCTCCAGATTCACATCTATACCATTTATGAATGCTACAAACAATAAGGGACACAGCACTGATCCCTGTGGTATACCAGGGGACACTGGTCTCCAGTCACACAAACAGCCTTCTCCCACCACCCTCTGAGTCCTCACACAAAGACAATTTTCGTTGTAACTTTTCAAGTTACCCTTGATACTGTGAGATTTTACTTTATGTTTTTCAATTTCCCATGTGGAACTTTGACAAAGGCCTTGCTGCAAAACTAAATAAGCAACCTCCTCAAATTAATTCAATCAAATTCATCAGGTGTGACTTCCCTCTGATAAAGTCATGATGATTATCCCTGATCAAACCTTGCGACTCTGTTTGGAGTTCGATTTTCTCTTTCTCTATTTTCTCCAGTAGTTTCCTGAACAGTGATCTAATACTCGCTCATCTATAGTTACCTTGGAAAATCTCTACCACCCTTACTGTGAATTTGGAATCATATTAGCTGCTCTCCAGTCCTCTAGCACCTCCCCATGGTCAGATTCTAATTAAAATTTCCAGTCAGGGTCTTTCCTCCCTTGACTCCAACAGTATCCAAACCTGCGGATTGGTCGAATTTTATACCAGACAAAGCCTCAAACTCCTGCTCGTATTTTACATCAAACTCTTTTCAATAGCTTTCCAGTCCATCTTCTCGAATTCTGTACCTGCATCCTTCTTCTCCCAAGTAAAACAGCTGTGATGTTTGCATGTAACAATCTATCAATGTTCTCCGGGTTGATGCACTGATTGCCTCCCTTTGGTTTCTAATGGACACTAACTATTTGCTGATTATTCTGTTCTACTTGCCCGTGTAGAATACCGTGGGATTCTCCCTAATCTCGCCTGCTTGCACTTCTCCATGTCTCTCTGTTATTCAGTCCCCTCAATGTTCCTAAGTTTCTAAGTTTCACTACAATCACCTCTCATGTTTTGACACTCGATTTCACAGGCTGAGTTTCCGCCTTAAGACAATCTTGCCATTTTATGGATTAGTCTGGAAAATACCCTTTGCAGTTCCTCTGTGGTCAGAATATTCTATCTTTGATTGGGACTCCAAGCAGTACACAATACTCTAAGTTTAGTCTCAGCAACACTCTATGCAGCTGGTGCATAACATCTTCTATATTGCAATTACATACACATGAATGTAAACCTAATTTTTCATTTCCTATTTGCATGCGTTCTTCCCAATTCCTTTCACTTTAACTTTTCTTATGATGATAGTGGGAGAGTTCCTAAAAAAAAGATCCTCCTGAATGTCCAACGATACGTTATACATTAGCTCCTTGTTGCCTACGTCCACAAGAATCATCTTCAAACCATTCCAAAAAATGCTTGCCACTTATGGTTTTCGTTTCATCGATGCATTATCATCCTCCCCAGTTTTCCCATTACCTTCTATATATCCAGTAACAAGTTCTTTGTAATTCAGCCCAAGAGACACCCGACCGCGGATTACAAGTTAACTGATCTGTAATTCACCACTCTCCATCTTTATCCTTTCTTAAACTTTTGGATAATATTTATCACCTTTGCCTTATCCAGACTGGCTAAATATCTTTCTGGAATGTATTGGAAAATAACATGAAAATCTGAGATGCAATCAATACATCTATTGTTGCTTCCCCTGAAATTCTTGTATGAAGTACATCTGATCTGTCAGATTTATAAATACTCAATCCAGCTTTCTTTTCAAAGATGACCACAACACTGATAAGAATGATCTTAGACTTTACTTACACAAGTCCCATGGTCACTTGGTATTTCTGGGAGAATTTCTGGATATTCTGCCTTGAAGATAGACACAAAGAACCTGCTTCTTTCCCCTGTGATTTCTCTGTTCTCTTCAATAAATTATCCTGTCCGCACACCTACTGTTCCACATTTGACCTTGTTTTTACTTTTGTTTCATACACTGATGTACGTTTTTTTTTAGCAGTCTTTAAGTTTTTCTTTCGCAGTCTTTATGGTTTTCTTTTGTTTGCATTCTGTTTCTCTTTTTGATTTCCTTCTCAGTTTCTTGGTCATCCGTTGCTGGGTCCTACATTTCTCCGAATCCACTGGCTTACTACAACACTTGGCATTTTTCTAAGCTGCTTCCTTTGTCCTAATCGGTAGTTGAAGGTGAGGCTGAAAGGGTTAGGTCAGAGAGGAGGGTGGACCAGATTGATGGGAAGGAAGATGAACACATAGGAGCGTTCAAAAGGGGGGAGTGTGCTGAGTTGGAATATTGGACTGGGATAAAGTGGAGTTAGGGGAAATGGGGATACTGGTGAAACCTACATTAATCCTCTGTGGTTGGAGGGTCCCAAGGCAGAAGAGGAACCTTTCTTTATCCATGCTTCGCGTGGTTAGGGTTTGGCGATGGAGGAGGCCCAGGACTCTCACATCCTTGGCAGAGTGGAAAGGAGAGTTCAAGTGTTTAGCCAAAAGGTGGTGGAGTTGGTTAATGTGGCTGTTCCAGCGATGTTCTCTGAAATGATCCACGTATGTCTCGCCAATGTAGAGAAGATCACACTGAGTTTAAAGTATGCAGTAGATGAGGCGTTCTGTCTCCCTTCATCACCTACCACTTTCAACACCACCTTCATCTACCTATCACATTCCTAGCTACCTGCGTCCTGCCACACCCCCTTCTCATTTATCTCTCAGCTCCCTTGACCCATAAGTCTCATTCCTGATAAAAGGTTGTGCCCGAAACGTCAATGCTCCTGCTCCTAGTACACTGCCTGACTGTGCTTTTCCAGCGCCACTGATCTCCAGCAGCTGCAGTGCCCACTTTGTCCTCACACCTTCAGGGCTTGCATGATTCAGATTTATAACAGTGACTTCAAATAAAACAAAAACTACCGTGTACTCAAACAGCATAAAAGAAAAACAATGCATTGTGTTCACAGTTCCCAAAAGGTCCTTTACAGCAAAGTTTTCAATTAGCTTTTCTGATCATCCAACATCAATTCCTAAATAACCTGATCTCTAGCTCCGTGCTCGACAAAATTTTAATGCCAGCTAGCTCACATATGGTCATGAAATCCATTTTTCCCAGCATTAGCATTCAGTTTGGTTAACACAGTTTAGATATAATGTAAACAGGACATTATTACTGCAGTACCCACAAATGTGTATGTCTCATTTTCCTGTTTTATAACATGCCCAACATTTGTGTAGCAGCTTTCACTTTGATATATAACTCCCATCAATGTTTCCTTCTCCTTGCTGTTTTTACGCTCCACATTACAAGATTCTGTCGAATCTGAGCGAAGTCGACTTTGGGGAGATTAATGGTAGAGATCATTTCGCCACATCATTTATGATCTTCTTAAGCCTCATTGTGACATTTTCTCCAGATCTCCCGTTATGCTGATGGAGTAGAGAAGGACTATGATCGTTCAATAATGCTCTGTATTCCCCCAGAGAGCTGAGACCGCTCTAACCTGGCTGGGAACCTTACAGCAGGCTGGTAAAGCATTGTGGATTAGTGGTGCTAGAAGAGCACAGCAGTTCAGGCAGCATTCAAGTAGCTTCGAAATCGACGTTTCGGGCAAAAGCCCTTCAACGTCGATATCGAAGCTACTTGGATTCTGCCTGAACTGCTGTGCTCTTCCAGCATCACTAATCCAGAATCTGGTTTCCAGCATCTGCAGTCATTGTTATTACCTGGTAAAGAATTGCTGCTGCTGTACAGGATCTTAGTGAGATCACATCTGGAGTAGTGTGTGCAGATTTAGTGTCTTCAATGAAGAAAGGATGTTGTTATATTGGAAGCAGCTCAGAGATGGTCCCCTCAACTGATTCCTGCAATGAAGGTGCTAGCTTATAACGAAAGGATGATCAGGTTTATCCAATAGCCATTGGAGTTTACAAAAATGAAAGAAGAGCTTATTTCAACATAGATGACTGGAAGGAGTCAACAACTGAGGAGAATTAAACAGATAATGGAGGAATCCATTCCGTTCTTCAGCCTGTTACACAGGAAAAACAGAAGGATATTCAGGCCTTTTTACCCTGTTACACCAGAATAGGATGAGGCTGTTCAGCCCCTGGAGCTGAATGTATATTTACAGGGGGAGGCCAATCAGCCCCTTGAATCTATAACACTGGCCCCAGAGTAGGCCATGCGGCACCAGTATCCTATTACACAGCAACAGCATCAGTCCATTCAGCCATCTCAAGTCCGTAACATAGGAACTGAAAACGGTCACACAGTGACTGGAGATTTGTTACACTGGGATAACAGGAGGCCATTCGGACCCACCGAGTCTGTTGCAAGAGAATTGAATAAGGATAAACAACTATCTGAAACTTATTTCATGAGAAAGGAGAATGTAATTCTGACACGTGTCTGTTGTATGGGATCAAGAGAAGACCAATCACTCCCTCGGTCCCATCTCTGGGATACATGAGGAGACCGTTCAGTATCTCCACCGATTATGGAGAAATATGAGAAGACCCATCAGACCCTCAAAATCTTACACACCAATGGGAAGATTCCATAATCTCCCAATCCTCTAATGCATCAACAGGAGGTGGTCATTCTGGCCTTGGAGACGACAACATGGGAACCCCAGAAAGACTTCATCCCATTGATTTTGTACACCAGCAGGATGATGAGTCCAGTCAGCCACACATACCGTTTATGCAGCAATTGGAGCACATCACTTAAAACCTTCTGCCCATCAAACAGGAATTCAAAGAAAACGTAAAGGTTTTCGAAAGGGAAGAACTTATAATAACTGAATACATTAGGGAGTAAAATGTAACAATAAAGTATTGTAATTTAAGGCAAATTATTCGAATCCATTGTTGTGGACATTTGCAAACGTAAAGTATAATTCATCGGAGTCAACATGGTTTTGCAAAAGATCAATCATGATTGAAGTGTTTTCTTGAGTTATTTAAAGATGTGACAAACAACGTGGATAGTGGGAATCCTGGAGATGGAATACATCTGGTCTTCGTGAAGGATTCAGATACGTCGCTTCTCCAAAGAGTGAGTGGTAAGATCAGACAGCAGTGGTTTAGGAATAAGTTATTGCTTTGGATGGAGGATTGGTTAACCAACAAAATGCAGTCAGATGAATTAACTGTGTCATTTTCTATTGGAAAACGCAATTTGTTGGGTGCCATAGTTTTCAGTTCTCATGCTTCAACCATTTGTGATCGACATTATTACTCGGTTGACGGGATAGAAAATACTAAAGCTACATTTTCAGATGACACTAACATTGGTGGCAAATTATGTCGGAATGATGATGCAAGAGATTTAAAAACTATATGGATAGGTTGGGAGAATGGGCCAACATTTGGCAATGAAAACTAAAGTGGATAAATATGGGATATTCAAGTTAGCCAGCCTAATTAAAAAGGCAGATTATTATCTAAATGGAGAGAAACTTCAAAGTGCTTAAGTGCAGAGGGATCTGGGTGTCTGCTTGCATATCACAGAAAACTTGTTTGCAGGTACTTTAAGTAATGAGGAATGCAAGCATAACTTCAGCGTTTATTTGTAAAAAGATAGAGTAGAAAGGTAGGGAGTTTTGATGTAGCTATGCAAGGCGTCAGTGAGGCTGCAACTGGAGTACAGTTTGGGTGTCCTGCAGAATGAGGTATTTCCATTGGAGGCAATTCATAAGAGCTTCATTAGATTAATTCCATATTTGAAGTGTGTGTCTTATGAAGAGAAATTGAGCAGTTAAGGCCTATACTGTCGAGTTTATAAGAATAAAAGGAGATCTCATTGAGGTCTGTAAAATATTAAACGTAATTCAAAGTGTAGGTGTGGAGTGGATATTTTTTCATGTGGCACAACCTACAATGAGGATTGAGAGATGGCAGGAAAGTGGAACAGAGGCCGCGATGACATCAGCCATGATTGTATTCCATGGCGGAGCAGGTTTGAAGGGTTGGATTCCTGACTGATGCTCCTTGTTCATATTCAGCTTTACGACTGTGTTACACAGTAATGGGGGAGGATTATGTATCAAACAGGAAGCAGGCACCCCGGATAAATCAGTCTAAATCAGTCTAAATCAGTTTGACAGAACGTCACCAGTGGAGTCACACAATGATCAGTGCTGGGTCCTCAACTATTTACATTCTGGATTAGTGGTGCTGGAAGAGCACAGCAGTTCAGGCAGCATCCAAGGAGCTTCGAAATCGACGTTTCGGGCAGAAGCCCTTCATCAGGAAGGGCTGATGATGGACTTTTGCCCGAAACATCGATTTCGAAGCTACTTGAATGCTGCCTGAACTGCTGTGCTCTTCCAAGGACCACTAATCCAGAATCTGGTTTCCAGCATCTGCAGTCATTGTTTTTACCTCGTCAACTATTTACAATCTATATCAATGATCAGGAGGAGGGAACAGATATAGAGATACTGAGTTTGGTCATGTTGCTGTGATAAGCAAGAGATTAAATTATCATGAGAGGGTGGAGGGTCTACAGATAGATACAGAGAGATAAAGGCAATGGAGAATAATTTGGCAGCTGCAAGATAACATGATATACTCTATAATTTCATTAACAGGAATAATGGAAGGCACTACGTTACTGAAATGGAGAGGGATTACAGGTATTAATGATCCTGTGTATTGGGGGGTTCACTCTGACCCGTTCAGACATGGGAGGTTTTGCTCCATCCCTGATCGTCTGCTAATTGATGCTCCAAGTGACCCCATTGCTCTCCGTACACATGGAATGTTTTGAAGTGTTTGGTTGGTGATGGGGGATGCTGTTATCAAACGTGTATCAAGGGGATGGCCTTTATCCAAGATACATTCGTTCCTTTCTACATGGAGATCTGAAGACGACGGGAATGGCTGCCTGCTTGTGAATGAAGAGGCTGTGGTTGCTGTCTGGAAGGGGTATTCACCAACATGATGTACTGTGATGGGCACGCTGCAAGATTAATACAGAGAGTGTTCCTTCAGTTCCTCTACCTCTCCCCATTGACACGGCTACTCCGCAGATGCCATGTACACCATCGGGAATCCCACTATACTGGATAAACCCGGCAGCTCCCTGCTGAGGGTGAAACAATGTATTTACCTCATCCACCATATATATCCTCTGTTATTGAATGGTTACATTGATGGCAACATACTGAGAGATGATGGATATGTCACCCAGTCCTGTTTGAAAAGTTCCAGAACATAGAAGCTGAATGAAACTGTGACCCGAACAGCCACTGGCAGCACCATCCTCCCCCTGGGGTGAAGCTGCAGGTCATGTTAAAGAAGGTGACACCGCTCTGTGATCAGCTCCTTGTTCAATCAGTGTCCCCTCACACTCTGCTCCAGGGTTAAGTGGAGCTTGGGAAGCTGTTCCTGGAAAATCCGGGGTGGACACAGCAGATCCCTTTCCCCACACACACTCACTGCGTGGTTTCAAAGCTTCCCCTCTCTGCAGCCTCTGCTCCATTTTTTGTTCATGTTGCAGACCCAGATGCTGTAACTACAGTCTCCAGGCTCCATCCAAAGTTGGGTCACCAAATCCTCAGGTCTCCCTGAATGTCTGAGGCAGCTCACAGCACAACCTCCAGCAAACCATTCCCAGCCCCTCCACTAACTTTTCAATAACCGTCGTCAGTTAGAAATCCCCTGTCTATAAGTGTTGTGGACCAGACCAGATTCCTGCAAAATATTTTAAGAAGGCTGCTTAGACCCAAACCTTTCCTTATTTTGAATATAGATGTGAAGTGTGCTTTCTAGATATGTTGTGACTGGTCAAACCACTCGACGTTAAGCAAAATATAATCTATCTAAATGCTTTAGTTAAAATACAATCAAAGAAAAGAACATTCCAGGATGGCTTATATGTGGAACACTTAAACAAACAATAGGTACCGTACGTTCTTGGTATACACTGCTTGACACAAAGATATATTCAAACACAGATTCCTACGTGCAGTTTTCTGATCCAAGAGAAATCAACATCAACAGAGATCTCAGAGAGAAAGGCAGCTAGGGATCATGTATTGCCACTTCCAACCATTCTGGGACCCGAACAGCTTCTGAATGCTGCAGCTAAAAACAAAACGAGGGAACCTGGTCTGGGAGAGCTGGCCACTGCCCTTCCATTGTTATCACCGTTTTAATAAAACCTAAAGGCTTTCTCAGTGATTTACTTAAACTGTTTTTAGACAGCAGTTCTTCATCTCTGCCTTTAAAACCTCTCGTCAAAAAACAACCAAGAGAAAATAACCTTTTTACAGTGGTAGTATCCTCACAACTCCATCTTTAATAAAATAATCCATCAATATACAAAGGTGGATTCATTTTAGACCTCCTAATCTTCCTCTATTAGTGGACTGGAATGAATATATATTACATTGACTCTGAGCATACGAATGTTCGCAGCTAGTTTCGATTTCAGTCATTTTACTTCTGCCACAGAATGCCTTTTGTCTTTCTTCGTCCAAGTCTCTGCAACGTGTCGAAACTTACTTTTTCTCGCCCTGTCAACTTTATAATTTCAAACTGAATGGCAGCAATAAGAAACTCAATAATTGTTTCTCCCTAAACTTCTCCACAAACTTTAAAGGGTCACGATCAGTGATAAAGATTTGTTTCAGGTATGTTATTGGTAATGTAAATGCTGAAATGTTGTAACGCCAACACGTAGCTCAAGGCCTCCTTCCTCATTGTGGAATAAATCTGTTGATGTTTCCATTGGACACTCTGACCACACGTTACATATTGGAGCACTTCTCATCTCTCCAATAGTCCTTCTGAATGACATAGCTCCTCATGTCTCAGCATAAAAGAGTTACATACTTCTGTATATCTTAATGTTGTAACCTCTTCACCTGCTACTCCTGGCCTATGCCAGTAAACCTTACTCTCACAGGGGTATGTTTTAAGATCACACACATTCTTCTCAATCTCTCACAGAAACCAGACTTTGATTTCTGAACCCAATCATCATCATCAGCCATTGATGGCATCAGCTTGCCATTGTAACTCTCTGCTCTTCCACACAAGTTCTCCCGACTTCAGGAAGTGAATTGTTGAACTTCTCCAAAATTAGAGTTTCTCTCAGAGTGTCAGTTTGCTCTGTTTCAATACCCTTCACTACCTTTCAAAATTACTTTGTTTGATTTTTTTCAAACACAACGTGCGTTTAACCCGGGATGCTATTTTAGATTCCTGAAACACTGTCGGCTTCTGGCACAAGCTCATATGCACTTCAGATGGCTTTCTTCACCTCCTCCGATAGGGATAGAAATACCTATCAGCTTTGTTTGGATAAACTAAATCCACATGTTCTATGGCCACTGCACTTGTTTAGCCACTTTCTGAAATGAAATTAAACAGGCTCCCCCATCATTCTCATCAAATTTAGATAATGCCTGGATGTATTTAAACAGATCCTGATCAGGCCTTTGGCTACCATAGGTTTGCTCAACCTCACTATCCTCTAATGAAAATCCATACAAAATGAAGAGGAATATAGAATAACTTAACTATTGGAAACCTTAACCGAATAATGGATACAGTACGTTCTACAAATGAACTGTTCAATCTATTAACATCACCTAAACACACCCCTTGGCAAAAAGGAACATTCAGACATACATTCTTGCATACAGTTCTCCAATCCAGGAGGAAAGACTATCAAGTGAGGCTTTAGAGAGAGTAACAGCTAGGGATAATTTACTAAAACTTCCAACCCCTTTGGGACCCCAAGCACCCGCTGATTGTTACAGCTACAAAAATAAACAAACGAGAAAGCCTGGTCTGTGTGAGCTGGCCATTGTTACTACTATTTATTTAAAACCCTAAAAGCCCCGTAAGTTATTTACTTGAGCTGTTTTCAGTCGGCAGTTTGGCATTTAAGACCTCTTACTAAAAAAAAATGAGAAACTAACGTTTTATTTAAAAAGTAACAGCATTGTCAGGCAACTTAGATGCCTGGTCCTTCACTCAGTGGGCTTCCTCGTGTTACTGATCGCAAGGTCACCTGAGAGGGACAACCACAGGTCTAGACCAAGTTACAAGGATGTATCTCATACCTTCTGAAACACTGCTGTCTATGGACCATCACATGGGACAGACCAGGAAGTCAACAACAGCTTGACATACACCATTTCAGTATTTCTGAGCTACACAATGCCAGCACTCAATACACCAGGGAGACAAAACCAAAGGCCAGGGAAAGACACACAGGGACAAAGAGATTAATATTAAAGACAGAAACAGACATTTAATTAACTGAAAAGATGTTGTGGGAATATGTGTAAAATGACAGGGCAGTGGGACTAACTGGAGAAGTGAGATCTTCGTGAGTAAAATGACAAGAATGAGAACATTGAATACAGGCATTGTCAGATCAGCTGGAATGGTTTGTCACATCAAATTCTGAATCTGCTTCACAGAACACCACAAACAACATAAACTGGGACAAGATGACAGGCCAGCATGGAGAGCTGTGCAGACCATGCTAGTGTGTTGCTCAGTAAACTGCACTATCTGCTCAGCATAGAGAGTGTTGCAAACTTTGCTATCATATGCTAACTATCCTCGCATCAGATTACTGCTTGCAATGGGAAGGTTTGGTGTGTGTGTGTGTGTGTGTGTATTTGTGTGTGTTTGTGTGTGTCTGTGTGAGTCTGTGTGTGTGTCTGTGTGTATGATTGAATGTTAAACTCATTGTTTGAGAAGGAATGCACATGGAACAAATTATTTTAAATACGAACAGCTGGCAGGCTTTTTGTTAATCAACAGAGAGAACAAGGGAAGTTTCATGAACAGATGAGATAAAGTGTTTGAGAATGTTAAAATAAAGTCATTGCCAGACACAAGAGCAATATACATGGGCGTGCACATGAATGACAGATGGATGTGAGTTCGAATCAGATTTGCTTCAGCAGGTTTGAAGCCGGGAGTGTCAGCAGCAGATTATTGGCTTCATTGAGTCTGTACTTTATAGCTCAAGGTTCAAACAGCAGATAGAATAAACCAGTGAGATATATTCTGGAGTGGTGAGAATTTCAAGTTAGAAATGGTCAGGGAATGGTGTCAAGAATCAGCTCATAGACAAAGAGATGTCCCACAGTTGTGACTTGTCTGCTTCAGCTGCAGATAGTGGCCAGGGGTGGGATGAAAACAGTGGAAGGAAGTGGGAGTTTGTAACCAGAGCAGTAGACAGTGACCTCTATGCTCTTAACAGCAAAGGCAATGATACAATGCATTGTGGTTCTCCCCTGAAACTGAATAGATCAACATAGAGACCGGTGAGTAACACTGTCAGAGCAGAGAGTGAGACAGTAATTGAACACGTTCATTAATGTAGTTAGTAGTGGTCTGTAGAGTGAATATCTGGATTGAGAGATTCAACAGCAACAATAATAGTGTCAAAATGTGTAGACGAGATGAAAGAACAATAATATAGTCATAACTGGTTTATAGAAAACAAAATCTGGACAGTGACACTCACCAGGAACACCAACGATAACCAGGAAGTGATAATAAAAGTATTGAATAATGAGAAGAGCGTAATAGATCTGCGATGATAATGACCACCAGTAAAATGCAGAAAAACGCCAAACATAATCAGATAAACTCCTGTCTATTGTTGGAACATTCCAGTCTAATATTTTCAGATTCTGATCTCTCCTCCCCCTCTCTCTGGATCTGCTGATCCCTGTCAGTGCTGATGGTGATGCTCCCACTCATGTTATGGAATAACACATTGAAAGACGCCCATTTATCATTAAAAGATGGAAACCCTCCACTGGCATAATTGGAATCCATGGAGATTGGCATTATTCGCACTTACTGAACAAATAGGCTCAGTTAACCTGTTCAACATATCACTTTTCATTAACTGGCTTTGGATGGAATGGATGAGGGTTGCTGAGGGATCGATCATAAATCTTTAAATCTTCTAAATCTTTTTATTAACTTGAATATGAGAGTATTAACAGGACACTGCAGGTGTCTATATATATTCCACTCTGTTTATGAAAGGATGCAGTTATAAAATAACAGGTCGGCGGAAATAAAAAACGTCGGGTGGGCAAGTTTCTAGATACCTGAGCCCAAAATACGGTACTTATTGACCAGTGTGCGGACACTCCTGGTTTTAATGCCCTGTTTTCAAATCCTTTCATAACCTTGAGACAGAGTATTGAGACTGCTGCTCAGGAACAGGCCGAAGCAATTCTGTCCCTATGGGCCTCTTACAGACGGATAGGAGAAGGCCATTCAGCCCAAATTAGCCTTTTGCTACTTGAAAAGGTGAAAAGCTAGAATATTGGCACATTTTGCCGAAAGAATCATTCAAAACAAAGAGATGTGTCACTGCAGCTGTATGAAGTGTTACTGAGAGGGCACCTGGAGTATATTGTGTTGTTTGTCTTTCTGTAACTGAGAAGGAATAGACCTCAATTATATATAGTTTAACGGCTGAACGTAACCACGGGTTGTTGTCTCATTTAATGTCTCGGATCTGTTACACAGGGACAGGAGGAGCCTATTCACCCTCTCGAGCCTATTACAGAGGGCAGGAAATGTTGATTTAACATTCAAGTCTGTTACACATAAATATTAGTTTTAAACTAGTTGTGGAATAGGAAAGACCTGATGTAAACATTAAAGTTCTAACTTTGAACAAGGCCAATTTTGAAAGTGTTAGGCGAGCCCTGTGAAAGGCTGATTGGAATACCCTATTCACAGGTAAAGGGATGGTTGGTAAATGCAAGACCATCAAAACTTGGTTTCAGAGAGTCCAGAGCCAACGTGTTCCCATTAGTGAGAGTGGCAAGGCTGGTGGGTGCAGGGAGTGGTGGATGGCTAGATATATTGATGCTCTGGTCAAGGTAATGAAGGAGGCATATGACAGGTAAACAGAGCTGTGTTTAAGTGAATCCCGAGAGGAGTATAAGGGCAATAAGTGTATAGTCAGTGGGGAAATTGGGCCAGAAAAATGTGACATGAGATGGCTTTAGAAATCGGGTTAACGAGGCATTGAAGCGACTCTACACATCCTTTAATTGCAAAATATTAACTAGGGAGAGAAGACGGCACCTTAAAGATCAGTAAGGCTACGTATGTGTGGAACCATAGGAGATGGAAGGGACACTAAACAAGTATTTTTCACAGTAATTAATGTAGAAGAGGTTACAAGAGCGAGAGTATGAAGAAATACATAGTGATATCTTGAAAACTATCTATATGTCAAGGAGATGTTGGACATTTTAAAACATATCAAGGTGAACAAATCCCTGGGACCTGATCAGTTGTATTCCAGAATATTGTAAGAAGCTAAGAAAGAAATTGGTCAGCCTTTTGCTGATAAATCTGTAAGATTGATTTCCACAGGTGAGGTGGGAAAAGACTGGAGGGTTGCTAACAGAGTGTCATTGTTTCAGAAACTAAAGAAAACCCAGATAACTATAGATTGGTGGGCCTGATGTCAATGGTGACTAAATTGTTGGAGGGGATTTTGAGGGAAACGATGTATATGCATTTGGAAAGACAAGGACTGAAGAGGGCTTTGTACATTGGAGATCACGTCACACTGACTCGGTGGAACTTTTTGAGGAAGTGAAGATGATGATTGATGAAGGCAGGACAGTGGATGTTGACTTTATGGAGTTCAGTAAGAAAACCAAAATGTTCTACATGGTAGACTGGTTAGCAAGGTTAGGCTGCCTGGGATCCAGGGAGAGCTCACCATTTAGGTCCAAACTTTACTTGAATATCGGAGACAGGGTGTGACAGTTGGCATTTGTTCATTAAATTTGGAGACGTGTGACCAGTGGCATGCCACAAAGATCAATAGTGGGTCCACTGCCTTTTGTCACTGGTACAAATCATTTACATTTGAGTATATGAAGTATTGTCAGTAAGTTTATCGGTAATAACAAATTTGGTGGTGTAGTCGACAGTGAAGAATGATCTCTCAGAATATAATAGGAACTTAATTAGGTGAGCTTAGGAGTGGGAGATGGAGTTTATTTTAGATAAATGTGAGGTGTTGCATTTTGGCAAGAAAAATCAGGGCCAGACATTTAGGTAGGATCCTGTTGAAAGTTGCCATTCAAGGGGAATCCCTACAGTTAGGAAACAGGATTTACGGTCCATCAAGGGCACACCGTCCCTCTAAACAGTATACCAGTGGGCAAACCCCTACCCTATCCCTCTCAGCCTGCATTTCCCATGGCTAATGCACCTTGCCCTCACATCCAAGGGTACTATGTACAATTGAGGATGGTCAACCTACCCTTATCTGTATATCGTTATCCTGTCGGAGGGAAACATAGCATCCGGAGGAAACTCACACAGTCACGAGGAGGATGTACAAACTCCACACAGCGAGTTATTCAAGGATGGAATTAAACCCCGCTCGCTGTCCTGTGAGGCACCTTGCGGTGCAGGTTCTCCGTTCCTTGAAAGTGCTGTCACAGGTAGACAGTGCAGTGACGAAGGCACTCGGTGATCTTCCCTTGATTGGTGCGTGCTTTGAGTCTATGCGTTTGCATGACATGTTGCACCTGTCCAGGACATTGGTTTGGCCACTTTTGTAATACTGCCTTTAATTCTGGTCACCCTGCTGTCAGAAAGATGTTGTCAAACTTGAAAGGGTTCAGAAGAGATTTAAAAGAATATTGCAGGTGTTGGAGTGTTGGAGTTACAGGGAGAGTTTGAATAGACTGGAACTATTTTCAAGTGTTGAGGCTGAGGGTGGACCTTAAAGAAGTTTATAGAATCAGGAGGGGCATAGAAAAAGTAAACACTCAATGTATTTTCCAAGGATAGACAATTCCAAATATAGAATATAAAGGCTTAAGGTGAGAGGAGAAAGATGTAAAAAGGGACGTGAAGGTCAAAATTTTCACACAGAGTCTGCTGCGTGTATGGATTGAACAGCCAAAAGAGGTGGTGGAGGCAGGTACAGTTACACCTACTAAAAGGCATTTGGATGGATACATGCATGGGAAGTGTTTAGAGAGAGATGGGCCAAGTGCTGGCAAGGGAGACGAGATTAATTTAGGATATTTGGTTGGTATGGATGACCAGACCAAATGATCTTTTTTCCATGCTATACATCTCTGAGAGTCTATTGACTCTTGAGTGTTTAACATGGGAACAGGAGGAGGATATTCAGCTTCTGAATTCTGTCAGTCAGCTGGTTTGCTCAATTAATGACAGTCAAATACAAAAATACATCATTCAGATTTTGATGGTGTTTTACAGAAACAGGAGAAAGGCTTTTAGACATGAAAAGCTGTAAAGAATGTGAAGAGGCCATTCAGTCCCTCACCTGAATTCCACAGGAGCAGCAGGTGAGCACAGAGCTATTGGAGCCTGTTACTCAGGACCATGAGGAGGACATCTATTTTCACAAACTTGGGATCAGGAGACAGTCACTCAACTGCTCGAGACTGGGACACAGGACCAGGAGGGAGTCATTCAACTGCTCGAAACTTGGACACAGGGAAATCTAGAGCTTAGTGAGGCCAGAGGATCCTGTTACGCAGGAACAGGAGGAGGTGTCTCACTCCCCACCAGTATGGGACACTGGGAGACCGGGGAGTTTGCTTGGAACAAACACAATATATGAATAATTTGCATTCGTGGTCCACACAATCCTACCCCACCATTCACTAAGACCACGGCTGATCTGATTGTGATTCTCTCATTCCATTTTACGGAGACTGCCCTCTCTGCAGCCTCTGCTCCATTTGTTGGTCATGTTGCAGACTCAGATGCTGCAACAACAGTCACCTTGACTCATCCAGAGGGCCGGGTCGAACCGGATGAGTCTGGATTTGAAGGGTCCAATAACAAGAATGAAAACATAAAATCAAGGTTTAGCCAAATGTTTAGTTCCCTCACATTCGCAATCCAACTCACATAACCTGCCCGTCCATTATACTTTCAGGATGGAGCACTGTGTAGATATGGCGAGCGTACTGCAGAATACAACCCAGCAATGTCCAGAATGGAACTCTGTGCAGCCCACACCAATGCTGGATCTATAATCCTGGGCTAAATGTCCAGCGTGGGGAGCTGTGCAGTCCGCACTGGTTCATTCATATGTAAACCCAGGCTGTTGAATTGTTCGGTAACACTGTGTTAGATCACTGCAGCCAATGTTGGAAGTGACAGGATATGCAGCTCCCATCCATTTACAGCTCCATAACTCCACTGTGCCTTGATAAGGGGTGTCATGGACGTGAAAATCACTGCGATATAGAGATGTAAATGGAAACAGTTTAAATACCAATAGTTCTGATTAAGGCGAGTATCACACCAGTATTTAAAGTTGTAATACCTGAGATAATATCCAATGAGGTTTCGTGAATGGTGCAAAGTAGTTAGAGGGGGATTGTAATGTTATAGTGGTTGCACTATAATCAACAATGTGAATTAGAGGAACAAATATGCAGGGGGACTGGGGAGACTTGCAGGAACAATAGGGTTGTTATAATAGGTGATTTCAATTTTCCTAACATAGACTGGGGCTTCCAGATGTTTAAGAACTTCGGTGGAACGTAATTTGTTAAGTGTGTTCAGCCAAGTTTCCACAATCAATATATGGAGTATCGTACTCGGGAAAGGACAAACACGACCTACTGTTGGGAAATAGGGCAGGATAGGTGAAGGAGATAAAGTGGGGGAGTATTTTGGTAAAAGTGTTTGGAGTTGTATTAATTTTAAAATAGTTATGGTAGGAACAAAATTGGTCCACAGATTCAAGTTCTAAATTGGGGCAAGGCGTATGTTGTCGGAGTTAGACAGGGGATTGCAGGGGATGATTGGAGTTGTTTGATTCCAGGTAAAAGGATACCGGGCAAGTAGGAGGGCTTTAACATTGAGATAGCTCAAATTCAAGGTTTCCATTTTCCTGTGAGGGTGAAGGTTATGTGAGACTGGAAGAGAGAACTCTGGATGTCAAGAGATATTGAGTCTTTGACCAGAAAAAAGGAGGCGTGGCTCATGTTCAGGCAGCTCATACCAAGGGTATACCTGGAGGTATACAGGGGATAGAGGAGTTTACTGCACAAGGATATCAGCAAGGCCATAAGGGGGTATGAGGTAGTCTTGGCTGAGAAGATTAGAGTGAGTCCAAATTCAGTAAAGTAAAGATAAAGAGCAACTAGAGAGAGAATAGGATGCTTTAAAATCCAAAACCGGCATGCATGCGTAAAACCTCAAGAGATGGGTGAATTCCTCAATTTCCCCTCTGTGTTTATCATGAAGAAAGACATGAAGATCTGTGACCTTTAGGAGGTTAGTTGTGATATCTTGGTACTGTTCATATCACAGTAGACTTGCTGTTGGACATATTAGAATGCACAAAGTCAGACAAATCTCTTGGTCCTGACCAGATATTTCTGAGAACACTGTAAGAGGCGAGAGAAAAAGCTTAGGGACCAAGATCCCGGAAGACTGGGCGGTAGCAAACGTTGTGCCCTTATTCAAGAAGGGCTGCAAAGAAAAGCCTAGGAAATATAGACCAGTAAGCTTCACACCTGTTTTCGGTAAACCACTTGAGAAGGTTCTGAGAGATAAGATGTGCATGCATTTGGAAAGACACAGTTTGACTTGGAGCCATCAGCATGGCTTTATGCCTGGCGGATCATACCTTACAAATGTTGTTCGAGATTTTTGAGGAAGTGACCAGGAAGGTCGATGAGAGCAGGGATGCATGTATATTCTATATGGATTTCAGTAAGGCCTTTGATAAGGTTCCACATAGTAGGCCGCTCTAGAAGGTTAGATCGCATGATATCCAAGGTGAACTGGCAAATTAGACTGAGCTGCCAGTGGAAGTGGTTGAAGTGGGCACACTAACAATATTGATAAGGTAATTGGACAAATACAGATAGGAAAGGATTAGATGGATGCAGAGCAAAGGCAGGGAAATGGCAGATTGGTAGATAAGGGGCAGTTACACCATGGTTTCTTGATAGAGCATGGTGAGCACATTGGATGGGTGAGTACAGAGGCGGAACATTCCCATCCCAGAGGGTGCCACACCACCAGACCCACCGAGCATGGTCTGTGCTCACTACCGAGTTCAGTGCAGTATTTGAGGTCTGAAGAAATGTCCAGCAATACAGGACAAGCATCAATAACCTTCTCCGCTCTGTCAGGATAAGGGTCACCGTATTCTGTCTGCTCCCTCACAATCACAGTATATCTGTTATGGCACCGATCCCTGAACAAGGCTCATGATCCCCCACTCTCACTACTGCATGCAACACCTTCTCTCTCTCTCTCCTTTGCAATACATACCACACAGTCATAGAATATTCAGGAGATTGCAGATTATAGAATGTTCCAGATAATGTTCCAAATATTTCCCAGTTTCAGGAAAATGGCAGTGTCCCAGTGTGTAACGCAAAAGACTCACTTGACTCACCTTAATGATATTAAACCAAAAACAACTTCTAAACACGCCTTGTTACAAATACAATTTCGAGCAGAGAACATTTTTACCCTCAGGCGTTATCTTGACCATTATCTGAACTGTACCACTTTCCTTATTATGAAGGTTTCTCTTACCCTTTGTGACTGTTTCTGTCTGTAACAGTTGCACTGCCTCCCACTCCGTTGGCAGGACGGCTGGTTTTGATGCAGAGGGAGGCCAACAGCACATGCTCAGTTCCTCACACTGACAGAGGTTACTAAGAAGGGGACACTCTCTCAACCTCACCGCATCACCCGAGATGTGGTGATCCTCAGGATAAACCACCATGCGTGGTCTCACTAATGAGAGTTTTTTGGGACTGTATTCTATCAATGTTAACATTTTAATTTTTAAAAAAATTTAAAAAGAGATTTTTAATATTATAATAAACCAATAACAACACAACTCAAATAACTGAAAAAAATTACATCCAATTGCATGTACATACAAAACAAGTTAAAACACTACACAGACAGAAGAAAAAAAACAAAACTAAACAATAAATAATGAATAAATAATACAGCTCAGCATAACAAAAGGACAGCTCTCGTTCATCAAGAGCATTAACTGATACACATTTTTATGTTCATAATTCTTCCTCTCTGGGAGTTCAGACATCCAACACAACAGAATATTTTTCCTAGCACGGAAATTACGGAATGTAAGGATGTAGTTTTTTTTCCCCATGTGCATCTGTGGAAAGTACCCTGGGCAGGCCCAGGAAAAGTGAAACCAGGTCCATCTCCAATTCAGTCCCCTGGACCCACTCTATCACATCTAACGCAGTGCTCCAATATAGATGAAGTCTGCAGCAGGACCACAAGCAATGAGTAAGAGTGCCTGTAGTCATTCTGCATTTAGTACATAGTAAAGATCATCTCACTTTGCATTTTGAGAGACAATTTGGGGTCAGATAGACCCTACGATGAATTTTCAACTGCATGGTATGGGTCCTATTACAAATCAAAATCCTTCGGGCTTTTTCACAAATATGTCTCCGAAGTGGCCTGAACCCCCAAATCTCTCGCAGACATTACAAAGCTGCACAGTCTCGTCTGAGTGGACACTCTCCAACTAATGATAAAGGGTACTGACAGAGCGTGTATTCCAAACAATAAGCGCCCGCTTCTCTCTATCGGATCTGTAAGAGTGTGGTAAAAGTGTGTTTTTTTAAATCAAATCTCTGATCTGGATAAAAATACAGAAGAGGTCTCTACTAGGTAGTCCATATGTACGAGTTATTTGATCAAATGATATCATTGTTTCTCCATCAAATAACACGTGTTGGCTCAGTGGTGAGCATTGCTGCTTCACAGCACCAGGGTCTCTGCTTTGGTTCTGGTCTTGGGTGACTGGCTGTGCGGAGTTAACATTCTCGCCGTGTCTGTGTGGGTTTCCTCCCACAGTACAAAGATGTGCAGGTTAGATGAATTGGTCATTGATAAATCACCCATAGTGTTCAGAGATGTGTAGGCTTGGGCATTAGTCCAGGTAAATATAGGATGGTAGGGGAATGGGTCTGGGTGGGTTACTCTTCAGAAGGTCGAAGTGGACTTGCAGGGCCCAAGGGTTTGTATCCACACTGTAGGGATTCTACTAATTCTAAATCACTCAAGCAAGGTACAGCCCTTCCTGTCCACAGTTTAAACTTGGAATCCATTAACCCTGGATGACAATCCAGTATACCAATTATAGGGGTAAGAAACATGGTTTTGGCTGTATTGCCCTCGATCTGACGCATTGTCATTCATGCTTTAACGATATTGATAATTATTGGGTTATGACAATACTTCATAAATGTTGTCAATTTAGCTAAGAAGAATAGACTAATAAAGGTTCACTTTATCTCATCGGATTCAATATCTTACAGTATTGACGCCGAGTCCTCAGCAGCCCAGGCACTAACATAGGATAAAAAAGAGCTTAATTGATTGCTTTTATCTGGGCGATCTACTCCCCACAATCTGTGTGGTAGTTGCAATTTGGTTAGCTTGATAAAGAGTCCTTTATGCTGCCAAATAAAAGAGCTAAACCAGCCATTATGTCACCTAAATACCTATGGGGGAAATATCAAAGGAAGCATTCCCACGGGGTATAGTAAATGAGGAAGGACATTTTTTAATAAGAGCTATCCGACCTAGCCAAGAAATTGGAAGTGCCTCCCATCTTTGAAGGTCTTGTTTAATCTTATCAAACAAATGGACATAGTTCATGTTCAATAAATGATCAAAGACGGATGTAATGAATATACTGAAATAGAGAACCTCGCCCATCCCCCCCCCCCCCCCCCCCCCCGTGACCATTTAAAAGGAAACCAGGATTTGCCCTCATTCAGTTATTTCCCCAAGACCTCCCATAGACATGGCCTCCAACGTTGTAAAATTAATCTTAAAGCCCGAAAAGGCGACAAGCGAATTATTACATTGCATCACGTGAGTTGCTGAAATTGCGGGATTTGACAAAAACATAAGGCCATCTGCATACAACATAATTTTATGTGACTTTTATCCCACTTCTGGGCCAGGTATGTTGGGGTAAGATTTCCAATTGTGTAGAATGCCACCGAATCTAAGATTGTTGCAGGGATGGGGAACAGATCAACCCTCGTGTGCCAATTCTGTAGGTTAAAGAAGAAAATAAAATCCCCACTTGTGAGGTAGATCTGCCTCCAGACATCCACCAGCTCTAGTTCTAGACACAAATCCATAAATTGCTGACATTATAACGAGGGTATTGAGGGACCTTTGGACATTCTGTCCATCGTGGGGCCATAAGACAGTCAAAATCTCCTTCTACAATAATGCGCCATGATGCAAGATAACTGAATTTGGGAAATGCATCTACCAGGATTTTAAGAGGGTTCACCGGGTGGCAACAAAACATATAAAATACTGTATTAATTCCCGTAGTTCAAGACTTTGAGGATTATGATCCTTCCATGGGTGTTAATACAATCTAGTAATTTAAATGGAAGATTCTTCCTATCCATGATGACTTTCCCCCCACTCTTAGTATTAAAAGACGAGAAATAAACCCGACCAAACCCGCC
This sequence comes from Chiloscyllium punctatum, assembly GCF_047496795.1. Lineage (NCBI taxonomy): Eukaryota > Metazoa > Chordata > Chondrichthyes > Orectolobiformes > Hemiscylliidae > Chiloscyllium > Chiloscyllium punctatum. Next base: position 19,395,971 of record NC_092772.1, read on the forward strand.
CTGCTGTAACATCAAATGGTCCTTGTCATCAAGGTGCATCTCCTGCAATTGGACAACTCTCTCTTTTTTAAGACGAGAAAGTATATTTTTCCTCTTAACTGGCAGATGCCCCCCCCTTAATGTTCCATGTACACCATTTCAGCACATCATTATCCATAACACACTGCAGCAACATTTGGACTCTAGCGAATTTCATATCGAATTACACATCGCTGAGCATTAATGACAAAAGACTCATCGAGCCTTAAATCTGTACAAACTAAAACTACTGCAACTAACAAGCTCTCAAAACTTTCCAAAGCTAAAAACATAATAAAAGAACGAAACAAAATCCAAAGTGCCTCTGACACGTGATAGGGTTTTTACCCTCCCCCCCCTCACGCAATGGGGATGCTGACCGTCTAGGTCTCTGTTCTCCAACACTGACAAAGGCCCACCTTTTAATTGTATAGGTCCTGCTCTTGTTTGATTTACCAAATCCAATACCTCGCATTAATCCAAACTAAACTCCATCTGCCACTCCTCAGCTCAGTGAGTGATATTACTGCCACCTCACCTTCCCCGTTTAATTTTAAATTCCCTCCCCCTTTACAGGATGCCTGCACACTCCGGCCTTGATTTTCACAAAGACCCTGAACTTGGTTTGCCTTGTTTGGTTATGGGGAGGAGGGACAGATTGCAGACACAGTCAGTGAGGAGGAGAGGCTGGACAGTAATCAGCGCCTGGTATCATTTCATGGTTTTAGGAAGAAGGCAGTCACACGTGAGAGTTGGGTAATACTGATCGGTGTTTTGGGGCCAGAAAGTTTGGCCTTTTTCCTTCTCTGGTGTTCAGTAATGAAAATCTATTCGAGACCCTTCATTGTGCAGAGTGTGTCTGCAGGATTTCTTTCCCTAATATTGCAGACGCCAGATAACAGCGATTAAAGCTGTTCATAGTTAACTTCGATGACACAGCACGTACACTCAACAAAGTAAAAACAATGACTGTAGATTCGAGAAACCAGATTCTGGATTCGTGGTGCTGGAAGAGCACAGCGGTTCAGGCAGCATCCGAGAGACAGTAAAATCGACGTTTCGGGCAAAAACCCTTCATCAGGAAGGGCTTTTGCCTGAAACGTCGATTTTACTGCTCCCCGGATGCTGCCTGATCTGCTGTGTTCTTCCAGTACCACGAATCACATATACTCAACATCCTAGAGTTGAGACAAATATTTTGCCTTTGTTTAACAATACAAAGTGTTTTGTGTAATCCAGTAATGGTAACCTGATTATAATAAATCCACACCGAGCTGAATGTGGACACTAAAATATGACCCAAAATCTTGATATGGTAGTGTCGTGGATAATGTCCCTGCCTCTGAGCCAGAGGTCTGGATTTGATTCCTGAACGTGCGTGGTGGTGTTCCAAGCTCTAGACTAGAAGTTCTGGATTCAAGTCCTGCCTGTTGTAGATGTATGTCCCAGCATGTCAGAACAGGCTGATGAACAAACACACAGGAGAATAATGTTACAGCTTTATGGGTATTGCCGAGTGGTGCTAGTGTCCCTACCTCCGGGCACAAAGGTCTGGGTGCAAATCCCACAGAAGTGTTTCAATACACACCTGAACAAACTGATTAAAATGGATTTAGAATTGTGACCTGATGGAGAAGGAAGAAGTGTCAGTATTGCATTTCAGAATTTAGGCCCAGGATGATTTGAAGCACAGCGATTCAAGTTGGTTGGAGTCACATTTCGCAGCAGTAAAGGTTTATAAAATCATAATGGTCATGGATATGGTGAGTAGTCAGGGTTTTTCCCCAGATTGGGGCGTCCAAAACTAGAGGGCATTGGTTGAAATTGAGAGGAAAAAGGTTTTGACGTGTGCATGTGGAATGAGCTGCCACAGGAAGTGGTGGAGGCTGGTACAAATACAGCATGGAAAAGGCATCTGGATGCTGACAGACCTGCCGAGGTTTTCCAGCAATTTCTGTATTTGTTGAAAAATGCGTTCATTTTAACTCAATATTCTGAATACATTAAACATTTTATTTTTTAATGACGCAGCGACATATAAACATATCTTGACATAGACCGAGACCATTTTCTGCTCAAGGTATTGCTCTGTGCATGACAGCAGCAATGATGCACCTACATGGAACAGAGAATGTGATGGAGACATAGTTTGGACAATGTACAAGGAGACCTCACATGGTCCAGTTGGGGAGAGGATGACATTACTGTGTGATTCAGCTCAGAGAGGGAGATAATGTAACCAGCCTGAGAAGGAACGGCCGATTACACTCTCTCTCCTTCATTATTCGTCATCACAGCAATGTGTGGGAGCTAAAACAAAAAATCTGCAGTCAATCGTTACCATTCCTATTTTTATAGAATCCCTACAATGTGCAAACAGGCCCTTCTGCCCAAAAGGTCCATACCAACCTTCCCAGGCTCACTCCCTTACATTTACCCCGTCCAATGCATCGAACCTAGAAACCCCTGAACATTTCGGACAAATTATCATGACCAATCCATCTAACCAGCACAACTTTGGACTGTGGAAGGAAACTGGAGCAACCATTAGAAGGGGAGAATATGCAACCCGAGACTGGAATTGAACGCAAGTCCCTGGTGCTGTGAGGCAGCGATGCTAACCACTGAGACACTGTGATACCCTTGGGCGATCCCTGGCCAGAATTCATTGGAATCTCTTCACTGCCGAATGCAAAGGGAATTCAGCCAAATCCAACTGTTCCAGGATGAAATCCCATTGCTAGCAGCTTGTGTGAGTAGAATATCTTCAGAAGCAGATTAGCATTATGAACAAACCCTCAATTTTTCCTTTTGTCATGAGTTATTAGAATATATAGACAAAATGCGTTCAACTTGAAATTGCAGAGTGTGTGTGTGTGTGTGTGTGTGTGTTTAGAAAGGGAAATGTCGATTCTGTATTTGCAATATCCAAACAGTTTGCCATTCATCTTTCCACCATATTTTGAGTAATATTGCTCTGGATCATAAACGTGCTATTTTAGCAGATTAAAGAAACTAGCCTTACTTGGTTGCTAAAACTGACACTGACCCGGTCTGAGACCGATATCATCGGCCATATCACAAACCTGGTTACATTTGACATGTGTTGTGAGCAGTGGAGGAGTGGGACCAGAAAAGGAAACAGTGACCCAAAAAGCCAGGGAACGAGAGACCGGTGAGCCTGATGTCAGTGGTGGGTAAGTTGTTGGAGGGGATTCTGAGGGACAGGATTTACATACATGCTTATGCCTGAAACGTCGATTCTCCTGCTCCTTGGATGCTGCCTGACCTGCTGTGTTTTTTCCAGCAACATATTTTTCAGCTCATGCATTTGGGAAGGCAAGGGTTGATCGGGGTAGTCAACGTGGCTTTCTGCATGGGAAATCATGTCTCATTAATTTGATTGAGTTTTATGAAGAGGTGACAAAGAAGATTGATGAAGGCAGTTTGGTAGAAATTGTCTACATGGACCTCAGTAAGGTGTTCACAATATTCCGATTGATAGGCAGATGAGTAAGGTTCGGTCACACGAGATACAGAGGAAGCTCATCACAATTGGCTTGAATGAAGAGGGGTATTTTTCAGACTGGAGGTTTGTGAGTAGTCGTGTGCTGTAAGAATCAGTACTGACTTCACTGCATTTCATCATTTCTGTCAAGGATTTAGATGCGAATATAGGGGCCATAGTTCGTTAGGTTACAGATTACATCAGAAAGGTGGTGTAGTAGCTTGTCTCAGAGTACAACGACACCACAATTAGATGGGACAAAGGGACAAGGAGTGACGATATAGATAAATTTAGATAAATACGAAGTTTTGCATTTTGGGAAGGCAAATCAGGGCAGAAATTATACACTTAATTGTAAGGTCCTGGGGCGTGTTATTAATCAAAGGGTCATAGGGCTGTAGGCACATAGTTCCTTGAAAGTGGAGTCGCAGGTAGACAGAGTGGTGCAGAACAAATTTGGCACATTTGTCTTAATCAGTCAGAGCATTGATTATAGGAGGTGTTGCATCTGAACAGGAAGTTGGTGAGGCCACTTTAAGAATACTGCATGCAACTCGGTTTGAGCTTCAGGGAGAGGTGGATTAGGTTGAGGTGTTTCCCCCTGGAGTGTCAGACGTCGAAGGGTGATAGAGGTTGATAGAATCATCAGAGGCATGGATATTCTGAACAGCCATGTTCTGCTACCCAGGAGAGGGGAGTCCAGAACAAGAGGGCATTGGTTGAAAGGGAAAGGGCAAATAATTTAGAATGGACCTGAAGGTAAATGTTTCACACAGAGAGTGGTGCGTGTACAGAAAGTGCTGTCAGAGGAAGTGGTGAATGTGGCTAAAATCGCACATTTAAAATGTATCTGAAAGAGGAGGGATATTGGCCAAATGCTGGCAAATGGGACGAAATCAGATTTGATATCTGATCAGAGTGAACAGATTGGACTAACGGGTCTGTTTCCATTCTGCATGACTGTCAGAGTCTATAAGAGGGATGGCGAAATATTCTGAAAGGACCTTTCAAGTGGGAATTCTCTTCACTGGAAGTTTATCGAGTTTATCGTGCCTCGATGTTCACATGGATTGAAAGCTGTTTAGTTATATATTTGACAGGAAGTGAGTCACGGGTAATAGTATACAGACAGGAAAGTGGGGCTGAGTCCACAATCTTAGTGCCTGGTGAAGAAGGCTCAAAGTATCTAATGTCCGACCCCTGCTTCTCAGTCCCATGTTTCTGTATTCCATCCAGCCCCGCATACCTGCTAGATAGGAGAGGTTGGAGGCCATTTACTCCCATAATCTGTTGCACAGAAACAGAGGAGAAAATTCAGCCTCTCAAGACTGTCACACACGCTTTGAAGTGATTTGGGAAATGCAATTGGAAAATCCAGGCACGGGTAAGAAAGAGGCCCATCATCTCTCTTTACAGAGCTTCCCCTATCTGCAACTTGTGCTCCATTTGTTGGTCATGTTTAGACTCAGATTCACTGAGAATACAGCCCCTATACCTCACCCAGAGATGGCTCACAAATTCCTCTGGCCTCCCTGCCTGCAACATTCCATAACAGAAATCCATGAAAATAACACCCACTAACTCTCCAATAACAGAATGTGAGAACATCAGAAACAGGGGCATGTTGTTCACGCCCCAAGCCTGCCTTGCCCTTCACTAAGATCGTGACTGATCTGCTCTTGGTCTCAAATCATCTTTCAAACCCAATTCCTCATAGCCCACACCTCTCTGTCAGGTCAATATCCATCTACCTCCTCTTCAAATACTTTCAGAAATCTTGCTCCCCGAACACTCTTGAGAAGGGATATCCTGACATTCAATCCCACCTGTTTGAAGAAAACACTTGCTGCTCCAATACCATGGCTTATTGATATGTACAAAAGAGGTTGAGACAAGGGATCAGGTAAAAGTGACAGATCCTGATATCAAGGCAATGGTTGACTTCTGTTGACATCAAGGAGCTTAACAAAACTGAACTTAGTGGGAATCGGAGTAAACTCTCCAGTGTTTGGAGTCAAACGTGGCACAAAAGAAGTTGTTCATCATCTCAGTCCTGGGTCACCTCTGTGCGAGATCCTCAGCGTAGTTTCCTCTTCACAAACAGCTTCAGCTGCTTCATCAATGGCTCCCCTCCCCACCATAAGATCAGAAGTGGGGATGGTCGCTCAAGATTCCACAATGTTCAGAACATTTTGTCCCCCGTCAGCTCCTGAACGAGTCTGTGTCCGTGTGCAGCAAGACCCAGACTCCACTGAGACTTGTGCTGTTAAAGTGTCGGTAACATTCATCTACCAGCACTGCCTGACACTGCACATTGCCACAGTAAAACAAGGGTTCATTCAGCATCTCACGCTGGTTTCACAGGAATATGAGGAAGCCATTCAGCCCATTGACACGATTGGAGAAGAACAGGGATAGCCCACTCAGTGCCTCCAGCCTATTACTCAGGACGAGAAGGAGTCTAGTGTGATGGACCACACCAGAGCCCCTCGAAAATATTTGAAGCGGTAGCCTAGACTCTGTTTTTTTTTACTTTAAAGGAAATGTGAAGTGTCTGTCCCAGATGCAATGTGACAGGTCAAACTACTCGGTGTGAAGCTAAACACTATTTATTGAAACTCTAAAGATAAAATGAAAGCAAAGAAAGAGGAATTTAGAAAAACGTAATTCTATTAGACAAGTTAACAGAACAACAAATCTATGAACTATGACTAATGAACTGTTCCAATATAGGAAAATCCCATAAAAACAGCCCCTGGCAGAAAGGGAAAATCAGACACAGATTGTCGCAAACATTTCTCTAATCCAGGAATTAAAAACAGCACCAAGAGAAAATTCAGAGAGTAACACCCAGGAGATAGTCACTGAAGCTTCCAACTCTGTGGAGACCCCAACAGTTTCTGATACTACTTGGAAACCAAAACCCAGAGATCGTAACCTGTGAGAGCTGGCCACACCCATTTAGGCTGCATTAAAATAAACCCAAGGCCTCCCTTGCTGTTTACTCAGTGGTCTTAACTAACCAGTTTGGTAACGATCATTCAATCTCTCTCTGAAAAGAAACCAGGACAAAATAACCTCTCAAAGCCTGCAGCATCATCACATTTGTCAGTACATTGAGCTGTCAAACAGGAACCAGGGGTAACCCAATCAGGCCCTTGGTGCTGTCCAATCGGAAGAGGGAGAAGCCATTCAGACCCTTGAGTGTCTTACACAGGAACAGGAGGAGGCTATTCAGCCCCTAAAGCCACTTCCACAGCAACAGGATGAGGCCATTCAGCTCCTTCAGTCTCTTACACAGGAACAGAAGGAGGCCATTCAGCCCCTAAAGTCACTTGTACAGGAACAGGAGGAGGCCATTCAGCACCTTGAGTCACTTACACAGGAACAGTACGAGGCCATTCCCCCCTCAAAGCACTTCCAAAGGGACAGAATGAGGTAATTGATGCTGATTCCTGATGAATGGCTTCTGCCCAAAACGTGGATTATCATGCTCCTCGGAGCTGCCTGACCACCTGTGCTTTTCCAGCAATCTACTCTCTACTACAATCTCCAGCATCGGCAGTCCTCACTGTCTCCAGATTGATGCTCTAAGATGATGAACGAGTGGGGCAGAGGCTGCACAGACAGACTGCTCCGCGTTGTTCCTCCTGGCTCCGTTGCTCATGATAAACACGTGGGACTTTAACGTGGTTTTCTAGTATTGAGGAGGGAAGCCATATATCTTGTGTGAAGTCTCAAGAGGGCACCTTCCATCTCTGAGAAGCCAGCCTGGTGTTCTCCATGTAGGGCGGAAGCTGGTGGGAATGGCTACCAGTTTCAGATGGAAGGTATTGTGGCTGTTGTTGGGGATTGTGAATAACATGACGTTCAGTACAGGGTTCACACGCCGACTGCACAATAACATGGGGAGAGTTAATTTCGGCATATAAACTATTAGGAAAGTCATGTTATACTGATGAATGGACTCTCTAAGTTCACATAATGCTGATCTTGCTCATGTTGATCTTGTCGATTGCTTGTCTTGTGCAGTATAACCTGTATGCCTTACTCTGTCCAAGTCGATTTCCACCCTATGATCTGTCTGGCCATGCTTACTATGATCTTCCTCCACTGCTCATAAACAAAGTGTTTCCCTGTACTGAGGTACACGTGACAATAAATCACACCAATCAATCCTGAGTAAAGAATGGAATTTCTCACCCTATCAATGTGTCTTTTGGAAATACACCTGCTACACCTCATGTTTCAGCATCACCATTTGTTCGTATTTCACAGCTCTGCAGATTAAACTCTCAGGTTCTTCACTCTACCCTCATGATACCGCCATCTGAATCTGTGGGAAGGATATCATTCCTTACAAAGGAGATCAAATCTGTAGAGAGTGCCCCTAATGCTCTCTCAGCAATTCTCTACAACAGCAGGAAGATGGCTTTACTTAGGTACTCGAATCATTTTACAATGAAGGACAGCATACCATTGACTGCACCCATTACTTTCACAGGGTTTGATTCGGAGCGGTCAACATAGACTTGTGAGTGGGAGATCATGCTTCTCAAATTTGTCAGAGTTCTTTGATGAAGTGACCAGGAAGGTTGACGAGGACAGAGCAGTACACGTAGTCTCTATGGATTTCGGTAAGGCTTTTGATAAGGTTCCACATGGCAGGCTGCTCTGGAAGATTACATCACGTGGAATGCTGGGGGAACTGGCCAATTGGATACACAGTTGGGTTGATAGTCGGAAGCAGAGAGTTTCGTAGAAGGATGATGGTCAGACTGAAGGCTGTGTCCATTGCTGTTTGTTATCTATGATTTGGTTGAGAATATACAAGGCATGATTAGTAAGTTTGCAGATGACACTAAAATAAGTGGTGACATGATCAGTGAGGAAGTTTATCAGAAATTGCAGCAGGACCTGAATCAGGTGGGGAAGTGGGCCGAGAAATGGCAAATGGGATTGAATATAGATATGTGAGGTCTTGCATTTTGGAAACTCAAATCAAGGTAGGAGTTTCACGGTGAAGGGGAGGGTCTTAAGAGGTGCAGGGGCAGAGAGACATTGGTTTTCACAGGCACAGTTCTCTCATAGTAGAGTCACAGGTTGACAGGGCAGTTAAGAAGGCTTTTGGCACATTGGACTTCATTAGGCAGGACATTGAGTATAGAAGTTGGGAATTTATGTTGCAGTTACACAGGACTTCGGTAAGGCCGCACTTGGAGTATTGTATTCACTTTTTGTAACCTTGTTATCGGGTGGATGTTATTAAATTAGAAAGAGTGCAGAAGAAATTTACAAAGACGTTGCCAAGACAAAATGGTCTGAGTTATAGGGAGAGGTTGGACAAGCTCGGACCTTTTCTTTAGAGTGTAGGAGACTGAGGGAGTCCTTATAGAGCTGTATAAAATCACGAGGGGTATGGATAGGGTTAATGCTCTCAGTCTTTTTCCAAGGTGTACAGAATCGAGGATTAGAGGGGATCAGTTTAAGGTTAGAGGGGAAGGAATAAAAGGGAACCTGAATGGCCACTTCTTTACACAGAGGGCTGGTACATGGATGAGCTGCCAGCAGACGTGGTTGGTGGTGGGGCGGGGAGGGGGGGGGGGCGGTGTACATTAACAACATTTCAATGCATTTGGAAAATATGTCAATAGGAAAGGACTGGAAGGATATGGGTCAACTGCAGGGAAATGGGGCTAACGTGGATGGACATTTACAAGGTGGACTCGAACCCCTCTGTTAATTAAAACCAAACACCCAGAAAAGCTCGCCTCACCCCTCGTAATCTTTTAAAATATGAGCGAGCCCGGGTGTCCTTGGAGAAGGAGCACGCGGTGTACACCAACACCCTGGAGTTGTGACTGGCAAGTCGAGTGTTTCCTTCCCTTTGGAGACTGGATCATTTTGTGACTGTGACTGTGACTGTGAACACGTGCAAGGACTCTCCCTGTTGCTAAAAAAAATATGAGCGACACAGATCTCCTATATTCCACTATTTAAACAAAAATTATCAAGTTAGTTTCTTAACTTTAATAGTGAACACTAAACAACAACTATTCACAAATACAAGCCCCTCTTTTCTTAGCTACTTACTATCTGACCCCAACTCTGTAACAATATGCTGTTCCAACAACCCACATATGAAACATTAAAATCTCAAGACCATACAGTCTCTATCTTCCCCACTGTATTCACTCTTCCAGCTGCTGATCTCCCTGGGTCTTATTTTTTATTGCAAGTAGGTTTACATGAACATGTGTCTTTGACAGAGAGTGTTTGAGATGGCCAGTTAGCACTGCTGCTCTACAGCAGTTACTCTGCTGTTGGATGGCAGTAGCTCTCCCTCCAGTGTTCAAAATGCTGGGTTTGTTTACTCCCAATGATATAGTAATTCTCATAATTTGGTTGCTTACCAAGTGTCCAAACAGTAATATTCAAATTCTTTTGGCTTCTGGTATCTTGAGCGTTATTTAAACTCTTTGGTTGCATTTGAAATGCTGTCAAAACAGCAAACAAAACTCAGGTATCCATTTCTCAGCTAATGGTGACATGTCGAACAGTTTGACCGTCAGCTGGCATCTGTGGCATTAATTTCTATTCGGCAAAAATCGTTCTGTTTTAATGTACCCTACATGTTTTTGGCTTCATAACATCTTCCCGCTTCAGAAAATAAAATGAACCAGCAGAATGAAAAGATGGTTACATTTCTTTTCCTCTAATTCGTAATCCCAATTTTATGAATTGCAAAAGTATTAATCTCAGTTATATCATTCATATTAATTTTGCACACCATTATAACAATGGAATAAGATAAATCATATCGATACGTTTTCCTTTAAATCCGTGAAAAAACCATCTGCTATCACATTGTAGGAGCCACAGCATGTACAATTTGTAAGCTTAAAGTCGGTGTGATAAGATTCCAATGAAATAGTCTCATGTTCTGCTGTTTAACTATTCCAAAAAATGTGAGAGATATGTCATTGTCCACAACCATCTCCGACAATTTGTTTGTCATATACACATTAAAATATTGTCAGGCCAGTGTGAAACATAATCATTCTTGTTCAATAATGGAGATTTTGTATTTTTTTTTCTGGTGGATATTGAGTTTTTTCGACAAGTAGACAAATAGCCATTCAATTCCATCATCCTCTTTCTGTATCAATACATCTCTGACCCCTATCTCCCGAGCATCAAACACAATTTTCAAAGGGTTTCAGAATATTTGGTGTAGCTAAAACTGGTGCGGTGATTAATCCTGCTTTAAAATTCTCAAATGCCTCCTGGCATTGTTCGGTCCACCACAATTCTGTGTTCTTCTTTAATAAATCCATCAGTGGTGCCAATACGCTGCTGAAGTTTGGGACAAACTTCTGATAGAATCCACTCAGTTCCAAAAATCGAGGCACCTCTTTCTTCGAGAATGGTCGTGGAAATTCCTCAAAGCCCTTCATCTTTGTGTTCCATGGGGTCAACCTTCCATGTCCAATTTAATGTCCCAAGAACGTCCCCTCTGCCTTCGCGAATTCTGTTTTCTTTAAGGTCATTACCATGTTTGCTTCTTGTAATCGTTCAACGTGGTCTGCTAACTGTAACATGTGAGCTTTCAATCACTTGCTAATGATCACTACATCATACAGATAAACTGCACAATTTGTTCATTTGGCCACAGCTCTGTTCCTGAGTCTTAAATGTGGCTGCTGCATTATTCATCCACATGAAATACTCGATAAAGTTTTTTGTCATCTCCAGCATCTTTACTAGATAGCTTAACTGACTCCACATTTTTTCTATTTGAAAGGGGCCACTAAACTTGGCTTTGAAGGGATTTCTTACCACTGGTGGCAATACTAATACGTCATCCCCACGGGAAACCTTCAAAGTTTCAGAGTTTTTACCTGCCACCTGCTTCACTCTATGCTGTGCTCTTCAGATACTATTTAGCAAACTCACCGACTCCATCTACTTTCTCCTTCACCGTACACACAGAATCCAAGTGTGAGATTTCCGACTTCGGTCCTGTCAATTTATATTTAATTAATTTCAAAGGACCTCTCACTTCACAAATGAATATTATCTCAGAGGAAGTCAACTGAGTAGATTTATTTCGGGTATCTCTAATGGAAAACAATATAATTGGACACCTTTCTTCCAATCATTCGGGTAATCATAACAGTACGCTATTAACATGGTCCTCAGTGTCTGATGCTAACCTTCCAAGGCTCCCTGGGATTCAGGATCCGACGCACTTGATTTAAACTGCTGCATGCTGAACCTATCCATGACTTCCTTAAAAAGCTGAGCAGTAAAATAAGATCCTTGGTCTGACTGAATCTTACTGCCCAGCCCACAGCGAGTAAAGAAAGTTACTCACCCCTCCACCTCCTTTTTTATCTTAACATTCCGTAATGGAATTGCCTCTGGAAATCTGGTAGACATATTCACTATTGTCAGCATATATAGTTTTCCATTTCTATTTTAGGAAGGGGAGCTACACAATTAAACATAACCCACGTGAAATGTTCTTCGAATGCAGTAATTGGCAAGAAAGGTGCTGGTTTTATTACTGCCTGTTACTTACATACCATTTGCTTTTATATCATGTACAAAAAAAACCACGTCTTTGTGCATTCCAGGCCACTAGAAATGCTTCTGTACCTTAGCTTGAGTCTTCTGTACACCGAGGTGACCGCTTGTTTATGTGCTAGCCATAACACATATGCTACAGGTAACACAATGTGGTGCACTTCGGCCCATTTCCCTTCTGCACTGACCTATTGGGTTCTCCATTTTAATTTTAGGATTCTATCCTTAAGTTAGTAACATTCGACAATATATTCTGATTCCTTTTCTGTGTGTGTGCATGTGTATGTGTGTGTCTATATGTGTTGTAAGTCCATTAGCCTTTCAGGACTAAACCCCTCTGCCTGATCCTCTGCCTGTTCAGGTTTTTTCTGCACCGTTACATTAAACAGGGAGTCAGTTCACGAAGCATCAACTCATTTGTCTTTTTCTTTCGGTTTTCCTTCCTGCTGTAACTTACGACGATGAAACTTGGGGCGTCATGGTGGCACAGTGGCACAGTGGTTAGCACTGCTGCTTCACATGGCCAGACACCCAGGTTCAGTTCCTGCCTCAGGCGACTAACTGACTGACTCACTGTGTGGAATTTGCACGTTCTCCCCGTGTCTGCGTGGGTTTCCTCCGAGTGCTCCGGTTTCCTCCCACTGTCCAAAGATGTGCAGGTCAGGTAAATTGTCCACGATAAATTGCCCGTAGTGTTAGGCAAGGGGTAAATGTAGGAGTATGGGTGGGTTGCGCTTCGGCGGGGCGGTGTGGACTTGTTGGGCCGAAGGGCCTGTTTCCACACTGTAAGTAATCTAATCTAATGATAGTGGGATCTTGTTACTACACACTCTGGAAAAAGTCCTCGGTATTTTTCTTTTAACATCTCAATTCCCTCGTCTTCTGTTGACTTCTCCACCACAAGGGGTGCCTATCCCACCTCGCCTCCTGCGAAATCGTTCCCAAGACCAAACTATATTCCTGGAAATGACACTCTGTTATTCACTGTCACTGTTACTTACCCAACGTTGATTTGGCACCACATCCTGATGTTACACAAGGGAATGCTTAATTTCTGTCCCCATTCTACAAATTAACACGCTCTTGATTAACATGCCAGAAAGAGTGAAAATACTTTCATCTCTTACAATTAGAGGGTGAGAGAAAGTGAGGGCTGCAGATGCTGGAGATGAGAGTTGAAAAGTGTGGGGTGAGGAAAGCATAGCCAACCAGGCAGCATCCGAGGGGCAGGGGCGTTGACTTTTCAGGCATAAATCCTTCATTAGGAAAGTGGGGGGCAAGGGAGGGGGAAGGAGGTTGAGAAATAAATGGGAGGGTGGGGATGGAGCTGGGTGGAAGGGAGCTTGGAAGGCGATAGGTCGATGCAGGTGAGCTGTAATGGTGATAGGTCGGACAGGAGGGAGTTAGGACTCCTCTCGGTGGTAGGACAGCTGGAACCCTCAAACTGTACAGCATCAACGTTGACTTCACCAAATTCCAAATCTCCCCTCCACCAACCTCTCCCAGATCCAACCATTCAATCTAGCACTGCCCTCTTGGACGGCCCTAACTGGCCATCTTCCTTCCCACCTATTGACTCCACGCTCCTTTCCGACATATCACTATCACTCCTACCTATATCTTCTTATTGCCTTCCCAGTGACCCTTCAACCAGCCCAACTACTACCGCCGTATTTATCTTTCAGCCCACTTGTCCCCCCACCACATTCCTGACGATGGGTTTCTGCCTGATATTCGATTGTTCTGCTGTTTGGATGCTGCCTGACCTGTTGTGCTTTTCCGGAGCCTCACTTCTCATCTATTAGAGACTGAGCAGATCCCATATCACACAAAATTATAACTTCTTGTCCTTCTCCCCCTGTTCTTTCTGAGTAAACTTTATCCACAGAGGCGAATTCTTTCAGAGATCAGGTACCGACGCCATACCCAGCCCTTGCCGAGGCTGTGCACTCTCCTGCAGCTCCTCGGCTCTACTTGGAGTCTCCTTTACCAGTTTCACTAATGCCACTGGGCTTAGCCTCTTCTACCACATCTTTCCCCAAAGTGCCTACATTCAACGCCCATCATAGTGTGTCCCAGCTTACTGCAGTGAAACCACCTTTTCCCAGTGCCCTTGTTAAACCATCGGCACTGTCATTTTATGTGTTTCACTCCCTTATAGTGAGAACACCTGAGGCCTGTCACCACCTTTCAACCCTTTGGGCTTCTTTTTTCACCTGTGGGAAAGTATTGTGCGCTACTGTTTGCTTTGTAATGTGTGATCTTCCCTTCTCCAAATTTCTATCCCTCACAAAGTGAAAATCCTGCCAGAAGCTAAATATCAACTCATGCACCAGTGCATATTTACCTGCCATTTCTGCTACACTTCTCACTTCTTGAACTTTCAGTACATTCACATGAATTCTTACCATCTCTGGAATTGAGTCTTTTAACTTCTCCAGCTAATTTATCTCCCTCAAGCCTCACAGGTCTTATCCATTTTTAAGGCCAGCACCCACCTGTCAAAATGACTGTGGTCAATTCTTTCAAGCTCAATATAAGTCTGACCTGGTTCCGTCTCTATTTTTCTGAACTTCTCTCTTTATGTTTCTACTACCAATTCATAACCAATCAAAATAGCCAATTTGACATCTTGATAATCTCTTGACACCACATCTGACAGCGCTGCACATATCTTACCAGCTGTGCCCACCAGCTTAGTCTGAACTAGCATTACCCACAAGTTCATTGGACACGTCATCTGCCTTGCCATGTTTTCAAATGAAATTAAAAAAGTTTTGACATTTTTCTCACCGAAATATGGCAAGTTATTAGCATAGTTTTATACATCCCTATGTTCTCCCTTTATCTCCATCCTGTTAATTTAACTTCCTTGTCTAATTCCCAACTTCTGAATTTCAAATCCTCTCGTTCCTTCGTTTTCCTCTCTTTCTCTTTCTTTTCTCTCTGTTTCCTTTCCTTTATTTATCTTCTATCTCCAGTTGCCACATTTGCAATTTAAGGTTTTACTAACTCTACTGCAGATACATCAAAGTGCTTGACCAACTCCATTAAAATTTCAGCTTCCCTTTTCTCCCTGGTTAAACCCAATTCCAACCTATTTGCTAATTCGAAAAAATGTCCTCCTTCTGTCCTTCTAACTTCCTTGGAAAATATGGGAACCTCTTTAGTAATGTGAACAGCCATTTCTCTCACTTTTCATTTAACCAACCACAAGTAACAAAATTAAACGAATTTTCCCACTGGTTTTATTTGAAGATCAAAATCACTCATTGCAATGAGTTGGAATTTGCTGGGACCTTTTGTACCCTAAATCTGTTCAAGTTTGTCCAAATCCCATACGGCAAGGCCCCAAACTGTTATGACATCAATGTCGAAACCCTTTGTTAATTAAAACCACACACCCAGAAGAACTCACCTCACATCATAGTCTGTTAAAACGTGAGCGACAGAGAACTCCTAAATTCCACTAATAAACAAAAAATAACAATTTATATGTGTGCAAGGTAGCTCACTGAGATTGAAGGTTTGTTTTCAGAAGTTTCGTCACCATGACTAGGTGACATAATCAGTGAGAGACTCCGCTGAAGCACTGGTGGTATATCCTGCCTCTATATTTATAGGTCTTGGTTTCTTAAGATGGGTGATGGCATTTCCGGTGATTTTAACAATACAATGTAGACAGGATCTAAATTGATGCTTTTATTGACTTCTGGTTAGAACGCCATTCCTCCAAGAAGGTACTTGCGTGTCTTAGTATGTGTGTGTGCTTTGTCACAGTCAATGTCGTGCCTTTCTTTGTCTGTATGTATGGAACATAGTGATAGTGCGTCATGTCTTTTGGTGGCCAGTTGGTGTTCATGTATCCACGTAACACAACAACAGGACAGTTTCAATGGTGGAAAATTGATTTTATATACACTGTTTAATTAATGTACGTGTGCAGATAAGTAGCATTTTTCATATGCGCACAACACATTGTAAATGAACCACAGAGACACAGTTAACGTAAAAAGAAACATATGATGTATAAAATTGATAAAACATTAAACATGATTTGATCCTCTCAACGTTCCCTCCTTTTCAGGCATTCCTAACTCTAATCTCTCATTCTTACCAGGCTGTGTGCTCCACATTCTTGATTCTAGTGTCCCAATTTATTTAAATTAATCCCCTTTTTACCGGGACTTCAATATATTGGCCTGTTGGGTTCTTTCCAAAGTTCGTGTCTCTCATATTATTGGAGATAAATATTCTGGCATCAGGCTCAGCATTTAAACGTATTACTTTGTTGCACGCCCACTGTACAAAGGACCACAGCACACAGGCATTGCCAAAACATTGGGGGATGTTCATCTACTTCTTTCGATAATGTAGTTTTCTCATTTTCCACATCTCCAGATCTATATCCTCTCTCTCGTTCTCTCTTTGTATCAAGTTAAGAAATCCACCAATTATTCTTCGTGTCCTATCTCTCAAAACTCCTTCTTTCAGTTTATATCTAATACTCTCTTCAAGATGTAATGTGGTTATAATTAAGCAATGTAACTACCAAGACATGCGGGAGGAGCTGGCCAGAGTTAATTGGAAGGGGAACTAGCAGGAAAGACCATGGAGCAGCAATGGGATGAGGTTCTGGGGATAATTCGGAAGATAATACCAGAAATGCAACCCCAAGAAGATGAAACATACTCATGGGAGAACAAGGCAGCCATGAGTGATAAG
The DNA here is from genome assembly GCF_047496795.1 of Chiloscyllium punctatum. NCBI lineage: Eukaryota > Metazoa > Chordata > Chondrichthyes > Orectolobiformes > Hemiscylliidae > Chiloscyllium > Chiloscyllium punctatum. The sequence goes on from NC_092772.1 coordinate 19,412,811, forward strand.
GCATCAAACCAAAAGAGAAAACATGCAATGTGGTGAAGATGATTGGGAATCCAGAGAATTCATTGGCTCTGAAACTTCATAAGGCTGGCATTACTGACACTACAGAGCTCTTAATCATAGTCAGGGAAAGGAACAGAGGAAACACATTCACTTTAAACACAGAAGATGGTATTTCTCAAGGAAAAAGATTCAGGTGAATTAAGATCAGTTAAATTCTTTTGCGGAATGGGTCAGATTGGAAGCAAGACCCGGGGAGACAGATCCTCAGCAGAATGAGAGTATGAAAATGGAAGTATTTCCACATCAGAAACCAGGTTAAGCCACTGAGTGCAGGGCTGATGGGTGAATGGGTCTCAGTGAGAATTGGGGAACAGACAGCAGAATTGCATTGCAGGTATTGCAGCTCGAAACTGCGTATTCATGTCGTGCT